>NC_051188.1:105984225-106584680 GCF_015220075.1 Falco rusticolus | reverse complement strand
ATTGGTGCGCAGGTGCTGAGGCTGGCTGAGGTAATGCTAGCGGAGGGATACGTGGCTTCAGTGTTGCTCAGGCTTGACTGTCTCCAGGCCCTCAGTGACACATGGTTAATGATAAACACTAGGACTTGAGTACAGTTGAAGCCCCTAGACTCTAAGTCCCACTAATTTCAGGTCACTGAGAGGCCCCAGTGAACATCATACCTTATGCTGAGCTGGACAAGCAGAAGTCAGTGGCAGAGTAACATTAGATTCTTCTTTAAAGGGATAGCTAAATGCTGTCATCCTGTACTTTCTTATGAAAGGTATATTATTCTGATTACATTCTCTCCATTGTCTTTTCTTGTTAAGGAGAGGGGGAGTTGCGGGGAACATTTTTCTTCTGTGGGATTCTTGCTTTGGTGGGCTTTCTAATACTGTAGTCTACAGCAACATTTTGTTTCTTTGGCTGCTTACTGGCCTCAACAGTGACATCTCAGAGAGACCTGCTGAGTGCTTGTCTGATTGCGTGTTGCACTCCTGTAGATCAGCTAGCTTGAATTGCAGGAGCTCACTTGGTAATACTTGGGGTTCTGCTTCCTATATAGGTGGAATTTCCATTCCTGCCCTACAGAGTAGCTTAGGAGATTCTTGGCTGACACAGTTACAAAATACTTGGTCAAGTCTGATTTGTGTGGAAGCCATATTCTTCTTGCTCTCATGGTCCTGAAAACTCTGTTTTCAAAACAATGGATGAAGGGGCCCTACAATTTTATTAATTCCTTCATCATTGAATCTAATTAAGCAAAAAATGATACTGACCTTCTGTACATCTCTTAGATGCTACTGAATGGGTTAAGTGTGGTTGCAGAAAAAAATATTTCTCATCTCACATCATTCTTGCTTATTTTGTTTAAAATTCTTTTTCACTTGGTTGGTTTTTACTGCCTGTTGTAGTTTTTTGTTTGTATTTTGTGTTTTTCCTTTTTCTGAACTCTCTAGGAGTCATAATCTTATCCAGATAACATCTTTCAAAAGGAAAAGCATTGACCTTGTTATCCTGACTGTCTACTTTGAGGACTACATTGCACATGCAGGTGCCTGATTTCTTCATAGGTTTTAAAGGAAGTACTTTTTCATGACTTTGCAATGTACTTGCCTAATTGTTTTTCAAGGAGACAG
Organism: Falco rusticolus; assembly: GCF_015220075.1. Taxonomy (NCBI): domain Eukaryota; kingdom Metazoa; phylum Chordata; class Aves; order Falconiformes; family Falconidae; genus Falco; species Falco rusticolus. Next base: position 106,583,522 of record NC_051188.1, on the reverse strand, counting down.
ACACTTTTCTCAGATTAAGACTCTTTCTGGAAAGGCTTAACAGTAAGAGTTAGAGCCCTGGCAAGTACATGACCACATGTTAAGGAAGTTCTTTAAACTCAAGCCCACAGCTTTAACCATCCAGTGCAAAGAGCTCTCTCTTTGACTCAGTTGAATTTGCACAAGACAGAAGAGTAGAACAGCTTTCAGGTGGAAAACAATCCCCGATTCTCTCTTCCAGCCTTCAGCTCAACGTAAACTTTACTTTGTGCTGTATGACAGAAGTACCTAAGTGGATTAGCTCTTGACTACAAAACTGAATGTTGTTTTTTTTCTTTTCACTACTGCTGATAAAATGACCAGCAGTTAAGTGTTCTTTGAAATTCTGGTGGCACTGAGATGCAAACTTTCTAGAAGATCTTTTTCTTTTTGACTGTCTGTGTGCCTTCCCCCCACTGCTTTCCCATTCTTCCCCTCACCCCCCGCTCCACCCCCCCGTATAGCTTCACATTTATTTTAAATCCCCTGGGATTAGTAAGCAGTTTGATAGCTAGAAGGTAATTGCTGTCTGTGCTTAGGATAACTGAACTGCAAGAGAAGCTTTTGTACTGAAAGATGACATAATGCAAGACAAGGCTAGAAGGATGTATGTTCTGAACCAAAAATGACCATCTTCTAGACAGTCTGTTAAAATGGGATAGAGTTTAATATTACATGGTATGAATTATAAATTAATATGGAATGCATTGAAGTCTCCTGAATTTCAACTCTTTACATAAAAAAATATTGTAGACATGCCCTTATTCAATAAGAAGTTGATACAGAAATTAGTGAGTCCACCTCTTTGACTTCATTATGCAGAAAATCAGAATAAAGCACCATTGTGATCCCAGCTAGCTTTGAAAACCTATGAGGACATGGATGTGCCCCTCCAGGAACAATCAGCTAGATGTGAGATTTGTATTTGATATTTGAATATCCATCCTTGGAATTGTTCAGGCCTTGTGTAGACAAGCTGCTGAGGAACCTGCTGTTAGACCTACTTTGAGCAGGGGATCAGATTAGATGACTTCTAGACATCCCTTCCAAACTCATTTATTCTGTGATTCCAGGATATGAAATCTAGGCTTCTAAAGACAAGATGTTCCCAAAGAATAGAGATTTCAGTACAAGATCATGCTTATTTTGAAGGTAATGAGTGGCTGAAGTTACTTTCAAAAAATTGCCTTAATTTTGAAGTAGAAATATCTCTATAATAAACTCCATTTATGCACACTGGAACTTCGGAACTTTTTATTACCTTTATAAGGCTTGTTTCCTCAGCCTTTCTAAGGACTGTTCAGAGTAGTGGCAGCCACTTTCTATGGAAACTCAAGTGCAAGGCACGATTTATGTAGCTTTGTTTGACACAAACATAGAAGTATGTATATGCATATATTAAAACAATGAAATAAAAGAAACTTTAACAAAACATTATATTTTACATGTAATTTTCCCCTTAGGGAAAGAGGAAATGAAGCAACTATGACAGACTTTGCTTCTAGCTCTTAATGGGCTACTGAGGGTACTTTGATAACCTGGTGCTTAAAGCAGTAAAAAGACTATACCTTTAATAGAATACTAAATATTTTTAAGACTCTTTATTTGCTTTTCAAAGGAAGATAATTTAAATATTTTATAACTTTCAGACTGCTAGTACTGTATCTTAAAATCTTGTGTGTTAGCCATCTGAAGATCAGTAAAATGCAAGCAATACTTTCTGAAATTCCTGTACCGTCATCTCTGGTTTAGAGGGAACACCCTCTCTCTGGGGTAGAAAAGTAATTTAGTCTAGGACACTAAGCAATTTTGGCTGCTCTTGAACAAATACTGCAGTAAAACAAACTTTTACGAATGTCATACCGTTCTTATTCCTCTATACTGGGGGAAGTTCAAAACTCAAGTTATTCAGAAATGTTGGTTAGTTGAATTCAAGGAACATTTTGTAAGTTGACATCCTGCTTACTACAGATGTGCTGGGAAAAATCTGTTTCAACAACACACCACCATGTTGTTTTTTTTTTTTTCATGGTATGTTGTCCTTCCATTTAGAGAGAGATGAACAACTGATCCACAAAAATGCTGACCCATCATATCTTTGAATTTAGTCTTGACTGATAATAAGCAAAGAAATGCCAATGAGCTGTGTAGTGCTTAACTTATGTATATCATAATTTAATCATTTACTATATGAATATCTTTTGCACTGAGTAGCCAAGATAAACAACTGAGCTACAGTTATAATTCAGTACATTGCCGTCATTCAGGTTTTTGATTAATCCTGTCATAAATGCAGAGCCAGTTTGGATCCCTGGTTTTATACCTTAGATCTCAGTCTTGTATTAATATGGTTGTATCAATTATAAAACCAGTTAAGTCCTCCAGTGCATTGGCTACTTTCATGCTGCATAGGGCTCTAACTAGCAGACCCTTTATGAACCAACAGGCTCCACGCAAACATAACTTGAATGTCCCTACATCACTTTTCCTGGATGAGGAGCACAGAAAATGTATGCAGAGGCAAGTCCAACAGGTATCAGTTTGGACTCGGTGTCAGCTGTCCCAAACCCACAGCGAATCTATTTGCAGTTGCTATCACTTCCTCCTGCTTCATTTCCAAAAGGTCTTCTTAGGTCAGGTGTAGCAAACATGCAAGCATTGACAGGCAGTACTGGTAAACTCCAAGAGACCAGACTTCACTCTATGCCTTTTCTCTGCACTCCCCAAACAGCATAAGAGTGCTGAATAACTTGAGCACAGCACTGAACCCACGCTAGCAGAACTGTATGGTGCCTGGCCCTCCAGGAAGCAGAGGCTCAGAGCAGCACTGTTCTGTGACGGACGTAGAGCTTTGCTGCATCACACCCAGCTGTGTGGAGCTACACCTTGGTCTTGGCATTCTCTCCAAAATGATCTGTATTACCTCTCCACTATACCCCTTTCCTCCTTTGCCTCTCCAGCCTTTCAGTCCCTCCAGTTTCTGGGAAATCCAGGCTCCTGTTACCTTGGACAGCAGAGAACTGATGATGATGCAGTGAGGAGGTAACTAAGTGGCTATAGTAATGCAGCATAATAATAAAATCCCTGTATTTTTAATATCTATTATGGTTAAAGGATTTGCTTTACTTTTGCATGATATTTAGTTTTGTATCTTAATCTAGAATGGTGTATACGCTTCATATCAGTATTCAATTTATTTACTGCTTTAAAATTGCTGGAGAGAAAAGATTGCTTATAACATCTTTTATACTGATTATATTATGGCAGGACCTATACTGTTGTTTTTCTGGGCTCTTCCCTTTAGATTACTTAACTGCTTATTGTTGTTCAGAATAAGAGTTACCTTGATGAACATTTAAAATATGCAAGCTTTACTCTTCTTTATATTTTGTGTTTTGTTAAGGAGCTGTTAAATCTTCTGACGCGATGTTGAAGCAAAAATGTAGTAGTTCTCTGGAATGGAGTTTCAAAAAAAAAATCAAAGGGAGTTAGACACCTTGTTTGGAGTGTGTCTGATGTGTTGGACTCGCACCTGCATGTACATCTGCTCAGGAAGGGGCTGGGGAAGGGGGAGGGTCTGGTTCTCTCAGCACCAGCTACTGCTTCACATCTGAGGTCTCCGCAGCATGGCAGCACATATCCCTTGTTTTTACCAGCCTGTACTTACCCCCCAGGAAGAAATTTGCGTTTAGAATGCCCTGGAGAGCAGAGTCCTCTTTCTGCGCCTGTCATATGACTCAGGTCATGCATATATCATATATATGTTCTCCTGCTCAGATGGACCCCTTATTTCCAGAGTACTTGGGGGAGGTACTTGTGGCTTCCAGTGTGACACCTGGGAACTCACAACTCCAGCAAAAAACCAGGGGAGATGTGTTTTGAATATACAGAAACAAGCACTCTGAAAATATCAGTCTGTGAGAAGCTTGCTTGGGTACCCAAAATAAACTGAGCTTGCTAATTTTCTGCCCATTAAACAGAAACAATGCTAATGGCACTTTTCAGCACAATGGTCTCATGTATGTATGTGTGGTATTCTTTTAGCTGAAGTGATGAAGGTCTGTGGAGTGCTTGGATTGTATAGTATTTGCCAAAGAAACAAGAAACAACCTTGCAGAAACTAGTAATGTCCTGTTAAGTTTTAGGTGATCTGAAATAAAGGAGATAAAACATTGAGTAATAGGACCAGAAAGATGTGCTGAAATGCTACTTAGACAATGACAATTGTCCTTTCAGAGTATTAAGCAATTGAGTACAGATTATAAATTATCTATTGTCATATAAATACTGTTTTGTAATGAGAATGTAACTAAAAACTTACTGTTTGGGATTGTTTTTGGTTTAATGTGCTTTCATAGTAAAATATATGTATACATTAAATATATATTTATGTAGATACATACCAAATAACAAAACCTTATATTCTGAAGCTACTTGGAGGTTATGAAGTTAGGCACCAGAAGACAGTCTATAAATACATGCATACGCACATCCAGAAATTAATATGTAATATATTTTAATTTTTTAAAAACATATTGAATGTTTCAAAGCACAAAAATTTTTCTTCTCATGGTATTATATTGGCACTCAAACTTGGATACTTTCCAAATATTCTGTGTACATAAATATTGTTTCAAGATCCTTGGGAATCAGTGGTTTTGATCAACTTCACTAAGCAGGCTTAATTTTAAGGTTCTTTATTTAGAGAAATGATGGTTGAATTTGATGTCAGATGAAAATCTGAGAGAAAACAAGTTTGTTTATCGGGTTTTTTTAGTGCTTTCAAGCCTTCCAGAAAAGTTCTGTTCCTTACCGAAAGGCTTAGTATTTTGATTCCTGAATTATCTTTACAATTTTGTGACTTAATTCAGCTCAGCATAGTTGTGCAATGGACATCTGTAGAATAACATGGTGAAAGGCATTATTATTAAGGAGAATGGACTGAGAACAGTCCTGAGGAGAAAGACTTGGTGGTATTGGGATGAGCAGTTCTACATGGCCCAGCCATATGTGTTTGCAGCCCAGAAAGCCAACTGAATCCTGGACTGCATCAAAAGAAGTGTGAGCAGCAGGTCGAGGGAGGTGATTCTCTCCCTCTATGCTGTTCTCATGAAAGCCCACCTGGAGTACTGCATTCAGCTGTGGGGCCCCAAACATAAGAAGGACATGGGCCTGTTGGAGTGACTTCAGAGGAGGGCCACAAATATGGTCAGAAGACTGGAGCACCTCTCCTATGAAGATAGGCTGAGAGAGTTGGGGTTGTTCAGCCTGGAGAAGAGAAGGCTCCAGGGAGACCTTACTGAAGCCTACTAGTACCTTAAGGGGGCCTACAGGAAAGCTGGAGTGGGGCTTTTTGCAAAGGCATATAGTGATAGGACAAGGGGTAATGGTTTTAAGCTAAAGAGGTTAGATTTAGATTAGAGAATAGGAGGAAATTCTTTACTGTGAGGATGGCGAGAAACTGGAACATGTTGCCCAGAGAAGCTGTGCCTGCCCCCTTCCTGGAAACATGCAAGGCCAGGCTGGACAGGGCTTTGAGCAACCTGATCTAGTGCTAGGTGTCCCTGCTCATGCCAGGGGGGTTGAAACTAGATGGTCTTTAAGGTTCCTTCCAACCCTAACCATTCTATGATTCTGTGATTATTAATTTAATTTTAAAGTGTTTTTTTCAAAGTCAACATGATTATGCATCTATGTGGTGTAGCCTCAGCACACTATTAAATCTCTACAAATAAATACCTCATCGCTTTTTATTGTGTGTTATGCCTCATACAGTGGTATATACGAGAGATATCATTGTCATATTCAAAAATGATCTAGGTAATTATTAGTGATATGGCATTCCAACTTTGCAAAACCAAAACAAAGGCTGACGCACAAAGTAGGTCACAACAAAAAGTGAGGAACCATTAACAGAGCTGGACATAAGGTGAAAAACTGAGAAATTTTGCAACCAAAGTAAAGTGAGAATTACTAACTGGCTGTGTAACCAATGTGCCAAAGTCTGTGAATTATTGATCTTCCCCTCCATTTAATTCACAAAAAAGGTCATAGTGTAGAAAGAACAGGACTTTTTTTTTTTTTATTATTTCATTTAGTTTATTTTAAATATTTGATTTTGCTGAAGAGCTGTTTTCATGGAAGACAACCAAATTTACAAATCTGAAGGCATACAGGCTTAAATGTAATCTAAATAAGAATTAAATATAGATAGAAGATGACATATAGCTGACCATAGGTTAGCATTCTAAGCAGTCTGAGCATCCAGCTGGTGTGGCTGTTCTCACATTTTTTGTAGCTATCTATGGTAAACAAGAATTTTGAAATAAACCCAGCATTTTGTTGAAAGAGGCTGTGGTGGGAGACTGAGAAAGTGATAGAAGACCAAAGCATCACATAGTTAAAGGTGGTTTTACACGTGTTACTCCCTAGCATGATGGGAAGCATGGGAAGTAATGCAGTAATGCTTGTTCCAAAGTATACTAACGCAGACTGTCAGCACAGACCACTCTGGAGATCCACATCAGTGAGACCTTGCCCTAGGGGGTGTCCAGGGAGCTAAAAAGGAGGACAACAGGAAAAAAAACCAAACCAAAACAAAACCAACCAAACTTGGATGGATTTAAGCATATAGGTTTGTGAAAGCAAGAGAAGAATGATTGCCATAATTGAGAAATTATATTTTGGGAACATGTGACAGACATTTGATTGAGGATGTAGGTGGGAAAGGCCATACATACAGCTGGTGACATAAAGAAAGAGTATGCTTCCTATGAAGACATAGAAGGAAATTTATGAGTCCTATCAGTGAAGGCCAGATGTTAAGGGTTTTAGAAAGATTGAAAAGCATTTTATGGAAGGAACTTCTGTGAGACAAAGTCTCAATATTTTGTTTTAGCTATACCCAGCTTGAGTTGATGGCCAGATGTTCATAAAGAGATAACAGAAAGGTAGTATGAGTTTAATTTGGATAAAAGGAATGCTACTTCTAAAAGATTAAATAGAATGGGGGATGGCATGAGTATGTGAGTGGTGAGCTGACTGTCTCCATGTATACTCTACAGAGATGAAATGTTGTGTATGTTTGCTTTTTCACTGATGTGAGTGACAGGTAGTTCATTTTTGATTGATCTGCTTAGAAACAAGGTGAAGTTTGAGAGACACCTAATAAAAATGGATTCATCCATACTTGTATAAGCTAAGAAGTATTTACACTGGCTAAGAAATTCTCCTCCTTAATATTAGGAAGACCATTGGACCTCTCTTCGAGGACTAGATGCTATTACAAAAGAAATTCTGAATAACTGCTAATAAGAAAAGACATAAGATAGTTTGTTTTCAAACTTTATGGTATTATTGCATTTTGCTTTGGAATTGTTTTCATTCAGAGCTATTGGGGAATGGTACAGACAGTGAGATGTAGGTTAATATTTGGTGGCAGTTTGAAGGAAGAAAAGAGCAGGAAAGTAGCAATCTGATTTACAAGTAATTTTGCGTTTTCATGTAGATAGCCAGTCCTGGTCAGAATGGGAAATTGCCTGCTACTGACATTTATTCAACCCTTTCAAATGAAGTACAAAAGATTGCTCGTTTTTTTTCCGGATGATGTTAGCGTAAATGTTAGAGTTGCTTGTCTATTTTCAGCAAAACTAATTTTCCAGATCTGAGCTCTGTTGGCTTCAGTTATTGGAAGTGCATCCCAGATACCACAAAAAGCAAAAGAATTCAGTGTTTTATAAGAAATCAGTTAGTATTCATTTAACTGCATTTGGTTTCATTTAACTATATTTGAAAACTTTGAAGCTGAGGCTGGTAGAGCAGTACCAGACTTTTAATCTTGTTCATTTGTATTAAACATATATTAAGTGTATAGAAACAATTGGGTTCACTTTTTTTTTTTCCTTCACTCCTCTTCCCCCCCACCTAATAATGGTGGTAAAATATCTGGTCCTGGCAAGAGTGGGAAGATTACTTTGTTCCTATTTATTGCTTGGCTATCCAATTCATTCTCAACATCTAACCAAGTATGAGATTTCACTGTAGCAAAGCAAATAACACTCCCAGCTGCTTCATTAATGTTTTTGTGTTCCTAACATTTAAACAGATTTTTAGTGTAGCACCTTAGAATTACCTGGAGTTAATTTATGCATGTATCTTCATGTGACTGTTCAGAAAGTAATTGAAGTAGCTAAGGCTATGAACTGCTTTTGTAGCCTCCATTTGGTTTACAGAGGTCTGTTTAAAGCAGCGGGCAGTGCCAGCCAGCATGCTCTCTGAACTCTGTAATTATGGAGAGGTTTGGCCACTAAGGGAAGTAGTATAAAAACCATGTTGAAGAGACAACACAAACTATGAAGAGTCAATATCAGATGTCAATTGCACATAAAATGTTTTTTTTTAATTTTTTTGTGTTGCTGTACTGTGCTGTGAGATGATACAAAATTTAGTAGGGTCACTTGCATCCTAGAGACCGGTTTTGGCATTATCTCAGGAGTCAGCCAGCTGCAGTCACTTGCAGTAAGAAAGAGGAAAAGACTCTTGGCCATTCTGCATGTGGGCATTAAAGTCATAAATGCAGAGACTGACTGTATGGCAGATGTATTGTGGATCACTGCATTTTATGAATTATCGTATTGTTCCGGTTTTATTTTTCATCTGCTCCCCATTCTTTGTCTACTTGACTGTTTTTGTATATGTAGATGACAAATGTTGTCCACAGGGACTTTGGAAACATATCTCATCTTTGAATGCTTTGTTGAATACAAGATGGTCATCTGAACTGTGTATTAAAGCTTTGAGGATACAGTGTTTAAAAGGTGTAGGTAGAAAGAACTAAAATAGAGAATAGGATACTTTGCTCAAATCAAACAGTGAAAACTTGAAACAGCAATAACGACAATCATGGGAAAATAGCTGTTTAGAAATGAACAAGATCAACTTGGATAACCAGGAGTGGAAATTGAAATGTAGAAACTGCATGAGATTGGGAACAAAGAGGAAGCCTTTTTCTTTTCCTTCGGGGTTTTTGTTTGTTTGTCTTGTCTTGTTTTGAATTCCTTGGTATAGTATTGACGGGATACAGCTAGAGATCATACAGAGCACTGGTGATTGCCAAGACCATTCTTGAGGAAAAAGGTAGACCTAAGGTGGAAATTCATTGTATGAGGGAAATAAGAGACACAGAGCATCGACTCTTGATACAAGTGTTTTTAAAGACTTCTCAGAGCAGTCTGGCAGTTTGCTGTGTGCTCCATCTTCTAGACTTTCAATGCAGGCTGGGGCTTGCCTGTTTTGCATAACTTAAGCTATCTGTGGATCCCTCCCTCCCTGCCCACCACCTCTATTTACACTAATGTATAGGACAGAATTTTACTAGTCCCATTTTACTGATGTACAGAAAAGGCAGAGAAAGAGAGAGACCAAGGCTGAGATCTTTGAAAGTACCCATTTCCATTAGAAAAGTTTTGGTACCTTGCTGGTTTTGGATCTGTGGCCCAGAGATCATCTCACAGTTGATAAAGTGATTTGGGCTGGCATGAAGGATTCAATCTATATCTGCTGTTTCAAGGCTAGTACCCTAGCCTTAATGGTTAGGTCTTAATGACCTCTTTTTGAGTTTTTGTGATGTTGATCCAAAATTCTTCCTTTAAAATTAGTTTCAGTGTTGTAAGTGGTGTGCTATAATTATAGCCATTTGATCTGGCAGTTGTTTTTTAGGTGGACTTCACTAACATATATGGTAGAGATCTTGCCTAAAGAATTAATTCAAGAATATGTCCAGTCATTAATAACAGAAAAAATTCCAAATTGAGAGATTCAGTTTTACAAAAGCAGACTGTGATCTTTTCACATTCTGAATATTGTCTACTTCAAATCAATTATTTTTTTACAAGACAGTGTAATGTTATTCATGATGAATAAAATGTTGTATAATGTGGACAGCTTTTTTATTGTTTTGGGGAATAAAGAGCAACTTTGCCACACCTTTATTGTCTGTGCAAAACACATTGTTAAACTGTTAGATGGACACCTGAATCCACTTTAAATTCGGCATGGGCCCCTTAACAATAACGATGCCTTAGTATTTTAAGTTTCCTAGGGCAATTTCTCCTGAAGTGTGATCATTATGGATAATAGTGATAATTATGAAATTTGTTACATTTGAAACACTAACTTGTTGTACTTAATGGTTATTAAAATGTCTTCTGTAGTATACATGAACAGTAAGGATGTGACATAACACACCTAATAGCTATTTAGTTACATTTCCTAGGAGATGTAACCATCTTAAAAGGAATTGCAGAACTCTAGTTTTCTTTTTTCATGAAGTTTCTTTCCTGAAGCAACACAGCAGAATTACTACAATTGTATTGATGCTGTACTACATCCCAGTTAGACTGTCTTTGATGAGAAGAGAAGGAAGGATTGTGTTAGTGTGATGAGACTTGCTGTACAGCAGACGCTATTAATTTCTGAGGCCTTTATCTAACATTTTTACCTTCATTCTCCATCCCAAAGCCTGCTTAGCAATCTCTGGTATGTAGTGTGTAAACCAGATATCTGAACTCCCTGCCTTCACCCAAACATTTGAGTTCACAGCCAAAACCACGTGCAATTAAATGAAATACTTTTAATTAAAATGTATATTTCTGAAACCATATACCACAGACTGTGGTAAGTGTACACACTTTACCGCAGAGCATTTGTAATAAAATAACATATTATATAATGTCTGTATGTCTGTAATGTGCATAAAATAGTCTTTTGCTTTCAGATGTGTGCATTTGGATTATCTACTACAGTGAAACATCTTCTCAAAACAAATATGCCACTGCTTGCCTTTTGAAAAGTACTCACTGAAGGCATGAAAGGGTACAGAGAATGTTTTCCCAGCACAAACAAATTTATTGTTACATAACTACTTTGGCTTCAAAAATCAAGCAAGCTGTTTGGTTCTATACTGGGATTTTGAACCTGCCAACTCTGACAGCTTCACGTAATCATCTAGCTGTTGTTCAGTGGTATTACAGCAAACCTTTCTGCTTAGTTTACTTTAACCTTGTCCTCCAGGTGAGATTCAAACAATGCTTCCTCTTCAAAGGTGTCTCTGTCAGAAATCAATGTGAAAGTCAGACTGCCTATGCTCCAATAGAACTAGTTAAACATATTTCTTTGTTACAAGTGATTAGATAAGATTTTGAGATTATGAATAAAGAGACCAAAAGGAAAAGACCATTTCAGGCTCTGCTGTGTAGAGATTTGTGAGATTTTGTTTGTCAATAAAACATATAAAAATATTATGGAAAAACACATAAAAGTTTATAATTATTTGTAATTTAATTCAGATATTTTCCTGCTGATTACTCTAAAAATGTTTTGTTGTATATTCTGAAGAATGCAGGTACCATCTTTTCATAACCAGAGATTCATTAAAATACTTCTTAGGTGTGCCCTTGGGTGGGTGAAGGAGGGACTTGTGGTAAAATTTCCCTTTGGTTTTGTTCTTTTTTTAATTACTTATATTTTTTAAATGGAGCTGTAAACAGGTTTTTATTGTAAATGTACAGGTTTTATAATTGTAATATATACAATTATAAAAATATTTTAGGCAGCCTGCTACAGATTTCAAATAAGTATTTCTTTATTTATATATATTTTATGACAGCCTGAAGTGTGATTCACTTTCAGCTCTTTTGAACACTAAAGAAATGAGCGTGCTAATCATAAATCTCAGTGTAATTGTTTTAACTTTTACCATTATGTAATTAACAGGTTTAAGCTCTTCTCCATATTTTTACTTCTTCTAGATCATTTTATAAAACCTATTGGTCAGTAGCTTCATCAACACTGTTTAGTACCTCTGATCTTAAAACAGTTGGAGACCAAGCCCTTAGACTTACTTTATGTTAAACACAGGGAGAAATTCTCATCAGCTAAAAGTTGGTTCTTGGCAGGTTTTTTTTTTATATTTTCAGTTTTAAACTAACCAGGCTTTTCCAACATGGGTGTGCCTCTAAATCCTTTCCAAATTCAACAGAGAGATATAAAACCAGTATGCAAACAATAGCAATAAAAATGCATCTTATTTATCCCTTCTTGCTTTTTACTCACGCGAATCCTTAAGTATGGCCTTTAAATCTGTGAGAAAGAAATGTACTTAGCTGCACAGCCTGCATTCTCAAGTGACCTGGATTGATTACAGTTTTAACTGTAATCATTTAACAATAGAACACTGGTTCCTAATCTTCCTTGAAGATGGCATCTTTGGAGGGAGCCTGATTAGAAGCATATTTTATCCCATCAATTTGTTCACCCAGTTCTAAGGAAAAAATGTAAATTGTAACTCAACTTGCTTTTGAAATTTTTGATCTCTAAACATATGTAGTTGAATAGCTTTTTTCCATGATCCAAATTGGTCCTCTAAATCCTGTTCTCTCACCCCTCCAGTGACTATGTTGTCTATCCTATAATTACATTTTAAAATAAAAATAATTATTTCATAATAATGGTAGGAATGAAAATAAGACTAATTCCAAGCCATATAGATCTGAATACATCTTATAGCTTCTTATGTATAAAATTTATCCATTAAATTGTTAATTAACTTGAGGAGTATTAGTTCAACTATAATTTCTCATTGCACCTAACATCAAAATTATGAAATTGATTGTTGTATTCCCACTCTATATATGCGTGTGTGTATTTGTCAGTAGGCATACCTACCTGGCAACTGAATGTTTCCAAGGCTTGAATTACTGTTGTTTGGGGTTCTTCCTCCTCAAATGTGATATGATTGGGTCCTGTAATATTGAAGAACAGCAGTGAGAAATGGAAGCCTTAGAAAATGTTGATGATCATGTAACAGAATGAGCAAGATTTACTTCCTTGCCATGACCACAATGATTTCTTGGGCTCCTATATAAGTAGAGTTTTGAAAGACTGTTGCACAGTTGCCACCAGTTAAGAATAAAATCACTCAAGATACAGAATGTTCTCAAATATTATTCTAAACCCTGCAAATGGTATAGCACTAGCCACAGTAGACTGGAAGAAGGTGAATGTGCATTATATTATTGTGACTTCTTAACAGAAAGTGCCTAGAGCTGACAAAACAGATTGGTGTTTTTTAATGAAAGTGAATACAGTTAATCTGTGTATACTTTCATTGACAAGGTTCTGCACTTAGGAGTACAGCACAGATGGTATAAGCAATGAATACTTATGTCTGACTGTAATTGATCCTATCAACAATGACATACCTTTAACTGGGTTGTATCACTTTACGTCACATATGGTTAATTAAGTAAGAAAGACCCAGATACACTAAGGAGATTTTTATGTTTATACTTAGGAAAACAGTCTAGACAGGTGTTAATGTAAATGAAGTTAGTACTTGTCAAAGGTGAAATTCTCCATATGTAGCCCTGCTTCAGTCTCCAAATAAATATAGTTTGGCTATGTCTACATTAGCAAGTGGTGAAGAGCAATAGGACCTGATCTGCAGAGTGAAACAGTTGGTGCCGAGGACCTTGCTTCCTCACTGTGCGGATCTGGGAGAGCAGGGAGGTTGATTCAGACTGGCTCTGTTCTTGTCCCACTGACTGAATGCCCAGAAGTGACTGGAGGGCACTACTAAGTGCAGTCTTGGAGAACATTATTAGGTTTAGATTCATTTCTTGCATTTAGTACCTTGCTGTGTGTTTTGGGGAGCTACCCTTTTTTGTCCATAAGAAAAAGCTTGCCCTTCATTTCCAACATCTTTCAACCTCAATTACAAGAGATCTGCTTCCTTAGATAATCCCTTCTAGCATGCTTCCTGGTTAGCCAACACAGTCATTGTCTTTCACTATATGTAGGTGTCTGCCCCATGATGCTGTAGTAGAGTATCATAGTAGTTTTTGTGTTAAACTATTTTTTCGCTTGTGCATGTATTTGGATCGGCCCTTAGTTGCTGGGGATTCTGTCTCTTGTAAAAATACTGTTGGAAAATTACATGTCCAAAATTCCTTCCTTTTATGGACTGTACTTTCCCTTGTGAAGCACACCCTCTCTTTGTGTTCTCCCAAGTGGAAAATGATATGACAACACAGAACTTGATGTGGTTCCAGTTTTGGTCCTGTTGGTCTCCATAGGTATGATTTCTTTATATCAGCTCTAATCTTGGCATTCCACCTTACCTTTTGCTCTACTTTTGAAACTTCTGGCAATAGTTTTACCTTCAAGTAGCTGAATGTGGACTCATCAGAAACCAGTGGCCACCAGTGGGTGTCCCAGAAGCAAATCTTAACAATTTTCTGAGATGCACCTGCAATAAATGCTCTTGGGGGTTAAATGACTGCTGAACTATGTATTCTTCTTGACTAATGGTTCTTTCAAAACAAATATTGCTTCAAGGATTCTTTTCTTTCTGAAAAAGGAGAATTAATCAGGCCCTTTCTGACCTCACATGTTACCATTCTAGGAAGAAAGTTTCATGCCACCCAGCCCTTCTCTTTAATAACGAGATAGTTTTTTGCTTTCTTTTCTGGTTGACAGCACTTTTTTTCCTCTGGTAGGTTCCCCCTGCTTTCAGAGCAAAATCTTGTTTCTGTCTCTCTTTATCCTTAGCCCAATTGTATGTTCTGAAGGAGATCTCCATTTCACCTCGTGATTTTTATCAGCTTCTCCCACTTGAAAACACTGCAGCTGTTTGAAAGTTTTAATTTGTCACTGTTGAAACACATACCTTGTGGATGTCATGCCTAAACTTTCCCATCCATCCCAGGGGGTTGTGTAATTTCTATGTTTTGATTAGCATCATCAGTTTTGGAAGCAGAAATGTTGATATAATTCTCAAGTTAACATCATCTTAGTTGTGATAACCATTAGCCTGCTGTGAACATTTGACTGGTCTGGTCCAATATTTCTTTGAATGTTATCAACCTTATAAATTGATATAAAAAAGGTGAGCTAAAAATCATTTTACTAGCACCTTGAATTTAACAGTCTGCTTATTTATAAAGTGAAAATGTAATTGCTTGGTATGAAACTGGTTGGGATTGTGTTCAGTTTTTAAACACAATATCAAAAACATATTTTAGGGCACACTATTATGTAACGTGGGATCTTATACATACTAGACAGCATCAAAGAATAACTGAATTAAGAAAGACATGCTTTAAAAAACTCACATTAAGTCATTATGATAATTAGTCTTGTTATAGAAGGTTGTTTTCCCCAAGATTATTTTTTAAACTAATTTGATATATTGAAAGTAGTTTGAATTCTCTTTAACTTAAAGACTAGTTTAAATATCCCAAAATGTTGGCACATGGTTTAGGAATAAAAGTAAGCCTGACAAGTGAAATAGGCACCTAAAGGCTCATTTTTATTCCTGCTTATTGTAGACTGTTTTAGATTTAACTCTTATTTGCATTTGTGGTTTTATGCTTAAAATTTATGCAAAAGTTTTGGTTTTCTATTTCTCTGAAAAAATACCTGGCATTTTGTAAAAGCTCGTTGTGATGTTGATTATATGTAGTAAAAGAATAGTAAGTGTAGCAACAACAACAAAAAAAAATGGACTAAAGTAAATATAAAGTAAATATAAAGTAACAGCATTAACTTCCAGGTTTAGTGGGATGTTTTAATATATTGTTCAGATATTTTTCTGATAGGTTCTAATTGATTCTTAATTGGACTACTCACATACTATGAAGTATGTACTAAAGTATCTTGCTAAATCAGATTTTAAATTAAAAGGTTTGGGGGGCCTAAGTTCTAAATATTTCAAAATGACAACAAAAAATAGGGGTTTTTTTCTATTTATTTCCCTTATGTTGTGTTACTGTAGGGCCAATCCTGCTGTGCTTTGTTGCCATTGAAGTAGTATTTCTACACTATATGTTTCCAAATAACTTAAGCAATGATATCGCTCAGTTGCCCTCAGTATAGTGTAACATTATTTCTAAAGGAGATGATTATTTATACTCATAAAGGGGGATGGAATTAATCTGTTATAATTTTTATTCCCTGGGAAGTACATTGCTTGGGGTTTTTTTCTCAAAGATGAC
The DNA here is from genome assembly GCF_015220075.1 of Falco rusticolus. Taxonomy (NCBI): domain Eukaryota; kingdom Metazoa; phylum Chordata; class Aves; order Falconiformes; family Falconidae; genus Falco; species Falco rusticolus. The sequence goes on along the minus strand of NC_051188.1, from coordinate 106,567,452 downwards.
CACTTAATTTAAAAATTCTTGTAAGTTACAATCTTTGGGACAAGAAATTAGTTTGTAGATAGATTAACAGACCCATGACAAGTTTCACATTCATATTAAATTATATTAAAACATCACTGTTCTATAAAGTATTTTGTTGTTCATGAGTAACAAATTTGCTCTCTATGCACATTTTATCAGATAGCATAAAATCACCAAGAAAATGGTATCAAATCTGAAACCAAGCATCACTGATACCAACCATGCTACAAGATTTTCTTCTTAGTGCTTATGAAGATACAAATGGTGAAATACACTGGAAAAGGACAGAGCAGCAGCTTGTAAGTGAAAAGCTAAGTCTGGGTAGATCATTAACAAGTAGAAGAATAACAACAAGCATATTTGTCTATTAAGCAAGTATGATTTATTTGATGCAATTTGATACTTGTCTTTCTTTGGCTCAAGTTAGAAAGGAAATCTGGGAATTAAATCAATTTTCAAAAGAAAAAAGAAGTTGGAAAAAACAGTCTGTCTAATCTTAAATACACATGCATGTACCTGTTAAAGATGTCATTGATCTGAAATTTACAAAATCATGAATTTTGCTTTTTCATATTTTCTGGTTTTGCCCATTCTGTTCTGGTAAAGATAGGTGTACTTTCCCATTATTGAATGTATGTGTTAATAAGTAGATAACTGATAGCAAAATAGGGGAAGCCTCTTACATATATTCTCATGAAGCTGCATGTGCAGTTTGCTTTTATATATTTTTGTATATAAAATCTCCCATCTAATTACTAAGGGATTCGCATTGATTGACATGAGAAGATTCTTTTAAGAACTGATAAAGAAAAGAAACATGTAAATAGAAGCACCATTAAGAAGAAATATCTAAAGAATATCTAACATTTGTAGTTATTGCTCATCAGTTCTGTATAGAAAAGAGAGAAATGGATTGCATGTAGAAATATAAACATTTTGGTTAAGTATGACATATTAACTACTTAGCAGGCCAAGAGAAGGGCAATATAAAGCTTCAAAGCTAAAATAACATTTGCAATCATCTTACCCTTATTCAATATTTTCAAGATCATTTTAATGTCAATTTAAATTTCAAACAAACAAACAAACAAACCCAAAACTAAAACCCCCGAATGCAAAAAACTTTGACTAATAGTAACTGGTTAGGTTAATATAAAATCTTCTCAGATGTTTAACATGAAATTTCATCTTTTGTAGGAAAAAAAATTTTGTTAAAACTGACACCTTAACTCTCAGACGCCTCATTCATAAGCCATTCGAGCATATCTTTACCTTGAGTCATTGTACCTTGCTTAAACTGCTACATATATCATGGCACCTTTTTTGTTCTGCCAGTGCATTCCACCCTCTGCATGACTCCTATTAACAAGAATGCTAGTCCTATGCAGCAAGAACTTACAATCTCTTCTTTGAAATACTTTTAAACTACCTGATGCGCAGCCCCCGCCAAAACACGTAACCATGCTGCAAACATTGAACTGCCATTTACTACAATGTTTGACAATTCTTTGAGCTATTAATTCTATAATGGGCAATTTAATAGCTTTGTGATTCTCTGGGTATAAAATTAAATTAGCTAAGGAAGCTGAAGAGACAAGCAAACAAAACTTTTCTGTTTCACCACTAAAACTGGGGACTACTTGGTTTTATTGGCCTTGATTCTATTATGATGACCTAGTGATTATGATCAGTTATTGGGCCTGCTTGACTATAGTCTACAGTGATGGTCCTCCAGGCTCTTCATTACTAGGTTCTCCAGGATAACTTCAATGTGTCTGCCACAATGCTGAAAAAGGACATCTTCTGATGAGTAATAAACTCACAATCCCTGTTTATAAGACTTAGGAATTCATCAATCCTGGTAATGCTGCTTGTGTATTTTCCAAACAGTCAGCTAATGAAGTTTGGCCTATAGTGATGAAAAAGTACTTCTATAAAAATGATCACTGAGGTAGATGCTCCTTAATAAATATGCAAGCCATTCTCTGCCAGCTGCATTCTAGTTTGAAAAGTAGTTTGAGAAGGAGCTGGTCTGTGGACTCTAGCACAAAAAAAGTAGTACATAAATCACAAACAGTTGACTAAATCAGCAAATCAGTAAGGTTGCAGCCTAAGTACATCTGGGGTTTTTTTTGGTATCAAGAGAAGTAATTTCTGCTATAATGCTAGTATTTCAGTCATATGTGATTCTTATTCTTTAAGTTTACTTGAAATAACTTTTTTTCAGACTACTATGGACTTCTGTCCTTTTTTTTTAAAAAAAAGAAATAATCAACATGAAGACTAATATAATGCAGTGCTTAGTATAGGAACAAACACAGCAATTCTACATTTGGAAGCTGAATTTACAGTTGGATTTTTTGGTTGGTTTTTTTTGTCTAATTCCCTTCCTCCCTATTCACCCCCCCAGCCCCAGTAACAGTAAACTGTTTATTGTTAGGTATAAAATAAAAGTTAGTGTTTATAATTTAAATATAAATTATGAGTGAGCTACAACATCAATAAAAGTTTAGAAATTCACACTTAAATACATTAGGGTTTACATGAAACCTGAAAATATCTTTTCAAGATACTGTTAGAAGAATGGTCCCAGAACTGTTCGGTATTGTTATTTTTGTATTGTTGAATCCTGTTTGATAAAACCATCAGAAAACTACATTTTGGGTTGGGGTTTTTGGGGGTTTTTTTTGTTTGTTTATTTGTTTTTTAATGTTGATTCTTGCAGAGTGGTTGTGGTGGAGGAAGGATAGGAAATATTTCTTCTTTTTTTTTTTTTAAGTTTCCTGAGAATTCTTAAGACATTTATCTAATTTTAAAACTAAAGTACAATTTAACCATTAAGACTGTTCCATATTAATTTTGTGACTCAGAAAAGTAATGAGAAATGTAACATTAGATTTAGAACTAAAACATTACTTCTGTTTGTGATTCTGCATTTAGTGGACGTTCTGTTTCAGCTTCCATTATAAACCATATTTGTAAACGTTTAAGAACTTGACTGAGAAGATTTACTTTGGGTGAAAATCTAACATTAAAGTTCTAAGACTTAGAATGAAGTTGCACTTTCCATCAGATTTTGAAAAAAAAAACCCACAAAACCTTTGTGGGCATTAATTCTGTATTAGCTCAGGATATTATTTAGAGTTTCTATTTCAAAAAGATACTTATGAACATTGATTTTTTTGTTTGTTTTACCACTTGAAGGATTTCTTCCTGTTTCACTCATTATGTTGAATAATCATCGGTGGCAATGAAAGTTCCAGTCATAAATCAAGAGAATGACAGATTTTAGTCTGAAGGAGTTGCCTGGCTGGAATAACAGAGTTGTCTTTTCTTCACTAGACACATGTTTGGTACTGCAAACAAATGTTTTCTAAAAAAAGTCAAAGGTAGAATACGATACTCACAGAGCTGTCTTTGCAGTTGCATTATTGGAAAATGTTATTGACCAATTATTTCAATATGCTGAGCAGTCATTACATGTTGAAGATGATCTTTTTCTCAAACTAGTATAAAAATGGCAAAAAATGTGTTTGAACATATTTGGACATCTTTGGAGGCAAAGGCAGTTCCTATTGGCTTGTTTATTGGCAGCATAGGGATGTAGCCCGTTTCATTGTTCAGCTGAAACAGTCTGGGTTTGTTCTCCAGGCTGCAGTGCAAACAGATGAGCAAGTCAGGAAAGGAAGAGAAAGACAGCTTTTGAACTTGACCTGTATCCTACCATGAACTACTTTCCCTCTTCTCTTAAGTTTATTTGGCTGTGTTTGATGACCAAAGAATGTGAATCATCCTGCTGGCAGGAAATATAAACCACTCTCATAGTTATAAGCTACAGAAAAGATATTGTACTGGTAGCACTAGTGCCATATATTTTTATTAAATCAGTGCCCATGAACTCTCTCTTAGTAAATCCTCATGGAATTCTATTAGTTTGTTTCTTCCCAAAGAAAATAACTATTAGTTATCATTGGAAAGCTATATGCTAGAATGAATATAAAATTCTTAACAAATATTAAAAGTGTTTTGTATATTGATTTTAAAGGAATAACCTTTATAGCAACATTTTTGAAGTTTAAAATTTATTATTGTTATGGGTTTACTTATTGATTTGGTTGCTGACCTTCAAAATATCATTAAAAAGAGTTCTATTAGGAGGGTAATATTCTGCAGTAATCAAGGTGTCATTTGAGTTGGCTTTTTTCCGTTATTGAAGATGTTTTTAAATGTTTTAACTTCACAGTCATCTTTTTATACATGACGCTGCCATCAAGTGGCTATTGAGTAAAACCTCTGTGTTACTCATCTTCATTTTAAATGTTAGTCTTATTTTTAATTAACAGCTTGGTTTGGAAGGACGAAATGCCCTATTCTTGCTAAGTGACAGAAACAAATCCATTTTATTGCTGTCTGGACCAGATTTGTAGAGGCAGATGCTCAAAGATGCTTTGATAGTGGCTTTAAAAGAATGGGATTTTAGTGATACTAAGTTTTGTTGGCATTGATTTTTAAATCAGCTTCAACAGGCATTAGAAACCTCTCTGGTCACCTTGTGAACTGTTCTGAATGTCCCCTTGCATTTGAAGGCACCTCAATATGCACGTAAATCTTCCCATTTTAATACATTCTACCAGAACTCCACAATATAGATATAATCTATAGATTTATGCAAGGATTTTAAGACACTGACACACTAAGAGGCCAGAATTAACATGGATCCTAAAGTTCAAAAAATTTTCCCTTGAATCAAGAAGCTGATGAATAAATAAACCCATATCTTTATGACAGTCCAACAGCTGTGTCTTTTAAAGTAGGAAAAACCTTAAGATTTTCAGTTTTCAGGGAGGTAAAGCCAACACCCCAGCACCAAATGACCATTTGCGGTTCCTCACAACCCAAATATTGGCATTTATCAACAACTCTCAGTTCACTTTGAGCAGTATGGGGCTGTTAACCAATTTTAGGCAAATAATGATAAACATCCCCATTCTCCTGAAGATCATTTGCCTTCTTTCACCCTCTAGAAATGATAATAGAAAATCATGTGCACATTTGCATTTGTATTTACTGTGTTTGAATTAAAGCTGCAAACAGCTCTGATTCACTAATAACTGATGAAAGTGTCTCATTATTGAGCTACAAAACCTTCAACAAATTAATGGAAATTGCAAATCACCTTGAAAATTGCAGGCTCTTTAGTCCTATATTGAGGGCTGAGAAAACTGCATAAATAGCCTTGTTGCTTAACTCTTTCTTTTGAAAAAATAGCTTTCTTATTATATTTTTTTCAAAAGCAAGGCTTACTAATTAAGGCATGGCTAAGCAGCATCTTCATTTTTTTTCTGTTTTGTTTTCTGTATATGAACGTTAAACAGTATGTTACTATTTTTGGTTCCTTCCCTTTCATATAATATTTAGAATTATAGAATCTCTGTCTCTGATGCTACGTAAATATTTGGGGCACTTTTCTCTCATCCCCAAATTACAGTACAAAATTTAGCATGTTCTGGTTCTTTTCAGCAGTGAGATAATGAATTTTTAATTATAAACACCAGCAATGTCTTCCTTCAAAATTACAGCTTAATTAGAAGAAAATTTTTCATGAAAAGGAAAAAAAACAAACCACACCATGTATTTGTTTGTCCACAATTTGTTTGTTTTTTACTGTTCCTGTGTAACTCTGAATCCAAAACAAGTGCATGTCACTTGTCATGAAGAAAGATATATGGGAGCTGATCTCCATCCAACTGGTATGAAATTTCATAGCCCTATTGTCATGGAAATCCACTCTAGCAGAGCATCAGATGCATTTCTCGAAAAGGTAGGGTGGTATCTACAGTGCTAGATTCTTTTATATCCCACAATTCCACATTTCAGCTGTATCTCTGAGGTAAACCTGATTGATTTAAAGAAATGTGTTTCAGCTTAACATAGATTTGAAATAAAAATTCACAGTTTGTAATTTTGTTCATTTTTGCTGATGTTTGAGTCATCACTAAACTGGTGATGAGTAATTTAATATAGTTTTATGCGTTCAATAGAATTAAAAAAAATATAATGCACAGCAATCTTTTTACATTCAAAGCTTCATATAGCATTTGTGCTAGTGCAGTGTAACTATAGAGCAACAGAATTTGCACTCAAAGAGATGTTACTGCTACATTTGAAGTAATTTTTCTTATAGGAATACTAAAAGCATTTGTGTGCTGTCACGCCCTCTAGGTATTATTGCTAAGAGAATTCCAAAATTTATTGAAATCTGTGAATCTCCAGTGATACAACTGCTGCTGTTAGTTGGCTGGTGACTTTTACTAGAAAAACTTTTTTATGATTTTCCAAACTGTTTTCTTTCTAGGGCTGAATAACCTGTGAGGTGTCCATCATTAGTTCTGTCCAAAAATGGAACTTGAAGTACCAAAGAATTGAAGTTTCTATTTGTCCTGCCCCATGGTCACAGGCTTGATGAGCAAGGGGAAGAAAAGTCCCTTTCATTTTCTCTTCCTCTTGGTATTCCTTCTAATCCACTACCTTCTGTTTTTCCTTTCAAACTTTCTTGGTATTATTATTAATGTATCCACAATTCTTGCTTGTCATTTTAATTCCACTCCATTTTACCCACGAGCACTGTACTGATGCTTGATGGCAGCTTGCTGGTCTTTCACACCAAACCAAAGATCAAGTATTACTCCGTTTCATTTCAGCTTCTTCATGTCCGAACTATGGGGACTCAAATACTTCCCCAAAAAAGTTAAGAAAACATTAATATTCTTATGTTTGCAGCCCAGAAAAGAGGTTTGTTTCTTTCTCTTTATCCTGTCTCCTCACTATATTGTCTGTGCTGCTCAGTCAGTTGACCAGTGGATACTTGATGCTTTTAAAACACCATTTAACAGAAAAAAGTGAGTTAGGTTGCTATCCAGCTCTTTCCATGGGCTTGTCACAGTTTTGAAGTAGTGTTTGTTAAATATGCTAAGCATATGTAGGAGCCACATGCACCTGGAGGTACCATCATTTTCAGCATCAAGCTGAGTGCAGGTGAATTAAAATTTGTCAGTCTGCTGCCTGTTTTCTCTTCTTACTCTCTTGGTTTTTTTTTAGAGAACACAATGTCTGAGAAAGTTTTGGCATGTACTGAAGTTTGTTGAAGACATTCCTCAAATATTTGCTCGTTAAATATTGTGATGTTGTAGTGATCATTACATATGAAGATCCTACATCACAAATGTGCACAGACTAATAAACAAAACGTATACGATTGTTCATGATGCTTGATTACTCATGAGACTAAGGTAATAAACGTGTTCCCCATCAGTACTTGCATACAGCTCTCTAATAGTAAATGGAAACTATATGTATTAAGCAGACGTGACAGACCATACTCCTGACTTGAAAAAGGTTTCTGCTTTGCAAGGCCTTCTCCATAAGTGAATTCCAATTTTCTGGGTTTCATGTTGGAATGGTAATCTAACTTCACATAGTGTAAATGTAAACCAACCTGTGATGATGTGACTAACTGAAAATTACTTTTTATAGCTGCTACTTTTTCAGCTGGGATGCAGAAGTTGCTTTAGATTAAACTTGAAACTTCTACAGTGACAGTAAAGTGCTGTCTAAAATAACTAATAAAATACAGCTGGGAGTGGAAGAAAAGCTGGTTTTAGACATAAGGAGGCATTTTATCAAAAAGGTAGTCTCTATGCAGAGGTTAACATTTATATGTATGACTGAAAGGTATTGAATAGTACCTACCTCATTTAATCTATGCAAGTAATTGTATTTCATGAAACTTTCCCTTGACAGTTAGTGGCAGTCATGAAAATTTAGGACATGAAAATACTATGACAAAACTTACTAAAGTGCATTTTCTAAAATAGTATTTTTAGTTGTTCTGGTGAAAAAAAATTATCAGATAGGTTGCTTTCCTCTACTTTGTGTTCTTGTAAAATCTATTCTGCTGTATCACAGACCTGTAACCAAAACCATGTAATGCGATGATTTTTTTACCTAAAGAGGCTGTAGCTGATGGTCTTTTCTCTTGGGCCTTCATAGATGTGCAATAATAGCAGATAATAACCAAGCTTCATTGTCTATTGCTTCTTTGTTTAGGTAGTTGATTAGCAAAGAATAAATTATTGTAAAGATGTACCTTTTCTGCCTTGTATTGGGTTTGAAAGGAGAAAACTCTAGAAGCCAGCTTTGCAGGAAGAATACAATGATAGTATTGTATATGTTGTTTCAGTTGCATGTTATGTTTTGTCTACAGGCAATTGATAGGTGGATTTACAATATGCAAATAAAGGCTTCCAAACCTTCTGGTGTAATAGTTTGGAAACCCAGGTATTTTGGTGCAGGATGCAGAAAGGTCTGAAGAATCCCTCCCATATTGCCAGGTTTAGTTTTGGTTGTGTCTAAATGTGTAGCTATGGAAATGGCTGCTGAGCAGGATTTTGAAATCATCAGTGTATGCAAATCCCACCTGCCTCTTTTTTCCTCTCCAGAGCTTTGAATAGAACCCAAGGCACAGATTTTTAGCCTCCTGGGGTAGCTGGTAGGCTCTTCTGCTTCACATTAATAGTCAATACCATCATGATTCCTAAATGAGGCGATTTCAACCGTAAGTCGTTAAAAGGTTGGTAAACAGGCTATCCCCCAGACAAGAGTAATGCATGCATCTGTGCTGTGTCAGCTGTACTTAAACAGGTGAGACTGAAAAAACAGAAAGCGGTAACTTCTCTCCATTTTGGTTGTGTAGAGTCCTTGTTCTCTAAGAGAAATTTTTGTCTGAAAAGTTTATATTAAAAAGTGAAAATATTTAAAGAGTCAACACAGTGCTGACTTAAAGGCATATGCATTGGCAGAGTGATTGGTTATTTAAGCTTTGCAGTGAAGCAGGTAGTTTAAAACTTTACACATTAGTGCTTAGGACTATCTTTGTGAAGCATGCAGTGAAAAACAGAATCTGATGCCCTGTCTCTCCGATTTACATAAAACCAGCACTTAAACCAACCACAAATTTATTCTGGTTATTCAATAGAGACTTGTTTAATATTTATTTCTACTGTAGGTGAACGTTACAGGCAATCAGAAATTGTAGTTCAGTTTAAAATAATTTATGATGAAATGCTTTCTTTGATTTTTTCACCATTGCTGCAAAGGTGGATCTCAAACCATGTAACAAGAATTAATAGTGTTTCTATTACTATATTATTAATTACTTTTAAAGTAATAGGAATATTGTATGTCACACCTTTATAAAAACTAGGATGCTGAGGACTGAAGGCTTGACTGTGCAGATCCTTTCATGTGCCTTTTGAAACTTTGGAATTTATATCAGCTGAAATATGGGACAGGGGAGGTTAAGTTATATACCCAAGGTTACTCATTGAGCTAGGAGCAGGATAAGAAATAAACACCAAGAATCTTGAATTCTAGCCACCTTGATCTACCGTATCACATTCCTTCCTAGACTCACTGGCATCTTGTGAGTGTGCAGTACTGTAAATAGAAGTTGTTTGCTGTCCATTTCATTTTTATGTTTAGTGCTAAGTATGAAACTATTGTTAATGTGTGCTTAATGTTTGGAGGGGTGCACTACTAACAATCTTCATTATTTTTTTTTCTTTCTTTATCCATTTTTTATCTCTTCTTAAAGACAATAATAGAAATTAAATCCATAGAAGACATTTACCCACAGAGGAAAAACTGGAATATGTCTCCCTTCTTCAGTAGTCAGAACCACAAAAGAGATTATGGTAGTGGGAGAGCTAACTGTGTGTATGAGTTCAGGAAAGGGATCTCATTTACCAAGGCTGAATTTGACTGACGAAATAGTAGGATGACATTTGGGGCAAGAACTGCCTTTTTGTTTGGCAGCACAATAGGATCCTCTTCCTTGATGGATTCTTATCACCACTGAGTATAATAACATGATAATTGGTCTCAAAGATGGAATGAGTAAGATTGGATGGTGGTCTTTAGGGACCCGGTTGTGTTATATCTAATGCAATCATGTTTGATACTGACTTTTTAATACATATGGTAGCTATTTCCTTGACTTGGAAGTAAAGCGTATATGCAAGCTTGATGTTTGCTTGGTCTCTCTTCTAAAAGCACACAAATTTATTCTTAGGAGAATCCTCAGCTATATCTGTCTTGTGTCATGCCATATTCGAATTCAAAACTAAAACTGATTTGTTCCAGAAGATGTCTTGAAGCATAAATATGTTGTGGTTTGTGGAAATGTGGGAGGTGTGATGGAAAGAGCAAATGTCTATAGATTGTACTTCAAAAAAACACTGCAACTTGCTACAGAAAAGACATAGTAAGTTATTGCTGCCTTGGAGCAACAATCCACAGCAGGCATTCACCCCTTTTCATGGGACAATATAAACATTTTAGTGGATTTATGAGTATAAAGGAGCATCTGGAGATGATGAGATTGTGTAAGACTAATTTTAGAGTGTGAATTAAACTAATTCCATAGCTACGAAAGTCACTGCCATGTTTTATGCTTTTAAAAAAAAAAGATGTCTATGGACTATAGCAATACCAGATTTTCCCAAACAAATGGAAAAGAAAAGTTTAGTGCACTACTGTTGGTAGTGGTGTGGTGGGCACTGGCTTACTCACAGGGTTATGAAAATCCTTCATGAAAGGTATTTATGCAATCACATTTCTGAGGCAAGTTTCTTCTCAGCTGTTAGCATCTGGGTTCCATTTCACCATGAATAGGTGGCTGTCTCTTGAATTTATTTATGTTTCTCACTTTTTAATAGAAAATATAGCATGTATTCCTGGTTTGGGGTGGTTGGGTGGTTGGTTTTTGTTTTTTTCCTTTTCTTTTCCCCTTGTGTTTCACCATTGTCTTCCAGTTTAAAATAAGCATATAATAAATTCAATATATTAATAAGACTAGTGGTGTGTGATGTACTAGTGGAGCAGGGAAGGAAATAAAGTTGTTTGAAGGCATTTTTTTTTTTGGAAACCTAAATTACTCACCTGAAGTAGCTGAAATATTGAAAAGCAAGTTTTGTTCTATGTTTTTAATTTCTTTTTTTTTCCCTCTTTCCCCCAGTGATTCTTACTGGCGAAGCCTAGCAGTGATAGTTACGGAAAGTTTAGATTATAGAAGGCTCAGTAGGTGAACAAATGCACACCATTGTAGGAGCTCAGCCTTCCATGCCAGAGTGGCATATATGACTTACAATGTTATGTTGTAGTTTTGGCCATCATCTGTTCCAGAAGTGGCTGATTCACAAGTGGAAGCTGAAAGTTATTAATCACTTCACAGTGCTAACTGCATAGTGATCTACCTGCATGGTTTTCTGGGACCCTCTGGCAATATGCTTATGGCTTGGGCATGAAAAGGATAAAATACAGATTCCTTTGAAATCACTTAGAGCTCTACAGTTGACTTGAGTGAGGAATCATTTTGTCATAGAGTACTGGGCCAAAATTATGGTGTTAAACATAGAAGAAATGAAGGCAAAAAGAAGTCACTCCAATGGAATAGTTGAAATTTAAAAGCAAAACAAACAAAAAAAGCCTTTGAATTATATGTCCAATATGCTTTCTACCAGCTCCCCAGTAAAACAAAAGTAGTTCATGGCCAGTGAAGCCTAATTTCCTATGGATTCATTTCTTGAGGTTAATTGGACTTTGATATTTAAACCAGTATGTGGACCCGATGGAAGTTTTTACTGTGAAGTACTGAAGCAGTTAGAAGGTCTTCTTCTACAGATTTTCCATATCTGATCATGGGGATGCTGACAAAATTTCTCTCGTCTTTTCATTTGACCTATATTTGATACGGGATGGTGATCTCAAAGCTACTGGGTTTCTCAAAAGTACATCTGAAACCTCTTATCTTAAATTTGATAAATATTGGTGAATGATTTGAAGAGATTTGTGATGGCATAGGTGCATAGAGCGTAATCACATATACACTCAGCTCCCTAACCTCAAAATCGAGGTAAAAAGAATGAGCGTGTTATTTTTAATAGAGAACCCTTTTAGGAGCAACTGGAGATTTTCTACAACAGAAACTGCAAATATTCTTAGCTGTACTAATGTTTAATTTATAAGATAATAAGAATTCTGAACAGTTTTCTAGAAGGAAAGAGATTTGTATTCATCAGCAAAGCTCTACTGGTTACCTATTCCAGTGCTTCCCTATGTTTCTTCATGCATTGCCCCAGGCTGACAAAAGTTTGTTTAAAAGTGAAAGATATGTCAGATACTGCCTCCCTCTCCTGCAACCACCCTGGAGCAATTATGACAAGAGTATTTAATGTACAAATCAAAATTACTTTAAGAGGACCCACCCTCAGAAACCGAAACAGGAATAAATTTTAAATTAGCTTTCCAAGAAGTTTGCATGAGCTTTCTGCTAATTATACTGTATTTGAATGAAAAGCCATTGTGTTCCACCTCTAAGTGTACAGTCTTGTCTTTTTTATGTCAGTGTTTTAAGTACCTATCCACCGTGGTTTATCTGCATCCTGATCTTGTCCTGTGTTGGATAAGTTCCTCGCTGGCTTCACTGGGAACAGCATCGTTGCCTTCCTGTCATTCTCAGATTTAGTTACTGAATCCTTTGTCTGTTGATTTGGCCATATTACCCTCTTTTTTGCCTCAAGGAGCTGGCAAAGTTTCACTCCAACCTATGCTTTATTTCTTACCTTGTACTTCTGTTCTTTTCCAGCCATACTAAGTTCAGCACTGTTAATGTCTTTCTAGACCTATTGTTGCAGTATGGCCTTTCTTGCCTGGTGTAACGCGAGGTGTGAATGCACAGGGCACACATCCTCCTTGCTAAGGAGTTGCATTTTCTTTAGGGAGCCTGCAAATTCATCTCATGATAAATGTTTGCTGTGCTCCTTAGAGAGATAAGAGAGGGACCGTAAAAACTGTTGGCTTTGTCTCACTTGTCTGCCATTTAAAGATTTCAGACTTCTCAGGTGTAGGTAACTGCCTTTCTTGTAACTTCCTCCTTAGTATAAATGTAATTGCATGGGGTTTTTGGTGGTTCAGACATAATGCATGTCTCCTCTTCCATTTCAGTTCTTACATTACATAGGAACATTGGGCATACTAGTCATCACTCGTTTCATTTGTAATTCTTATTCATTTTATGATGGATTATTAACAATCTTTTCCAGGATCTTTTCTTAAACTGTTAATATACTTGAGGACCGGTGAGAAGGGCAGGTAGTGAGACTGGAGCTTCTGCAAGATCAATGACTTCCACTGGTTTCTGGTAGCAGGCTATTGAACAGCTCATGGAAATCAGTTGCACAACAGCCTAAGACAGGGAAACAAGCTCAGCTTTCATAGTTTAGGGGGGTTTGTTTTGCTTTATTTGGTTTTCTGTTTTGGTTTTTTTTTTTTTTCCCCATTATCTCTGTTGAGTATACAGACTAAATCTGAGATACACAGTGGTGCTTACTGAAGGCATTCAGGTGTCAGGCGCCAGAACTTCATCTTGTCCTTTACTCTGTATCAAAATAAGTCTCACACTTTTATATTAAATAAAAAGGGTTGGGTTCCCTCTCTATGCTATTTGGCTTTAAGTGGGGATATTCTTCTGATTTTTTTACTGAACAAGGAAATTATCATGACACGCAGTTTTCGGGAGTAGCTATCAACCCTCTATGGCAGGGTGAGAGGAAATAAAGTTTAAGCTTAGAGTACTGTGACTGAGTTTAAGTATAAATGCTGCGTAACTGTAGGTGCTATGTTGGACTGTGCTGCACGCCCAGTACTTCAGAAGCCTCCACTGGATTTTAACATGTGTATGTGCTTTGTTTCTGTTGCTGTGACTCTTTGACTTTTTTTGAATTAGAAAAGACATGCCAACCTCCATGCCATATGCTTATTACTAATAATGCTTACATATTTTTTCAGTCTCGTATACTGTCATATGTAAATTAGCTATTGAATTCCACCCTCAGTTTTAATCTGTAATAACCTCATTGATTACAGTACAATTTGCACTGGTGTAATTTAGATCAGAATCTGGATGCGTATGTAAATGTGTGCATATATGGACACATGTAACGGCTGTTTTCTTATATATACACACACATACACTTTCATTTTGCAGCGAAAAATGAGTGAGAGGGAGAATCTGTTGATTATTTTTATGCTGAAAATTTTTAGAGCAAGTAAAGAGGAAAATAAATAATTTCAGGTGGATTTTGGAGTCATGTGTGCACATGCGCACCTTTACAATGTATTCTGGTTTTTGTCAGTCCCAAGCAATAACTTCCCTCCTTTCACCTGACTTGCAATGCTAAATTTTCTGTGAGCCTCAAATCTCATTTTTATTTCACTTTTGGGGAAAATGGAGGCAGAGATGTTTCTTAAAAAAAAAAAAAAAAATTAAAAGAAAAGAAAAAATGAAGAAAGAAACCCCCAAACCAGCAGCCCCTCCAGTCGTCGCTTCTACACCACCAATCCAAACACGGAACATGTTTTAACAGAAGTGCCCCAGCTCTATCATATGTGCCGTGCAGAGTCATCATGGCCATGGTGCATAGCTGAGAGCCGGAAAGCAAACAGCTGCTGTAGCCTGATTTGAGTTAAAATAGTGTCAGTGTTTAGTCTGGCGCAGTGCTTCAGGAGAGATTGGCAGCTGGGTCAAACAAAGTCATTCCATTGGCTCCCTTCCCAGTAAGCTTCTGCTAGTATTTAGGTACTAGTGCAGCCTAGGCCCCTTTTCTCAGGGATAGCCTAACATCTGACCGCACCCTCTTTGCTTTTTAAAAAATGCCTTTTCCCTCTTTAAGATAAATCCTCTATTATACAATCTGCCACTAATTGTGTTTAAGACTGTTCTTCTCTCAAAAGCTGACGCATCCTGCTCTCAACGTGGTGTAGAAAGCAGGCTGTTACAGTGCTGGATTAATAAAAGGGGCCTTTATGGTTGGTGAAAGAATATCTCTGTGCTTAGGCAGGAAACTTTTTGATCCACAGAAAAGCCAGACGACATCTAGGTAAGGCTGTGTATCAAATCTGCTTTTATGGGATAGTGGCGCAGCGAGTGCTGTTAATTGCGATTGCTTAATGTTTGCATGCCCGTTTTGATAAGCTTTTTAGAAAGTTTAGGAAATAGCTTCTCCCGCGTATCGAGCTCTTTCTCTCCTCCCCCCTCCTCACTCCTCCTATGCCTTTAACGCTTGCAAAAATCTTGTAATGATCTGCTTAGTTTTCACTGAAATACACACGGGCACCTCGCTTCTTTTTGGAGAGGGGTTTCTCGCAGAGGTGCACAGCAGAAAGTTCTGCTGTCGGACCCAAATGCTGTTAAAAGTGGAGTGGCTGAGGAGAATTTACAGGGAAAGCTTTCCACTGTTACAGACTGCCTGTGCAATCATTTAAAAGTAGTTGAAAACTGCTTTGAACTAACAAGGGTTTAATTACGGAAAAGTTTAACATGGGGATGGAAGGAATATTAAGTAAGTTGTCTTTGTCTCATACTTTTTAATTTTAGTTGTTGCTTTAGCCTGTTGGGTCACATTTTTTGTCAGCGCTGAAGGCTGCCATGAATTGGTAATGAGGGCCCCTTTTGCACATGATTTTGGCATTTGGCCAAAATCAACTTCCCAACGGCAAGCTTTCTCTAAAAGAACCTGAAGCATTTTTTTGTGATTAGGAATCATGTCTGAAAGCTGCCACAACCAGTTGTGTAGGCATGTCAAAATGACTTTATACAGTATATCTGAAGCATTCAGGGGGTGGTGGGGGTGGTGGGGGGGTGGTGGTGTCTGTTTTTTCCTTGTGTACCAAATTGTTGCTATTATGATTCTAAATTTCCGCAGTTTATGCACCTCCAAAAACCAGGCTACAGGGAGCTAAGGCATAATGAGGATTGTTGGTACCTTTGTATTTTTCAACATGCCAAAGCAGCCCTAATTGTCACATTTAAGCAGGCTACAGTATTAGGGGTTGCTTAAAACACTTGTGGATATAAAGCAGATGAATCTTTAAACTTTTTAATCTCAGTAAATTATGCTCAGTGAACAGTAAGTAATGACATTTTCGAGAAGTTTCTTTGTTTGGATTGTGCGAGTGAAGCTTTTTGATATGACTATTTAAAAAATACATGCCTAGATCAATTGGGGGTAAATTTGGAAGGAAAATATCAGATGTGGCTTCGGATTTTTCCTGATTCCTTGAAATCTGGGTATGGTTCTGATCTGTGAGGCAGGGCACAGGAGCTGGGTTGTCCTTTGTTGTTAAAAAGGGTGAAAGGGAGTTAGTCTAAACTTTAATAAGGAGCTGTGAAAGTTCACATTTCAAGTGTGCTCAGAGTTTTGAAATTTGTGGAGATTCATCAGTGCAATAAATGGGTGATTATTCCTCACTGATATTATATAAACAAGCCTGGCACTGTAGGTGAATACATTATTAGTGTACACTTGAACGTTTTGTGAATTTAATCTGTATTTAACAAAGCAACCCAGCAATTGGAAATTAAGGACCTCCTATTACATGCTGTGTATACTCTACCCCAGTGTCTTTTCCACGTGTTCAATGTAAAGACAAAATGCGCTAGGCAGCATTTTTGTTAGGTGTTTTTATTTTACGTAACAGCACTTCTGGCTATCGCCAAGGAGTTGCTTGTTCGTTCCTATATGTCTTGTTTACTTATAAGCAATATCATACTTCAGCAGCAATATCGATGTGGAACAGACTTTTCGCACCTTCCCCTGCCCCCTACCCCCCAGCCTTGATCCCCTTTGCAGTAGTTCCTGCTGTTAAAATGGGCTTTACAGGTATTGTCTTTCTTCTGTTACACTGTACATTTTCTCGAAGGTGTTTGTGTGTGTGTGTGTGTGTGTGTGTGTGTGTGTGTTTCCTTTATTACATAATGCAAGACATTGCTAGATTGGGAAAAAACTCAGCTTTATAGACTTTTCAGTATCTGTACTTTCGTATAACTTGCCTAGGAGAGTTTGTTCATTGTTATGTTGCAGGAGACTGAGTTACAATACTCAAAAGTCTCCTACAAGTTTAACTGTAACACGTTGTATTTACAATGAAAGAAAGAAGATTAACATGTTGAAAAAAAATAGATGGAGAACATTAGTAAAATAAAACGGATTGGATTTAACTGCATTTTTCTGGGTTTTTAAAAAAGTTTTTCAACAGGGAAAAATACAACACAGTTAAATCCTATTTTAATGTAAAGCATTGCCAGAAAATGACCATTCTGGTGCAAAAGTAAATGTGATAGTAGAATTTGTGTAAATCGTGATGGAATTTTTTTGCTGGCCTGTGGAAGTAATTTCTCCTGAGTTACTAAATTAGGTACAGTTAATTTAAAATATACATACACACATCTAGATACTGCAAAACTAACTTTAAAATGTTTTATTGTGATATTCCTAGTTTTACCTAGAAAGTTTTAATGTGAAATAATGAACACATGCTAACACACTACTTCTAGAGGTTTTAATTTCTGGTTTGGTTGGTGAGGGGTTGTGTTATAAATCACAGCAAGTTATGCTCCAAAAACTTTGTGAGCAGCTTCTAAATCCAGAGTCAAATTTTGTCTGATAGCATGCCTGAAGTGTAAAATCTAATATATGAAGTAACAGAAAGTTTAGCTTAAAAACTTAAAACATTATAAATTTGGCTTTTGATCGCAGTCACTAAATTAACATTTTCCTTCATTAAGAAATCTATTGTCTGTATGAACATACAATGAAGTCATGTTTCTATCAGATAAATCAACATTCTGTATTCATAAGTATAAAGTATAAAGTTTAAAATTTATAGATACTCTATTCTATTTTTAAATGCCAAACCAGTAGACTAATGTTTCTTCTTTATATTTACGTCGATAAATAAATGGTTAGTTACTTTTCCTGAGACTACAAAAGGTGAAGGATATTAAGTATTCTCCATTATGCCATTTTTATTTTTAACAGCCCTCAGGAATAAAGTGTCTCTAATCTTCATACTTGGAGGGCTTTATGTTTTCTGTTTGTTTGCAAACATATCATGAATAAGTGCAATTATAAAGCTTAACTGTTTTGTAATTTTGTATCTTAGATTTTACTCCATAGAACTGTTGAACTCCCAGTTACCCATTTCAGTGCAGTAAACCAATTCATTCTTCATTCAAAATACAAGTTCTTGCTTTGTAGTTGGCATTTTTAATGACCATTAGACAGTAATATTTCATGTTTTAGTAGTGCAGTATGTGATACATATTGTTATACACTTGAATAAAAGTTACAAACGTATTTATAAAATACTTTCACTTACCTGAAAAGAAAAAAAAAAAACCTAAACATATTGTAAAACACTTTCAGTTTATCAAGAAAACATCACATCTAGTAAAAATAGCTTTATTCTTCAATAGATTCCACTGCATGTTTTAAAACTTTAGAAATGAAACAGGAGTTTTGTTTTGTCTTGTGGGTTGTTTTTTTTTAGCAAGCATTTCATTCATATAAACTAAGCACTTTGTTCTATATGTTCTAAATTCCAGCAATGAGATAAATAAATTGCTGCATTGGATGGAACATAATTATCAAATTTTGGCAGAACTTCAGTGAACTCTGCCATGAAAGATTAATGTGCACAGTGCACTCTTAGATTCTAAAGTAACCGAGTAAGATAAGGGGAGTGCATAACAGGCTCAAACCTTTGTGGTTTAGAGAAAATAGAAAACGATGGGCAAATGTTAACTTTTGGTATAAACTGCTAATGATAATGTTTTGTCATCTGGGTGATAAAAACTACAGGAGAAGACAAGAAAATCCAATTTAACACAAATTCTCTCCATTTCTTTCTTGCTCTGCTTCCCGGTTTTCTGTATTAGAATAGCCACGATTGCTCTGTATTCTTACGAAAAGGAAAACGTAGCAGGCAGATTACTTGCAGTATCCAGTAATGTAATGCGCTAATGAAATCCCTGCATATCAGCATGTCATATGTGGTTTTCCACTACAATTATAATTTTGGTTTGTGATTATGCTACAGTGATTTCAGGATACAAGTAAAATTGCTCGGGCTGGATGAAGGCTACATGTAGTCACAGTAGTGTTTGTTATTACTCCCTCTCTCTTCTTTCTGTACCAAACCCTGATAGTTTGAAACATTTACTTCAAATGACAAATTGTGGTTATAATCACAAAATCATATTCCTCTTGGCTTTTAAATAATTATTGCACCCAAATAATGGTTTTAATTGAGAACAAAGATGCATTGTCCTGCCAGTCAAGCTCCCTTGGCAGGACCAATTGGAATGCAAAGACTTTTTAGTATTTTCAGTCAGTTCGCTATAGGAGAGAACGGGCACGACATCAGCCCTGCTCTGGAAAAAACGGCTACAGCTTTGTCAGCGGTACCCTGCTCCCCGGAGTAATGCCTCGCCTCTCCTGCTCAGACTCCCTAGCACCCTGTACCTAAGACTAGGTGTTTTCCCTTCTACAGATGTGTGCAGCCCCAAGCACCAGCCCCTAGCCCCAGAGGTGATTTTCAGTGGGTCTCAGGGATGGCAGCACGATGGGCAGGGTCTGACATGGCTGCAGGCGTGCGGTCTGCCAGACTGGCTGGTTATGGGAGTACAGCTCCAGTGCACCCAAAATGCCTGGAACAGAGGGAATTAGACAGGGAGGATGCATCCATGGTGGATTTTTCCTCTCTGTTTGTTTGCTCCTTGCTTCCAGACCATTAACCTGCTGCTAAGTGTGTGTTCAACTTAGTGTTTTAAAATGGCAGATATCCAGGAACTTGGATATATTTCATGACTTCAAAGACATTTCTGCTCTCCTTCCCAGTCACATCCTTAAGCTCATGATGACAGAGTTATGAGTGGGATAGTTAAAGAGGTATAAGGGCAAGGGGCTGATCTAGGGCCTGTTGCAATGAGCAGAGAGAATCCCCCTGACTCTGTGGCTTTTTGGATCCAGCATCCTGTGACCTGGCTGCTCCTGGACGCCAAAAGCTGCCTCTTCCCCCTTAGTTCCTAACGGCACTAGCATCATTGGCTTTGCCATCTTCTTCAAGGAGCTTAAATGTCTTCATTGGCACTCCTTGAAGAGGAAGTTTTACCAAATAGAAGGGCTGGACATGTCTTCCTTATGTTGTAAAGGAGCAGACACCAGAGTGCTTATTTTACCCATTTGCAGTCTTTTCCCTTGTCCTTCCTCGCTTCTAAAAATGATTCTTGTGGCTGACCTTGGTTATATCAATTCATATCACCATTTCAAGCAGGGTTCAGAAAGTGCAGCTACTTGTCTTCTAGTGTATCCCTATATAAAAGCCTCATTACATAGTTTATGTCCAAGATGAAGTGCATTTACATTCTACGTCTATTATTTTGATAATTAGACACAATTTTCTTTCAGTAAGGTTGATTTCAGGATAACTTCATCTTCAAACAAAAAAAGTATATTTTTATCTTTTGTAGAGTACCATAGAGTGCTTCAGTCTTTGTTTGCCCTGTAAGTGGTTTTGGTTGGAAAACCTTTAACAAGTTATATTCAGAGTGTGAATGTATGAAGTAGATCACAATACTTTTTTCTTTTAGGTTTAAGAAACTCACAAAAATGAACTTTTTTTTTTTTTTAGCAATCTAAAATTTTTACCACAGATAACAAAAGAATAGGGGGAGGGGTATTATGCCTTCTTTGCATGGATAATAAATATATTTGCAACGTGAAATCGGGTTATGATTTTACAGCAGCAGGGTTATGGACTGTTAACATATTCAAAGTCTTAAAATATTAGAAATATTTTTGCAAATGTTACATTTATGACCTAGTGAACACCCCCTACATTATTCTAATGCATAGTAGATTCAATGTTTAAATGCCTACCAGGTGTCACATGGGAGGTTCTGAGATGACAAAAAAAAAAAAGGTGCGTTAAAGGAAATCTTGCTGTACCCTCTCTGCTGACCTGGAGAGTCCTGCCTGCTGCAGAAGCAGCAGCTCTCCTGGGTGGTGTGAGACAGCGGCACTGGGACCCTTCTGCGCCTCGGTGCAACTGTGCGTAGCGGCGGGGAGGGAGCGGTGGGGAGGGCAGAAGTGAAGCCAAGGTCCTTGCAACTGTACAGATCAGCTGTTGTTCTGTCTGGTAAAGAGGAGTGTAGTGGCTGTCTTGGGATCCCAGGCTGAGGTCTGCTTTGAGTCTTTCTCAGAGCAGGACGAGTTTCTTTCAGCTGCAATCCCAGAGCCTTTGGCAGCATGTAGTGAAGTTACGTGGGCAGCACACTGGGAGAGGGCTCAGTCCTGTGAGGGATCCTCTGTGGCTTCATGAGTTACTGCAAAACTTAAGTCTTGAATTAAAGGCAGAAAATATGAGACAGGTGAATGTGGTTTTTTAGATGTATAATGGTGTGGAAGCTTTTCTTTCAAGCATAGTATCTGATTAACAGATTAAATGATGCTAAAGTGATGTTTGGGGCTTTTTTAGTTACCTGCACATTGTGCAGGTCACCATAGCAAATTATACTAAAATATAATCTATAAAATAGTGTATTTTACATTTTGCAAAGTTACAGAGTGGTGTCCATTTCTGGTGTCTGTCCCTGGGCACACCAGGTCTCCCAATGGCTGAGCATTTGTAATGCTCAGCCTTTCCATTCCACTATGATATACAAAATTTTGCATGTCAACATTACACTCTTCCAAAATACTGAAAGAGTGTTGTAAAGAAGAAAAGGATTCCACAGACATCTGAAACTTTTTTTTTGCGTGTGTGTGTTTGTGTCAGAAATAAGAAACAGCGATGTAAAAAAGCTGTTACATTTGGGTGGGGCAAGGGGGAGTAGGAGAGGAAGGTTAAATTTAGAAAATCCAACTTAGTCCTGTAACTCACAATGTTTCCAACCTATGAAAATATTTATGACAGGATTCAAATACTGTTAGGCTGACAGATCACAGTTGAAATTGCGTTTTGTAATCTCAGAGCGTGGCTGAAGAAGCAGAGTATTTAACTATAATATTCCTGCATTAATAGTAGGAAAGAAACAAATATTGGGATTCCAAATACTTACAAGGCACCTCATTTGAGGGTATACATTAGTTTGCTAAATTCCAGTTCCCAGAGTGATAATCATGATTGCTAACGCATATCTTTTATGACTTTCAGAGCAAGAGAAGCCAACTTTAGGAGCATGCATATTGTGATATCCTCAGTGGTAAGTACCCTAACTGCAATCAGGTTCATTACATTTTTGTAGAGTAGAGGCATTTTCAAGACCACACTTGCTGCAGCTTAGTCACACAACAGCTTCAAATGTCATTCTGGAATAATAGGGTAGTAATGTGATATACTCTATAATGAAAATCAGTGTAAAGCACAGGTGGTTGCTAGCATTTGTGTGGTCAGATATAAAAGCTTCACTATGGGTACACGCTACTGCTTTCCCACTTGAGGAAAGTATAATTAAAAGTGGTTTCCAGATGTGCTGGCACACATCTGCCGTTTTTAAAAGTGAATTTTGCAAATACAAACTGAACTGTGTCGCATTCATCATTATAAAGCTGTTGATGTTTTTTCTGGTAATAAAAAGGTTGGAAGCATCAATACCCCCACTGTAAAACTGAGGTGTCTTCAGACAGCAGACAGTAGCAGTTTATGTTCATATTGTGTTTGGATTTTCTGTGAGTAGTTCATAGCTGTGCTGTGGCAAATACACAAAATCTACCTGGACAAAAATTAGCATTTAAGTCATGAAGACATGAGAGTTGACTCCTTGCTAGTGATTTTATTTGCTACCAGATAATGCAGCGAATTTGGGCTTTTTTGTTTGATCTTTTTCAGTGCAGTGAAATAAATGCTACCCTAAAAAAAGAAACTCTGTATTTACAGGCTTACATAATGCATCCTTAGTTGGACTATGTGGAAAACAAAAATTAGAACAAAATTCAGAAAAGGTGCTAGGCTTTAAAATATTGTTGAGAGGACATTACAGATCTTTTGATTTCACTAAATATAGGGTTTTAGGACAAACTCTTTGTCCTAATAACTACTTGATTTAGTTAGAACTAATATTTCCTCTGGAAATATTGTTATTAAAATAAAATCCCTGTTTCAGAAGAACGTTTTTGCAACTCCAGAAGTTTTAGTTACTGCTGCTGCTGGGAAGAATGCTGTGCCTGCCATCTTCCTAATGATGCTTCTTCTAGCACTGCGCCAATTATTGATACCTATGTCTTCTGGTTAATTTTGGAAAAAATGAAGGCTGGGACCTACTAGCCTGAGCGTCATGGACTATTGAGCAGGCTACTAAATAATAAGAGAAGATTTTTTAAGATACTATTTGCAATACTGTCTGACCTTTGGATGTATTTCCTTTACTGGAAATAGTCACATCTGCAGATGTGATTCATAGCATTCCTTGTCAAGTGAGAGTCTAATCTTTAATGTTTTATTTTAGGGAAATACTGACACTGAGTAAATTAAATGTTTTCTGGGTTTCCTCTTAGTTGGACTTTTCTGCATAGAAGTTGCTTTTTCCATTTAAATCTCTCTGTTGTGACTAAGCAGAATTGAAACCTTCTTTTGAAGTGTGTAAGTATTGGAATACTTTGCAGAAGATTGAGTTCATCAAAAAAGCAGATGCTCAGATCAAATAATTTTTAATATAAAACTTAACATGTACTTCATGCTTAAATTTTTTATTAGCTTCTCTATAAGAAACATTGTAAGTTGTTACAAAGGCATTGACAGATTCAGTGAGGGATTCAAAATGCAGCCTGGGTAGTAAAGATAGCAAACAGCCCTACGTGGTGGCCGGTGGCCTCTTCTGTAATAATGTAATAACTTGGTAAGGTTCTAACATTGGTAAACGAGAGTGTTCTGGCTTTAACATTTTCACGTCTCTGAGATAGAGGGTTCAGATCAGCACATGTCATCTGATCTGTGCCTGGGGCATCTTGAAGATACAATGAAACAGGTGATAATCAATAAGCAGGATATTAATAATTTCACAGTGAAAATGCTGATTTCAGCAATACTGACTGTTATTATAGCAGACTTTTTTTTTTCTTACATTGTAATGACTGGGTATATTATAAATTTTCTGTCTTGATATAAAGACTTCAAATTTGTGCTAGCAGTGACTGTTTTACAAGTATGTATTTACTAACACATGCACATACATCTGATATTAAATCACTGTTTGCCCAGAAGGTAGGATTTTAGCACCCAACTGTTATTAGTCTTTTTTAATTTTTTTCCTGGCAAAATGCCATTCGACATCAAACTTAAAAATGTCTACAAAAATACAGACATTCATATGTGAAAATGTGAAAAATGAACACTACGTAGGCACTTCGCTCAGTCTGTTGCAATTAAGGTTTGTTAGTGGTCAGTCCCCTGAAATGTCTACTCATGTCAGATACCAGTCCTGGCCAAACCCACAAACTAGATCACAGTTTTGTACGTAGCCTTTTGGTATAAAGGGTTGAGTTTCACAGAAGCTCAGATGGGTTAGACAAAATAAGTAGCCTACCAGAAAAATAGATTATTTAAATATTGCAGAGGTTATGACCTCGGTAACTACAGATTTATGAGTGCTTGTTAATTAATCTTATTCTTATTAGTTGAAAAGTAAAAAACCTGACTGGGGAGGTTTCAAGAAGTCTCCTGGGGCTGTCCATCAAGGGACATGAAGAAGGCAGCTTATTGGACAGCAAAGACCTTACCTTGATTGATAGATGCAGAAGACAACCCACATATCACATAACCCACAACAGGACATATCTCCCCTCAAGTACAACAAACCTGTCCAGTCTACTTAAAAGTGCTGAGGCAATACTCTTCTGTGGTATAAACCCATACCAGACACTGAGTACAATTTTGTGAAGCCAGTGAGTTGGTGACTGTGAGCAGTGAAATTGTTAAGTATATATGATACCTTTGCTGGTATTTATTGCCAATTTTGCAAGGACATCCTTTTCTGAACATCCATGTCCTTGGTTTTGGTAGTATTCCAGAGTTCAACAAGTGCAGTGTACCCTCTTTCACCCAGATAAAGTTTGAAAACCCCTGCTTTATATTGCATTTAGAACATTCTATTTAGAATATTTTTTTGCCTCGGGCCTTGAGTTGTTGTTTTTAATACTTTCTTGTAAATCATGATCATTGCCAGCATTTCTTATGTCTTCCAGATATCTATTCTTCCCCTTGATTTCAAGGCTTCTGTCTGTGTCTTCACAATTAGTTGTTGTAAGAAAATGATCTGTTATATTAGAAATTGTTGACTAAGGCCTTGGGAAGAGTAAGCCACAGAAAAAGGAGGACACTAATAATAAGACAATTTTTTAAAAAACATATCCCTAATGATGAAAAAATTCAAGGAGGAAAGAGAAAGATATATTCAAAATATTTCTAAAAAAAATTCTTCAAAAATTTTCATGAAATAACTTTACAGAACTTGAAGATGGATCAGAAATAATTGTAATGTGTGTCAATAATTTTTTTAAGTTTCAGTACTTTATACTGTCTGAAACAGTAAAGAAAGATAAAATATCAATTATTTTATAAATAAAGATCAGAGGGAAGCTGAATCATATCAACTTAAATATTTAATATCAGTAATTTTGAAATATTTCGTTTTCATTTGCTTTTCTACACACCTTTGTCAGTCTTTGGGGGAAGAACAAAAAAGGTAATTTTTAACTTTAAACCAGAACTTTTTCATCTTGAAACTAACTAAATAGAATATCTGAGCAATTTAAAAACACTCTCTGCTTTTTTAAATGACAAATTAATTGACACATTTCCTTGAAAATAACTTTGCTTTTAATGATCCAGCCTTTTCTGAGGGAAAATTGTCTAAAATATTTCCTGCTAACTGTATCATGTGACAAACATATTCTGTATTTTGTACTTTAATCTTTGCACTTGTGGTTTTGTTCAATGTGAAACATTAACAAATTATCAATTTAATCCTTGAGTTTTCTTGTTCACTCTTAGAAGGAATGAAGGTTTTAGCAGAAATATATGAAAAACTTAGTTCAAAGGCTTTGGCTGTGTATAAGCCAAAATAAGATCACTGAAACCACCGCAAGTTGTATGCTCAGTGACTTAATCCAAGTCGGTATGTGTTACACCATTATAAATATACCTTATATGTGACCTGTACCCAGGTGGTTATACTGCAAATAAGCTCGAATACAGCCATGCAGTAAGTTGCTGCCCTGAGCTTTCATGTTCTTTAGGTTTTCCGCCAGTTGCCTGGCAAACCTG
This sequence comes from Falco rusticolus, assembly GCF_015220075.1. Lineage (NCBI taxonomy): Eukaryota > Metazoa > Chordata > Aves > Falconiformes > Falconidae > Falco > Falco rusticolus. Next base: position 106,541,211 of record NC_051188.1, on the reverse strand, counting down.
TGCAATACGTGGCTGTAACCAAAGCAGCATGATGTACTGCAGCATGACTAGCAGCAAGACAGAGTCCTTGGGAAACCAAAGGTAGTCTCCATGGAGGCGCCATGTCCTATCATCTGGCTGTGTGATTCTAATAACTTGCCTTCTCCCAGCATCAGCCTTCCATTTAACTGGGCTGAAATCCCTTGGTATTTTGCCCTTTCCTAATATCATCCTGTTGAAATGTTTCAGCGTTGTTTAAGGAAGGCTTAAAGATACAGTTCTTAATAGGGTTGTCATTCAAACTGATTATACTATTGCTTTTTAAATTTTGTATGAAGGAATATCTACCTACTCTTGGCCAGAAATGTGGGCTCTCTTCCTTCTATTCTTGTGCAGGGTTGTCAGTTGTGGCACTAGCACTGATGATAAATACATCCCCCTCCTCACCTATTTTCCTAACACCATTTCCATATTCTTTGCTAATCAAATGGTTTAGGACTGAGATTATTTCTGATCAGTGCTGATTCAACTACTAGAGGCACTGAAGAACGAATGTATTTTAGATATTTATTATTTGCATTTTTCTATGTTGCGACTAAGGGAGCTTTTTATTTTGAGCTGTCCAATCTCTTGTTAGGACTGGCTTCCAAGTTCAGATGATTAAAGAGATATTGTATACATCTGAGAAACAAGCTTTCGCCATTTAGGAACGGGGCATGAGTTTCTCTCTCTGTCAGTAGTTCAGTTTAAATCCATGTCTGTACAGTGAGTGTGATTGCTGTTGACAGACACTCCCTGCTTAATTGCGAGTATTGATAGTCTGGAGTGCCACAGCCTGCTCTGAGCATTGTACAGCAAGAAGGAGGCAGATTACGCTTATGATAATCAGAGGTCTTGAAGATCTGGTTTACAAGGAAAGTTTGAATGGAGTCATTAGCCCAATGTGTTAGGAAAGACAAGAACAACTGGTGTTGCCTTGTGGAGGCATGGTGGACTAGATGACACCTTGTGTTCTATTCAGCCTGTCTTTCATCATTTCCCCCACTCTCCTATTACTTAACCCCCGCCCACCCCCAACACAGAGCTTTTTAACATTTCAGGGAGAATTTGTACACAGAGCTTCTCATTATTAAGCTTGTAAAGAGCTGGTCAAAAAAATTTAACTTACTTCTTTGATAATATTTCGTGTCTGGCAAAGTGATTTGTCAGGTAAGAGCTACTTTAGTGGATGACATTTGGGAAAATAAGTCCTTCAGCCTTTATTATGGCTCATTTTTGCAGTACTATCTTCTGGTACAGTACTTGAGTACCTGTGTTGCTTTGTGAAATGAGAAGGAACAACCATCCTGGAGCTCTCAGTCCAGAGGAAAATTGTCTGTGCTCCATATTTTCTCCTTAGGTCCCTTGTTCCCAGAGGCATCTGAAAGATGCCACTGAAAATTCAATGGGAGAGCCCCACCGCAGTAAAGCTTAAAGGGGAGTACTTACTAGCAAATTGTGGACGGGGGGGTGGGGGGGGAGAGGAAAAAAAAAAAAGGTAAGAAAAAGAAAAAAAAAGAAAAAACAACCCAGAACCCAAAACCCTAAAAAAATATAACTTATTTCAGCTTCAGGATGGCAGCTTCCTAAATGGCTAAGAAAGAGCCTAAAGGAAGATCCCATACTTAGAGGACAGTTGCAGATAAATTGGAGTTTGAGCATTGTGGTAATTTTGTTTGGATTTTACTTTAGTCTTTTCTTACCACTAAAAGGAACAGATGTATACAATGCTGAGAATGTGTCTCTAATGCTAAACAAATCATTTTGCACTTACAAAAGATGAGTACATGGAGTCTGTGTTTTGCCAATGAATCCAGTAACATACTACGAATAAGCCTGGAGAACATGCAAATGACAAACTCTTGATAAAAAAAAAATGGTAAACTGCAGTCTTGCTATGCAAGCTAGAGCTGCAGTAAACTGCTGTATCTTCCTTTAAAAGATGATGGATATTGGACACAATGACAAATGCATCAATTACCATCAAAGTTATACAGGTAGATAGGTAATTTCTTGTCAAAGTGTTGAAAGTGACTTTGATATGAACTGAGTTTATAGGGCAGAATGTGTTTCATCTCATAACATGGTGAAAAACACCTGTGTTTCCTCCTGAGCAACCAAGTACCTTACTCATTGAGTGCTGACTGTTTACCTCAATGCTCTAGAAGGCAAGCTTGTAGCCCCTGTCTGCCAGGAAACTCAAACTGGAGAGCAAACATAGGCTGGAGACAAAATACACTGGGACATCCAAAACAAGTCTTTTAGAACAAATAGAAAACATCAACAAAAACAGAGGGAGTAAGGGAGCAGAAAGTGTGTTGGAGATGTTTGTTGTCTGAAGAAAATGAAGAAAATCCCAGTTTGTGGTGGTCTGCATATGAGTGAAAAAAGAAAATCCATCTGTGTGTAACACAGGAAAGAAGGTGATAAAGTAAAACAAGAACATAATTCGTGATGGAGTAAAAGCCATGTGGTCTGAAAATATAGCAAGGTTGTGGGCAAGGTAAGGGCTCTAGAAAGAAAATTTAGGTAGAAGCAGGTTTCCATAATACATCCAAAAATACTAGGAACTGTGAGGAAATTGAGTAGATAAGCACTAAAATCATACTTACTAAACTGTTTTCAAAGGCATATGGAACTCTTTACAATTAAAGACATATCTAGATAACGTTAAAAGACAACCAACTGATCACCGTCATTCCTGGTCCATAGTTGGAGGTAAGTTTGGTAAGATTCATCTGGTTGCAGATGTATAGTAGTACCACAGTGTGTCAAGAGGAATCTTGAAAAAGAGATTTTCTAGTCAGTGTTTACTTTTAAGCAGTGTAATCCACCTGAGTGGTGTGGACTTTGAAAATCCACTCTTCTTTTTATCTTCTGAGATACAAAAGTTTTCGTTCCCTTTGGTTTGGTTTAAAAAAAGAAGGAGGGGAGAGAAAAAAATCCCAAACCACAAATCTTTGCACACATTAGAAACGGACAAACTTCTCTTTCTGCAGTGTTTCTCCCATCCACTTTTAGGTTGCAGGGGAGAGCATACTTGCCTATTTCTTTTCATAAACTGCTTGACCCCTTATCTGCTGCAGTCCTCCCAAGTTTTCCCAGGGTGTGCCTACAGATTTTTACTGCTGAACTCAACGCACCGGGGTTTTTCGTGTGTGCAGGTTTTAGACAATGCGTTTGATGTTGTTTGTACCATGTTCTTTTCTGGTATGTGATTGGGCTGATGAGGAGCTGAAGAACATGTATTTGAACACCATAAAGTTGATAAATGAGTTTGAAATAATGATAGGGACAATGTAGGAATTAAGCAGTATCCAGCCTTTCTGCTACACTTCCATGCTGGGCTTGTACTTCACTCCAAGTATTATTCATCTTCTAAGCACAAAACAACTGGGGTTTTTTTTTGTGGTAAACTGTTATTTTTTTATTACTTTTAAAAATTAAGAATCTGGCAAGGAGAATTGTTGTTGCCAAAAATCCCACAGAGAATCTGTGTCACAGGAACTAGAACTTAAGAATCTGAGCTTGCAGTGAGAATTGAAGGAAACTCCATGAGACTATCTCTGCAATAGATGTCAGACTTGTGATGAGATTGTGGAAACTGAGGAGCAGAAAAGGAAGAAAATAGGAGTCTGCTGTGACCTGAAGTTATGAAAAAGGGAGGAAGAAGGAACACCATAAGAGGTGGATAATAATTATAAAGATTTCAAAGCATACCCAAATCAAATCTCTGTGTTCTCTGACATTTTGCCTGTTACAAACAAATACAACATTCCAGCTGAGAAGTGTATGTTGAAAAATCTGTTTTAAGCTGAATTAATTTGGTAGAGTGTGTTCATGAGTAATGACCCAGTAAGCAGCGAGGAATCTATGATGCAGCCTAAAAAATTAACTCACAGTTTTATGGTAGCATGGGAGGCTGTTGATGTACAGCTATCAGATCAGAATAACTGACAGATTAAATTAGAAGTGAAACTGCTGCTTTACTTCATCTGTGAGGTGACACTTCCGGAAAAAAAAGTATCAAACAAGATTTTTGGTGGTAAGAACCCCAAATATGCTTTTGTTTTCCCAAACCTCAAGTTAAATGTCAGTATTGCTTCCACACATAATTTTTGAAATGTTCTGGAGTGAATCGTGTCATCTCACAGAACATCTTCAAGTTAGGCTGAAGTCATTTTCTTCATTATACACAACATGAGTAGTGAGGTATGTCTGGGAGCAGAAGAACACAGCTTTCAACATGATATATAGGAAATCTTGAAAAAGATTTACAAAACAGAAGGGGACAAGGCCTTTGAGAAGGGGAGGCATCAGGGCCTGTTATCCTAGAACTACAGTACTAGTTCAGCAGTTTTCTGTTTATTTCTTCAGTCATGTACACTCTTTTCTGTTTTTCTTCTTGATAGCTATACATGCTCAAAACCTCACAGTTAAAACAAGAAAACAGACTCTGAATTTTTTGTTCTGTTGATTCTGTAACAACTGATCTTCTACCAGCAGTTTAATATGATACCACAAAAGTTAGCAAAATGAACTGTATAAGATGGTGTGGACCATACCCTAGTGGAAAATATGCCAGAATAAGGTTCAAAAGATTTATTTCCAACATGTTACTTTAGAAGAAGTTAGGAAAAAATGGTGGTCTTGTTATACAGATGTCTTTTCATTTATTTATTTGGGTCCATTGATGGTGAAACACTTCAGTCTTTACCCCTGAGAACACCAAAGTGGTGACAAAGGGATTTGCACCACCTTATTAACAGCAAGCAAACAAAAATCCTAACTGAAGTTCAGATGGACTTCAGCCTGAAATTAAGTTATTAAATAAAAGCTTACTATGTGGGTTTCTCATTTTTTTTTCCATGATTTTTTTTTGTTTTCCTCTGTCGCTTATTAGTTTAGCTACTGCACTTTCTTCTGTTTTATTTTTCTTTAGAGCTTTTCCTTCAGGACAGGGCACTCAAAATGCTGCAATGTAGCCCTGTTGCACCAGAAGGCTGTGCAGGCATCACACATGGGCTACTTCCATTGACTACCTCTTAATTTTGAAATCCAATTGGGAAGTTGCTTTTCTGGGTTTTGAAACTCTCCATTGTTTGCTGTAATACCACTTTGGGACATCTCAGTTTTTTTCCCAGAGTCACTTCTGCTTTCATTTGGGTCAGTTCTGCTCAGTCCCTTCCTATTTCTTATTCCCACTGTTACTCTTGCCTCTTCTTCCTTGTTGGAAACACAGAGTAACTTTGCATCACACGTTCACTGGACACTTTTCTATGTTTATTAGCCTTGGTTGCTTTTATAACGTTTTTAGCTAATACCAGTTATGAGGCCTAGTGTTTAAAAAAAGAGGTGGCATCATGTCTTAAGGTTCTTCTGTTCAATTAAGTTATTCCAAGTTTATATTTACCTAGGTGATTAAATGACATCCTTGTGTGTTTTTCTTACAGAGCAGTGCTTTAGCTCAGCTAGGTCTGCCTTTACCCATGCAGCACGGTATTTCCTAACAGTTTTATAGTTTAGTTGTAGCTTCTGAAGAATTTCCTGTGGTTTCTGTGATAGAGTCCACTTACTGTGCCCTCAGTGGAGGCAAATAGAAGCAGAAATTAATAATCATTTGTCGGAATACTTTTATTTTGTGATATGGTTCTCAAGCACCCATTCTTGGAGAGCCTGGGGGCTATTTCCATAATCTAATGTAGAAAGACAGTTCAGAAAAAGAGGTAATTGAAATTTCCCTCTGGGAGAGCCCCACTCTGCTCATTGATGGGCATGGAAACGTGTTGTCTCAACTGAAGTAAGTTAGGTACCAAAAGTCAAGCTACAGGAAAATCATTGGCCTTTGTTTTGAGCTCTTGTAGTGTGGGTTATTAAGCTTGAGTAAACTAGAGGAGGATTCTCCTAACTGGTCTGAAGCAAAGTTCAAAATTCCCACCGCACTCTCTTCTCCAAGATTTGTAGTAGTGCACAGCCATCTTATCTTTTGAAATCTGCATCACCTTTTTCATTATGGACAGTGCTATGTGACTCCAAACAATGATCTGTCTCCTGTATTTTAAGCTGGGAAGAACAAGTTCTGTGTCAGAGAGGCTGTATTGCCCTACAATATTTACTAAAGTCTGTACATAGCAAAATTCTCACTTATGTATCTGGAGATACGTTTTAATCAGTTTTATTCCTGGAGGCCAACTCTTAAATCATTATATATTTTATTGTAAATCTAAAAAAATTTCAATATCATATCTGAAGGACAAAGCTAAATATAGAAACTGGCTGATGCCTTTACACAGTGCAGTGCTCATCATAAGGAGGATGCAAAAGCTGCAATTTTTGTGGGAGTTTGTTCCAAAAAATAACGTAGGCATATAAAATAAGAGAGTTGAAACGAAGATTGTACTCAAAGGATTGTCCTTTGCTCTTCATACAGTACATAAAGTTCATTCCTACTTTTTTTCTTCTTATTGTGAATACACAAAGAGCATCCTACAAAATCTACTGTAATGCGTCATTCCAAATGCCATTCAGAAAATATATATGAAGAAATCTATTACATATCGGAGGGTGGGACTGGAGGTGAAAAACAGTCATGGTCTGAAATGCCCTTGTGTAGCTGAAGAATGGCATTTCACAGCAAGTTGGCCTCATCAGAAGCTGTGAGCACAACTATTTACAACATCTTCAGACAGCATCTCTCTCTAGGCACTACGATTCTCTGTGTCTTTGAAACAAGCTGTCACGTTACTTGAAAAGAATTATCTATAATTTCATTACTGTGATATGAAAAATTTATTTAAAGAAGCAATTTTTCTTTAGGTCTGCAGGTGGAAGGTGAAGCCAAACAAAGCTGACAGGTGCACGTTGGGGTATAATAATGCATTATAAACTACAATTGCAAAATGATGAGGAAAACCATATAAAAATGTGGAAGCAGCAGGTAAACTAGGTTCTTGGAAAATTATTGAGCCAGTGAGGTCTAGAAATGTATTGTTTCAGCAGTGTTTCCTCTATTTTTGTCTCATAAAAGTCAGTATTTTTGAGTTAGTTTATAATAACGGATATCCTGCGCTTATTATATGGACTGCCTGTTGGAAGTAAAATCAGCACACATTTTGGGAATTGGATTTTTACATTACAATATCATGTTCTGTAAGATGACTTTCAAATTGTGCAGTGTTTATACTTACAGGTACAGTAATTGGGTGATCGGGCAGTAGATAGAACTTGTAGCTGTACTATACTGAGTTTCAATAAATCCTACAGCAATAATGAAAACTGATCTGCTTTTTCATGGCTAAACGTGGTTCTGGGATTTCAGTATGTTGAGAGTATTGGCTTCATAAGCAGCCATGTGTTTTTAATTCAGCTGTCTTAATTGCAGGAAATTTAATGATAATGAATAGTAACAATGAATAAAATAAAAAGGAAAAAAAGACAAAAGAGAACTTAGTTTCCGTCCAAAGGAAAGAAGTATTTTAGTAATAAATTGGTGTCTTTACATTGGAAAATTCATTTGCTGTCCTTCAAGCATATATGTTAACTGTTAGCAGTTGTCCTTTATTTCATTTTTGCTTTCCTTTTTATTTCTTCTTTGGTTTCCCTTTTATGGCTACAAATATCTATTTAATAATTGAAAAAACATTATGTTAACGTGTGATCCTAAACAGGAAGGCAGCTGGTGTCTTAAGAGTTTGGTAACAAGATATCAGATTTTGTCACTGCTATAAAGTCAGTAATAAACTTAGGTAAAATGTTGGCCCTGTTGAACAAGAGTTTTGCCATTGACTTCAGCAGAATTAGAATTTCATTGGTGGGGTGGGATAAAACAAAAGCCTTGTCAGAGTCTGTGGCAAGCAGAGGAAAGCTCTCTGGTTTGCCTCGGTGAAGGTCTGCAGCTACCTCCGGACTGCTCAGTTGCCCATGTTTAGACTGAAATGTTTGTAGTTCCTGTGTCTGTATCATAGAGCGATCCAACCTCTGCAGCTTGTACCTTACTCAGTAGGTGATCTGGTGGTCGAACAGGCAGAAAGGTGCATAGTCTCTGTTTTGTTTGCGTTTTTTTCCCCAGAAGTGCTGGAAAGGCAACTTGGAGGAGTTGCTGCTGCTGTGCCCCCTCTGCTTTAACTTTTAGTAAGTAAGACTTCAGTCTCCCAGTTTTGTAAGATGTTAAAGAATGAAATAGCCAAGAAACAAATGTTCAGCAATTGGCACCAAATTAAACATAAGGACTTTAAAGTGTAGGATCCTAAGCCTGGAAAGCCAGCCAGTTAAAATACCAAATGATCTGATTACAAATAAAAGACAAGTTCATACTATTGCTGGGGAACTGTTGAAGTCATTTGTTCATGGTGATTCATGGAGTGAAGGACTTTAATGGCCAACAGCAGCAGCAGCTTTCATTGGACGGATTTCATTCAAAATTTCTTTTTACATAAACTATAATCAATTAACTATAGTGCTCCTCATGTCAAATGTTATAGCTAAATTAATAGCTTTACCTAACTCTGTTGGTAGAGTTATTTATGGGCTGCATATCATGGCAACTTACATAGATTTATGACAGTAATAAAAAGGTGAACTGCTTAGTGATGCAGCTTGTCTGGTAGCCATTTGTTTGCATATAGAATCAATCGAATTTCAAGAATACAAATTTGCAAAAGTCTGCAAATTCCAAGCAATGTCTGACAGTCACATTCTTAATTTTCCACAACTTAATTAAAAATATCTCTTACATTAATTTTGAAATTGACTGAAACTTCCTTTTAACTTCACTGTAATTACACTTTCAATTTAAGAAGTGTTTCTTCATAGCCATTCTTGTGAAAGGTTCAGTAGCTACAAAGATGGTGTTAGAAACTTGAAATGTTTATTTACTTTTTACTCTCAATATAGTAAAATTTGAGAACCTATTTTTTAGTCCACAGCATTGTTTAAAGAACAAAGAAAAAAATTAAAGGGTTGCTTGTCACACCTGCAATCCTTTAGGGTTTAAAGAACTCTTGGTGCTCAATTTCTTTTGAAACTTTAAAAAAAAAAAAAGTTAAAAAAATAAAAAAACCCCAACTCTAGTATTTCTAAACCCTAAGGTTCTACATTGAATCTCACCAAGTAATTTCAGGTTTCTCTGTACATACTTAAGAGCAAAGACCAGGACACTAAGGTAATAGGATTTCTGCCGTCTTTTCTTTAAGTTAGTACATCTTGTTTAGTTTCCTTGTTTTGTTGTTCTTGGTGTCATGCCCTCAGCTAAATGATAAAAATTAACTGGAAAGATATGAAGGCGTGTTTGTAAGCTAATGAACTTTAGCCATTTTAATTTCTTCTGTTTAATTACAACACATTATGTGCATACAAACCTGGTGTGATGCAGTACAGAAGATGGAGCCAGAGTCTTCTCAGTGGTATTCAGTGAAGAGATGAGAGGCAATTCCATTTAAAAATTAAAAAACCACAACTTTTTACTGTGGGGGTGGTCAACATTGAAACAGGATGCTCAGAGAGGCTGTGGAGTTTCAATTCTTGGAGATACTTAAAACTCAACTGGACACAGCCCTGAGCAGCCTATTCTGGCTGACCCTACTCTGAGCAGAATTGGCCCAGGCAATCTTGAGAAGTGGCTGCCTCCTGCCTCAGCCTTCTGTGTGAGTCTGTAACATGGTCTTGGCCAATGTAAGTACTTTAAAAACTATAGGTTATTTTAAAGTAATAAGCTTTCAGAAACAGAAATGAACCAGATTCTCAAGCTGTATTATTTGCGCTTCCATTATAAAATATTTAGATAATATGTGTTTAGGGTATTGTTTAAAACCATTCTTAAGCTAGAAGTTGGTAATTCTGTTACTAAATTAAAAATCAGAGTGTTTTATTTTTTTTATAAACAGAAGATTCTGAAGGGTAAAACCATAGAAGTTGAAAAAGCAGAAAATTCGCAATGTTAATACCATGTTTAAAAACATATCCTGGAGGCAGAAATTAACCAGCTGAAAAATATATAAATTAGGAGCTTTTAAAATGTTGGGTTGTGCAAATCATTCATAAGATCTCTGTATGTTGACTTTCCACTCTGTTTTCGTCTTTACTTCTACTAAAAGTGTGTGTTCCCCTTGAAGCTGACCCAGTCTTTTAAGAACTTTGCTCTGCCCCTGATTCTGAAAACTCTGCCGTACCCATTTACACACATCTTGGTCAGCTAAAGATTTCAGTGGTGTTTGGCGTGCAATACAGTGATGTTGCTAATGTATTTATTTCTTGTACTGTGATGGTACTCACAGGTTGATCCCAGAGCCCCTAGGTGCTACCCAGCACACAACAGGAGACGTTGCCTGCCCAAGGAGCCTCTCCTCAAGCACACAAGTCAGGATGAACTCCACAATAGTCTCCATGTATGATATTGATATCTTCCACCTTCCCTCAGCTTTCTAAGGGGCATTTTGGGGGATATCTTTCCTTGTTTTAATTATGAATTTGTAGAGAAACAGTTCTTGAAAATAAAAGGGATACCGAAGAGAGGAAAATAAATTAAGGAAGTGGTTGTATGGCAACATTTGGAACATCAGAATGAGCAGGTGGAGAAGTGTGGCTGATGCCTAGCATTTGGACACTGTATTTACATGCCAACAACTACTTTAAAAAAGATTATAATTGTTACATACTTGCAGCAGTTGATAATGGAAAAAGTATAAAAAGTACAGCTTTTTTTTTCTTTTTTTCCTTTTTTTTTTTTTTTTTAATTTGTAGATTGTATATGCCAATAGTTGTGGAGGTCTGGCTTCTAAAATGGTGCCTTTTTAGCTGCATCATTACCTAATGTCCTTTTCAGTAAACAAAGAAATCACAAATGTATTAAGCAGTTCTTTTACCTTTATATTAGCATTGCATTTTTAGTATTTGTTTGTTTACCTTTGGAAAAAAATACCTTTTTTTTTTTTTTCCTGAATGATAGTTCACAATAAACTGAAACTCTGAATAACATGCATAGATATGGTTTAATATATTCATGAGTGATCAAAATACGGTACAGAAATCACATATGCTGCTTTGCTGCAACTTTCAAGGTTCAATCCATCATCCTGGAACCCAGGGGGCTGGGATTTGACATTCTGCCTAGAAACCATACTTCAGATTGGCTGGAACTGTGCCATCTTATGTTCAGGTTAAAAGAGCAGCTGTAATTTGTCTGGGTAGCACTTTAACTATGCACAGCAAATCATAAAACCCATTTTCAGTAATAAACTTGAAGATAAAATAGGTCCATTTGCTTCATTTCCTGATGCATACTAGTTTTTCATCATTTTGATACAATACCACTTGGATTTTGATCTAATAATGATGTAGATTTCTGTAACAATCTTTCTCAGATTAGCAGTTACATTTAGCATATATATACTATGTAGGAGATTTCTTTTTGGCATTTAGTGGAAGTCTTTTTCTGTTGTTCTTATAAACTGAAAATATGAGAATAATTTCATAGTAGGAGTTCAGTTTATATGTGATTGCCACAATAAATAAAAACTGATTGTAGTCTTTTTCAGTGGTAAATACCAGATGTGAAAATGCTCTGTCCTGGGTTTTTTATCCCCCTTTATGTCTTAGTATGGCTTGCTTGCAAAGTAGTAGCAAACACAAATATTTCCAGCAACTCAGTGAAAGCATTTTAAGAATATATATAAATATGATTTTTATTTATTGTTTTAGATTGTAATGATCTTAGATTTCAACCTTTTTGTGTGCAGCCTTGCTTGCAAGAGTGACTTTGCCTGAGGAGCAAGGTCCAACTTAACTTGGGAGGGTACGTTTTCTGTGTAACTTACTAACAAGGGAGCACCTAGGATGGACTTTCCTTCAAGGGGATGTGCCAACGAGCCCAGCTGTGAGGATCCTGACCAGAGGCAGTCACACTCACCTGTACATGGAGGCTGTAGGCATTGTTTCAACTCCTTTTAGATGTTGAACAATTTGGATTCCAGCATTGGCTTTCCTCTGATAGAATTCTGCAGAAGCTTTGTGTGAAATCAGGCCTGTACACTGTAAAAAACAACTTAAAATGCCATTCTAGTTCTGTAGATACCTAATGGCTTGACCACTGAATGACTAGTCAGCCCCAATGAATCCTTCAGTACTGAGTACTACAGTAGGCTTTTTCCAAGTGCCAGACTTCTGTTTTTATTTTTTCACAGAGCCATTTCTCTATGTGTTTCTACTAGGATCTCTCTTTCAGCTCCACAGGCCTCTCCCTTTTTTGGTATATTTTCAATGCTTAAAGTTTGCTAAGCCAAAAGGAAAACTCCATGTCACCCTTACTAACCCCTGTCCCCCATTTCTGAGTTGAGGAATTACATTCACAAGATACATCTTGCACCCCTGAGTGCTGCCTGTGCATCACCACTGTAGCACCAGGGAATGTTCTTTGTCTTATCCATTCCTTGATACCGTGGGGCTTTTTGACCCTGTTGGCAAGACAGCTTATCTGTGTTGCTGTGTTATTGCAGTTCAGCCTACCCTACTGAAAATACATTATTTCAAGATGTTTATTTCCTTTAAATGATTTAACCCTTTGAAAATGCCTCTGAATTAAGAATTTATGCGAGTATAGTTTATACTCCTATTAGACACATACTTTACTGCAGTAGCCTAGCTAGGGAAGATGAAACGTGTTTCCATATATTCCATCTTCCCCTACTGTAGTTAAGTGAGAGCAGGCTGCAGGATAGCATTGTGTGTCTTGGTGGCCACACAAGCACTTTGTATTCACTGGAGACTTGGAGGTACGACAGCTGCATATAAATATGCATAGTTGGAGAGATTCATGATTGTGCCTCATTCTAGGGCTGATTGGCTGTAGTGCTGCCACTGCAAATCAATGAGCATTTTCCTCATTTATCAGCTGCTTGCTTGCTTGAAAGCAGACAAAATGGTTAAAACGCCAACAGCCCACAGAGGGCTCCTGAGTGAGTGAGACTTGTTTGCTACAGCACTCAAAACATTTCCCTGAATCTACAGTAGCTCTCAGTAGATGAATTTAGCACTCAGCAGATTAATTTAGCTCCCAGTGTGCTGGATTTAGAAAGAAAAACTAATATAGATGAATACATTCTGTTCAGCCAGCATATTTTGTTTTGCAACAATACACATGTCTTATTTGAACTGCAATCTGGTTGGAAAGCATTTTGCGAATGGTGCATTGGTCATAAAAATGAGTCACGCTTGCTCATTTTTTAAAAAGCTCTCATCTACTGCAGGTTAAGGAAAAAGGTATTGAGCAATTCACTGGAGAAAATACTGGAATTTTAGCCATCTCCGATGAGCTTTAGGCTTTTTTTTAAGGTAGGCGTTGAAATTGTGCTACAAAAAAGTAGAAGCTGCTTTTTGCTTTGTAACCTGCATAGCCTGCTAGGTGATGTGTACCACCCTGCTCGTGGTTATTTTACTCGTTTGCTGCACGGGCAGGGTTCAAGGCAGGGTTTCTGTGGAAGGATTTGCAGGCTGGAAGCTGAAGGTACATCTAACAGCAGTTGGAGAGAGCTCACAAGAGGGAAATATTCAGGATACAAAATCCATTGTTTTATCACTTTAGTATAACCTTTAGATTTCTTCCTTAACCTGGAAAATGTCACAAGGAAAGTGGGACTAGATTGCTTATGCACAGTAGCAGAGTGACTAGCTTGCTTGTCATAACAGTAATGCTTATTATTTCAGGAGCTGGGAAACTGAGTAAAAAAGATTAAGATAGAATATAAAGATCAAAATCTAGGAGCTGAGGAGATCATTTGACTGGCTTTATTTAAACATAAAATGGTCAAGGAAATGGAAAGAAAAATGCTGCAAAATGACAAGCTAGCTGGCTTTCCAAAGTAGTATCCTGAGTAAATAGGTATCTCATATGAAAAACTAACTCCCAACACACCTTCCGGAGCATTTCTTAATAATTTCCACTGACAGCAGCAGGATGATTGTTAAAAAACATTCTTTCATTCTCTCAACAATATTTTTTTAAAAACATTAAAGAATGGGTTGAAGAGCAAATAGCTCCTTTCAGCTGAGTCAGTGCTGTACAGTGCAGATCTAATTTACTCAGGAGGATCTCAGTTGCTACAGTGATGGGTGCTTTGTAGTAGTGATTCCCAATCCTATTTAATCAAAGGGCAACTGAACCTTTTGGAGAACACAAACCAAAGCCCTTCCTCTTCAGTGGTAGTGCAGTGGTTTTCAGTCACCAGTAGCTAAAAATTAAGCCAAACTTCAGGTGCTCTTTTATGAGATTTGTTTTCCCCACTTGTTTGTGTAATAGGTTGCATGTGCAGGCGTGTGTGTATGTTGTCTTCTTTTTCAGTTTTTAAATCCTACAATATTTTTGGAGATTATTTTGTAATATCTTACAGGCTACCAGCAGCTTTTGTCAGTAGATCAAGGAGCACTGCTATGAAAACCACAGAAGTCTGGAGGCCTGGTTCATATGTTTGCTACGAGTCTTGCACATCAACCCGTAGAGTGGTCTGTGCACAATTGCCCTCTTCCTTCTGAATCCTATATTTTGCTTTTAGTAAGAGACTGTGTAGTGGAAATCTCTCAGTCATCATGTGCGATTTTACTGTTCCTCCTGTGTGGAGGATGAGGCACAGTGGTGTGGCCAGAGAGGCACTGCAGGGAGGCAGTGGTGATTCACCATGCCTTCTGGCTCCTCTTTCCAGGAGGAGTGGAAATTTGTTATGATTAAATCCTCCTGCTGGAAGAGGACAGTGAACCACCACTGTCCCACATGGACTCGGTGAGGATGGCCAGAGCACAGAGTCAATGAAGCCGGCATTGTGTTTATTCGCTGCCTGCATGCTCAGAAGAGCAGTAGTAGGTGGTGTGTACATATCTGTGAGTACAAATTATACATGCCAGGGCCCTGAGCACATCTCTTCCCTACCCCCACCTGATGTTTGGCTGCCTTGGCTCGGGGCATGGTTCAGTCTTGAAAAGAGTTGTGAGAAACCTCAGGGGGGCTCACCATCCTTTTCAAAGCTGCATTTTGGCCCTGGCCCCAACACACCACAGCCTTGCCCAGCCCTGGGACCTGCTGAGCTGGACACCACCCTGACCCTAACCCTGTCTCATGTCTTCCCAGCCAGGCCCAGGGCCTGCAGCAATGACTGGGAATGGCCAGGCCATTGCTGTCTCTGGTCACCGTCCCCAGCCTGGCCCAGCTTTCCTCACCAGGGGCTGTGGGAAGGGGGTGGTCAGAGATGGAAGGCACCACACTGCCCTGGCAGCCCCATGACTCCAGCCAGCACCCCTGCAGTCTCACATCTCCAGCAGAGCAGGGATGGAGATGCAGAAGAGGGTTCTTTGTTGCAGCCCTGAGAGCGTTTGGACCATACTTGAAACAAGATGAGGTTTCTGCTAACTGAGCGCCAGCTTTTTATTGGTGCTACTTTTGAGTCAGCCAGTTTTTTCTTTTCCTTGGCTATGTTAAGATGGTTTTGTAGGTAAAGAGAGTCTGGGAAAGCTAATGTTAACTCACAAAGAAGCAAGCTCTACTGCTTAGAAGACTTTTATAGATGTTGCAAGGTTGAGTAACCTAGAACGTTAACCTCTACAAATGTGTTGGATAATGGGATATTTTGGTAGTTAAGCTTTACTTTTGGTAGTCTGAGCTTTTGACCTTGCAGAAGGAAACCCATCTTCAGTGTTTCCTCACTGCCATGGGAGGACGCCTCAACATCCTGCTGCTGTGAACCCTTACCTTCCACAGCCCACTTCATCTCCTCCTCCTTTCAAGGTTCCTTTTGTTCTTGGCAACAGCTACAAAGGAAATTAAAGGCTTTATTTCCAGACTAGCTTCAGATGTACAAATATGGAGGCCAGTTTCTGAAAATCCATTTCTACAAACTTCAGTGTTTATTGTTGTCTGTGCTTCCCTGCCAAAATTTTCTTCCTGCTGTGGCAAAATACTGCCATATGTAACATATATCAAGCTAAATGTTAGTGTGTTGGTACTTGTGAATGCCATACGCTCATTCATGGCCTTGTTATGGTTTAAGATTGTGCAAAACTTCATGGCATGCAGGTCCTTGTATTGAATGTGGGTTTTTTTCCTTTTAATTCAGGCTGGCACAGTTTGGAAGTTCCACCTTAGGATACATACACAAGTTGGGATAATTTCATCTAGATGTACTCATGCATAAATGGACATTGTGGCTCTAATGTGTGCATGGAAATAAGGGGTAATGTATATTGTAGAATTGACTGGCCTATACATTGTAAATAACATTATAGCATGTCTCCAGTAGTGTAGCAGTCCTGCTTCTATAGCTTTTCATGTAGAATATTTGCCATTATAACATTTACAGAAGTTAGTTGATCTCAAAACTTGCTTCTATTTGATCATTACAGGACTATTTATACTTTTGTACAAACATAGCTTCATGACCGTGTTAAATGAGTTAGGAACACAACTGGCCATTTCTTCTCATGCATGTAACTTAATTTTAAGTTGCTATTCTCAACATTCTTGACATTGTTAAGTAGTTTATAAATGATAAAGTAAAGTAGATAATATATGTTCAGATTTCCACATATGCACCAACTATACTTTGTCATAGGGGCAGGAGCAAACAAGCAATATTGGTGCAGTCTAAGTTTTTTTAGAGACTTTGAATCATCAAGTATTCTTTCCATTTTCCCTTCAGAAATTAAAGGATATAAACAATAGACTTAGGTTGACTTTATCAATTCATAGGGTGTGGGAGCTATTCTGTTTGAAGCAGATAGCCTGTTTAATAAATTTCCTGCTATTTAGAAAGAATATTTGATTTGTTTTGAAATTCCCAGAAACGTGGATCTAGAGGTTTTAGTTTTATTTCTAGAAAACAGCAGTTTTGTTTACTGAAGAACAAAAACATTTTAGTTCCCAAAGATCTACCTCTCCGCTGGAAATAATTTTTATTTATTATTTATGTCTACATTAGGCACATGATTTGCAACAATGTTACTCTTCACCATCTTTTTCTCTTCTTTCCCCTGTCCCTGCTACCCACTTCAGCAGACTTACCTGTCTGATACAGATAATTTGTAATAATGTTGTCTCTGAGGAGTTGTGCTGGCAAGGTCATAGTGGCTACCTCTGGCTACTTCTCTGTGTAGGCAGTGTTCCTTCATGATATAGTGAAGCAGTTTCTTCAAAATAGGTAACAAACTTTACAATTGGTTGATGCAAAATCCCAGTCTTCAGTAAAGTTTTAAAGTGGAAAAGTGGTTATCATTGTCCTGAATAGAACAATGCTTAGAATTTTGATTTTTTTTTTTTTTTCCTCTGTATTTGATGAAAGCTTGGACAAGGGTGTTAAGCAGTATGGTGTGATGGACCATGCTTTCCTGAGACACATGTCTTTATAGCACAGGATAATGTTCCACTTTTTTATTTTCTTTCTTTTTTTTTTCTTATTCTCCCAGAAAAGAATTTCTAATGATCTGCAGTTCATCTTGAACCTTGAACTTGATTTTAGTTTAGCTCTACATGTTGGATATTACCTAACATTTTCAATGGTAGAGAAAGTTAGATCATTGAGACCAAACGCCACAGCCTTGGTGTAACCTCCTTGACTGACTGGCTGAGGTTACGAGCAATTCACAGTGGTACAGCTTCTTCTGCTGCACATGCTGGCTGCTGCAGGGGGGTTGAATGGTTACATCAACTGCCAGGAGCGAGTCCAAAGACACAAAATAGGAAGGTCTGAGGGAACATACTGGACAAAGGCTTCTGCTGAGAAACAAACATTTCTAGATATTTTGAAGTGTTGGTATACCATAGGTTCATTTTGGCCTAAGTCCATCGCAGGATCTGTAGTTCTTCCAATGTAACTGTGCTAGCATAACCAAAATGTATGCTGGGTTTTTAGAAATGTTGTTTGACATAACTCCTTAGATCCACAGCAAGCAGGGCAACAGCTCCCACATTTCCACACAAAAATCTGAGTTCAGAGAGATTAGTAGAATGCAAATATTTTAGTAAGTAAAATGTAAATGGAAAGATACATGATAGGAAATGAATAATCCTTTTTCACATAAAAATAAACCACACAGCTTTAACTAGTACAAAAGACAGTCAGAATTAGAGGAAAGAAGATGGTACTGGAAATAGCATAGATTTCACAGTTGCTTTGTAATTCTGTACAGAAGCCACACATAACACATTCCTTTCTTCTCCCCCTTCTTCTGTTGCTTTTTCTTTAACTGCATCTAGTCATAGCTATAGAGACATCAATTATTATTGTATCAAAGACTAAAATTGTAAGTGCTACATGCAACAAAATACAAATGCTTAAACAGGTTCTAGCAAAAGTTATATAGCAGGAGGGAAAGACACTCCACTGCTTTGAAGCCAGCCAAAATAGCTCATCTATGCACAGATCACTCGAAGGGCAGCAGGGGGAAAAAATACAGAAGATTGGCTGAACCCTTATCATTTAGAAGGTGGGAGGAATAAGTCTGTAGATTAACATTCTAGTCTGGGTTATCAGAGACTTAGCTTTGGTTCCTGAGTTATCACAGATATCCCGTAGTTAAGCAGCATAAGTAGTTTTCCTATGCCTCAGTTCCATGTCAGGCATAAATAGGGATCTCTTACAGGGCTGTTGCGGGATAAATACCTAAAGCTTGTTAAGTGCTTGGATTATTCAGTAATGAAGCTTGTCTAAGTACCTCAAAGGGCTGTTTAGGCTGGAATGTGGAGATGCTGTCTCCATGGGCCAAAGACTTTCTTAATAGTTTTCTCCGGTGTAAATTGGAAGACTGGGGAACCAACACAGCTAAGAGGATGGAAAGATCAGCAGTGTACTGAACTGCACTTGTGTCTGTCAGAAACAAGAGACACTTCTTGGCCAAAGACAGTTCTCTGTGCTGTGGCTGGACATGGCCTACGTAGAAAACAATCAAAATGCTTGGCCCAGTGAGATGCCAGGGAACAAGGGAAAGCTGCCTTATCAAATTTTCTATTGAGAGAGGAGGCAGTGGAGGACAACAGAAGCAAGTACTTTATAAGAGGGAGTATTTCTAGAAGTCAGACTTCTTCATGGAGGTTGGACATACAGGAACCAGAAAAAAAAAAATGGAAGAAAAATGAGGCAATAGAAAATAACAACAGAAGGATTTTTCTCTTGATATATTATATAGCTCCACACATAACTGAGGAGTTGTAAAAGGAGAGGGAGAATATGCTGGAGAAGAGAAATGGAAGAGAGTGACAGTAGCAGCTACTGGAATAGAGATGTCAATTGATTGTATTTGACTAATGAAAAAGACTAGGGTTGTGGATGAAGTTGTACAGACAGGGGAGATCACAGAAGGATCAAAAATCAGAAGATTCAGAGTTTGCAGCTAAGAAAAACATTTTGTGTGGGAAAATTTCTGTATTAGAATAGTCAGAGGAATAATAATTATTGAAACACTTCTTTCCAGCAAAAAAAACTCTGAAAGGAATCTGACTCTGTTACCAGAGAAAAGAAGGGTGCTATAGAGATAACATAGCTTTTTCAAGGTTAAAGGCAGAGGTCATGGTGGTGTGGTAGATTCCACTAGCTTCAGTTGTCTGTATCAGGCCCCCGGAGAAGACCTCAGGCTGGCTGCATGCAATGAGCCAGGCTCTCACATGAGCAATGAAACCACGGCTTTTTTCTTAGTCAGGATAGTGAAAAGTGCATTGTAGGTAAGTGTTTGGCCATGTAGGCAACAGGTTCCTGATGTAAAAATCAGTTATGGGTGGTGGATGTGGCTTATGTGGAAAAATACTTAGGGATAACATAAGCAACAAAAGGAAAGCAGTGGGAATACTGAAGCTGTACCAGGAAGGATGAACTGGAATTTATCTAGGAACAGATACCAATATTTTACAGTAGAAAATAATCTTTAGGACAAAGTGTAAGCACAGAGAGTTTCAGACTTGATTTAGAAGATGTAATATTCATAGAAGACTATCTTCAAGAATCTCAGGGATTAGAGGTTTTACTTTGTTTTATGGTTTTATTTTCTTTGCTAAGAACATGCAGTTTCATAGGGAAAAAACGAAGAACAGAGCGACATGTCATCTCATCTCACCTTCTGTAAAGCACTATATTTGGATAGGTTTGTTAGCTCAGGGTTTGTTGTTTTTGGGGTTTTTTTTGATTTGTTTGAGGGGCTGAGCAGCAAACAGAATATAATTTTCTCCTGTTTAGTCACAACAGTAAAAAAAATGAGCAATTTGGTGTTTAGCTGTCAGGTCTATGTACTGTTCCTTACAAACCTTGTTTAATAAGAATTTAAGTAAATAAAAATGAAGTATTGAAAGCATAAAGCATCTGGAACATTTTAAAGATGCACTGAAATATAATGTGATTAATTTCTGTTATGCTAATTATACCTATTATGAGTTGAAATGGATTCCACTTTGCAGCCATTGTTATGTAACTTGTGGCTTTGCAGTTCTTTGAAATACAGTTTTCTATTCATGTGGTGTTTTAAAAAATGTTACAAGACAAATTACAAAGCTCAACTGAAATAATGCCAAAAATCTTAAACAAGTTATTCTACTAGGTAAATAACTAGTGTAATGCATACTGCTTTTCTGTTTTAATCAAAAAGAAATGGTAATGTAATGAGCAGGGGCTGAGCAAGATGCGGGTTTTTTTCTGTTTTATGATTTAATGGAGTTGCTCTGCACCTACAGTGAGGTATCTAAGATCAGTTTGTTAGCTATTGCTCCTGTGCAGCATTGTGTATTCCACAGTGCATCCAGCTTTATGCTGCATGGATTCTAAGTGCAGAGCATCACTGCGTTTGAATGCTCTGGCATATAAAACAGTTCATAGCAGGGGCCAGTGTCATGGTAATTTTTTTTAAAAACAACAGCATTCACAGTCACTCAGCAAAATAGAAGGTGAAGCACCCTGTTGTACTTGTCCCTACCTGTGGGTCTGGAAGAGGTATGTAGGGTGTCTTTGCCTATTGCAAGCCTTCAGATGTGGATGTGGGATTTGATCTCCACAAGAAGACACTTTGGACCCTGGCAACAAAGCTGCAGGGAGCAACAGAGAGGCAGAAATCTGCTTTTTGCCTATTAAAGGGAAATAAAGAGGCTTCTTGGGTGATTCCCAGCATGATGACCTGGCTGTAGATCTGCTCCAGGTGCCTCACATAGTAGTTGTCATGGGGAGTGAGCTGCAGGGGATGGTGGCTGTGTGGGCATTGTGGATGTGCCTTCTGATCCTCCTCCAGATGCAGTGGAGCTTTTACTTCTCTCTTTTTCCACTGTAATGGTCAGAGCCATTAAATAATATAATCCCTAATCAATCCTATTTTAAGTATTTTAGGAGAAAAAAGACTTTTACTTTAAAAACTTTGTCCTTTTTTAGCAGTGAGTGAAACTACTATGAACAAAATGAAAATAGTTATGTAAGTATTGTTTTGATACATTGGCCGTTACTTTGATATTGTTGTAGGGGTCTGACTGCAACTAGCAGAGCCAATATTTGAGTCTAATTTCACCCCTAATTTGAGAACTGAACTCGAAGCCTTACAAAGTAGAATAAAACTTGCTGTAGGGAGAGGTGTTAAGTTCTCACCCCAAAATCAGTCAATATTTGCAAGAACCTTGAAGTTAATTTAATAAAGTGTTTGTTTTATTTTCTGTGTTACATTTCTGAGACAAAACTGTCCACAAAATAAAAATTACAAAAAAATAATAAAAATTCTACATCAAGAAATTCCCTCTAGTTTGTGTTTGTTCATGCAAACACTTGAGAAAGAAAGAAAGTTTGGTTATAGTTGTACTTATGTACATGAAATGCAGAAAACACCATGAACACCTTTTCCCTCCTCAAAAATCTCCAGTTAGTTTTAGTGGTGTCTGAGGTACTAGTAGATAACTTCTTCAGGACTTCTTTTCAGTGTTTTCTGAATAACTCTGCTCAGCTTGAAATATGCATGGTAAAAGGAATTTTTTAAAATATTGGAGTCCAAAGAACTCCCAACATTTTCAATAAAATTTAGAGGATTCTGTTGGCTGTTTATGCATGCATTTTTTCCTTACCATCTGCAATATTAGTACTCTTTTCCTCCTGAAATATATACTTTTGGTTTTGAAAAACACATGATTTTGAGTTAACACTTTTTTAGCTTGCTTTACACTGTCAAATTCTGTGCCAAATAATAGAACTTTCATTTTGTTTTAGCTGCATAATGGGGTCATTTTACAAACATGCTGTCATTCCATTGTGAGGGTAGGAGTGTGTGCTGCTGAGCAGTGCAAGCTCTTGCATGTTTGTTGCATTACTTCTATTGTAAACAGTGTAAGTAAGTCTACCAGAGCTTTGCTCACTGAGTGAGAGGAATCAGTTTAGATAGGACTTCAGTGTTGGGGTGGCAGGGGTCTCTCCTAGACACTCAGGTGCTGCCACAGTGAAGACTATCTTTACAGCCACCTAGCTGGAGTCTGCTTTCACTGCTGGTAGCATTCAGCTCCAGCCCTGCCACAGTCATTGCAAGGACTAAACATCCTCCACTTTATTCAGCCGTGTTTCCATTTTATGGAATGCCTCCCAGGAGGTCTGAATTGGAGAAACCACTGTCTCTGCCTTGTGTCACTGCATGTTGTGTAGAGCCATCAGTGTCCTAGGAATATTGGGGTTGCCCTGGGAACCCTTGTTTGGCTCAACTGGTTGCTTTCTAGGAAAGTGTTAGGGATAAAGACATAAAAAAAAAAAAAATCTCTGTCCCCCATCCCCTCCAAGAGTGATGATGTACTATGATATATCTGAATCCACCTGGATAACAGAAACCTGATTCCAAGCCAGAGAGCTGTGGGTAACTGACACAGTGGTAAAAACAGGTGCATGCTGGAAGGCAGGAGTTTGCGGCTTTCAAAACTCCCTGGACACATTCATTGTTGTGTCTACAACCAGCCAAGTATTTAGCTGGTGTAAGAAGATGTATGAAGCCCATCACAGCATTTTACTTAAAAAGGCCATAAAACCACTGTGCAATGAAATATATGCTGGCCTGAAATGCCTTGATGCTATCAGAAAGCCATTCTGCTGTGATTCTCTGTCCCACCAACTTTTCCAGTGTCCCTTACACAAGTGTATAGACTGATAGGTTTCTTTTATCTGTCAACTTTACATTATTAGCTGGAAGATTTACAGTGCCATTTTTTATTACTATAATAAAAATAATAATTTAAAATTTAATTTATATTATATATAATTAAAATTAAATGTTATATAATAAAAATATATAATTAAATAAATGTAATTATTATATATAATGAACAATAAACAAGTTAATAATAATAACATGATTTTTAGTACTTAAAAAAATCCTTAATTTAATTAGGCAGTGCCTATTTCTGTTGGCCCTCAGTTCTTTCTTCTTTTCCTTTTTTTCACAGAAATGGTTGTGGGATTGGAGGTAAGACATTCAGGCATTAAAATGTACATTCCAACATTATTTGTGCTGACCTGACTAACATCTACAGGACTAGTGTCAGAAAAGCCAGTTTAATTACCTACAAACATCCAAGAGCGATGGACAAGCACCCCAGTCTGTTGCTTGTAGCTATTGATAGGGCTAACTCTCACTAACTGAGTGTTGCAAATAAAGATCCCCCAGAAGCCCAGTTAATGGCATCTTTGTTCCTAACCTGTGACTTTGTACAAGCCCTAATACTTCAGGTTTTAAAAATTAATAATGTGGAGCTGAAGTGAAAATAATACTTTGGAAGTGGGATGAAACAAACTCTTCCCTTTTCATCTTTCCCCAATGACTTGCAGGCAAACAAAACCCCAGGCAACTTCCGAACTTCCATAATTGCATTGAATTCCTTGTTAATTGGGCTTTTTTCTTGCTATTGAATTCTTTCTTGAATAATGCCTGCTTTATAAAGATTTGTGTGCAGTCAATAAACGTAGAGATTAATACGATGAAGGCTGTGGCTCTGTATTATAAGATATTTAGCCCTTAACTCCCATTGAATCAATACCTTTGCAAATCTCGCTATAAGTGACTTTAAAATTAATACACATTAAAATAGGATTACTATTACATGTTTAAAGGAATTAAAAAGATAATAACACACACTGTTCTCCTGAAAAGTGACTGTAAAAATTGTATTTTTTAGAGTTGCATGACAATTGTCTTCGGACCTTGATGCTTTTTATATTATATCATGTGTGCTTAGTTTGAAAATAAGAAGTTGGTGACTCTGTCTGCAGACTCTGCAAACTAGAAAGGAAACTTGTTTCATTTCCTGCTTGAACTTTGTCACAGCAAAAAAGTCCTGTCTTCCCCCATAAGACTCTTCATGATGCCTGTTCCTCCATTGAGAGTGAGGGTAAGAGTTTGTTTGTGATTCACTGGAAGTTAAAAGAATTCAAGTTACTTTCTTTTAGGAATACAGAGATAAGTGGGCTAAGGAGTGGTGACCAATATTATTTTTCTGAAAGAGGCTGTGGCAATACTAATGAAGCAAGCAGAGCTGCTGATCCAAAATATGTCTTTTTTTTTCCCAGAGCAGAGTCATATGTTCAGAGCTTTTGGCTGATACAAAATTGCTGGCAGCAATGCCTTGTATCAGCAGGGATGGGTGTCCATCACAGCTTTGAGATGTGGCCAAGATAAGCAAATTGCATCCGGCCTGTCATTAACCCACTTACTCTTGCTAGTTTTCATGCATATCATGTTGTTACTCAAAGGCTACCCAAAAGTCTAACAGGAAAAGATAGTTTGCTCTCCAATGTTAAACAAATGTAATCATCAGGACCAACTCTGGTGTGCTTGGTTCTGCAATCTAACCATGAGTGATGGAGGATGGTGGGATATAACTGGTGCAACTGGAATTCAAATCCAAAGCTTAACTTACAATACTGTCAGGAGAAGGTAGATGGACAGTCATTGGTGAGACCATTGACTTCAAGTGCACAAAGTGGTAGTCTTTCTCAGACAAACATGGATTTAGTTAAACACAGAGAGACAGATATCCTCCTGAATTTCTTGCTTTTTGTCGAATTGATTGCATAGTGGTATGGGTTCTGATTATGTTTTCTGTTTTTTGTTTGTTCTTCTTTGCTAGTAAAACTCATTCCACTTCTGTGTAGAACCTCAGAATAAAGGATCTTGTACAGCACATCTTACAAACACACAATGACCACTGTTCAGTTTATCCTTTATCCTATCATCACTCATCTTTTCACTGTATTTGCATTTGCTCAAACTCTCTGGCTGTTAAACTGCTGAAAACTTCCCTGCTATTAGATCTGAGCAGAGAAACTGTTCTATCTAGTGACCTGCACAGTTGCAGCAGTCCAGTGGTGCAAACCCAGCAACAGGACTGTAGTTTGGACTAGGAAGATAACTCCCATGTTTCTGAAATGGGATAGGTGTTCTCAAGTCACAAACACGCAGGTGGCTAAGGAAGTGGTGAGGATATGACTGTTTCGGCTCGAAATTTCTTGACCCAAGTTCCAGTTTTTAAATTGAGATGAACTAGCCTGGCTACACGAGAAAGATGTTAATGTAACCAAGAGGAAACTGTATTTTATTAGCAGCATACACTCTAGGGTTTGCTGATAACTGGTGTGATGTCACAGGGTTTGTAGTTTGTCTGTACCCTTCCTCTTTGCTGTTTGTTGTTTCATTCCAAATTTCTCAGCATTATGGTCACTGGCTTCCCTTTTAATGAAAAATGCGAGGCACATTGCCAAGTAATCATATATGGACTGATGTTCCATATGCCAGAAAGTGCTGTCGCAGGTGCATGGAAGAGAGGTAATAGAACTGTCTTTCTGTGTTATCATAGTCTTTTTAAAGAGTCTTTCATTGACATCACATGACACTTCCCATTGTAAGACTTCATTTTCAGAATCTAAGATTGAAACTATGCTTCTTTAGTCAGTTTTCTTGCCATCAACAAGTATTTAGTAAAACACTAGCCAATGACCCTTCTGTCGTATGGGTTTGTGACAAGGATGGTATGCTGTCAGCTATTCCCCGATCTTAAGGAGTGCTATCTACATGTTCCAGCACTGGAACTGGTGGTTGTGGTCGGCATCTATCATACTTCCTAAAGGAATTTCTGAAGATTTTATGCATTCCAACACCTTGAAGAGATATTTACTTATCAAGAAAATCTGTGTTGTAACATTATTGAAATGGTAAAATGGTAAAGTCAAACAGTACTAGTACGGCTTGTACAACTTGATGTAACCATCCTCTGCAAATGCACTGTGGGAATCTTTCCTCACTTGGTAACACACTTCTTTTTCATACTGTCCTCGATCTAGACAGTGGGTGGATAGGCCATCTCTGAGGGTGAATTTTGTTTGTAGTAAAGGAGAGTCTTGTTCAGAAACAGAAAAGGGAAACTATCTGGTGCCTGAGACCACCTCAGGACAAGAAAAAAGAGTCTCATGACAAAGTTGATTAAAGCCCTGGAAAATAAAATTCAGCCCTCTGATTTACTGTAGAGCTCACACATCAAGGTGTGAAGTTCATTACATCAAGTTTTTAGAGACGGTCTGCAGTTATGCGTTCCCCATTTTTGTAACCTGTTTGTCACTTGATCTCTTAGCACCAGGGAACTCATGTTATTCCTCCGAAGGGGTTTGCTGAACATGAGTTGCTCAGTGTTTGCAGCAAAGTCAAAGCAATCATGATTAGAGTGTATGGGCATAGCAAAATGCTGTGGTTTTTCTATCAGGATTTGAATACTACTCCATGAATGTCTCTCTAGTCCACATGTTAAGCAATGAAATTAACACAAAGTATTAATGCTTGAACTTTTTGAATGTCTGTTGGTACAAAGAATGAAGAGGAGTTCACATGGAAGAATACTGTTTGACTAAGCAGTTAGCAACTGTAGCATATTCCATATTCATTGAAGAAATTAAAAGTTGCACATGCAGGCTAACATTTGACATTTTCCGATATTTGTATTAATTGCATTACATTATGTGTTTCTGATGTTTGTGTTAATCACATTAATAATAATTTCATACTGTATTTATGTGAAATGTTATAAATGAACTCTGTGTATTCACATGCCCTGAAGGACATTTGAGAAATACGTGCTCTTTTTTTTTTTTTTCTTAACCAAATGGACATATTATGAGTATAAGGAAATAATGATAGGTGTACATTAGTATTTGAATAAAAAGACACAAAAGTTGATACCAACCATATAACAGATATCTTTAATCCTTTTTGAATAGAATGGTATAGTATCTCTGTTGCTTTTAGTACTATAGTTTATAAATACAGTTTTGCTGCAGTGAGAACTCTTTGGGAAGACAGTGACCCAAGAGATTTTAGGAAGCGTTTTGTTTAGTATGATTTTTCTGCTTGCAGTTCCATACATTAGTAACCAGTTGTTACTAATGTATCATCAAAAATACACGAGAGAAATAAAGTATAATTAAACTTTTTTTTCTCTCTTTTTTACAGGTTTCTTTTACAACGTATTCTGCTTAGGCCAGTGAAGTTTGTTTAGCTGACCCGGTAAGCAAATATGCATAGTCACAGGTTTTTTGTGAAAATGTTTTCCACACATGAGGCAACTAATTCTGAGAGATCAATGTTCTGCATTGTTGGATCAAATTTTTAAAATCTATTATAAATATGTTCAAAATGCTGCTGTCAGTTTCTAATTTTAAAAATGTGTTGAAATTTCCAGAGTTCTATACTCTTTAATTAGAAAAGTTTCTTTTCTAGATGTGCTTAATTTTATTATTTCCCTCCCTTCTTCTTTTCTCTTGTTGTCCTAGTTTCCTCAGCCTTTGCATTAATATTTGTATTTTTTCAAAGCTTTACAAATTGAGCTTTTATTCACTGAGTGCTATCAGTCTCGCTCTACCTACCATGATATCAGCATTGCAAACAGGATTGTTTGATGAGAACTCCAAAGATGGTATTTTAACACCACAGGAATGTCACAGCAACACTTGAGTGGCTGATGGGAAATGGAGATAGTTTTGGAAATCATAAATACCATTTCTGTAGATCTGAAATGAATGAAAATAAATTGTGAAAAGAATGAAATTGCAGTTAATTATCTGGTTTGCTGGGCATCAAAAAATCAAGGCGAAGCACCAGTTTACACTCTTACAGTGCTTAGGTTGGCAGGCTGGGTTGTATGTTTTACCTGTGGAATTCCAGTTTAATCAGCTGGTGTTTTATGCTGTACCTACAGTTTGCAGAAAACACCTTTTTGGCCATCTCTTCTATTGTTATGGGTTTTAATGAGGGAGTTGGGCAATATAATTTGCATGCAGTAGAGCTTTAATATTGCCTACACCCAATTCAGTCGGTTTTTGATGCTTCTTATAGAGTGATGTGATAACTTGGTGGGAGAGAAAAGGGTGGACTAAATGAATTAAAGATACTATTTCATATGGAATGTTTTGTTCATGGTATACAGATATGATTTGCCTTAAATTTGAAGTTCCTGTGCTTTTCAATTGAACCCATCTTAGACCTGGTTAAAATAACTAAATACAGACAGAACAGTAAACGAGAACATAGAGTTCTTATGTAGGTCCTTCTTTTATGTTGAAATGTTCCATAGCTCTAACACTTTATCAGTACTGTTAACCTTATCTTTATTTTAGATGACATGGTCTCTAATCATCTTCTCATCATTCTAACTTCTTATCATTGGGGTTTTCCTTGGTGCCGCCAACACCTGGAAAGCTTTCTCGATCTCATTTCACCAAGGAGCAATTTCTACCCTTTGGATCTTCTGAAAATTGGTTTCAAACCCATTATTTCCAATACGTTTATTTCCTTTAAAAAATTGAGGTAGACTTCAGCTAGTGCTGTCTTTTGGGTTTCCCTTGTCTGATATTTCTGGATTTTGATTGCAAAATAGACTGCAAACAGACTTGCAAGCAGGGAGGGAAATCTTTGATTAAAAATCACCTAGTGATTTCAAATGTTAATCTTGAGGAGTTCTCAAAAACATTTCTTATGAAAACGTTGGTGACAAGGGGCAAATGCTCAAGGAGCGAAATTTCCTTCACCCCACCCCCCTACCCCCACCCCCAACTCTGGGCCTTCTTTCTTTGGATCTTGAATATGTCCAAATTAATCATTCTTCCAAGGTTCATTATTCAGGCTTGAATATTTTTTTTTAATTTTAGTATTCAAAACATTACAAGATATAATTATCAATAATATATAAATCTGTTAATAATATATTTTAACAGCTCTAGCAAAAGGATCTCTGTTGACTATCTCTATTCCTCTTCTTATATCAAGGTGTCTCCTGAAGAGCTTGTTATGTCACTTCCCTTTCAGATATAAACTGTAATGAAACTGTAATGCTTAGACTGATTTGGAATAATAACTGGCTTATTCATCAATATGAGAAATTTGAGAAGATAAATCATTGTAGCTCAATAAATGTTAATTTAATTTTCAACAGTCTTTTTTTCTTTAATATCATTAATAACTTTACTGAAACAAAAATCAATAAAATTCAGCAAGATTTCCACAAAACTTTCTTTAACAGAGCAAATAGTTTTGTTTTATTAAAAGAATGAAGTCAAATTCATCTGATCATCTAGATTGCATTTTTAGTGAATAAACTATTTTCTCCCATCTCCTTCCTATACTGTCCATACCCTCTTACTCCAGCCCCCCACTCCCAAAGATTGCCTAGTCTGTGTTTCTGGATAAAATGTATCTGTCTGCCAATGACATATTTTAAGAAAACCAGTCCAAAGGCCAGGCTTAGGCCTGGATCTGACCCCCAAAAGGAGTTTCATAGTTACAAACTGTTTACTCTCCTTCCTGGCTTCATTTATGGGCTTTTTTATCCTTAATGGTGATGATCGTAGCCTTCATAAAGTAGGAAAAATGAGCTAAAGTACACTCTTCTGCTGCATCGACATAATGTCTTTGTATGTATCCTGCACATTTCTTAGAATTAATTGGATGCTGGCTTATAACATGTCTGCTATGAGGGAAGGGGTTTGGCTGTATACAGGTGATGGTAAGCAGATCAGCATGGACGACTGTGCTGATTCTTTCTACTGGTAATGAAATGCGAGCTGATTTGGCACCTTTCACCTCTCTATGTACTTAAAACATGAATCAATGTGTTTTCAAGATTATTCATGTTTGTGATGACCCCCCTGTTCTGTTGGTGTTTGTGGGGAAGGATGTTGTGAGCCTGAATGATTGCCTACTGACTGAGGCTTTGGGTTGCTATTGCAATATTGTGCAGTAATGGTGTTTTCTGCAGATAATGGTCAACAACAATTCTTACAATAATTAGCTTTTTCACAAAAAGCTGTATTTTAAAGTTTGCAAACCTACTGGTATTCTCAGAGGCACTGAAAGCCTACTAAAAGTATGAGTCAGTTATTAATACACAATTTCCATACAGTACACAGATTGTGGACCAGATATTTTCTATATGGACATAGAAAATGCAACATAAAAATAATAATTTCTCATTCTTTCATTTTAAATCTACATTTCATGCACTCTTGAGCTACTGGTGGTACCTTATATTTTCATTACAAGGAGTCAATCTGAGGTCTCTATGAAATATAAAGAGCTCTAAATAGCTATCTTGGGAGAAAAAATCTTTAAGGTATATGCCAGAAGAGCTCTGGTAACTGTCATGAAAATTAATTCAGAAGTTTTTTGTACTCCAGAAGTGCTTGAGCCTCTTTGAAATGTTCAGAAATTTTAGCAAGTTAGGACTATTCTAGCACACCAAGTTACTGGCAGAGGCAGTGCATTATAAGGAATAGTCATTGTGAGTGAAAATTGGATTCACAGTTTTCACACAGGAACTCTGGTTGCCAGTGTTGTGCTTGAACAAAACCACAGGATTCAGCTAATGACTCGTCGCTCAGGTTTCAGATACGTACAGAGATCTCTTCACAAACTATAAACCAAAAGGTACACAAGCTAGAATAAAATAAATCAATCACTATATATTAATTGCATTTCACTTAAACTTTCTTGAAGCACCTGGTCCTGCCTCTCTCAGAGACCTCATACTGGATGTACTGGCCTTGGGTTTCATCCCACGTGGCAGTTCCTATATTATTCTTATTTTGAAGTCTTGTATGGTATAAAATTGTGTGCTTGTTTCTGTGCATAGGGGTGAGTTTCGTACAGAATCAATACAGATGAAATCTTTTCAGTTTGCCTCTGAATAACTAACAACCAGAAGAAAAACAAAAGCAGATTCTTGACTAATTGTTAGGGGTTGCATGCATCCATACTCAGAATTCCATGTATCTCTGAGTGAGTGCAAAATGTTCTTTAAAAGGCAGTGTTGTTATTAGAAGAATGCAATTTAATGCATGTGCTAATAGTTTTCACTATTGAAAATAATTTATTTCAGAGATATTTCTCATAATGCCTAGCAGTAAATAATTGCTCTTCTGGGCCCTTTCTGTTAATCAATGATAAAATTATATGAATATGTACATTTTGAGAGAGGCCTTAAATGAAGCCATTCGTTCGAAAGGACTTTTTTTCAGCTTGGGTGTGCAAGACTATGAAGGAGTTTAGTACAAGTAATTATAAAAATATTGCTTGTGAATCTCAGTGTAACTAATGCCATTTTGGTTTGTTAAGAGGGTATTTCCTTTCAGTTTATGTCAGTAATGGAAGCCTGTAGAGCACCCATTAACTTTGTCTATAAATTTTCATTTGCTGTATTTTTATTTAACTAGTCCTAAATTCATTGCCATTTTCCCTTCTTGTGTAGTAATAGCTACTAGTC
Source organism: Falco rusticolus (assembly GCF_015220075.1). Lineage (NCBI taxonomy): Eukaryota > Metazoa > Chordata > Aves > Falconiformes > Falconidae > Falco > Falco rusticolus. The sequence continues at coordinate 106,509,437 of NC_051188.1, read as the reverse complement.
AGCTATGCTAAATCCTGTGGATCACTTGGATGGTAGATCTCTCCAAGGTTTTTACTACTCTGGACTGACTTTCTTCAGTGTTATAGCACATATATCTGCTTTTTCCCAGCAGGAGGTTATCATCAGAAATAATCCCTCACTTTGATCACACATTTTGTGCACGCTGGTTCAGATTCTGCACCCACACAGTTAAACACAACCTTAGTAATGGTGGATCAAGCCCTTCCTATGCAGATCTCACCTTGGTAAAGGGAGTAGCTGCTGATGGAGAATAAAAGCTCTGTGTGCTAGTCATTGAGAGACAATTAGAGAAGGGAAATCGAGCCTTCATTAGTGGATCAGGACTGTGGTCCCAGCCAACTGTCTATATTCAAGTCAAGATCCAAACCCCTGTCTCCCTTCAACTAGCTCTGCCACTAAGCATTCTCTTTGTCTTTATTACAGGAAAATAAGGGGGTTTTGTGATCTTTTGAAATTAAATACAAACCTTGGAACAATAGGTTCTAATGTGTGTGGAATATACAGCATCTCTGCGCTATGTCTGTAGACCTAGGAAAGTCTAATCATATAAGAGCCTCAAGGTAAATAATGAATTAAAATATGTTTAATACTCTTTGTGCAAAGCTTATATACTAAGTTGCCAGCACATATATATATATATATATGTATATGTATGTATATGCTCCAGTTTTGAAGCTACATTCAGACAGAGAAAGGTCTTGTTTTCAGACAATACAGATTTTGACAGATCTTCGTACAAGCATAGGAGGCCATTTGCAAGGTCAAGCTCTCAGCAAACTGGGTAATTCTTTACTTCTGCCATCCATCTTGCAAAATTTGATAATTTTGTTAATGCTTCAGCTGTTGGATATGAGTATGAAAGAACTCCTCCTTTCACGCTCTCTTTAACTTTGTAGCCTTAGTAGTTACAGAGGACATTTTCAAAGACTTATTCTAACTTCAGACTCTTGGGTATTTCTGAGAGTGTTTTGAAAGCAAGAATATCCAAGACTCAAAAGTAAGAACAAAGTCCTTTTTTTCTTCCTTAAATCTCATCATTTATGCAATATTATTATGATTTTTACAAGGAGAAGGAAGCCTGAAAAAAATAGTTTCATGCCTAATTATTCTAAATTTAAACAATATTAAAGCAAGTATTTAAGGCAATTGCCTATTATGCCTTCATTCTTCATTCTACACTTTCTTGTCTTCATAAGGAAACATCAAATAAAACCTAAATTACCAGTCACCTGAAGTAGACTATGTGAGCATTTCAGATGAAACACCTCACCAGTTTGATTCTGTAGAGCTTCAAATTTACTTTTAAAAATTGGTCAGATATGTAAGGATAGGATAGTGTATGTAAAATATTTTTTTTTCTCAAATACCTCCAGACAGTAGTATGTCAGAAGTTACAGGAGTGGTGAACTACAAGCCTCATCTTGGAACAGTAGAGCTGGGACTATTGTGGCTTTGGCATTTTCTCAAAATTAATAACTGCATGAGATACTAACTTATTTCGTGTTTTACAGTATCTTAAAAGCTGTCGTCAGTCCAAAGGCTTAGTTTTAAGTAGTTTTTCCTGGAACATTTAAGGGAGATTTCATATATAAATATACCAGCAGTATTATTTTGTAGTTTGAGCTGGTATCTTCAGGAAGTTATTTTTATTACTGTGTCTTTTATGTCTGAAGTAACTTGGTTAATTTTCCTAATATATAGCAACAATGAACAGCTGGTCTAAAATTGTCTTGTGATTTCTCAACAGTTTCATTTTTCTAACCCTCTCCGGGGATAGTTTTTACACAGTATTGACAACCTTGTTTTCTGATCTTGGAATGCAACTAAGCAAATAATCAGGAATTAAAATGTAGAAAGGATGAGGAGGAAAGGTTTGCTAAAAATGAGTTAAAGTATTTTCCAATCTTTTTACAACTTCCCTGCTGGAAACACCGGCAGCTATGATAAATTAAAGAAGTTAAATTATAGAGTTTTGTGTACTGACTCTGTTCTGAGACAGTAATATGTTTTAATCTTTTGTATCCTATTATCTCATGATGGTTTTAAAATGAAGCAAAACAAAAAAGCTTTTTAGCAAGCACATCTATTTCTTCCTGAATAGAAACTACACTGTAAGGAAATCACGTTCTAAGGAAGTTACTTATGTTACAAAATGAAACATAAGAGAGCTAGGAAATGGCAGATTTACAGATCTAAATCTGTTCCCCATGTATCAGTCTGAAGACTGAATGTGGCAGGGTCCTGCTAGAAAATTATGGTGCCTGAATGCATACTCCTAGATATAACTTCATCTCCTTGAGACTCAGTGATTGTAATGTTTTCTTCATGCTTTTAAGGGTAAACAGAATACAAAACTACTGCAAGGTGTTGTTCTTTTTGGTGGTGTCTCATGTAGTCAAGGAAAACATCATGTATTTGTCAGCCTGGGCTCACAGGATCTGTAGTGTAATTCCTGCTTTCCACTGCAGATGGGCATCAAAGTAATTTCCAAAATGCCACCATCTAATAGAAAAGACTTTGCTTGCATCGATAACAAGACCGGACGCGTACAGCTTTGTGGTTTCTTTGGTCTATTGCTATTGAATAAGAAGCATAATCGTTTAAAAAAAAAGAAAAAAAAATTACAGCCAACATTTGATGAGTATCTAATGGTGTACTTCTCAGGGAAGAGTGGGGAGTGCAGAATGGAAGAGGTAAAAAATGTGCCAGGAAGTATATGACACCAAGGATTAAGGGCATATACGGAGTATATGCTTGGCTTCGTAATTCTTCATCACTGAGGGTTTTTGTTTGTTTTTAAATTCCTCAGTCCTATTTCTAAATTGTTCTGTACAACTTTCTTTCTCAGCTGTTTGCAGGCTGTTCATGGACTATTAGTATGTATGTATTTACGTATAGACTTCTAGTACATACGTAACAGGCATTATCCAGAGGAAGAAGAATAACTTAAGAAAGAACATATATGGGGAAAGGATGAAGGGTGCCTTGGAGCACCCTTTCATGTTGCAGGACACAGTTTCCTAGAGCAGGATTTGTTTGGGGGCTTTCAGGTTTTCTCCACAAACTGATGTTTCTTCATGTCTGTCTGGGTTGTCTTGCTTTCAAGCCAATTCCTCAATTGAGACTTCAAATATCTATGATAGAGAGATGCAAGTATGCTAGATTGGGCCCATTGAATGTACAGATGCCAGACTTATTGGAAGTGACACTGTAAAATTTATATGTACACATTGCAATCTGAAGGATAATATTATGCAAATATTCCTAACCATGACACATTAAAAGGTAGTTACATTTTATACACATCCATTAATATTTTCCCTTGAATATCAAGTACTTCTTCCCACCTGCCATCTCTTCCATGTTTTCACTTGCTATGATGGTTAGGTGTCATAAAGCTGTCATAACGCTGTGACTAGGCTTTTTGGTTAGTGGAGCCTTGCATAATCTGCATTTATATTGTGCTCAACATTTTTTAAACAGATTACACATTTCAAGCTGAACTAAAAAGATATATTTTTAATAAGTATTCTTCCTTTGGGGCAGATTCTGAATTGCTTTTGCTTTTTCTAGCATACAGCATTACTAAGTTTTGCCCCTAAGCAGTATATTAAAAAAAGGCTTAATTGCTCATACTGAGTCCTGCTTACACTCCCACTTCAGACCTACATTTATGCATATGATGGTATCACTCACTTTAGCAAAGAGGTAGTGATTCTAGGTGCTCACGCTTTGATGGTGGTGATACTTAGCTCACAAGTCATCTAAGCCACCATTTTAGTAGCACTGTTAAACAAGAATGGTAGATTTCTTCCTCCTTGGAATTTTACCACCTAGTTAGTTCATACTCCCATAAGCACTTGCAGTGCATTTATAAAAATTTAGCTCTGCTGTTTCAAATTGAAAAAAAGTAGCCACAGTAATTAAAAAAAAAAAAGTGTCAAGCATAGTTAGGCCATACCCTTCTATACCCCCCGCCCTGCCTGTCTCACACAAATACTGTACTTTCTGTTCATCTCTGTGAACATTTTCAGTTTCTGGATTTAAATGCCAGAATTCCACACTTGACAACTAAGTGAGCAGATGAATTGCCAGTCTATAAACAGTCACAGCTCTTGTTGAATCTTGGTAACATTTGAAAGTCAGTAATTTGTTTTTTCTGATCATGGCTGTCCATTAATGCCATTGTACCTATGCCCTTAAGTACTATGATTTCTTTTCACCCACTTAAAAAAGTAATTGAAAAAAACCCTTTTTTTAAGAAAGCCTTTGGCAGGTTTGTTTCTTCTTGGTTAGATGGTGCAGAGGCTTGGTGATGTCTTTAGAGGGAAGCAGCTACATATTTTGGTTTTGAGTCTTACTGAAGATTTGAAAACACGTTCCTATTATCTATTACCTACCTTGCCATTTTGGTGAGCAGCAACAGGAAAGCCATGATCTCCATGAGCATCTCTTAGCTGCAAAGTGTAGGAGAGCCACATGAGGAGCCATATGTTTAACATGCTTCACCAAACAGTTCCCTCTTCTCCTGCTATCCTTCACAAGGCCTGAGCACCAGTTGCAAATTTTACCAGTGAAGGTACTTATTCATACAAGTAGTCTCATTACTTTCATAAGTATAAATTAAGAGTTTGTTTTATTGTGAAGTACTATGTATTATTCTTCATGTTCTATTCACATGTACAGAAACCATCACTCTAGGTTACAATTAATGTGCATTCATTTAGACAAACCATATAAAAACAATTCTAGTTTAAGAAGTTTAAAAAGTTTAAAATTGACAAAAGGTATTGAATTAGGGAATCTACTGGCAGTGACAGTCAGAAGTGTTTCTTGGAGACTTAATAAATCAAGCAGTAAGCTTGGCTATAAGCCTGTATGTATAATGCATGTAGTTGTAATGGCAACGTTATGAAAATATCATTAGCAACATTATAGTTAGGCATGTTAACATCTGCAGTTTAAATAGGATCAATATCTTCTTACTCACTTGAAATGATTGAATTTTATCTCTAAAATGAACAAGATTTATTTTACAAAGCATTGCATGTTCTAATGTTTCTCCATCCAAATTTGTTGCAAATGTCCTGCTCATGATCCTGCTCCTTCTTCTAGAAAAAAAAAAAAAAAAAAAAAATCACAAGCTACACTGGGAAAAGCACAGTTCTGAATAAAGGCAAATAAAATTATTATTTTACAAGAAATTATACAATACTTGTATAAGATTATTTCATTTATGTAAAAAATGTAGTAAAATTATACATGTAGGATATAGATAAAAGATTATTACTCATAATAAAATTTTATCATCTGATATCTTGATTCAGCAAAATGAAATTTTTTTTTATTATACATCTGCTGAGGTTTCCATGTTTGTACTCCAGTTAGGAAATAGGACTCTTTAGGCACTGATACCAGAAGTTAAAAATTTCTAGAAATCTTGACAATTGAGTACATTTGACATTTTGAAGAGAGAACAGCAAAAAAGAGTAAGAAACTATTTAGATTAGATTGTATTCCAACAGGAAAAAGTAAACTGAATTAAGAAGGAGCAAGTGAATGGGTCTAATCCAAATAAAATATTTTAGTGATGAGAAATTATGAAATACGATGTGGATTATATTTTTTTTCTACACACAGCATTTTATCAGTAACAAGGAGATTAATTAAACCTTACAATGAACTAAACATCAGGTATCTGTGTGGTTAAGTATTTGAATGACAATTAAATATTCCTAGAAATTGTACATTATCAGTATAATAGACCTGATTATACAGAGTAAAAGAATTCATGTCAACCATGCTGTCATTTAAATAGTACATCATAGATGTACCCCTGGGAAATAAGTTCCCTCAAAGCATAGAAATCCAAATTGGTAGAGAAGATAAAAAATGAACAATGGAAATACTTTATTCCATATAGGTTATTATAATGTTCTTATCATCATAATATCTGATTACTTACTGGTGGTGCATTAAACTATGGGATTAGCATCGGTTGCTTAGTGCTCTGCTATTACATGATGATTCCTGTAGAGCTGGGGAAAGGTGGAGTAGGGAACGTGTGAAAACTTGCTTAAATGTTAACAAATTCTGCATGTGAAAATGTTAAATAAAAGAGGAAGAAAGAACCTTAATGATGAAAATTATATCCAATTAGGTGGAAGAGAACATATTTACATGTCTTGGCTAACATAGCAGACTTTTGGAAGTTAGGGCTAGTAAGGGTTGCCATTTGATTCATGAAGGTTGATATCTATTTCCAGAGTAGTTCAGAAATGTCTGACAGACTGCTAAAAGGTGTAACAACCTATAAAAAAGACCAGAATTTCTGAATATTGGATTTTAATCAATCCAGTCTTAAACTTAGAAAGGAACAAAGTTTCCAAAATATAGCATCTTCATAGCTCTTCCTTGACATTATTCCCAGGGCAGAAGGTGTTTTTACCTCCCTTTGGTAAATCTTGCTGTGTCTAACAAGGGTTGCTGGTACCTGGGCAACCTGTGACCTTGTGTTCTAACTAAGCAATGCTGGGGAAATACCTAGAAAACCTACATTCAGAATATACTCAAAGTGAGTATTAAAAGGAGAATAGGCAAATGCCATTAAGCTAAAAAGTAAAACTGTGTTCAGCACACAGGAAAAGCAAGAAGTTGAAAATATATAAACTTTCAGGGACTGAGGCAACTCTAAAAATAATGAAATACAAACTAGAAAACTATGGAGTAAAATAATATCAAAGAACAATTGAAGAGACTCTTTCTATCAAATATAAAAGGAATAGTATGATATTTCAAAATCTTCTGCAATTCTGAGGTATTTTTGTGTCAGTTTCTGCAGGAAGGTCCAATAAAATTCTGTTTTTAAAGTAGTTGTTTAAATGAACAAAAATTTCTTAATGAAATCTTTATATATATATATATATGTGTGTGCGTGTGTGTAGTTACAATATCTGTGCACAGTATATGCTAAAGAAATACCCAACTAACTAAATGGATAATTGTTCCTTGATATCAGCCTTTAAAATTTCTTGATCATTTAATTTTAGTCTATGTCTAACTACTTACAAATCTGTTATCTTCAAAAATGGGGCTGAAGCATATTTAGAACAGCATCTCTTTGCACTGCTTTTATTTTGTGTCACAGGTTATTTTCTAAATGTTGCAACTGCCTTTCTGATAGCTATTACACAGTTCTGAGTTATGTCAAATAGCGAATAGATGTTTTGCTTAGCACCTTTTTCTTTAACTGGAAAGAGTACAGCATTTGAAATCCCAGTGTTCATCCTACTAAATACTTTAATTCAGAAAACAATGCAAGACTTGAATTTGGACCCAAATATACAAAAAATTGTGCTGGATTTTTACTTAAATCAGTTTATGCTGAATAATCTTGTTTTCACAAATCCTGGAAAGGCAAAGCTACATATTTTTCTAGTTTCAATAGACATTATTTACTGCTTTGTAGTACATGAGATATTTAAGAGTTCAAATAAACAATTTGGAACTTTTAGTGGGAAAATACAGATAGTCCAGCTTGACTTAGACTATAGCTGCACAAGGTGTTCACAGCTGGACACATTACCAACAGGCCGATGCCCCAGTTGTTAAGCATCATATGTGAATAGTATCTCTAGAAGCTCACAGTACAACATTAACCTGAAACTTGTATGGTTACTGCCTAAACATTTTCACAAATTTTATGATTTACATTGCACAACTTGACATCAGGAGCAGAATCTGCTTTCTTGAAGAACAGAACTTTTAATGTGCAGCAACCTATCAATTATGCTTCCTCTCCAGAAGTGAGTATTCTGTCAGTAGTGATTTCTTACAATACTGTGGGGGCAATGCCACAAGCAGAAGAAAAAGGGATTAATTATGAGCTAAATAACTCTGATTTTTTATAACACCCACAGATCCATACTAGTCTCTTCTGTATCCTCTGCTGCAGAACCTAATTCCAAGGAAGGCTTCATGAGACAGAGAAAGGGTGTGAGGGAGATGAAGGCTTTACTGTCATGTGTTGTACTCAAGAAAGTAATATAGGAATTTTACTGCCAAGCAATATTTTCATAAGGGTTCTTTGACTACCTATGTGTCTGTGTGTACATACACACTATAGTATCTGCAGAGTAGCTCAGGATGGGCCATACACCTGTAAAATAGAAGTTACTGTTGGTAAGTAACTCCCTAATATCCGAAGTAAATAGAGGGCTTGGTCACATCACACTGAATCAAAAAGTACTGTCTTTTTGGAAAGAGTTGCCAAAATAAAGAAATTCAATAATTTATTATAAATTAGTTTGACATGTAATTTTTCTTCCACAGTAACAAATGTTTCAGGACAAAACTCACAAGAGGAGGTTTGAATGAAATAGTGCTGTGGTAGAAAGTCTTCTTTGGCAAAAATACTGTTTCCTACAATAAATTTGGTTTGCAGATACTTAGTCGTTAGGATTTACATTATGACTGACAATGTATATACAAATACTATATTCATTTTCTTTTTTCATTATTAGGCACTTCTAGTACGTTGCCACATCTTTTGAGAGCAAAGCAATACCTATGCTTATTTATTAGATTGTTGGATCATCCCAGGCTCTTCATTAGATATAGAGACCAGATGGAAGTGGATAAATGGCGAGGAAGTTCAGGGAAACACGTAGGCACTATTCATGGCAAAAGCAGCATTTTGTCAGGTAGATAAGGAGGTAATTTATTAGGAGATCCCCCACATATATATAGGAGAAGCCACATGGCTATTTATTTAAAACTGCTACAAGCTGTCAGTAGATACCAGCATAAGATAACAATCTGAGGTGGATGATGACATATTGATGGATGTTTTGGTTCATCTTAAAGTTGTATGTTATTGTTTAGATAATCTGAAGAGACCTCAATAAAGTATAGAAATTTTACTGCGCTATTTTTTTGTTTACATAATTAGAACCAGCATCTGCTATAGTTGGTTTTATTTTCAAGACCCTTATACTCAAAAAAGTTCTGCATACTTGATTAAATTGTTGTGGATGATTCCCCTAATTTCAGTGAGGAGGCTAGTTGTAGTAAAGTTGAATACAAGTGTAAGAGTTTGCATGATAAAGGCCCAGAGACATTATACAGATCCATTCCTCTCCCAGAGCATGAAAATAAAAGGTTCATCATTGGACATACTGGATGAAGGACATGGTTGCTGCAAGCTTTGTGCACAACACTGCTTTCTATCAAGTATATATTGTTCAAATTCATATAGGAAACTGGCATTCCTTGTGAAAGTATATTTCTCTTAAATTCCCAACCCCATGGCTGTTGTTAATCCTCTGAGGACAGAACTAGATTCTGTTTGCAGAAATGAACTGCTTTTTAACTACGGGGACTGTTTTCGACATGTTACGTTCTGCTTTTCTCCTCCTTGATAAAAGCTATCCAGAAATGCATTCCAGAAATCCGTTGCTTGGTTTCATGCTCTGCAAGCACTGGTTACCATAGTGTTTTAGAAAAATACCTTTTCAGGAAGCAGATACATAATCAAATATAGTCCACTGAAGTTGTGCTGAATGCACCATCTGTTAACAAACTGAAAGTAACATATTTGTAGATTAAATGATTAGTAACCTTTAATTTCCTGTTACAGTCAGAGAAATATAAAAAAGAGGGCATGAGAATATCTTCAGAAGCATCCCTTTACATACCCTGAAGCAGCCTACCCTTTGAATGTAACTCATTATGAATGTGTTGTGACAGTGTTATAAACTGACTCTCTTCAACAAGCAAGTCTTTCTGGAGAGCAAAGCACAGTTCCCTCCACCTAGACTGTACACATTTCTGTAGATACTCTGCCTCTGAGCCACTGGAACAACTAATGCCTCCTAGTTATTAAGCCATGATATGCCCAGTACTGATCAAAAAGCATTGTATTCATATTGGTTCACTCTTGTTTGAAGGTTGCTTTATATGTTGTTGTTGTAATTAAAAAAAAAAAAAAAGCAAGTTCTTGCCTTTGATCCCAAAGAACTAGGCATTATACAAATTTGAAGTAAAATGTCTTTAATGTCGTTAAGTCCATAAAGCCTATGTAAACATTTACTAGTAGTTCAGAAGTCCAGGAAGATATTGAAACAGGACTGAAGTACTCTTGTCACAATTTGAAATAAGTAATAAAGGTGTTCTGCTTATTACTAGGAAAGATGAAAACACCTTCTAGGTACCTGACCCTCGTTACTCCTTTGTGCACTTCAGGCATTCAGTATGGAAAATTTCAAACCAGTAACTAATAGACTATGCTATCTGCTTTTGTTTAATGGTTCAGCATGTTTCAAGTTCTTTGATAACAATTTTGTGCTTATTTATAAATTGTCACCCATCATCCAAGTCTGCGGCTTTGGCTATCAAGTGTGAACTCTAACCGTTTCATAAGCTCAAGTTGTTTTCAGCTACACTATGGTAATATTGACTGTGGTGTGGCTCCTGTCTCCCCATTGAGAGAAAACAATCTGATGTTAACATGAAATTGACAGGGTTATATATTCACTAGTGCAGCAGATAGATATATGTAATATCATGAAATTCAATGAGCTGTGAAGTCACAAATCATATGAATTCATATATTGTTATTAAATCTGTGCATTGCTGAATTCATTTATTGAATATGTACACATAATGCTTGGTATTTATTTTCTATGTAGTTATTCAGGATTTTCTGGTAAAATATTCTTAACTGACCTGCCAAATCAAAACTTTGGGGCAATAATCCTTTCTTTTTAAGACAATTTTAATTGCAAATATTTTCTCCAGTACAGAACTTAATTCTGATAAAGATGAGTAATGACCAATTAACCAAGGATCTGGTAGCTAAGATACTCAACCAGTTGCATAAAAACTTGTCTCAGTGCTAAGCTGAGTGCCCTGTGCTGGTAAGCTGTGAAAAGTCTCATGGAAGGAAGTCTGGTTGTACACAGGAATATGGCCAAGATGTGTAGGACAAAAAATAAAGAAATGTCTTTATGTAACTGCACAATGTGAATTTCAGATAGATAGTGTGGAACTGTAATTTAATAAAGATTTTGAGTTGTGCGTGCTATAAATCTTCTGAAAAACAAGCTAATATAATTAGTAGCTCTGTACTGAGAACATGACTTTTCTTTTATTCTTGAGAGATATTACTTTCAAACTGCACAATATCTCTTCTGTGATGATGCCAACCAGCCATAGTGTGCCTTTTTGGTTTGTTTTTTGGTTTTGTTAATTTTATTTATTTATTTTCAGAAAATGCTGATTCATTGAAAAGAAAGGTGCTTGCATTAGCACCGTTTCCTTTTGGGAAAAAAAATATTGGAAAAGTGCATTGTGAAAAGCCTGCCTAGACATTTTCAACAATCAAAGTTCATTTTTTGTATTTTAAATAACTTTTCAGGTCTGTAACCTATATTTAATGCATAAATAGTTCCCCTCCCCACAATTCAATAACCTGTAAATTATACATGTATAGTGGAAGCAGGAGTTAAAATCCAGTGTCCTCTCTCCTCTGCCTTTGATCACTCATAGCGTGCTCAATCTTCCGAGAAGGCTCTATGCCTTTGATCTCCTCTGCCTCCATCCCTATGTTGTTCAGTGTATCTGAGGATGTTGATTATTTTGAAGTGTAGGTATTACTCTTATTATGCCAATGCAAATTAAAAAAAAAAATTGAAAGAGTAGCCATTTGTATTAAAAATATTGAAGAAGTCAAAATCTACAATTATTATTTAAAACAATTTAGTGTACAAAGTGTTAATTGCTCCAATATAAAAGTACTTTAAAATCTAGATTTGAAGGTTTGTGCTGTTTGGAGTCAGATTATTTTGCGAACTTAAAAATTCACATAGGGTTGTTGAAAAGTGGGATACAGAAAACTGTTTTCTATCCAGTTTTAATCATTTTTACTTTAAAACTAATTGATCCTTTAGTCTGCTGAATCAAAAACACACCTTATGTTGGGCTATAATGCATTTGTTCTTTCTTTTCAACTTAGAGTTATGACCTGACAAGGGGTTTTTTTGGCTAACAGAACTCAACCTGCTAAGTATGTAACCCAGCAAAGTGCATGCACAGGCCCCATATTTTTGTAATTAATTACCAAACTGTGTGGGGTGTGTTTGGATATGTGTACTTACACCTGCCTGCGAAACATTCTGTCCAGATTTGTAGGAAGATAAGGGCCTAAAGATGTATGTAACTTCCTTCCTGAAATAATTAAGGATGTTTTACAAATACTTATTTTCTCTCTTTGCCCATGAGCAGTGAACTGTGCCATATTGAGGTGTGAGGTTTTAGTTATAGCAATAGGGGGATAGGTGACACATAGCACGTGTTCTACTGAAGGCTACTTTTGACTCAAACCAGCTAAGCAAAATGCTTCTCTTAAATAACATTGCATAAAATTTTAAGTTCTGAGCAGCCAGGATTCATACAGGGTCATATGGGAAAGGTATGCAGTAAAAACATAAAAACTGTTTATCAATGATTGAGAAATCAATGGTACAAAAATTGCCCTTGCGGCATCCTTTTTATTCCCGGTTTACATTCAGGTCAAGAATGAGTTCTAGGAAAAATAAGTGTCCCTGGAGGACCCTTGCTGCCCAGCAGGTTGTGTAGCAAGGGTCCTCCAGGGCCACTTATTTTTCCTGGGCAGTAGGGAACAGGAAGCCATCTGCGCTTTCCACCGAGTTATGTCTGTGCAATCCCAGACCCATGAAGAGGTTTTCATTCTGAAGCCTGGGAGAGGATTGGTGTTGCAAAGGTGCTCCATATATGTAGGCGTGCAACTCAGCTAAGCATTGCAGCAGTTTTTGAAGCGGAGCATTGGAATGGGACTTACACTGGGGCAGGTCTAGGCACTAAGCATGCTGCTAAGTCAGGAATTAATGAAGCAGTTTCTGACTTCAATTCTGACTATACTTGTCCTTGTCTTGAAGAGATGTTAAGGAAAGAACTCAACATTGCTTTATTTATCACAAGTAGAAGGCATGTAAGGAGTTATTTTTGCTAGCTAACTCCCTGTGTTTACTGTCTTCTTGCTCTAGTGACCAGGAACTAGATCAAGGTATCCTCAGCTTTTAGTTTTCAAAGATAGTGGTCAAGTTGGTGCAAACTGTGTAGGTGGTATTTAGAAATGATCTAACTCAAGTAGTATTTATGATTCAGTGCAGTGTACTTAACATTAGGCAGTGTCAGGTATCCTATGCTTTATACAGTAATGATAAATTGTTTATGAAAACAGTTAATCTTTGGTACCTTTGGCTCTAGAAATGGAAAAAACATTTAACTGCCATACTACTTTGCCGTTTCAAAGAATGATGTGCTAAAAGTCTTTAATTTGGGGGGGGGGGGAAGCTAGATACTTCAGATTTTTTCATCTGATGAATGGTGGTGATAATGCTCAGTTGTATTTGCACTTAGACCTGCAAGAGACAAATTAAGTAAAGAGAATGTAAGAGGTGGTTTTCTATGTCTAAGACTTAGTGTATGTGAGGAGATTAACTGTTGCATCTCTTGCTCTGAACTTATTTAGTGCTTCTAGAGTGACCGGTGTGAAATAAATGAGGGTTGAAATGAGTATGTTGAAGGAAATGTGTATGTCAAGGCTTTTCCCATCATCAGGTTTGGTTTGATATTTTATAACACCACAGCATTTATACCTGTCTGAGGTAGTTTCCTTGTTTGTGGAGAAAGCGTCATATCTATCTGAATGATCACCCGTAAAAGCCTAATGTTTTTTTAAGAAATGGGGAATAGCAGTAGAGCCTGGCTTTTGCTTGGGCTTCATAATGGTCTCCTCCCAGAGCCAGCCCTCCTCTGGCACTGCAGCCATGCTGCTTATTCTACCACAACTGTGCTTGCCTGTGAAGAACAGAAGGGCAGCTCCCATTTTCAGTGGGCAATGTCTTTATACTGTGGAACAGTTATGGAAAAGTCTCATCTGAATTTTCAGTAGCTGTTTCAGTTCATTGTATTTGCACCGATTGCTTTTTATGAATATCTGCAGTTTTATGGGTATAGTTGATCTTAAAACACCTGTGAAGAAGGCTTTTCTTGTGTGAACAAGAGTACTGGATGTGAATTGCTCAGGTTTTGTTGCTATTTATTTTTAAAGATATTTTTTCTCAAGTAGCAAAGCAGAAAGAAGGTTGTGAAGTTCAGGTACCCAGCCATAGAGCTAATGTGGCCAGAAGTTAAACAGGTTGCAGGTAATACAGTGAAAAGTTTACAGAAGAAGGAATTTAAAGAAAGATTTTTCATAAAAATTTCAGAAAGGGGAAAACTACAGTTAAATGACATCTCTGGCTTTTAACATGAAGCATCTTGCTTAAGTCTCCTAATTTGGTGTTGTTAACCTTAAGGCAGAAAAAAAAGAGAAGGCACAGTGCCATTTGAAGGTAAAATGAAAGAGTCATGCAGATGATAACTTTTCATTTGCATTATTTTACAAATATTTTTTGTCACCTCTATATACTAGGGCCTTTAAGAATGCATCTGCAAGAGCAAGACCATTTTATTGTGAAGTGTTGCACGATGCAATACCGTACATTAAAGTTATCCAGAAATGTGTAATATATCTAGCCCTTGCATGTCCTCTTCACTTTGTTTCAAATTTCAACTTTTAGCAAATAGTGGCATACTTGCTAGTTTTGGTTTTGATTTCAAGAACAACCGTGTGAAAGAACAGAGATTCCCTTCCTGCCCCTCTCCCTCTCCCGTCACTCTGAGAGCACTGCTGTGTTTCTTCCCTGTTCTCTCTCAGCTTTTCTCTGTCTTGTGCGAATTGCCATTGCCCAGGGAAGGCTCTGATCCTTCCTTTCCAGTCAGCTTGCAAACTGGACGTTAAGCTAAGAAGGTTAGGGTGCCAGCTGTCCTGTGGGAGCTGAGTACAGACACGGAAACCATATGCAGCTACGAGCAGAAACCCTCAGCCCAGCGCAGGTTTCCTGTTCTCTTTGCCTTCCCCTTCCTGCTTCCCAGGTGGAGGAAGGATTGGTGCCTTCTCCTTCTGTGGAGAGGTCCATCCTGTGCAGCCTCTCTCCACCCAGCCTCCCTGCCTCCTCCAGCTGCAGATGAACAGGGCCAGGCGCTCCCACAAATATGTCTTTTATGGTTTCCTTTTGTGTTGCCCTTGTACTAGTTCATAGGCCAAACACTCTGAGATTCATCTACATCTCTAATTGTTGCTGGGCACATATGCAAGTGATTTTTTTAACAGCTTTCTAACATCCTTCTTGAATATTGGTGAAGTGAATACTCATTATTAAGGGCTAGCCACATGTTGAAGTGTTTTTTTCACACATGGAAAATAAAAATGACTGTGTAGGATTCTGTGGCTGTCACCCCTCAAAAGCTGCTGCTCAGATTTACCCAGCTCAGACTGCCTATTATTGGTAATTAGTGGCAAACACCCTTCTGAGATCTGAAAGTCAGGCTGTTCCCTTGTCCTTTTCACATACCATCACTGCTAATAATAGTAGTAAATTTGAGGAGGATATGAATTCATTGTTGTTTAGTTGGAGATTTCTACTAAATTCTAATGAAACCATTTTTTTTAACTGTAGTTCAAAATGCACCTGGGTTTGTAGGTTGCACCCTTGTGGGTGGTTCCTTTGAAGACACTGATGTGTTGCAGCCTAAACATTTTTATGGTCAATGATAAAACCTAAGGTGGAATGAACCCAGCTTGAGTCTCACTTGCCCTGTTAGGAAATAAATAAATAAATAAGTCTGGTTTGATCTGTTGATTTAAATTAATAAGAAAACTACTAAAATGATAAAACCAGAATATCTGTTTCTACAGAATTGTTAATTAAATACATTGGAATTTATGAGTTTTATCACCTGGATAAATGAATTTAGTTTTAAATAATCTCAAAGAGATTATTTAATCTCAAAGATATTTATAGGAGAATCCACCCATGTGTCATTTTTATGGCTGAGGCATAATGACATGCAGGGTTTGCTCGTGGTCCCTGGAAGTTGGTGCAGTCCCTGTGGTCCCAGCCACAGGACTACTGTGGCAAATAGCCAGAGTGACAAGCACCATTTCCACTCGTCGGTAGCACCTAGGGAGCCATCTTTAGTTCACAGGCCAAAGAAAAGAATCTCTAGATTCAAAACCATGCACATGGAATTTTGCTCAAAGACTATTTGAGAGGTCTTATGCCGTGTCACAGCATCAAAGGGCTTTCCTCTGACTGCTGGCTCTTGCAAAGCTCCAAATCTGGAAAAGAGAGGAACTGGTTTACTGGGGCTTTAGCAAGTTTCTCTTCTGCTAGACAGCTCCTGCCAGCTGACCAGAGCAGTGCTGGTCCCAGGGGTGCTGGCTGGCAGGCAGAGCAGGGCCGCATCCATCCCCTGGTGCTGCACCCAGAACACCCTCACAGCCCCTCGCCGCTGTGAGGCTGCTCGTTCTGCTCCACTAGGCCCTGCTGCCATCACCCTTCATCATCCAGAGAGGCTGCCCCAGCGCTTTCCTCCTCCCAGCCATGCCTGCCTGCCCCAAAACCTGGGTGCAGGCCTGCAGGCTCTGCCAGGAGCAAAACAGGGGCTGCCCCATACCGCTGGCCTGCTGCCTGCAGCACCCCAGTGCCAGCCGGGGTGCAGCTGGCCCCCGCAGCCCTGCGGCTGTGGGCAGCCCCGGGACCTCCCTCAGAGGGCTGCACCACCATCGTAACCCTCTTCCTCCACTTCAAAGCCCCTGTTCTCACACTTCCTTCCTTCGGTAATGAACCTTCAATTTCCTCCAGGTAAATAAAGTGAAACTGGAAAGAACTGTAAAACAAAACATAAAAGTTGCCGAACTGGAGAGTTACTGCCCACAGTGTCCCTGGGAATGGTTTTTCCTGTCCTCCCGCTGCGGTTTCTAGCCTGTTGTTTGCCCTTCCTTACCAGTTTTTAGCTGTAAGCTCTTTAGCATACAACCTCCTCTTCATGGGAGCATTTGTAGAGATGCTAATAGGTAGAGAGGCTCCTCCCATGGCTCCGTTTTTATTAATGGGAGGATCAGAGAAATTACCACATTTTTAACCATCTCTTTTGCAGTAGCTATTCAGCTTCATTGTGTAGAAACAGTGAGTGGATTTTTGTTCATCTGTTCACAACGCGGAGCTCTGAGATAAATGCTTCTGTGCAAGGTTTTTAGGTGCTGCGAGAGCGTGTGTGTGTGTTGCTTAGTACGTTACGTGGTACTTTCATTTGGAAGTGGCATTTTACGTGACATTTTAGTACAATAGGTGGGCAAAATTGAAATTTCAGGTCTGTAGCAGAAGAGTTATGTCTATTAGTCTATTTAGTGATTTGCACCTTTTATAAATTCTACCTGATTGCATCTCTTTCCATAAAAGCTGGATTAAATGCGTTTTGAAGAAAGGAGGGTGCTGACTGGTCTCATATGTGCCAGTCTGCAAACTTGCAGACCAGCTGTCCTACTCACTAGTGAAGATAAGAGGGCTTAGATGAAGGGGTTTGTGCTGCTGGAAACACAACCAGCTTTCTCAGGAGACTGCTTTGAGGAAAGACTGCAGCAATATTGCATCCCCACTGTTACTAGTGGGTGTTGCCACACACATGTATAGTTTGTGCTAGATAAAATCAGGAGGTAATAAAGACAGGTAAAAAGAAGAGATGAGAGATCTGCTGAGTATCTGCTGAGTACTTTTTTTTTTTTTTTCTTTTTTCTTAGGGAGCAAAAATGTCCAGGGGATGCCACAGTAACTCAGGGAAAAGCTGCTTTAAATCAGAAAATTTGTGTTATACCAAGTGCTTTATTTTGGGAACCATTTCAGTATGTTATGAAGGAAAGTTGCAGACTAGGCATGTTTACTAGACCTTTAATTGCTACATTTAAGAGAAAGGTGCCTTTTTTTCTTTTTTTTTTTTTTTTGTCCCCTCCCCCCCTCCCCTTTTTAACGACAAGAAGCCAGAGTTTGCTGTGCAAATGAAGCAGGCTTTGCAAGAATCAGATTCACTTTGGACGACTCTTCACATTCCTAGTCATCATTACATTAGGCAGCACAATTCCATCTCTGGTTGATGGGCAGAAAAAGTGGGCACCCTGCCAGGTAGACGTTTCCATGGCTCCCAACCCCCAAAGGTGATGCGTTTTTCAGCTAATTCAATGAAGAGTGGGCTGAACTTTGGGTATAAACTAGACAATAGCTGCCTTCGCAGTATCAGCAGAATGGTTTATGGGAATGCACTCCACATTTGGCAGAGCATCATGTGACCTTACGGCTGAGATTTTGTGATGGTGCCAACGGAGACTTGGAAAGCAGTGCCCGTTCTGACTTTTTTCCTCTTTTCTTACATGGCTCAGAAAATGGTGGATCTTAATACTTGACTTTAGCCAGACTCAGCAAGCGACTGAGCTTTGAAGCACAACTTTGCCTTTATTCTGGCTTTTTTGGCACACCACCAGGAGGCTGTCCCTTTCACGCCTGATAAATTCTGCTTCTTATCTCCTAATAGAAAAAAGAAAGAAAGAAAATATAAGCAGAATATTTATACTTCATAACTGCATTTTAAAACTACTTGGTTTTGGGGTGTTTTTTGTTGGGGTTTTTTTTTTTTTCCTGATCTGTAGTTTAGAACAGCCCTCCTGAGTGTCTGAAGGATAAAAGTTGTTTTTAATTTTTCTGGTTCAGTTTTTTGTGGGTTTTTTTTTTCTTCCTCCTGTTTAATGAACAGGCATTTGAACTGGGCAAACGGGGCGACAGCATTGAACATGAGATCATTGCAGCATAGTGTAGCAAACTGGCACCCTGCCTTTTCACCCCTTTGCTTCGGCAGATTTGTGCAATCCCCATTTATAAAACCGGCACAGGGGTGAGGTGAATTTTCTGGTCTCTCCCCACCTCTAGTCCTGTGCAGGCAGTTGCGGCAAGGATTGGTGCAGCTTTTGCGCAGTGCTTTGTGCCTGGAATTCCGAGAAGAGCACAAGAGAGAGAAGACAGGCATCCTGGTGTTCTTCCGAGAAAGAACAGGAGCCCTAAGAAGAAGAAACAAATCTGAGTTTGTCCTACATACAAGAGTACAGAAAAAAAAAGTGACTCTCCTGCTTCCAAAAAAAAAAAAAAATCTGGCATGTTTCACTACAGAGACATCAGGATGTGTTAGAGCTTCTTAAAACAGTGTAACAAAATGAGCCTAGGAGATTGATTCTTTTAGTTAAAAAAAAAAAAAAAAAAAAAAAAAAAGAAAGAAGGAAGGAATTTTTTGTCTGGTTTTTTTCACTGTTGCTCATATAGCAGTATTTGGCACGGGGTGAAAACGTACCTTTCATATCAGGTATAGCTTCTTTTCCTTTTTTTCCTCTTTTCCTTTTTTTAAGCCGTTTTAAACGTGTTATTTTGAAACTGAGTCCTTGTGTATTAATTTTAACATAGTCAGCTGTTCACACTTTTTAAAACTAACTTTTTGGGGGGGTGTTTAATCTAATACTGCTAAAAATAGAAAGTAAACAAAAAATCGAGGGTCTATAGAAAGAGGTGGTTAGGCACATTTTGTCTTAGCTAAGCACTAGAGTTGTGCAAATACCTTAATGTTACATATACTCAGTCAAAGCTTTGGTTATCTCTAAGAAAGTTGTGGGTATTTAGATCTGGTTGCTAAGGAAAGTAATTTTTTTTTTTTTTAATAGTGTGACTCATGCTTTCAGCGTGTCAAACTTTAGGAAAGCATTGCTTTTGTTGCCAGTATATTAAAGTTATTATTGAGTTAATTCATATATGAGTTTCTTACAATTTGTATCTAAATCCATTACAAAGAAGTCAGTGTAATAAGCACTGGAATAAAAGGCACATTATTGAGACATTCATGAAGTAAGCCTGGTTTGCAGCTAGTAACAGTGACTATTTTAAGATGTTTGGTAAAGCAGCACTTGTCCAGGAATAGCTGAAAACAGTATTTAAAGATATCCATTCAGAATGTTTGTGATAAGTGCAAGCAGAGTTAAAGTAAGTTTTGAGCATGTGACGCTGTAGTAGAGCCTTTTCCTTAAAGCGTTTGTCTGTCTGTTGTAACATATTACTAGGCAATTAAAAGAGTGTGTATCAAAATTCATTCTGAGTGACAGATTTTGGAAAGCTCAGCCATTATGTATTTTTCATTTTTTTAAAGTATATTTTCCTAGTCTTTTTAATTTATGTTAAAAATACAGATGTCCTCAGCTAGAAATTACTTCAAAAATTACAGTGCTTTTTCATTAGAAACTCTGATAGTTTGTTCAAAATGTTTATGATAGGGGTTTGCTAATAAAAACCTTTATAAATATATTATGATTTTACAAAATAGAATTATTTTAATATGTGCTTCACTTTTTATACATTACTACTTAGACAGTAACTTCTAAGATTGTATGCTAATATTGCTACCTTATATTTTTGTTGTTCTGCAATGAATTCTGGGAAACTGCTGAACGGAGACCTTATGTATACGACACATATACCTCCATTCACCCATTTCGGATCAGAAAGTGTTTCTTAGATTTATGGTGATTCTGCCCTCCCCAATAGTTTTGTTAGAATAATTACGTATGTCATTAGTACCTAAGTCTGTTGACAAACCAAGGCTTACATTAGCTAAAAAGAACTTTTAAAATTTCTATATCTGATCATAGTAATCACATCTTTTTCTTTTTCCATAAAGTTTTGCAAACATTTCTTGATTTAAGCTATTTAATTTATCCCAGTATTTTTATGAAATTCTGTAGCAAATAACCTCATTGTATGCACTATTTGATAAAAACTATTTATTTTTGTTAAGCATGCTTCTTTCCTTCTGGAATTCCTAATAAAAATAAAATATTTGTGGGGTGAAAAAACCCTAGGAAACACTAAATGAAATAGTCCCTTTGCCAAAGTGTGCATGCTCACAGCATGTCTTCCCATGGCCCTGAGAGGGGCGTCAGCAGTGTGTCGGTTTTATATCTTAAAACCATAATTACTAATTTTGTGTATGCTTCATTCTGTTCTGAAAATGTTTTACATAAAACAGATATTTCACAATCTTTCTCTCACTATTTTTTTTTGTTTTAGTGAAAGAAAAAAATTAAGATGAAAAAGGAAACCGAAGAAGTTAATTATACCAGATTTCAGCGAAGGTAATACAGTGATCTTAAAAATCTTTTTGTTAAAAAATTAAGTTGATGGTAAAAACATGAAGCAAGTTAGCTTTAATAGAATTCCTTTCCTTAAAATAGCCTACAAATATAATTTCACAAATAGGTATTAAACTAGTTCTGATTACTTTCTGTTGGGAATATTGCAGTTTGTGTAGCCTGTTTACTGTATGTTTGCATTAAGCTTTAGAATGAATTGAAAGACTGATACATAATTTGTTCTTTTTTTATGCCTAGCAAATATGTAACACATATCTATTTACTAGTGTATATATATATTACTAGTATATTTATAGTACATATATCTGTTTATTTGTATACAACTATGATGCAGTGACCAATTATTTTTGAAATGTGGAATATCTCTTCTACTTATAAAAAAAAAGAAAAACAAGTAAATTGGAGAAGCAATTTTATAGCACATAGGACAATCATTCAGTAAATTATATATGCAAGCTGCATACTTATTTCTGATACTAGGATTACTATTCTAGTTTCAGTGCTTGTCTTACATTTTCTATCTCCTCAGTGTCAGCAGAAAACAATCATAAAATATTCCTTCTAATGTTGAACTGTATATAAAGTGAAAGCAGGTTTAAAACAGACTGTTATAGAAAATAAATCAGCATTATTTTAAAATGCAAAAGGGTACGCTTGAACATTCAAGATTTAGTCCACTAAATTAAAAAAAGAAAAAAAAGAAATCATTTACTAATGCTCAGCTGTCATTACTGAACTAGAAATACATGTTGCAGTCTGCAAGAAAACATAGCATTGCCCTGATTCAAAAACTGTTATTGGCAGCACTCATTCTCTTGAAAGGGGTTTTGACAACTAACAATGGCAGAATTAGGCCTTTGGTGGGAACTAGGGAAAGGCAGGCATTACAATCTTATTCAGATACAGTTTTCAGTAACCTGCTAAAATTATAAGATACCTTTCTATAGTACCTGGGTTTAAAATTATACCTACTTCTCATGCCTGTATTTTACAAATGCATATGTGGCTGTATGGTTACAAGTTACTCTGCTGTGTCAGACACTATGTCTAAAGATGCAGTATTTATCGATGCATTCATTTAGAGTATGTGAATTATAAAACTCTTTCTGTGTCTCACCTTTCTGAATTGCTGGTTATTGCCTCAAAGGACCTGTTTTCAGTCTGTTGCATAGGACACCCGACATTCAGCCTGTGGTAATTTGTATCGTACTGCTTGCCGGTCACAGGAACGTATTTGTTGTAGAACTTAATTCTGAAGTTTTGCAAGGTTGCGTTTCGACTTTCATTCTTATTATTAGGGAACAGTATTGATGGAAGGCTTAGTGAATAAAATATACAAATTAACTTCTTTGCTTTGATTAATAGGCGTAGTTTAATCAACAAGTTATTGTCAGGCAGTACTTAGATGCCTTGTAATATGAAGAAATAGCTAAGCAGTCTTTATAATGTTGTACGGGAGCTGCACTCCAGTGAGCCTCATTGCTTTTCGGATTTGGTGGGGTGATTTTTATTTGGGGTTGTAGTACCTGATATGAGCTCAGACACAAAGGACAAACCTGTATTGTTCTCTTCTGTGTCACATCCAATTATGGATTCCAGTCTTGCCTGCTCTGTGCATGCTATAGTCAGATGCAAGTTGTGAGGAGTTGAGAGTTCATCGGTAAGGCAAAGTGTGTGCAAAAGGACAATAATTCCTGCTGAAGACAAAACAATGTTGTGCCATCAATCTGTAACAACGTTTTTTCTTCCTTTTTCAAAAAAACAACTAGTTACAAGTCTTTGGCTTGTTTGGTGCATCCACCATTTATGCAGTTATGTTTGAAGTAGCTTTCTTTGCAATAGACAGTAATACTTCTACTCTTTAGTACTCATTCTTACATTGCTTCGTATATTTGTTTATTTAAAGTTTTCTGCAACTCACTTTAAAAGGAAAATTTAATCAACAGTACCAATTGGCATAAACCCGTAGATCCGATCTTGTGTTGAAACATACTGCACAAGCTCGCTTCTATGGGTCTGTGTCAGTATGGTGATCTGGCAAAAGTTTATGTAGCACACGCTGCAGTGGTATTTGACAACAAGTCCAAGTTAATGTATAAAACTATATATATTGGTTTTGGAATGCTTCTTTTGTCCAGTGCCTTATCTTCAAACTTGATTAAGTACTTTGTTCATTTGCCAGTTGCTTTAAGCACCTTTAGCTTAATATCTTATTAAAATTTACAAAGAGATGTGAGGGAATTGTAGGGTTTCCAATAAGGGAGAGTAGGATATGTTATTTTTTGGCTTATTAAATATACCATTACATGGTATTACATTTAAAAAATATAGAAAAAAAACCAAGAATAGTTTTATATTTTATTTTAATGTAAAATAAGACCAAATAGTAATTTCTTTCCAGAAATGTAGTTGGACTTGCTTAATTTCTATCAAATATGTATGTATATATCTATACAGACAAGACATAGATGTATATATCTGTATACATATGTAAACAGGATAGAGCAGAAATTCTACCTCTGCAGTAGAAAATTCTATCTAAGAGTATGCCTTACTGTCTGAAAAGTGGGGAATAACTGCAGTTGAAAGCCTACCCCCATGGGAAATATATAGCCCTGTGGCTGCTGTCACATTTCAAAGAAAGGCTGAAGAAGCGAAGAAGACTTTATGGTCACCGTTGGAAGCTGTGTGCATCCGGGTTGAGGTAGTAGGTTGTATGGTTTAGAGTTACACCCTGGGAGTTAACTGTACAACCTTCTAGCTTTCCTTGGAGCACACTTGAGCCATCGAGGAATTCATCACCACTTTAATCTGATCAGGGAAAGTATGCAAAAAGGTATTGTGTCACGGCTGTACATAACAATCACTCTGAGGCTTTATTGACGTTGAAATAGTCCTGATGACTTGATTATTTCATTTACATCCTGTTATGAACAATACTAACATGTTGACTTAATGGACTGTGACTACGTACTGCAGACACTTAAGGAAAGACCGATGGTGATTTTAATTCCATTAATTGGAAAGCTTTAAAAGTTTATTTTGATTTATAAATTCAGAAAAATATCAAGTATTTAACACTTTATTCTTTCTTCATAGAAATAGCTTATCCTATAGAGTTGGGTTTTGTTGCTGTTGTTATATAGGTGCGCATTCTTTTTAAAGGGAAAAGTTCAGTTTTTTCTGTCCTTATACTACTTTCCAAAAAATATGGCGCACTGCTGCTTGGATAGCGGTGGGCAGTGGCACAAGTGGATCCTAATCTTCCTTGATTTTATGATATTCTTTCTTTGTGCCTGAAAAACTCAGTGTTATGATTGCAGATCCAAATGACCTGCAGCCCTACTTGTGTTTCCACCTTGTTGTGATTCATGTGCCACTCAGTCTAATCCTGCTCTGGGGTCTCAGCACCTGTGTCCTTACACAGTGTGTCAGCTGTCAGCCTGACACTGACCCACAATGCCCTTGTCATTTTTGGCCCCAGCTGAAGTTCTGACATATCTTCCTAACTCAGCAGGACTTGGAGAAGTCACATTCCCTATGGGAATTGTTCCCATAAGCACTGGGCACTGTTGGTGGCAGCAGCTCCCAGCGCCAAGTGCTTCCACCCATGTGGGTTGGGTGCCACAGACAGAATTAGCCCTCCTTAGCCCCTGTGTTAACTATATGTTTGGCACGCCATTTTTAAAAAAGCAGTATCAGAATGCACCAAGGCAAAAAAATGTGTATTTTATCCCAATGTGAATAGGGAGACGAAGGCGTGCTTCTGGAGTTTTATGCCCCAACTTGTGCATTCCCATTTCATGGTGGGTTTCAGTCTTCCTTATCTTGGAAAAAGAAAAAAAGCCCTTAAGATGTGTACATCCATTATGCAGGTATCATATCAAAGAGAGAAAAAATAGTGAGTGTTTTCAAAGTTTAGCCACTGCCAGGAACGGCTATGAAATGAGTGGGAAAAGGACTGTGCCTGTGTATCCATCTTTCAAATGAGGCCTGCTTCTGAAAATGACCTTACAGATGAGGTCTTCTCAATGTGATGGAAGGCATTGCTGCCAAAGTAGGAGCATCTGGACCAGACAGTGATGCTCATTCCAAAATAGTTGGAAAAAAACTGATGTCTGTTTCCATGATCTTTTCAATGAAAAGTTAAAAGGAAAAGAGCTTAGTAATTTACAACTATAGTAGTGATAATTTTGCTGGAAAATTATTTAAGGTTTGTTGATTGATATAAAGCAAAAGAGCCGAGCCATGCCCCTGTGGTGCTGTGGTCAGGGGGGCACCACTGATGTGGGCCAAGGGCATGCCAGACTCCTGTGGGCTAAGGAGAGGGTGAAACATGTCTGTTCTACATGGGGGTGAGAGCTGTTCTCCCGGAGCTCCAATTTAACAGCAAATAGGTCCTTCTCCAGGGTATTTTGAACCCCTGCATTTCCTGCTTTACTTTTATTGCAGGTGACCATACCAAAATATTTGACATTTGCAATGTTTTATTGTTTTAGGTTTTGCATCAGCAAGGAAAGTTAAGAGTGTTTACTTTAAGTGGATTTCATGCTTGCTTGTGTTTTGGTCATTCTTTTCCTTCCAGTTCTGCCCATTCAAAAAATTACTTGCTTACAGTGCTCTATGTTTGATTCTTTCTACCTCAGCTTAGGGCTTGCCTAACCACTTTCTTAGACAAGGAATTAAAAAGAGGAGATGAAAATGGATTTAGCCTCTCTTTTTAATAGCATTTATTTTCAGTGATTAATGTTTGTAATAGGAAATTGGTAAAGAGGATCTGCATGACACTTAGGGGGATGTACAATGGATCTTAAGCCTGTCTTAAAATGTGTGGGAAAGGGGAGGAGGTTGAGTGAATCAGGGCTGCTCTGAGGTAATGGAAAATGCTTAAGGAAGCAGTGACTAAATGGGGGGATAGAGAGGACATCTCCATATACCAATGAAGCTTAACAGGGACCACTCACAATCCGAATAAAACTGGAGCATCTTTGTGGATTCGAAAGGGCCCTGGTCACCAGTATGTTTTCTTCCTTTTCTATTTTAATTTTTTTCTTTTATAGTTTAAGCCCACTGGAAAGAAACATTGTAATTGCTGTTTTCTGCCAACAGAGCAACAGGTGTTAAATCCTTTTATATTAATTCTTCAATTAGTTGCAAAATAAGGACGGATTGTTTATCCTAAGCTGAACCGAATAGAAATGACTGATGCAGAAAATGTGGGAATGTTTCATCTGCCCTTCAAATGCATGATAAATTTGTAATTCTATCAGGCATAGTTGCAGGTTACTATGCAAATATTCATTGCAGCATCGCCAGCTTTAATGAATATACATTTTCTGTATTCCTTTCTCTGTTCTTTAGGGGTTTTGCCCTGTAACTTGCAATACATTGTTTTGTAAAAGTTATCAAGTTACAAGTAAAAATGAATGAGACTATGAGCTAATTTTGAAGCAGATTAAGGTAGAGAATGAAAAACAAAGGGGGAAAAAACGCTCTATTAAGAACAGCTGTATGGGGTTAGGTCTTCTGTGATTTCATTTTAAAGTCATAAAACATATTGTCTGTTTTAGACGAAGTCTGGCATTTTTTACCTTTACAGTGAGGTTGGAATGTTAGTCAGTCACGTAGTACTCGGCATTATATTGCTATGTTGTTTCTGTAGGAAATAAATGCACTTTATAACATGGTTAGACACGGATGTGTTCCAGTCAAGGACCCATCTAACAGAGTTTGTTCCTATAAGTAATCCATAATGTTATCATCCTTGTGCCTTTACTTTGCTTCTTGCATATAGAAGAAATATCCCTTAGGTTATTTTTGGACAAACCTTGACATCAAAACAATCTGCGACTCCCAGTGGTTTTTTTGGGAGACACAGGTCCTCAGAGCTTTACAAGTTTAGTCCTACAGAAAACATGGCTGCAGAGACACTGACCCACCGAACACCCTTTTATTTGCCACAGTTTCCTTGGTAAAGATTAAGCACGATCCAAGGCCTTAACCCTGGTTCCCAACAGAGAAACTTACAGCACAGTGAAAACCTGCTTTAATGCCAGATCCTGTTGTCTTAAGAGCTAAGTCACTTCAGAGGGCTGGGGAGAGTTTGGATTTCCTTCTGCAGCCCACAGCGCCTGTGTCCAGAGGCATGTCCAAAGAAAACAGAGTTAAAGGGACGTTTCTGGGTTAATAACCATGGGTCAGATGCACTAACAGAGCTTGGCTGTTTTGGGCACAGCCATTTTGAGACCTTTCTGTGGAATAAAGCTGCCATTAATCCAGTGTACCAGAGTAGGTAAAGCAAGTTTTTAGTAATTTTCTGCTGTTGAAATAGCACAAACCAGTCAAAAATATATGGGCCAATATAGTTGATACAGTGTATTTTAAATAATCTTACAGATTTATGTTATCAAAGCTGAAAGTCATTATAAAATGTCCTTTTTTCTGTAGCCGATGTACTTTCTGTTTTTGTCATTCCACTTCAAGAAAAGAAAATGCTGAGTTTCACTTGGTCTCATGCTTCATTTAACTTTCTCTTGTCTTCACATAAGTTGAAGTTCTTTAGAGATTTTTAGGTAAAGAATGTGGTAAAACATTTAAAAGCAAACCCAGAAAAGGTTTTCCTTGCAAATCTGTCCTTTAAAAATGACAAACAGCCCTTAGTAATCTCCAAAACCTGTTCATTAAAGCTCTTCAGCAAGAGACCTGTGATAGGTTTCTTAAATGATAAAGATGGAGTAGAAGTGCACTTGAAATTTTTCAGATTTTTTTGGATGTGGTTTCATATGATATTCATTTATCTATTAAGAGCAGCTTCTGGTATTTTTAATAAAACTAAAATTAAACACGTCTGGCAGGCCCTGTTTAAATGTGAATATTGCTTTTGTAGCACAGTTAAATACAAGATTGAAAAGCTAATGCTTTTGTACAGAAGATTTAAATTGTTTCAGCTTTTTGTCTTTTCTCATAGTAAAAATATTTACATCAGAGTGATCTTTTTGATAGAACTTAATTTTGTATAAGTCTTCTCAACATTTCAGCTGTATTTTATTGTAAATTATATCATTTATATGGAAATCTCAGGCAAATTCTTACTTAGTTTTGCTCCCTCCACCTCTTCTTTCATGCGACTTTCTAGAAACAGTAAGAGCAAGCCTCACATTGATGAAGTCTTTTCAAGAAAACTTTCAAAAACTGAATAAGAAGTAAAATATCATGCCTCTCTCTTTTCTAGCATGACAGTCTCATTTGTTCAGAAATACCTGTCTCCTGTCTCCCTATCCGTTCTTTGCAAATGTGATCAAAACATCACTTGATCTTACAGGAAAATTGGCGTGGATCCCATTGCTCTTTACTGCTTTTATTGCACCTTCTTTTGACTAGAAAGACCTCACCCCTAAGCAACTGTACTTTGAGGCTTTTTGACTAATGTAGTTGTCTGGCTTGAGTAAGATTGGTGCTCCAACAATTGCACCAAGAGCCTCAGCAGAAGGATACAGATACAAAATAGCAAACGAATAATTTTTCTGAGTCAGAACAGCCTTGTGGAACTACCTACTTTCCTTTTGTGGTTGAATGAAAAGTGGGTGGGTACTGGGTACTTTTTTGTATTTTTCTTCTATGTAGTAAACATATATATTATGTATATATTACTTTTATCTGAATGTTATGACTCCTCAGCTAAAGACTTTTCTCCATTGTTGCGAGTGATTTATCTGGGTTTATCTGTGGTTTATCGGGGAAATGCAGGTCCCTTCTATTTTTTCTTTTTCCGTCATAGTATACTTTTGTTTTACACACCATCCTCCACTGGTCCTTTTTTGATTCTACTTGATTTCTTGACATCATGATTATAATGGCAAAGAAAGTAGAGCATTGCAAGCATATTGGCAACAGGGATAGTCTGGGAATACACTGATGACTTGAAAGAAGAGTGGGATCACTGTCATGTTCATAAGGTTAGCAGAAAGCAAAAGCTTACTCAAACCAAATCCTCCATAAGACCTCTCTGTTATGACTCTCCAACTCTGGAAGGAGAATAAGCTGTTTGGTACTACCACCTTTGTAGGTCTGGCTTGAGACCATGGGATAGACTTTGCTCAAACTCTGTGTGTAATTTTTTTCACTGGACACTAAAATCACTATAAGGCTCTCTTATCCCTAACATGCACCCAGCCTTGTGGTAACTGCAGTATCAAAACAGATATAGATGTCTGAGATAAGATGACTGTCAATCTTGGAATATGTATGCTTATGTATGTATAATGTTAGGGGGGTTTGCATGGCACCACACTGCTGTGAAAACAATACAACCCCAAAATTCATCTCATTCATGTAATTAGTTTGCTGGGACAAATCTGTTAACTTCCCATGTTAGGAAGAAATCATCAGATCAGAATTTTCCTATAATAACTTCACCATCCCTTGAAAGAACTTCCCCTGTAGAGTAGGGAATAGCATTTGGACCACACTAAATACCTGTGAATGATTGGTTTCCCGGAAAGTTGCCCAAGAAATATGTTCTGTCTGGGTCTGGAAGTAGACTCTACAGTAGCCTATGATCAGGAGAGCTGGAGACATGTCTCGAACGTACCCCTACTATTAGTGTGTCCTGGGTTGAGGATCCTCTACTGCTATTTTATATCTTAGCTTGTGCCACGAATCTTGCACTTTTTCAGGGTATTTCCACCTCAAGCCTCTCCACCTCTTCAAAAAGCCCAAATACACTTAGTTTATACAGCTGAAGGGGATTTACTCCATAAGTTCTTTGCACTCCCAGGTTCACCTGTGAGCTGAGCGTTTTATGGGGAGGAAGATTTTTGGGGTGTGGAATTTTTATTGAACTCTGATTTATGCTATGTTGAACTAAAGTGTAACTAAGCTGCTGAAAAGGAGTTCTTTTCACAGCAAGGTTGCACACCTGGGCAGAAAGAGACACATGGCGGTTTTGAGGAACTTGTGCTAAGGTCATCAATCTTTGTGGAAAAGCTGGTTCAAGCAGCAGCTATGCCTCCAGACCCTTGTGTCTGAGGGCTGCTGCCGAAGCTGGTGTCATTGTGCAAGGACATCTTTGTGAGCTGGGGTATGGGGAGCAGTGGACTAATGTAGCTATGCAACTCTATGCTAAGTAATGCGCTTTGCTCCTTTGTCCAAATAAATCTTTCAATCTATAATTAAGCTAGATTTACCCAATGGTATGTATCTTACCATATTCACTTCTAATTTCTTCATCCCTACTGCCTAAATATGTACTTCCAGGTTGTGTATTGTAAAGAACTACACTCAGACCACCTAATTCATGCATTGCCCTTGTGTCTTGTCACTGGCTGTATAGGTTATGTACAGGTCAGCCTGTATTGGTTATGGCCCACACAAACTTGGACATGAGACTGCATGCTCAAGTCCATCTGAAGTAACACAGCTGACAGTCTGCCTGCAGCTACAGGGAGGGTTTTGCTAAAAATGTGGGTTTTGTCTTTAGAGGGCATTTTACTCAGGGTGTGACTTGTGGAGTACATGATTCCTGTGCTGATAAAGAAGTTTTTGAGAGTCATTATAAAGCACTGTATATTGTTCCTCTGAAGTGCTTAGCTTCTGATATAAGAATTTAGAGGTATCTTTTTTATTATGGCAGTTTTGAAGTATAACTGTACCAGAATGGCCAAAATGTAAATTTTAGTAATAAGTCTAAGAACCTAACTCATACTTTATGCAACATTTTTAAGTGACTCTACCTTTTTCTCAAAACCTCTTGGGCATTTAGGAGCCTGTATCCTGTTGATTTACCATATATGGGCAAGTTTTAAAAGAGAAATCTCAGGTGCAGAGGCATTTTTACAGCTTTTTGACCGTAACCTTCATAATGTGTGACCCAACTGCAGAATGTTAAATACGTAAACTGGTTGGTGCTGCCTCTAGGTCATCCTTCTGAATGTGAGACACTTACCTAAACATGGAGTACCAATATATTCTTAGCCACTTTTTATGAGAAAATAGTGCCCTAATTTCTCTCTTATTCCTATTATAAAGAAGACAAAATAAACAATGTAGTTAGAGACATGTGCAGCTTTGAAAAATTTGAGTGTTTAGTAAAATTTAGTAAAATTAAAATTTGGTTTAAAGCTTTACACTGTGTCCAGATTGAGGCCAGCAACTTAAACAGAAAGCAATTTGCACACCTGACACTCTTATTGATGATGATGCCAACCATGCAGGTGCTTGAAGGGGACATACGACTCCTTCCTTCCCTCCTCTTGTCCTGCACTGCAGGGAGGAGTTGTCTGTGGTGGGAGACTGTTGTCTCCAGTCTTCTGTTGTAAATGCAGGTGCTGGCAGGGAGCACTGCCTGGGCACTCGTGCCTCTGCCCGTAACAGCCAGCAGGCAGCATCATACCAGGGGCACTGGGAGCCCTTCCACATTGTTGGGGCAGGGCTGGCTCTCGCAGGCACAGGGGCTGCTGCTGCCCCAACACCCCACCAAGAACAGGTACAGGCAGTGTTGTGCCCGAAAGAAAGGAACCAAGCATAGCTATAAGTCAGGTTGGGGTTTTTTGGCTAAAAAAGTCCAAATATTGGTCTATGGAAATAAACATGCAGTCTGCTTAATGAATGCGTTATTTATTAGCTGTGTGAGCTGCTGGAAATACCAAAGCGGATAAAGGCTGTGATTCAAGGCCACAGGGCTGGGCCCACACAGCTCCCTAAGCCAGGAGCCAAGGACATGGGAATCGTCGCCAAGGGGCGACCCTGGAAGGCCAGAGGAAACACTGGGCTGCACACGTCTTCATGAGGGTGGAGGTTTATGTTAAGGATACCTTCTCATACATGAGGAGCAGCTGTTGTTCGTTATTGTGTAATTTGATTTGACTCTAATTTAATGACAGTTCTTAGTAGGCAACGGGATTTGCAAGGCTGATTTCCAGTTTTATTGATTGGGCCTTTAATTTATTTGAACCTACACTCACAAGTTTCATTGGAGATTTAATGCAAATCTGCAAAACCAGAATGGTAAGGAATCTTTTGATGGAACTTGAACTCAAATACTTCAACAACAAGTCAGTGAGGTGGGGTGTGAAAATATTTTACGAAATAAAATTCTTCGTTAAGCTTTACTTTTAAAATAATGGATTGGCAATGCTTTTCCTCTCTTGAGGATCTTTTCCCCCAAACTCTTGTACTCGTTGTCTATTCAAAGGTAAATTAAAGATTATTTTTCCAGTTTTGTAGAATGAGCTTTTGAAGGGGAGATCTCAGAGGTTATCCTTACAAAACTTTCACCAAAAATAAGTAACTTGTAACTTCTGGAAACCTATGGTTTTATTCATTAGTAAGAAACTTACCAAATACAGAAAAAATTCTGTAGAACTAGCTGCCACAGTGTCCTAGTTATTTTCGAACTGTATGTTTTATTCAAAGCAGAAATTGCAAAGCATAAAAATACCATATCTGGTTTAAAAGTCTATCAGTTATTTTATGAAGACAAATTTATTTTTTTAATATTTAGCAGTATATGTTCTAATATATAATAATATATAATAATATAATGGTCTGAACAAGGAGGAGCTAGCAAGGGATTAATTAATGGTAATTTTTCATTTACCTTTTCCAAAACCAAATCTTTGCATCCAAACTAATCAATGAAGAAAGCAGCAAGAGGCACAGAGTGTATCTGTGTGGGAGGAAGGCAGGAATAGGGAGAATGAATTATTATGTGATAAGAAGTGTAAGAGGATGTAAGAGGAGGAAGGAAATTGAAGAGGCATGCAGAATAAGAGAGGATACAAAGAATGGGACTGTAGTGGCTGTGTATTTGTACTTAGAGAAGTGACTCTGGGCATGTAGGTAGAGGAGTTCAGGAAGGTGGAAGAAACAAACTTGAAAGATGTAGAGAAAGGACATGAGAATGTTGTAGCTTCACATCATTGTGCTTCATTCACCTTGGTACATTTTGGTAACTCTAAAATACTGATTTTGTTTATTGGACAATAAAAGTTAAATTTATTTAAAAAAAAGAAAGAAAGAAAGATTTACAGGCAAAACTTCATATTTGTAAATAAACAGAAGGTCCCATGGGACTAAGTTTTTGTATTGCCTGTTCAATTTCTTTTTTTTTTTTTTATGAGCAGAAACCCCACTATACGTCTAAATTAGAAGGCTGGTAAGTCTGAAGAGCAGTAGTTGAGGGTAGCATACATTCCAGACATATTGAAACCATCTCAAAATGATCCCACACTCTTAAGCATTAGGAACCCTCAAAATTCAAAGCTACAGGTAAAGTGAAAATCCAGGGCACACAGATAACATAACTCTGCCTAATACTGACACAGGCAATGTATCTAATGATGCTTGTTATTTCAGTCTAGTCTAAGACAACGAACACTGAATGCATGATAGCCGTATTATTACTGCACAGTGTCATCATAAGGGGAAATGTAGCTCATGTGGGTGCCCTTCCTCTGCTTCTGCTCAGACTATTTGTGAAAATTAGATATATAAAACACTCAAAAGCCTGAATCAAAAAGAATAGGATAACCTCGGCTTTGATATGAACTGTAATTAATCTGCAGCCTGTTACCACAAAACTTAATTTAGGGAAATTCCTAGTTAGAATCAAGAATGTTAAACATTTGTGTGAATAAGAACAGTATGTGCAGTGGCGCTAGAAGTAGCAATATTTCTGATTCAAACCATGCACTGAAGAGTTGTTGAGGTTACAGAACTTCTTCCCTTTTAAAATTAAGTGCTTTATGAGAGAATGAAGTTATTGACTGCTGATCACTTCCAGACACAGAATGGTGGTCTATTGGTCCCTACCAGAGTGTACTAGCAGTTCCACATGATACATATTAATGGAATATCTCATTAATTCCCTAAATATCACTAAACTGGTCAAGTCATTAGAAGTTTCCATCTCCTTAAAGAAAATCTATCTGCTTCAAATTTTTCAGCTCTATGAAAACATCTGCAGAATATGGAATCTGTTAAAACAGCAGCATCTACATTGTGAGATACCGAGATTTTAACCCTAGCTGTTTTTGTTATGGAGATCAGCATATTCAGCATCCAAATGGAGTTTGAAGATTTTTATCCAGATCATTGTTTTGAGGAGAACTCATGCATCTCTGTTCTATACATGAGCACTACCTTTTCTATCCCATAAAAACAGAAAATGTCTATGTTTATGGTTTGAGTTATAAAATAATGTTATTATGTATTGTCAGAATTAGATTTTTGTGTTGTAAGGTTATTTACTTCTTAATGGCTAAACATCAAAGGAGGCTTTTGCTATGGTTATGAAATGGTCAGTTATTATTTGCCTTCATCTTCATGCAAGGTATCCTCAAAGCTTTGGTTTTACATAAAGTGTAGCATTAACACAAAGTGAATCATATTCATAGGCACTTTTGAGAGGAAAAATAAAAATATTTTAAATTAATATTGTGTTTTAAGAGGCAATCTTAATTTACCAAATACTCATTTCTCATCAGAGAAAATTACAGTTATTTTACAATATTTACAAAATTTCATTGGAAGATTCTACTGACTAGTCTGACCATTATCAGTTGTTTCCCTTCTTTCCATTTAATGGAATTGTACTTATACCAGTCAGTCTCCAATTTACAGTTGCTTTCTGTTAATGCACTTTATATACTGCATCTCTTAAACATAGCTTCCTAAATCTGATATGTGATTATGTTCTTAAATCCTGATAGTACATTTCTCACTGAATGAAGTCTGAGTGAAGACATTTCAGAACTTGTATTAGAATCTGTGCATAAAGAAAAGTAAGTATTCACCAATGGAAGTCTATATTTCAAATAATATATGCAAAATTAAGAAATATTAGGAAAGTCAAATTCTCTAAAATGCATTAGACACATTATATTTATTAATGTGATTTTTCACTCACAAATCCACAGTCAATACAAGAAAACTAAACTTTTCATTTCAAATGTGAGTGGATATAAATGCCTTAAAAAGCACAAAACCTACCTATATGAAGAAATAAATAAAATTCTTAATGAAGTAAGTTAAAATATTCAAATAAAATTCTAGACCATTCATCATTTATCAGTAGTGTTCACAACATAGTACTTTAAATACTGGAAATGTAACTATCTTTGTTAAATGCAATAACATTTGAAAATACTTGCCCTTCTAAAAACTGCTGTATGGTCTCAGAGCTGCAAAAGCCTTCAGCAGCTTTAAATCAGCTTTAAACTTTAAACCCATGGATTGAAGGAAATGTCTGTGAATATATTTGACAAATACTTAGGAACATTCCTTAATGAGAACATGCACATTCAAATCAAATGATGTGGAATGTAAGGTAGCCAGAACATTATCTAATATCTGCTTTTTTCTGCAACCTTTGTCTTCATTTATGTGGCTTTCATCTGCCTTGAAGTTCTATCAAAGAATCTAAAAAGAAAAAAAAAAATATGGTAAGAGATGTAACCTTAGAGGAGGTTTTTTTGCATGTTGGTTACATGGCTGTAAATCCATATAATTTATATTATATTTTAAAATATTATTATTTCTTATTAATTTAAAGCTATTTGACAAAAGAACCAATTTCTTTGTTCCAGGATGAAATTTTCATGAATGTAGTTTCACTAGTTCATTACTTTGTTAGTCTGTTTCTTCATCTATACTCAAAAGAGCAAGGTGAATGATAAATGATCAAGGGAACATGGTGAATTCTTCTCCCTTCTTAAGCTATAAGAGATTTTCTATAAACTTGGAACTAGGAGTCCTCACAGCTACCAAGAAATAGTTGCATTTAGCCAGACAATAGTTCTGTGCTAAAGGGAAATAGTTACATGAAGACTAAATGAAGACCATTATAAAGGAGACATGGAAGTATATAAAGTGAACATATGAAGTCTTAACAAAGTCAAGTTTTTCAGAAACAAAATTTAATTTAATTTTTATTATTAATTAATTTAATTTTTAAAAATGTAAATGGAAAAAAGTGTTTAAAAATAATAAGCTGCCAAGAGAAATGGACCTTGTTCCTGTAAGTAGGAATGGTCAAGGCCAAAGGAGAAATGAAATATTAATGGCCATCTATTAGACAAAGAAAATTATTCTGCAATATTTGACTCAGTAATCCTAGAAGTCCTTGTACTTGTATGTCTTAGCATCTTCTGAATAACATAATCCGGTGTTTAATATTAGTGTTCATTTGAAACTGAAAAACGACAGTTCAGAGTTAATCAACAAAAGATCATGAAGGAAAAGTGAATAATTAGAAAATGAAGAGCATAATGTAAATCTTTATTACAGTTTTTCACCAATTAATGTTTGCAGGCTAGCTGTCTGAACTGTTACCTTTTTGCTAACCTGTATAATTTGTTGGATAAAATCTATTATCTAAAGATAAGTCAGCTTTAATACAGCAGTTCAATGCCTTCCATTTAAAAATATTACTATCATCAGTATATGGAAGAAAAGTAAAACTATTCACTGCCAGGACTACAATTCACAGCATTACAAAAAAATCACTGGACATTTCAGTAGAATAAATGTGATGTACCTTTAAGCGAGATACATCCATGTACAAGGCTTTACTAAAACATCCATCAAGCATTACTGAATAGCTAGAAAAACACAGAAGTACTCACTGAGTACTTTACCTCACTGAGGTCTTTAAAAGGCCATTTGTAGTCAGGAAAGTATTCAGATTTGTTACTCCGAAAACAAATATCCTTGTGTCTTTCTCCTTGTGCACACCTCTATTTAATACTTTTTCCACAGACAGCTGGTAACGAACAGGATGTACCTAGGGTCTGACATCCTTTTGTGACATGACATCCATAGTGAAAAGCAGGAGCTCCAAAACAAATAAATGGTTTATCCGAGCTCTCATGCTAGATGTCATTATCATCATCGGGATCAAAAGACAAGCCTTCTAACTTGCCAAAATGATAGCTAGTCCAAAATATATGAAAGTTCTTTCTGGTCAGTACGTTAAAGGCCTAGCCTCTGCTCTAAATTAAAAAGCACCATCTCACCGCTTCAAGGCCATGTATCACATTGGAATGTGTTTTCTTTATCAGTGTGATGTTTTCACATTGCATTTTGTAATGTAGTAATTATGCAGCTTGCCCCACAGTTCTTTAAATTAATGCATAACTTATATTTAATAATAACATACATTTAATAATGCTATTTCATTGTCATAAATATTAAAAGCTACATAATGTATGCACATATAAAGACTGCAGTAATGAAGGTGTTTTAAATGAACAACATTGATTGAAATTCAAGTGCTGAGGCTCAATGGATCCTGAAAGTAAAACTGACTGTACGAATAAAACTACAATTGCCTTTGTTGATCTTCATTGTCTAAGAGAAGAGGAATACAGCATATGAACAAGGGAGATGAACAGTGATGGAAAATTTCAAACTTTCTTATTTAAATAATCTGCACTGTTGATGTTCTGTTAAGGAAGGTGACGGATTGCCTTGCAAACGGCAGGCAAACCTCACCCATTCTTTATCCTCACCTGTACCCTGGCCCTTTTCTATGGCAAGGACCACCAGACCTGCCAGACATGGCCCTAAAAGCTCCAGGTCCATCTGGAGGAGAGCTCTTTTGTGGTGGGTAAACAAGGAAATGGCCATTAGGCTGTTTTCCAGGCAAGCCTTAGGGAGGGCAGGAACTCTGAGCATGCCAGGGCACAGCTGGAAGAACCCCAGCTGGCTGTACTGGGGAGGTGCCAGGCAGTACTGGAACTCACGGGCAGCTGAGCGTTTCCTGCTAGGACCTAGGCAGACTCAAAGAGATGACCAAATTGTGTGAGGAGATACAGAGCAGGCCAGGATAAAGAGGGCTTAACACTGGCTTAAATCCCACTTGCTGCAAGCCGTGGATTGTATGTTCTGCACCTTAGAAATGACAAATTTAAAGTGTTTATGTGAGCAGTGTTCTCTTAGCTTTTTTAAGTATGTGACAAAAACCTAATAATCCCATATTGCAATATTCAGACACAAATTTCAAGAATCCCACAACTGTGGGAGTAATATTTGACACATGGGTGGGAAAGGGTTCGGCCATAAAATTTACAGTTCAAGAATATAAAAGTAGAAGTTAAGAAAGGTTAAAGTCAAAAAGTATCTAGGTCTGTGGATTTTGATGCTGCTTGGAGTTGCTCAGTTGCTTTGCTTGTTGTATGTGGTTATTAATGTAATTAAAAGGTCTCAGTCTCTGTAGCCTACGAGAGGGACTGTACAGCTCAGTTCTTGCATTAAGCAAAATTACTTTTGGAATAATGTGATAAAGTATATAAACATTTCTTATTCAGATGTGGCTGTGTTTTAGTTTCTGTACTGACAAACTGAATAGTAGCAGTCCTTCAGTACTGAAGAATTGAATAGTACTGTGACAAGATTTCAGAAAACTATTTCAGATTATTTCAGTGAAGTATATTTCTGGGCAAGGGAAAGAAATATAAAGAAACTGGGAGGTAGAGGAGGCTCTAAGAGAGCAAGATGGTAAAATGTTAACAAAAATATGATAGTTACCATGGTTTTCTGCAAAAGACATTAATTCTTCACTATTCTATTAGTTCTCTTTTTGCACATATTTATCTTTTTTAAGAAGCTAAAAAATGAATCGGTCAACAATTTTTGGACTTCGTAAAGCTTTCTCCACAGGAGCAGGTGCTAACGAAGCTAAGTAGTCACTGGGGGAGAGGGAAATCCTCATCATGGGGTAAAAACGGCTAGATGAAAGTCTAGAGTAAAAATATTTAGTCATCCTCCTCTATGGCTGAAAGATTTCAGTGGGATGCTCTATTGTTTCATGCTATGATGGTTGTTATTTAATACGTGTACTAATGAATTGGAAAGAAAGTTAGGCAGTGAGATGGCAACATCTGCAAATTGCACAATTAGCTAGGTTACTCAAGTCCAAAACACTGTGTGGGGAACTTCAAAAGGGAACCCTCAGAACTACAGCAGTGGATGACAGTGTCAAATGAAATTCAGCAGTGATGTATGAAAGCTAGCAGGCATTGAAAGAAGTGATCTGAACTATTTATGACCTCTGTTGTGTTCTAAATGAATTTTAAAATACCAGGAAAAGAGTCATTGTGGACAACTCAATAAACCTGTGATCTCTGTTAAGGTTTCAGTGGCCTTTCCCCTATGTTTATAAATCCTTCAAGTAAAAGAATCCTTTTGCCACAAACCAAGAAGCAATGGCAACAAGATCCTATCTGCATGTTATTAATTGGCATACAGTACAGATGATAGCATATAATGCAGCATCTCTTATTTTGACTGCTGTCGTAGAGAAGAAATGAGCAAAAGGAGAGAAACAATATATTTCCAAATAAATATGTTGTACCTTTTCCCAAAGTATAATAGTAAATGAAGATTCAGTGAAATTGAGGAGATGCAAATTTTACATATGTAAAAAGAATATATTTTCTCTGGTAAGTAAGTCCCTAAATGTTAGTCACTGCAAGGGTCCAAACTTGTAGGTGCTTTCATTTGGGAGGGCAATTTAAATGTGTAAAGCCAAACTGAAACCAAAGTGCTTGCAGGACGAACCATTACAGGGTGCTGAGCATCCCATACAGATTCTTCTGAGTCAGGAATTCAGAGGAGACGGGTAACAGTGAAGGTCTTAGTTGAGTCCTTCTGTCCTGTTGTTTCCTCTATGGTGCAAGAACTTCCCTGTCTGTGGTGCTGTTGAAACAGCTGGGGGGTTTCTGTCAATCGTCCTTGTCCCTTGCTTATATTTTAGTTATGACTTAACACAGGGTTTACAAAGTTATGCCTGTAATTAGTCGGATCGTTGCTCTTCTGCATCTGTTAGGCACATGCTACATGCATCTCCCTATAGTTTAAAGGTAAGGATAATAGTAAATCTTATATGGTATAAACAAATGAACTACACAGTTGTACAAGAAATGTACTAGTTTTACCATGAACAGTCACACAATCACAGCAGTGAACTTCACACAGTATCCTTCCAAATGGAATAGATGAAAGAGAATAAGGAAAATGTAAAATGAGCAACATTTTTTAGTATTATGTGCGAAACTGATTAAAATAGATTTCAAGGAGAAAAGTGCATTATGTAGTTGCTCAAACAACCGTACTTTTCAAAATGTTTGTAAAAGAGTGAATTTGTAGAAATCCATCAAAAGGTGTTCATTAAGGTGGCCATGATTCATTCCCTTGATGGAACTTTTGGTGCAAAGGTTTTTGTAGGGCAGAGAGGTAAGAGGTCTGACAAGTCTTTTGTTAAATTAGCTTGAACTTGGTGTAGGTGGAACATGCTCACATATATCTATTGTTCAGCATAAAGAAAAGGTTCCGAATTTGCCTAAACTTACATAGCTGTCTCGTCTTTTGCCAGGCTGTCCCATATCATAATTGCAGCAAAGAATCTCATAAAAACCCCAAACCAAACCGAAGAGATGAGTTGAAACCTTGAAACAGTCACTCTTAACTCCAAGGCAAATCCATGCACTGTTCTAATCTCTGCCTTCTTTGCTTCTATCTGGAAGTGGTGCCTCGCCCTTTCATATTACTTGCCTCTAAATTCCTAAATTCCCTGTTTCCAACATTAAAAGTTTTTCATCATTCTTTTGTCATTAAATAGTCCTCTTAATCCCTAAATACTTCCTGTTCTTTTTTTTA
Source organism: Falco rusticolus (assembly GCF_015220075.1). Classification (NCBI taxonomy): domain Eukaryota; kingdom Metazoa; phylum Chordata; class Aves; order Falconiformes; family Falconidae; genus Falco; species Falco rusticolus. Next base: position 106,468,618 of record NC_051188.1, on the reverse strand, counting down.
CATTATTTTAAATATTTTGAAATATTTTAGAATATTTTCATATCCTCATAAAAACCTCTATTCCCTGGATTAGGATAAGGAGGTTGCAGAATTCTCACGGTGATGTTGCTATCACTGTCTCCTTTCAATCCCTATCAAGGCAGGTGAAACTCTATTTTCCCTTGAACTGCTGCCATGCTTTGAGCTACCTCCTCTCTATTGATTCTTGCCACTCCTGTGGTTCTTTGACTTCCTTATTTTCATATGAAAGCACATAAAAATTAGAGGTAAAAATGATCCATTATGCTTACTGAGCCAGTGAAGGATTAGTCCATACTCGTGTTTGGTGTAAGCTAGTTTTGCAGAAGTTAGCCATTATCTTGAAATAATGTTTCATTGTGAAAAAGAATTCCTTGTTACACAAATAGAAATTCTTATTCTGATATATATGACTCTGTATGGAAAAACTCTGCACTTTTGCTGTGGAAATAATGCCCAACAAATACCTGTAAGTTGTTGTTGTGCAAGTACTTAAAATATTTACATCTCTTGACAGTCCTCCAGTCTATGATAGCAGCTACCTAACACACCTCCTGTCTTTTTCTGAAAACCCTCCAGATTATTCAAAGTGTTTCTGATAACAGTATGGCCAGAATGGGATGAGCTAGTGAAAGTTCATTTGACTGGTACATCTCATTTGAGACTAATTTTTGGCCATACCTCAGTAGCCATGGCAAATAAGAAACTATTACCTTAAAGTTTGTTTGTGTATAGGTTATCTCAACAAACCAAATTTATATAGAAAACAAATATGTAGTGCAAGCTTTCTGCCCAAGACTTTCTGAGTATGCTATGCAGTGTTTTACTTTTATATCAAAATGGAAGTACAAATGTTTTTTGTAACCTATGATCACTCCTTCAGCATTGCCTTTTCCATGTATTTTCTGGATCTAGTCCAGATGTTGAGGTTATTCCCTGCAAAATGTAAAATTAACTTAATTGTTATCCAAAATTAAGTTCAAATATTCTTTATCTGCAGGTAGACATGTTGAGATCATGTTTGTATACCCAAACATGAACTAGGATTGTGATATTCAGGACTCCACCAGTTAATTTACTTTCCGTTAGTCCTTGATGAGTGTTGTCTTCCACATTTAGCCTATAAAGCATATACCGGTGTGGCTCACCCAGCTGGCACTGATACCTATCACTCTGCTTTTCCCACTGATCTGTTTTCAAAGCTGCTAAGACCATGGTGGTCATTTTTGCATTGATTGGATGAAATTCACTTCAATGCAGACTGCTTATGTACATACTTAAATTTAGAAAACAGATGTTTTCTGACTATGAAAGACTTCAAAATTCAAATTTCATATATGGTCTGCATATGCTTGCTTAAAAATTTCTAGTTACAGTCACTTCAAATATTACCAGTTTCACTCAACTTGATTAATCTCCTGTAAAACAATGGATGATGGTTTTATTTCCATGTTTCCTCTGACAATCTGGGTTCTAATTGCTTCAATGCTGATTTTAAATCATTACTCAGGACTATTTAGAATAACAGTAAGATTCATTAATTTTATGTTAAGAATACCACAACATCTCATTTCACTAACCTACAGCGGTCCTCTGTAAAGTCAGTTTTTATCCATGTTTACCATGCTTGAGTGTCATCTTGATTACTGCTGTTACGTACTGTGGATACAGGGAAATAGCATTGATATTCAGTCCCAATTTGGGTAAATTCTGACTTTAGTCCTGAAACAGAGAAGTGAGTAGACCTTAATAAATGACATGACTGGGTTTGCATAGATAAATCCTTGCTTGAGATGACTTATTTTGAAGTAAAAGGATGGTCTGTGAAGGAAATGTTATTGCTCCATCAAGTCTATTTTATCCCTTTGGAAATGTATCTGAAATATACATAGACACTGTGGATTTTAATACCACACCTGTTAACATGATATCTGAAACTCTTTCAAATCAAAAGAAAAATCCTGTCTTCAGATCAGACAATGGGTCAATTATTTTTTGCCTGTTAAGAGCAGAATACTTTCTGGAGGAATCCAAGTCACACAATCATGAGTACTAATGATCATACCAAGACTCTAGATAAATGATTGTGAAGTGCCACTTGATGCTTTATGCTCTACAGTTACTTTCTTTTATACCTTTTTTTTTCCTTCCAATTGGATGTTGGTTTTAAAGCAAGGCAAAATATTGTATTTTAATTTTTCCAAATACAGTAGAAAAAAATGGTAAGAAATGAGATTAATAATGAATATTTTTAGCACTCATTTACTCTGCTCATAATCTGGGAATACGTGAGTATGAATACTAAGACAGTTCAAAAAGTAGTTTTCCCTGGAAATATAGGGAAACTGTGTGTTAATGTAATGTAACTCGCTATGCATTTATTGAGGGGTGAATATATGGCATTTAAAATTGAAAGCTGCTGCTATGAGGTCACTAGTTAAAGTAGTGACAGGAGTACAGAAGATGATTTTAAACAATTGAAATCTGTAAGAACTGATGGAGAGGTTGAAGTTATAAACCTGTCGTCATGTATTGTTTGCCTTGCACTCTCTGATACTCCTTACTGAATAATGAAAATGCTTGTTGACTCATTTACTGAATTTTAAGAATGAAGGAAGTGTAATGACACTGTTTTCCAGGCTGAAAAAACACTGTGCTTCAACGTGCTTTTGAGAAATTCTAATATCATCAAGGCTTAATAGCGCCACTTTTCTATGGAAAAGGGTCACGTGACACTTCTCTTGCATGTGCACTTAGCAAAGCAGTCTGCCATTTCTGCATTGGATTGAACCACTTTATAAATAGAGGGACTTACACATTTGGCTAGATCAGTTTGCAACCCAGGAAGGCCTGCAGTAACTGAACTAAAACCTACAGAAAATTTTGTAATTCATTTTTCAAATAACTATGCTTATGATGTCTGTACCCTATACAGAGGTATAATGTTTCTGCCTAATAAAGGAAAAACTGGAAGTGTCTCTCAGATGCTGCCTTATGCTGCCTTATGGCTTTACAAAGAACTTCAATGCTCTGATAGTGTAATATAATAACATATTTGCTTAGCTTTCTGTATATTTTATTAATGGAATAATTCTCTCTTTAAAATAGTCAGTTATGTCTTTTATGACATGTAGGGCATAATAGCTTTTAACCATGTTATATCAGACTCACCTAGAGTTTGTATCATCAAACTGTCTTTCTAAACTTCCCAGATGTAGTTGAAATACCTGATTTTGTCATCAGGAGCTGTATATATAAATTTTCCTGCTTTGCAAAGATCCCAGGATGGATTCCAAAGATCCCAGGATGGAAAGGAAAACCAAAAGTAATTATTAAAAACCACATTATTGCTTGCTAGCTGTTACATTTTGTTGGCTTTGCTTCTTTGTCTTCTGGGGTACCTGTACTCAGCAAACTCAGGGGCTGACTGTACAAAGTAGTTCATGTGTTGGTAACAAGAGATTCCTTGCCCCAGAGCACTTATGTTGAACATAGTGTGGAATTTGACCTTTATGAAACAATTGCAAACAGGCCTTGAAATCACTGTAATAATATCCATGGAAATCAGAGAGGAGCTGGGAAGTGGGATCATTTTAGTGAGTATAAAATAGCATTTTATACCACTACCCGTCCTATGTACCCTCTGTCCTCCTTCAGTTCCTGAAAACCTTACTACAATTCTGCACTATTTCATTTTTCCAGCCTGGTAACCCTCTTAGTAGTATTCAAACCAATTCTCTTTCCTTATAACCAGCTCACAGTCTTGTGTTAGAGGGATCATCTGTGCTTGTTTGATTCAAAGGAAGACCTTGGCATCCACTTACAAGCAGTGTTGAAGACAGGATGTTGAGCAAGGAGGCCCTTGGACCTAACACGTTATGGCCATTTTTTTTGCTACATAATGGAGTAAAATTTATGTTCCTCCTATTGCTGCTTATCCTACAGGCATGTCTCCTACTGGCATGGAAGCATCTTTTTAAAGTGTAGTGCAGCTTTTACTTTTTCATGGAGAAAACAGGTGTATTAAGAGGGATTAACTCAATATCCTTCTGTCGCTGTCCTAAACTGCAGTTTTGGCCCTGAGAAGGCCAGGCCGAGGCTCATACAGCAGGATTTCCCACAGAAAACTGCCTTTCAAGGTGCCATTGCAATCTCATAATCAAAGATGAAGAAAAGATGCCTTTATTCTCTGATACCTGCACCTCCTCAGGTCCATGCTCAAGGCCTTATCCTCTCGAGGACATGCAGATGAAGTGCTTTAAGCTAACATTTTATGTCAAATTTGCTTTATTAAAAAGGAAGTTATGTTTTGGGGGCTATTTCAAGGGTAAATTAGTGTGGACTTGGGAAGTTTTTTTTCTGTGTGTGCAATAGTTCTTTAAGCTGCTTGGTTGCACACGTTGCTGGTCTCTTTCAGCCAGCTGGTGGGTTCCCAGGCAGAGTCTGTTGCATGCACACGTCATGTGGATTTCCGATGCACTTGCAAATACTGTGATCCCTAGAGAGGCATGGTCCTATTTGGGCTGAAATGCTCAGTCATTGTGATGAGATGTTCTGCTTAGGAATTCAGGGCACAACATAGACCTAGCTGTGGATTGTGCCATTCCACCTTTTTTTTTTTTTTCATAACTAATGGATGTGATATGTTTTACAATGATATGTTTCATATTATGTTGTTGCTCTCAGATTGCACGTGTGAGAACACAGCATCTCGAAAATGATTTACAAACATGGATGCGGTGTCTGATGGCACTTTATTTGTGAAGGAAAAGGCATATGTTTGCCTTGTGGTGTGTGCCTGTAGATCAAAATCCAATGAAAAGTGTACTGACTACATCAGTGATAGGCAAAAAAAAAAATAAATTAAAAAAATGCAAAAAGCTGAATGGTATATGGAGGTAACATACAATTTATTGATTCTTTCTTTATGCTTTATGGCTATAATGGACTTTATGATAACTCTAAGCCAATCTATTTTACCTTTGTAAATAATTGACAGAGAACACTCTTCTAAATTGGATGAGTGGAACAAGATACATGCAAGGAGATGACTGTACCAGTGGTAATAAGTATATGGTATATTTCAGCCATTTTTGGAAAAGTTCAAATAAACTTCTTCATAGTGTCTGAAAATCAGAGATCTAATTTTGGTTTTAAATCTGTCATCACAACTATCCTTAGCTCTGCAATAATTTGCATTTCAAGTGTACTGGAATCTCTAAGCACCTCCTTTGTGTGTTGTATAATTACTGTTAATACCTGATTTCACAGTTATTTATAGCCTTGATGTATTACTTGACTGTTTCTAATATCTCATTTACTATTCTGACCAGTTTGAACAGCCTTCTACATGATACTTCCTGGAGTGTCTAGTTTTTTATCCTCTGGCTGTACCTTCTAATTTCTCTCTGGCTGTAATACAATCTCATACCTTTGCTTCAGACAACATTTTTATTATTATATTGCAAGGCTCAACATGGATACCAGAGAGTGTAGTCAGGCTAGTGCATGTACAGAAGATGGGGTGTCTAAAGAGGTGACTTGGAGAGGCCATAGTTCACGCAGCTCCTGGTTCCAGCTAGGTATAAGGCCACTTATATTCTGCCTCAGTTCAGGTTGCCACCAAAAGAACTCTGTCCTCTTGCCAGTGGCACTCATTCCCACCTGGCCTTTTGTGCTGGCACTTAGTTTATGTGGCTGTTTAATGAGCCAGATACTGCTGCAAATTAATCTTGTGTTTCTTCTGGTTTGCTTTTGGGGTTAGTTCCCCAATCTGCTTTACGATGCAGCTGTAAGATGCAAGTGTCAGCACAAACAAGGTGGAGGAACAAATGACTGAGAGCAGGAAGGAGGGCAGAAAGGACCACCTTTTTTGGCAGATGCCTGATTTACACTAAGGGTTGAAGGCCCTGGGTTGCACACTTGCTGAGACCTGGCAAATGGGAATTACTGCCTTGCACGGGAGCAAGAGTCTGCCAAAAAGGTGATTGGCAACATCACTCATCTTTAAATGACAGCAGCTCCTGGCTCCCTGTTCAGTTTCTATTGACAAGCTCTGTCTTTAATACAGGAGACGTATGTGAAGTCTGGCACCCCAGCCTTAGAAATTTGTTCATCCTTGCTGCAGAGCACCCCGTGGTACAGGTTACATAAAGAACTCTCTGCTATGTAAACTGGCATAACCAAATGCCTTATAGAAGATAAACATAATTGCCCAAACCCCTGGGTAGAAGCACCCATAACATTTGCCAAACAAAAAACCCAGGTAATTGGAAGACTGGAAGCACATTCTGAAATTGGTGTGTTGGATCTAAAAATCTCTGATTCCATCTTTCTAGCTCGGTGAGTTGGATTTCCAGTTGGGAGGTTCATTCAGCAGAGCTTAGGTTTTAAACCAGATATATAAAAGCCACCAAAGTCTTTGCCTCAAGGTCTGCCATGGAAGTTACATTCCTGGATAAATCAGAATACCATCTGTACTGCCAACTGCTACGTGAGAGAGTTAAGCAAGGTTTTCTAAGCAACCAAAGGCACCTAACAAAAATAAGTAATAACCTCTCTCCAGGCTACTTTATTTTTCCTAGACTGTCCCAGGCCTCTGAAGGGTGTATTTCAGATTGTGACTCCAAGTTACCCACATCTAACTTATCTGAAACCTTAGGCAGGTAGATAATGTTGCATAATGGGCCATAGGTGATGTCTGAATTGGATAATAAACCCTAATCTCTTAGTTTTGGCAAGACAGTCTGAACTGGAGAGGGCTGTTGGTGGTGAAATGGAAGAATTGTGGTGAATAGATGGCAATGGATTTTGGCAGAGTTTACCATAGGAGGCACTGCAGAAGCTTAATCATTGGGCAGTGGCAGCTTATGTTCTGCCAAAATTCACTCCCTTTTGTGATACTTACACGAGTTACCAGGCAAAAAAACCTCAACCGCAGTTAAGGGTAAATACACATCGGGAACTAGAGGAAGAAAGCTTTCCAGAAACATTGTAATTAAGTGCAAACTAGGTACTTTTAATTTTAGAATGTCTACGTAAATCTATACATGTTAATGGACAGAAATGCAGGTCTAATACCGTGAAGTTTGCCCTAGAGTGATGTAGTAATTACCTGGTTATGAGCTGTGCATGTTAATTTTTGCAGATGATTTATCTGGTATATCTGGCTTTTAAAGACAAGATGTTCACCTTCTTTTCTATTTTTACTTTTTTAATGCTTCTATTTTCACAACAGAGCACAGATAGCATATTTAACAGTGCATTCCTATAATTATGAGTGAAGGGGGGAAGCACAGGCAAGAGTAGACAACAAGAAGTAAGACCTGAAGGTGTGGTAGCTACTCAGTTAATCCCTGAGGAGGAGGTAACGGGCAATAACATGAAGCCAGCACAGAGATGTGGCCAGAGTGGCAAGCAGAGAGGATACTTTTATCAGCATTGTTTCAAAGCATCTATAACAGTAAGTATTAAAAAAGTAAAAGAAGCAATTACAGTGGTGAACCCTAATCGGATTTTTTACAATGTGCAGTAAAGGAACTACATCTTTACCCGAGAAACTGGGGCATGTTCTGGATGTGTCCTGCTTACCTGCTTGAAGAGAAACACACATCCAATGACAAATTTTGGGTTATTTTTAATTGAGACTGCATGCTTAGGAATTTGCAAATAAGACCTAGCATAGGGACTTCCAATGTTGTTTTGTTTAGTGGGGCCAGCGTTAGGCACGAAACCCCTCTGTTGTAAAAGTACTTGAGTGTCTCTTTTGTCTGAAAAGTAATCAAAGATACAGATTATATGAGCCTTCAATATTCATTGTTATTTACCTCTGAAAGATGTTTGCTTTGTGATTGCTTTTCTAAAGGAAATGATGCATTGTAATCAATTTACTGTGTGCAGTTTTAAATGTTGGGGACATTTTTGTTACTTAACTAGCAGACTCATGCGGTAAGGGGTGATGCAGACTTTTTGAAGAAAAGCTATTTTAAGGATTAACTTCTAAGAGATTTCAGGTTCAGTATATCTAAGTACAGTATATGCTTTCTTATTGTTTGCTTTATTAAAAAAAAGTTGTGTGGCATTTCAGGCAACAGCTAAGATGCACTAATTAAGGTATATTTTTGATATTTTTTATCATTCCATTGCTATTTTTCTGATTATTCCTTTAAACATGATAAGTACACAAACTGTTTACTGTGATCACTTTTGACTATTGAGACTCTGTTTGAAAGTTCTTGGGAAATAGTAAACATTTCTTTATTACCAAAATACATATTTGAGTGAATAATTCAATTAAAACGTCATAATCATACAATGCTTAAAAAAGCAAACTGCTCTATGCGCTAATTTGAAAAAAAAGAACTTTTAAAATGGAACTCCATGTAGCTTTTGTAGATACTTAGGGCTCTCTTCACTGTTGGTTGAGTTTATTTAAAGAGCTTTTCTAGTCACCTTTGAACCCAAATGATTTCTCCAGATGTACAGAAGTGAACAATGTAAAAATCTTGCTGCTTCAGCAGAACAGGATCCAGCTGGCAGGGAACTGGATCTGCAAGTCATTGGTTACAGCTGTGTTTCGATTTATGTGATGGTTGAAAAAATAAATTACTGGATTAAATGGCTAGAAAGAGGACTCTTTGTTTAGCCCTTGTGTGGGGACTGAAAGTGTTTATGGTGCTGTTTTCTGCAGAGCCTTTGCAAAGTAAGCTGGACAAATAGACTTATTCAAAACTTCTCCGAAATGTTGTGCATTCAGCTTTATTTCTTTACAGAAGAAACTGTATGTTTTTGTGTAATGCTGTCAGCCAGCAACCGTTTTTAAGGTCTCTTGGCCTTTGAGAGTGGCAGTAGCATTTTAGCTATGTCTTTTAGGCATTGCAGTTTATCACTGGAAGGGAGTTTCCTTTAGTTAAAGGTTTTAAAATGCATTTCTTGGCATACACACAAATACATGTAGGGACTCTGTGAAACTCATAACTTTTTAATGGGTTTAATATTTCAGCTTTGTATACCACTTACCTTTTGCTCTACATAATAATGCTGATGTAATTGTAAATTGGGTGCACAATAATTTACAGAGCAGGCACAATGGAATCAGAAACTAATGCCAAGTGTTTGGATTATCATATATCTTATTTAATTTTCTAACGACAGTGATTATGTCTTATTACCTGATATCCTGATTCTGCAAGGGTTTACATGCTAAATTTTATTGAACAGTTCCATGTCTTTGCTAGGGCTGCATGGTGTATAGAGCTCATTGCAGCTTTCTTAGCTATTTTGCTAAGAAATGTGTTCATTTTAAAAAAAATCTTTATAAGACTATGGTCCTGTGAAATCCCATAGGGTGCCTTTTCTACTGGAGATAGCTTGGGTTGAAGGACTTGAGACGTAATTTCTTGCAGTGAAGTCCTAACTCCACTGAAGTCACTGGGCATTTTGCCACTTGCTTCTCTTAGGCTACAATTTCACTTTTAGAACTGGATTTTAATGCTTTTACTTATAACACATATTACAAGACCCACAAGTGATTTCTCTAAAGTGGTGCAACCGCTTGTGAAGTGGTAGACTACAAAATGTGATCAAATGATTTGGTATTAGACTAACGGTAGTTTTAAGGGCTTCTTGCAGATGCTATGGAAAGGTAACTGATAGCATATAACTTTCAGTCACGACAGACAGTGAGCATATAGTGCATTTTTTTAGAACTTTAGGTGGCTTTCAGCATAATACTTTGCAAAAACCAGGAGCTTTTCAGCACTTATACCTGTCTATTCAGCAATATTTCCTAGTAATTATTGTAGGCTGACCATTTAGTTTCATTTTACAGTCATAAAGCAGTCAGTAGCTGTAGCTGGGTATCAGTTACATTCTATTTATTAAAACTTTTCTAAAACACTGTATTAACATGAAAAATCATGGTTGTGATTAGATCATAATTGTGTCTTATCAAGATCTAATTACTTTGTTAAAGACAGTTTGTACACATCATTTTCAAAGGAATGCCTTTATAAAATCCTACAAAATGCTGACCAAGGAGAGCTAAATAGCAGAACAGGAGTTCTTTTTCAAGGCAAAAATGAAATCAAACAAGTTGGCCAAGTTCCATCATAAGCCACCCTCAAAAATACCAGAGAGAGGCTTAAAATATTTTAAATAGAATATTCCCCCCCTCCTTTTTTTTTATTGTTGTCCCCGAGCAGCATTATTACATTAAGAGCCATGCGACAGAAAGTCGTGGTGATGCAGAATAAATAACCATAATGTATCAAAAGCAGACAAAGGTGTGATTGATCTGTCTGGAATTGGCAGACTCTTTCGCTGTGTCAGGCTGTTTCTTTGATCAATGAAGGTATAGCCTCTGACCTTTAAAAAAAATCAATGAGATTGATTGAAAGGAGAGAGAGAACTATGAGCATGCAGGATAGCTTTAACCTTCACTGTCTAGAAAATTTAAAATATTCTGGTTTTGCAGGCATTGAACCTCCTATTTTGTATTTTCTTATTAAAATGCTTTGCTTTTCCCCAGCCTACTTTTGAAACCTCTTAAGCAAGGCTGTGAAAGTGGTGTGTCTGAATGTTTCTCACAAATGGTTATCTTCAAATCACATTGTTAATAAAATAGAAGGGTTTTTTTCTATAGCAGAATTTGTACCTTCTATTACTGTTTGCAGTATGTACAGAATGTCTTTAAGTTCTTTTTATAAACTGATTCTTATTTGACATATATATATCCAAGAATCAGTGCTCAGAAAAGTAGTTCAGATCATTTCAGAGATGATATCCCTCTGAATAAAGTTACTTGAATTGCCCTATTTACCATATCAGGCCCCCTGATGATAGCAACATTCTATAACCATAATGGAGGGGTGTCTTCTGAGAATAAACAACATATTTTGGTGATCTTGTTCTACATAATCCTGTGTTTTTATTGATTTAATATATATAGACACATATATATACATATATATATATATATGCACACACACACACATACATGTATACCTAATCAGTAAGGAGCGAGTAAAAATGTCATAGTGGAAAATGTACGAAGCGGGATTTTTAAAATAGTGCTTGGCACTTTACATCTTACTGAACAGACTGCAAATGCAGACTTGGCTCTTTAGTCAAAAACAGTTTTATGAACAGTTGAAGTTTCATTTTAGTACCAGGCCCTTTCTTCACATAGTGCTGATGCTGTATTAAGCGTTAACACCAAGCAATTAGTGAAGTAAGCATAAAAAATGTTCATAAACAGAAAAGTTAATTCATTCATTATTTCGTGCTTTCAAAGCTCAAGAAAACATCGGTCAAAAAAGAAAAAGTATCAGTGTTTAGTTTTCACAAATAATTATTTTTTAATCGAAAATGTCAGTGAAATCAAGATCCACTGAATAGTATTTGTATACTTTTAAAGTAAATCAGACTGTGATAATTTCTGCTGTCATATCTCTGTGTTTTAATATAGACCAGGTAAATTGACAAATCAGCAAGGAGACAATATAATAGCATTTCTTGAGTAAGAAAGAGCTTTTATAGGGAGAGACTGATATTGCTGTTTCTCTGTAACTTTGTGTGATTTCCTTTCTATAATAGATTCTGTAGGCTATATATTTTTTTAATACTTCACAATCAGATGGGTATTTCAGCTAAGTTACAGTTACGTTACTTAAAATAGGACGAAGTCTGTGGGTAGCTTTTCTAATCAAGAAATTCAAAGGGTAGATTTTTGTGATATATCTGGGACTAGATAGCTGTGAGATTTTTCTGAAGTCTTCTTTGTCTTGCTGTTCATCAGTGAGGTAAGAAGGTATTATGGACAGTCATTCAAAACTATGGCATAAGCTTAGACACAGGTCACTCTGACCATCTTGTTCTTGTAAGTCACTTAAATGCTACATTAAAGGAAGCTAAACCTGTTATTTTAATGGGTATCCCTTTCACAAGCACTGTCATGAAGAAACTTTTGCTCCTAGAAAAAGAAGGGGGATCAGGCTGTTACCTCCCAGTCGGAGCACAATAAGAATATGAAGATGAGAGCTGCAAAATCAGAATAACTTGATATTAGTGCATTTCTTCCTTCATGTTAGACACATTCTGATTTTGCTCCAGTAGTATCTAATTCTTGTCATCACATTATCTTTTTTGTTATTCCAGAGCAGCCTTATCTTTCACACAGTTTGTATTAATATTGCAAACCACCTTACTCTGGCTGTCTAAAACCTAAAAAGCTCATCCTGTATTTGAATGGGTTTTGATAATCTGACGCCCACATCCAGCCTCACCTCTCCTCCCTCTCTGTCCATAAGTAATAATCCAGGAAACACCTTTTATTTTCTTTTCTTATTATTATTATTTTTGGGTGATTTCAGCAATGGCTGCTACTCTCATTCTGTTTTTCATGTACACAAACTGCATCTTTCCAGTGTGGATGTGAATGCTGTCCCCTTGTGGATGACGGTTACAGTCTGAACTGCTGCCTGCAAAACTGCGCTGTACCCTTCACCCAATTTAAGGTAGTGTCTCGAGCATCACATTCATTTAGCATTACTAAAGGGCAGAATTAAGGTTCTTTTTGTATCTTATCCCACTGTCAGCTAAATCCTTCCCAGAAAAGATACAAAGCTGAGGTCATTTTTTCTCCATCTGTGCGGGGTCAGTTACTGCAACAAAGTCATTCCTGGCTGAGGTGTGAGCCTTTTAAAAAGCACCTATGCTAGCAGCTGAATGATTTTCTAGACCACTTTTTTACATTTCTAATGAAAACAGCTGGGTCATTAAATCCAGCAATCAATCTCCAATTATAACCTGCCTTGGACAGCGCGATGCCCTGCCCCAGCAGGTCCCCTCCCTGCAGACCGACTCCTGGCCTCAGCTCTACCATGAAACACCTATCTGATGCCCCTGTCCCATACCCAGTCCCAGCATGTCTAGGAGCACAAATTCTTCCCCAAAATATCGGTGCCATGGCACGGGGGCTAATTCTGCTCTTCAGCATCACTGTGCTGCATGGACTAAGGCTGTGCATAGAGCTGCAAAGCAGATCTATGGTTAAAAAAGGTGTGGTTCTTCTTGGAGACAGGCAGTATGTACAGACAGTGATGTAACTGTAAATGTAATGGAGTTTTCCTTCACTATTATTATTTGAGTGTATCAGCAGAATAAATCAAATTTAAGAGACCAAAATTCTAGATACCTGCTAAATGGATTCTTTCTTTCCTCCTGAGAAACTGAGAGGATATGTGACAGCTGCTGGAGCATTTTTATGAAAAGCTTTTTGATCTTTTCAGGACCTGCACAGGAATAAAAAAAAAAAAAAAAGTTAGATGGATGACATTTAATCTTCATACAGCAAATAATAATTGCTCGTATTCAAACCCAATGGTTCTTTTCTTCTTGCATCACATGAGGATTTACTGTAGTATGGATGCAAAACGTAAATTATCAGGCAATTCTGTGCAATTCAGACATGCATACAAAAATGTCTTTCCAACTTTTTCACACTTACCTTCAAACTGAAAATGGATTTTCCTAGTGGTTGATTAGTCAGAATGAGTTGTTCCTAACTAGGTTGAGGGGAGACAAGTTCTGTAATATTGAGTTAGTGAAAGAAGTGAACAGCTTCAGTTTAATTCAACTAGTCTTCTATTTTTAATCTCCAAGGAAACAGCTGAGTTGAATGTTAATTAAACAGCAGTCTTTGATCCACCCAACCACTCCCGGCGGCATAATAATAATATATAAGCGCACACACAGCAAATATATAATAGGTACATTTAAAGCAGTGCATCTAACCTTGCCATATTCACACTTAAAACATTTCTTGCTGACCCATTCTTATATTATTTAAATAGGGAAAGGAAGGAAGAGGGGAAAATGATAAGTTAAACTTTGACGATCTGAAAGGTAAGGTAGCAGAGTGAGTGTGAGTTCTTATTTTGAGGATGTATAAGGGTTAATGATTAGAAGAGTGGAATCAGGAAAGACCTTAAGCCCAGATCTATGACAGTGGTAATTGAGCTGATTGATTACGACATCTCGTTTCAGACGACTATTGATTTAATCTAGTCTGCAGTCCCATTGGCCCCAGAGGTGCTCCTGAGTGAGGCTCAGCACTTGAACCTGGGTACTCTTCCCTACTCACCGTCTAGATATAAATTTCCAGAATCTGTAGCCATTTATAATTTTCCGTCATGTTCATGCTTTTATTCAAAAGCTTCTAGTTTCGGCAGGCTAATGTTTTTAACCATTGAGGGGGCAGACACAGGAAAAATGAAATGGCACAGACTGAAAAGGGTGGGTTTAAAAAAAAAAAAAAAAGCAAGACAGAGAGCTGGGGCTATGTGGCTAGTATTTGCATCTGTTGTTTCTGATTCGCAGAGCTAGCAAAGGCTGCTTTTGGAGGCAGTCCACAAAGCTGGGCTATCAGTAGGCAGTTTGCTGTACGCGCACGTTCAATTATTAAAATAGTAGACTTTTTTTCTGTCTGATAGCCATAGCGAGGTCATGACATTAATTTATCCAGGGTATTGTGGGTAACTATACAGAAAAAAAGCATAAAGGGCACAGATGCTGGAGCAGCAAAAAATGGATGGGTCTGAGCAAAAGGAGATTAAGAGGCGATGACCAATCTAATGTACGTATAGCAGTAAGAAGCCGGCATCCGTCACAGACTATTGATGGCAATAAGTATTTTAAGCCATGCTGTGCATGTGTTAATTTTTTTTTTTAATACCTCAGTAAATGCTAAGCTGAATGCTGTAATCCTGTATTTTTTCAGTTTCCCAAATCTGATTTTGGTCTTGTTTTTGTTGTCTCATGCTTGGCGTTCTCCGCTTGCTCTCTGTCTCTGTCTGTGGTGTGTGTCTGTCTCCGTCTCTCCTGTTCTCTGAGATTACAAACTTAACTGTTTCCTACATCATCTACTTTCCACTGTCCTTTTCCTACGAAATTAATTACCATCATGAGAACTGGTCATAAGCGTGTACTAACTGGGCTTAGGGCGCGTACGCCGGCGTGTTGGCTTCCTTTCTTTACTTCGGGTCTGTGCAATGTTTTCTTTTGGACCTTTCCTGTGAGCGGATGCCCTTCATGTTTGCTGCCACTGTAAGGTTGCCAAACGGCTACCTGAGCTGGGACTGCGGTGTAGCACTGCATCCTGGGACCTGCCTGCCCGGCTACGCCGAGAGTTTCTACGGCACCAGGCAGCTTTGAGAATTGGCTGGCGAATTGCGTATCACCTGTCCCCCCCTCTGGTAAATAATTTTTGTACCGCAAATCACAGTGGTGTGCTATTGTCTGGAAAAATAATTCCCAAATACTGTTGGCATAAAAAGGGAAAAGCCGAAAGATTGTCAACACCGTAAGTCATTAAAGTCCCTTGCCTTAAGAACAAAGGAACAAGGTAAAAATGCACACAATAATTATGCTCTGTGGATTTTCATTGCCTGTCAGACAACTTGTGTGTGTGTTTCAGTTAACAGCCTTTGTGCTTTGTTTTGTGTTGTGTATTTTATATATGCGTCTTGAGTTTCTCTGTGTGTGTGAGTGTGTTTGTGTGTGTATTCAATGTACGTGTATGTGCGCAGACTTCTCTACCAACACGGAGCAAACACTATATAGATATATACACAAGTGTAGCTCAAACATGCATTTTCAGTACTGTGGTGGTGTGAGTGTATCGCCATTGTTCTCTCACAGTGCTCCCTCTGACGCAAGCAGCTTCTATTTTTTACTTTATTTTAATTAAGAAGCCTAAAATAAATAAGAGGGGAAAAAAATTACTTAGTTTGGTTAAATACCAATTGAAGTCCAGAAACTCATGATTTCAGCACAGTGAATAGTGATTCAGACCCTGGCAGTGTTTTGGCTATGAGACAATTTCTACTTATAAAGAGCACAATGGGGGGGGAGGGGGGAAATAAAAGATAGCATTAATTTTGAGGAAGATTAATATTAGTTTTTTTAATGATCATTATTTTTTTAAGAAACAAATCCTTGTAGCTTTTGAAATCTAGTGTGTCCTTCTCACTGGTATTTATTTGAGCAAAGGAAAAAATGAAGAAGGCGTAGAATAAACTCCTAAGACTGTTCAAGAATTACTGGCATTATTTCTCTCTACATCACGTGTGAGCCTGGGTTGCCTGCTATTCCTGAGGCAGAGAATCGAGGATGAAAGTCTGTGTGTCAGAGCCTGTTTTCACAACTGCATTTGGAGATCTGTCTTATTGATTAGGAAAAAAAGGGGGTGGGAATAGGAGTGTGAGGTGAGGGGAGGACCGACTGACTACTGGCTTATTGCAGCTCAAGACATTTTCTTCCGGAAAGATGTCAAACAACTGAGACACAGCAACAGAGGAAGTAGAAAGGTGGAAAAATAAGAAGAGGGACCCTTTGGAAGAAATGAAGGCATTCCTTATGAGAGCCTTGAGGCTTTTTTTTCTTCTAACATCTGACCCACAAGGGCTAGAGTGACAGCGTCATGCAAATGCTGCAGTCCAGCAGGTCTGAGAGAGAGGGTGGATGCTAGAGAGTGAGTTAATGTTAATGATGAGTGCAGTGAAAATACCAGCCGATACCACCCCCTCCACACACAACTGCTCTGAGTCAGCATCCGCTGCTTTGCCTTGCCTTTTTGTGCGTGTGTGTGTATGTGCGCGCGCATGTGTATGTGTGTGTGTGTGCGTGTGTGTGCTAGTGACTGTGTGTGTGCATGGAAGGTAAAGCCAGTCAGTCAGTGAGAAGCAAAGGTACGTTTGAGAGCAACTAAAATCTGACTGATTTCCATCTTCAGAGCATCAGATGTATTCCCTAAAGAGGATGGGTCTATGCGATGGGGGTGGTATAATTATGTTAATGTCATATTTATAGAGGGGAGAGATTTTTCATTCTAATTATTGATTTGAAAGCTGTGGTCAAAATTGTTTGTTAAATCATGATCCTTTAAAAAAAGAAATTGAATGAAATCTAGGGACTGCTATACATATATATATCATATATATATTTTGTTTCGTTTAACTATTTTGTGTCTGAGGCATAACTGATTGAATGGTGCACAGTGACAAAGAAACGGCTCTTATATAATGTTGCATTATATCATCAGCTGCAATAATATTTTAAATAATCCAAAATGTTCTGAAATCTGAAGTATCATTCTGGAGGGGAGGGTGAAGGGCAAGGGTGGGGGTGGGGGTGGGGGGCACTGGCAAATCTTTTCTTCAGCAGAGCGCTCTGTACAGCTTTCTTGTAAATGGATGATTCACCTGTTCGACCAGCAGAGATTCTAATTCTTCCCCCCCTCTTCTCTTTTTTTCCTTTTTAAAGCTGAACGGCTTCCCGAAGAGCACTGAGTTTTCTATGCCAGATTCTGCTCCAGTGGCTAGGACCTTTATGGCTGCTGTTTCTTTTGCTCTGGGCTCTGATGGAGGAAAAAAAAAAAAAAAAAAAAACAAAAAACCAACCACGGTGGATCCTGTCCCTAAAGTAGAAATTTTCTTTTTCATTCTGCAAACAAGGCTAAAGATCGGAGGAGAATGAATGCGAAAGTAATTCGGGATTGTGGTCGTGCCATTAAAAGTGTTCGGCTTCAGAATGAAATTATTCGGGAAATCTGAGTATTTCTTCTTACTGTATCGACAGTATTTGAAAGTTATGTGTGCTTTGAGTAATCTGGTTCAAGTGACAACAATCTCTGCATGTCAATGTTTTCTACAGCTTATGGAGCGAAAGCTACTTTTGCCATTGGAAAGGAAGAAGCTTTTGCTAGCAGCCTGTAGAAGGATTAAATGTTGAACGTGGGGAAGAGGCAAAAAGTGAATACACGCCCAAAGGTTATCCTTGCATCGTGAATGGGTTTAAAGTACTCTGTAACCCAGGGCCCACCTGAACAGTAGGACTAAAAGTATAATGGGGAAATATTTCAATTAGAAACCCCTTAACAAGCATTTAATCCTTCTTTCAGGCATTAAGGGAAATAGAATAAAATTGTTACTGTACAAATCTGCTGGAAGCAGATTTTAACCCATTTTTAGACACTTCCCTGTGATGCTTTAAAATATGGCTACTTGTGAGAGGAGGCAGTGAAGATTTTTTTTCCTGTGTTCTTTGTTTTTTCTTTTCAAAAGTTAAGGACTATGCTCTGAGAAAAGTCTGTTCAGTCAGCTGATACATTGTTTGAATGTATGTATGCATCTTGTCTGCTTATTTGATCTTTTCTGCCCCCTACTTGAAACTGTGGTTTGTTTATTGGGGGGAAGGAGGGGTTGTTGATTTGGGGGGGATGTTGGGTTTTGGGTTTGTTTTGGTTTTGTTTTTTGTTTTTGGGTTTTTTTAACAATAGCAGTGAAAGTTTTACTGACAGCGATTATGACTACTAAGCAATTGAGTTTATTGGAAGACGAATTCTACTGGATCATATCGGACTTTTCCTAGTCCCTGAGACCCTAACTTGTGAGGTTTTTTAGCAACAATCACAAGTCAGGCTCTTGGGACCTAGGCGGAGGGGAACCAGCAGCTTTGGACTGTGATTGTTTCTCTGCAGAATTTAGAAAATCAAAGGAGCTTTACTTGTCTGGAAGGGAAAAAAGAAAAATATACCTTTTTCAAATGTTAAGAAGCAGAGCTGTTGCTAGAAGAAAAAAAACCCTGTTATCCTTTGTGCAACATTAGGATGTTACATACTTGTCTGTTTAGAAAACTGGACTAGATGCCATGTAACATTCAGAATTAAAATTTAACCTGAATGCCAGTTAGCACCTCAAAACAAAAACAAAAACAAAAAACAAAACAACCCCAACTCAGAACAAATACTAAAATATACAAATGGCTGTCAACCATATTATTATTATTATTATTATTATTATTGGCAATTCTGACATAATTACCACAAAGTATATTTTCAGCTGTATTGTTACAGCATTAATTAACTTTTCAAACATGATGCATAAACACCAATGTTTGAGGCCTAGAAAACATTAAGTCTATTGTTGTTTGAATAATGATTTCAGTCTAGAGGAAAACTGTTGCTTAGCTTTTCCTGTAACATGGGACAAAGATTATTTTGTAGTTAGTTGCCATCATTTTTCTTTGTCTAAGTGAGAACACAATATGGCATTTAAAATATTTTCTCATTTAATTTACATCTTAATCTGACAGAGGATATTGGTGTGAAAATCATACTACAGCATTAAGATAGTTTTGCATACAGAATCACATTTCTTGTACCTGTTCAATTTAAACTGAGCCAGCAATACTCTAAGCACCGGACTCAGCTTTTAGCCTCTCTATCTCTTTTTGCTTTTTCACCCTCTGACAAAAAACAGAATGAGGTTTACATTGTCCCTCATGTGTTAAGTACTTCACTGACTTTGCATGAGAAGATTCACAAGCACACAAGTTATTCTGCACTGTTCATTAGTCTTGAACTTCTGATCCACAACACACAATTTGTATTTCTTAATATTTTATGGGTAGGTTAGTTCTGAGTAATTTTCCTCTGTTTCCTGTGTCTAACCCAACATACTGCAGGACCTTGTTGATACATCAGACTTCACTGAAACAAAGGCTTCACACAGATCAGGCATTTAAACTATTTGTTCATTTCAGAAGTGGTATTTTGGCTGCAGTATATTTTTTCCACTTGTGTGGGAGGAATTGTGTTTTATTGTAAGCATCGACACTATTGTTAAAATAAATTGTTCTTATCTGTTAGTATAATACTTTTTCTTGTTGTCTTGTTTTCTTAAGAGACAGAAACTATGTGCTGTATGCAGTTTTCAAGTTGCTCAAGATATAATTAGTCTTTAAATAGTCATAAAAATATTGCTTTAGCAATTACAATGATGATACAGTTCCTGTAAATATGCAGTTCTTTTCTTTGTCAACTGTCAATCCCACATGCTAAGAACACTCCAAAGAGCTACTTGCGCACATTCAGACACAGAGGTAATTTTTTAACACAGAGGTGTTATTCAACATTGACTTCTATTCAGGCAATATAAGAAAAGTAGATCTGATTCCATATAGAAAAGACAGACGCACCAGGCTGGGTGCTGCACTCATGAAGCACTTCGGTAGCAATTGACGTGTATTATTTACAATAGTTTTCAGTACTGAAAATGGTGTATTTAAGATACTGATGAGGTGAGCAGGTATTCTGTTCATTCAAGCTATGTAACAAGATAAAACTATATTGTGTGTCAGTATATACATGTTAATAATATAGTTTAAATTATGCATAGTATTTATCAAAATAAAAATCCTTATAGATTTAATCAGATATATGATGCACACATCTGTACTTTTTAAAGATTTTCATTGCATTTATTTTTGAATCAGCGAAATTTACTTGAATGTGGATGGTTCACTTTTTTCAGCACTCTGAATTCATTTTGCATTTAATACTGGACATACAATGAAGGTGAAACTGTAGTGTGAAATGTCTGTCAGTCTGAAGATTTCAGGTATGCTCTGCTCTGCAGTGAGAGTGAGAAGAAAACGAACCATTAGAAACCCCTACCTGGCTTATTTGGTGCTGCAGCAAAAGCCATAAACATGCAGCACTGCCTCTGCATTACTGCTTGAATTGGGATAACTCCAGTGGCTCTTCTCTGCCCATTGTACTCACTGCTGCCCCTTGCCATAGAGATGAAAAGTTGGTACACTGCCTTCCTTTTCCCCTCCTCCCTCTTCTTCCCAGTTTCAACACAGCAAAACCAACCTCTGATACACACTGAACTCCTTGTGGTGGGGCAGAGGTGGATGGAGGGGAGAGAGAAGCCCGGTCTTATCTTGGGCAGAATTCCCACCAAGATCAACAAGATGTTTCCCCATCCTGGGACTATGTGACAATGCCTACAGACACCACGCAGAAAGCAGTCTTATTTACACATATGAAAGCTGTCTCTATTAGCACAAATAAATGGAAAACATCATATTTGGTATTCTATGCTTAGATATATGTACAGAATTTCAATATATTCCCATTTCTATATGACTTTATGTTGTTTCAGACCAAAATGCTTTTAAATGCTATTTAATATGTGATTTTGGAGTAATCAGCTTGTGCTACAACAACAACAAAAAACCAAAACACAAGCTCCTGCAAAGGGGGAGGAAGAGAGAGAGAGAGAGAGAGTGAAAATGATGTGTGGTGCATACAAAAAAGGAATGATATTAACAATTCGATGAATTCCTAGTTGGTAGACCAGACTGAGCCAGACGCATATATTAACGGCTGTCTGCTGCTGATGTGAGCCTGCTCAATGCGGTGGAAATGAAGGATCACCTAGTTTCTGACACCAGCTTATTTGTACGTTTTAATTTTAAAAAGGAAAATCACTGTTTTACATAAACATCTTAACCCCTGCATGATTTTCTTCCTTTTTTCCTCCCTCATATTGTTTGCTAATTTACTGTCAACTTAAAGTGCTGTTTAGCTACAGCCCAACAAAACATCAGTCAAAAAGCAGAGGGAAGTATTAGCTTCTCTTTTGTCTGCCATGTACAATTGGGTTATTATTATGATAATTGTCTACTTTAATTTTTAGACTTCATGGGCGATGCAACAATATTCCAGAGCTCCATTTTTGAAGCATTTTAAGTTTAATTTTAAACCCAAACAGCAAAAAAAAACCCCAACAATATATATGTATGCTTGTAGCTCAGGCTGGGGTGATTTGATCAATTCTTTTCCTTAACCTGAAAGTCTTTAGCACCTTAATATAATATTACATATATGGGACAGGAATTCTTTTCAAACCATATAAACACTAGGATCCATTAATACAGTGCTGAAGACTGTTACATGAGTCAGGGGAATTCCAATCCAACTTAATTACTGTTGGAATTAGAGGCAAGAATATTTTACTCGAAGTTGTATAACAAGAATCTACAATTATCACATTTCAGGGCATTGCTCTATTCATTTGATGAAAAATGTCACGAAGTTTAACAGAAGATGTTATGCATTTTCTTGAGTAATAAAAATCGGCACATTCACGATTAGCTAACACAACATTTTCAGTGTGTTAATATGCAGTGCAGCAAAAATTTCTGTAGGCAGTAAATGTAGCCATCATTTTGATTTGCCCGTATGATGATTATGCTTAGTTCCTGACTGGGTACTTAATTTCACACTGAAAAGCAGTCATATCCTCTTAGGAACTGGCTGTAGACTACAAAAAAGAAAAAAGACCAACTTCTGCCTGAGGTCTATAGCTAGCTAGGTAGTCAGGTAGATACATGTAATAGAAAGAAAAAATCGGGAATCCTATGAAAATGCCATCTGAAAATGTATCACTCAATTAAAAGTAGATTTATTTTGTTATGTTCATTTAAAGTTTTTTTGTCCAAACAATGTATCGGAGACATTCATCACTTTGTTAATTTTTTTCATTGTTTGATAATTACAATAGGCATCCTCAGAGTTTGTGTGATGCTGCATCATTCCACTCCTTGGCCACACTACAGTTATTCTTACCTGGTGAGTTATATTCTGACCAGAATCTAGATATATTAATTTGTGTGCAAAGCTATGTTTTACTTGCAGTGCCTGAGTAGCAACAAGTGGATGGACTATGGAAGCCTTAGAGAGTAAGTGAACATAAGATTATTAAGATCAATAGTGATAAAATTATTTCATCTTTATAAACATCTTTAACCTATTAAGCAGGATTTAAAATTAATCACAGAATCATCCAGTCGATTATATACTAAAGTTTATCTGGTAGGCTTTCAGGATTGTAATCTTTACTCCTGTTCCTGCTTATTTAGGAGTTAAGGATTAGTCATAACTGTACAAGAAACTAGATATGGTAATGATAGTTTGAACAATATGAGTATCCTATAGGGGAAAAGACAGTTAATATTTTGTACTTTTCATCTACTTGTTAACTGTTACAATGTGGCAAGGATTGTATATACAATCTACAAGGAGCATATATTCGTTTAAATGGCTAAGCAAATCAACAAGGTTGTGCTGAGTAGTTTAGGACTGGTAATTTTGGTTTTGGTTTTGGGTGGTTTTCTTCCACCACCGCCACCCCCAACTTCTTTTCTTGGATGACTGCGTGTCATGCATGGGAAGGTATGAAGGAAAAACAGCTATTCAGCAGAGACACGTCCCACCCCTTTAATTAAGCTTTTCCTGCACTATGTAAAAACACTAGCAATGTGTAAATCCCATTGGTTTTGTTTTGTTTTTTAAATTTGAACAGATTCCTAGGTATTATATTAAGATACCTCAGTGATGAAATACATATGAAAATAGTTGCACTAGGAAGTCACTGGATACTGAAACGGTTGGATGGCATTGGCGCAGAGCCAAATGGAAGATTATTATTTTTTTTTTTCATTTAATTCCTTTCACCTAGTAGGCTCCTTAACCATTAGGCAGAACCCAGTATGTGGCTAAGTTATTGCTCTAGTGTTCATCACACAAAAAGCACAGTCTTAGGATTTGTAAATTTTCTTCAGGGAGTTTTCTAATCTAGACAGCATTTACATTTGGGGATTACACCACAGTCTGTTCCCCACCACCTCCCCCTCTAACATGCAGCCCTTTCAACTTCTTCAAAGAAGTGGGGGAAAGTAGGTTCTTTTATTAATAGCAGAAAACAAACCGACTGCTGGACTTCCGTGGCAGAGCTCACATAATGCGGCAGGGTGGGAACTGTAACAAAGAATGCTTGAATGCACTAAACATATAGTGAAACCCCATTTACATTCATTGATGGAGCTTAAAGTACAATAACTGAGAAGTTTAAAGTAGAAATAAGCAGGGCCATGAAAAGTCTTCAATGAAGGTAGATACTTCTTGAAAAGTTCAGCACAGGATTTAATTTCAAACTCAAGTCTTTCCTAGCAGAATGTATTTCTTCATAATACATCCCTTTACTCAAAGCATCTCCATCAGATGAAGGTAAATCAGATGAAGGGAGTATCTTCAGTGCATAAAGTAGGTTCTGTTTTTCCAATTTATATACTGATTTTCACACAAGTGAGAGAGTTAGCAGTGGAAAAGTCGTCATGGTTCACTGTCTATTCCTCTGCACTCTCTCTCCTCTGCAAACTGCCTTTGATGTGAAAGAAACAACTTTGTGTCTACAAGTAAGTTTGATTGTGAGGTCTGCCCATCATTTCTAGCTCTCTCTACTTGTAAAATTTATGTGTATATGTTGGCATAGGTACACCAGAGAGTTGGACAAATTCGTTGGGTTTTTCTGTTAAAGGCTATTCTGTGAAATATAATCACAATATTATTAGTGAGTAGCTGTCACCTCTCACCTTCTCGTCTCTTCTCTTCCACCATGGTAATCAGCTCTTTGCTTTAGTCCCTTCAAAGCCCCACTGTAAAGCCCTACAAGATGCCAGCATTGTTATTCTAAGAGTTAGGGTTAGACTTGCTCCCACTTGTTGCATTTGTCTCCATGGTGGTTCTTCATCCTGAACATGAAGGACATATAAATTGGTCCTACTTGCAACTTTTTGTGGAATCTGCATGCCCTCCTTTCACCCTGTTCAGAAACAACCAGTTGTCAGAGGTTATATACTAGGTTGCTAGTCGCAGTTTTCCAGATAAAGCTCTTCTTGTCCATTTTCTTCCGAAGAATGGCATGATAGCCCTGATTGCTGCATGGCCAGAACAGAGGATCATTTGTGGCACATCGGATTTAATAACCGTGATTTGGGGAGGGGAGGCTATGGAATTACTTTCTGCTGCTCTCTTCAGCAGAGGTAGTTTCTACTATTGATGTGCATGAAATATTTGCCACCAGCACTTAGTCAGATTCGTATTTCCAGAAGTTTTGATGATTGGTCCTTACCCTCAAGGAGCCTAGCTCTGCTTTGGGCATGCAGCAAGCAGGCAGGCAGGTAGTTCTGCTCTGTAAACCCTCCCAGCAGGCTGGCAGTACCTGCTACCCTGCAGGCAGCCAGAGTGAGCCGATTCTGGGCACAGCACCGGCTGTGCACAGCACCTTGCCCTCTCTGTCCGCATGGCACCCCAACGGCACGGGCGTCAGCTTTTAGCAAGCCTGGCATGTGAAATGGATGGTGCAGCCATTTTGTGGTGTGATTTACAACTTTTCAGTGCAAGTGGGGGGTTCATCTCACTGTTGGGAAGATTTCTCACAAGTCTGAGGATATATAGTGCTTATAGCTCCTGCTCATATATTTATATACACACATCGAAGTATTCAGGGACTTAGATTTACTGTTAGATTCTAAATCAACTTAGGAGGAGTGCATTACTTGTGTTTATTATGTCAGCATATTGTTTTGGATATTAATTCTCTTTCTGAAATAGAGGAATATGGTCAAAATAGTGGCGTTTTAGGAGTCATTGAGGCACCCAGTTCTAAAACAATAGCTGGATGTTTAGAAGAGAAACAGGTCACCAATGCAGTTTTGGAAACCTCTTCTGACTGATTCAGAGGGTTAGATTTCTTGTGGGTGTTGCCAGTATCTGAGTATTGAGGTTTGCTAGGCTGTTATGAGTTAATGAATTCCAAAGGCTGCAGTTTGGCTTTCTGAAATTTGGTAATCATTTCCTAAACTCTAGTGGGAAATCAAAATTACTACATGCAATAACAATTTTTAAAAGCTTTCAAATGTTTCCAAACTGCCACCTACATGCTCTTCTTTCTTGATCAATGGCTAAAGATTTAGGGTCATTTCCCGACACCTAGAGTGAATGCAGACAATTCCCTCGAGCTCCATTTCAGTGAGCCAATCTTTACTTTCCTCCCGCGACACTTGCCCGGGGCTGCCCAAGCAGGCTGTGGGCTCCACCGCGTGGGGACTGCCACACACTAACTGGGAGCACAGTGACTGTTGTGGTGGGACCTTGACTTTGGTTAGAGTTCTGAGACCACGGTATAAGGCAAATATTAGCAGACCATTCAGTGGCCGGTAGGAGGTCATGATTCACTGTGGTAATGCAAGGGGACATTTTATACATTTCTTTTTACAGCCCTCTTTCTGCTATTTGTTCTTCGGGTGTTCACAGTAACCTACTGCTGTGTCTGGGAAGAGAAAGGCACATCTGAACAAACTCACATCCCATCGAGTCTCCATCAAGGCTCTTCAACTTTGTTTTTGCATGAACATTTACTTTTTTTTAACATTGATATTTTTAATCGTCTTCTGCAATAGCTAATAAGAAAAAAACATGGTAAGGAGTAGCTCCACAGAGAGTCACTGGGGTCAGCATTTTTCTGTAAAACAGTCTTATGTGTCTCTCAATTCTGTATGATTTTACTATGGCCAAAAGGTCCTTCAGTTAACATCCAGCTCAGATTAAGAAGTGACAGCAGACCTTAATATCTGCAGTAGTCGTCAGAGACAACTTGCAGACTTTCCTGTTCCGTGGTAAAACCTGTGGCTGAATGCCATCCTATACCCTCTCTGCTTCTATGTACCATCTGCAGTTTGCCTAACCAGGAAACATGGTACCACATAAGGCTTGCCTCTTACGTTCACTAGGCAAGAAAGAGAGCCAGATGATCTCCTTCTTCTTTCCTTCCCTCCTGTTCCCTCGCCCTTACCTCCTCCTTTGCTCTCCTCCCTTGTGTCTCCCACACATAGCAGAAATATCACGTCTGCTGCCAAGGCAAACTCGATCATCTTGTCTGACTTCCTCCATAAAACATGCCAAAGCATTCACCAAGCAACTCCCACATCAACACCAACAATTTCTGTTTGGTTAGTGTGTATATTTAGGATTTGGGATGGCAGAGAATCCATAATAACCCCAGGAACAGTGTCCCAGTAGTCTATTACTTCACTATTAAAAACACAGGCTTTATTTCTAATTGGAATCTGTTTAGCATCAGCCACCAGCTACCAAAACTTTTCCTGACAATTTAAATGGTCATTTTTGGTTTCACCTCTTAGCATTTTTATTGAAAAACTAATGAGATTGTCTTCATTGTCTTACTGTAAGTTAAGTTTTCAGAAAGATCAGATCATGTTGCTTGCTCTTGTTTGAACCCTTCCCATTTTGTCAATATCCTCTGCAGATACTAATGCCAGAACGAGCAATCTGATGTCAGGAATGGTACTATTAGCTGTGGTAGTAATTCCTCTTCTTTTGTTTGATTTACTCATATACCTTGTTTATTCTCTCCTTCAGTCCGCTATACTGAGATCACAAGTATAGCTGAAGGAATAAAGAAGGAGATTTGAAATAGGCTTGTCTGAGCTACTTGAAGGTGTCTAATTCCAGCTAAAACTTGGAGTTTAGCACCTAAACTGTTAAGTACTTCTGTTGCCTTTATTCAAGCAAAACTTTGTGTCAATGGGAGAAATAAAAAAAAAAAATATTAGCTTATCAGTGTTTGATTAAATATTAGCCAGGTAATTTTTAAGCTTGATTAATCTATTTATTGAGTAAATTTTATTTCATTTCAGAAGGAAATGACAGCAGCTGTATTATTCTTACTATTTGAAAACTTGTTTTCAGCATTTTCTGTGCTTCTGGTATACTTGAGTTACAGAAATAGATCCTACAGATGGATTAAAACATACCCATGTGTTGAAACCAGGCAATCAGTCTCACATTTTACAGGTACTCATCCAAAGAGCTAGGATATAGCTAGCTAAAGGATTATTTTTAATGTGTTTCTCCGAAGCTCTGTAACCTACTCCCTTCATGAGGCTTATTTTTCTGATCTCAGTAAATCTTCAAGCCTATATGTTTTATCATTTTTCTATCAAGGGCTTGGGGAGGAGGGATGTGGGAAGACTGGTCTTAGATAAGCAACGCAGGTTGGTTAAGAAAGGAGATGGCTGTCATCTGTAGACTTTCCAGACACAGCAGTATAGTTCCAGACAGTCACCTGAGTATTATCGCTTTGTCTCAACTATAAATCACAGTCTGGTAATGGCCAAGGCTGACACCTTGACATTTGCAAGGAGAGTAAAAGACCTGATTTGAATGGAAATCAATTTTATTTCACAAATCTTGGGATACTGCTCCAAACCTGGTCTTGTTCCTTTTTGTGTCTTATTCAGAATTTCCATGATCTTGATAAAGGATTAGTTGTGTTATACAATGACATTCATTTTGTGCATACAGTTTAAAATTACAGAAATATCAGTGTATCACAGGACCTGGTTCCATGTAGGTGTGGGAAAGAAACTCCCTTTTCTGACAGCCTGTTGAAGGTGATGGCCACAGCTCCTTTGGCTGATGATGCAACTTTAACTACAGTACCTTTTTACCACCTCCACCGACAGTAGCTACCCTGTGCTGGAAGGAAGGAAAGGCATGGCTCAGAGCATGTGAGCTCACAGACCCGCTCCCCTGGATGTGAATGTCTGTGGGGTGCTCTGAACGGGTGGCAGTACTGGTACACCAGAACTTCCCGTTGTGCAATAAATTTTCATGCTTTCAACTGCCTTTCTGCCAAATGGCTCAGAATTTCCAAAAATCCCTGCTGCACTTTTTATTATTTGAATACAGAAAAAGAAACCCCATGCAAATGGAATTAAAGTTGGTTTTTTCTCTCTTTCTTTCTTTCTATCTTTCTTTCTTTTTTCTTTCTTTCTTTCTTTCTTTCTTTCTTTCTTTCTTTCTTTCTTTCTTTCTTTCTTTCTTTCTTTCTTTCTTTCTTTTTCTTTCTTTCTTATCCTTTCCTTTCCTTTCCTTTCCTTTCCTTTCCTTTCCTTTCCTTTCCTTTCCTTTCCTTTCCTTTCCTTTCCTTTCCTTTCCTTTCCTTTCCTTTCCTTTCATTTCATTTCATTTCATTTCATTTCATTTCATTTTCCCTGTTCTGTACGAATGTGCTGTAAAGGCAAGGTATTTCCAATTCAAGGAGGGAGGGGAATGACCTTAGCCATTGTAGCACTGTTGCACTAACAAGTATAAGTAAATACAATCCAAAACTTGCTCATTCCAACTGTCTGATCTGTAGCACACAGCTCTTTTGGAGGAAGGCTGTCTGTGGGAGCAGCTCCTTTCTGTTGCAGAAGAGGTAATGCATGTAGCCACTGCCCCAGCTGAAGGCTTTGAAGTGGCATTAGACCTTCAGTGACTGAAGATCCAAAACCAACCCTGAAATATTCCTTCCAATTGTTGCACGAGGAGCTAACACAGTGTGAAAAATTTCAGGTTTTTTACTTGACAAAACAAAACAATCTGGAGGACACTTTGGTTAAAAAAGGTGGTGAGGAGGGGAAGGTGGCATAACGTAATGCGTGTATAAGAATCTAAGCCAAATGAGTAAGCTGTTCCTAAATTTGCCAACAGATACATTCCTGTATGAAGCTGAAAAAGGAAATACGTCCTTAATGTACTCAGGATTAAAAATGTCTGATAGCCGTTCCATTCCATGTTTAAGTCCCTTAGGATAGTGTGAAACATGTAGCGGTGTCTATAGCAACAGGTATGAAATCAAAGGTAAGGATTTTTCTCTCTTTCTGTCTCTTTTGCCTGCTGCACAATACTGAAAACCCTGTAAGAACCTCATTAAAATCATGCATGTAAAACACAGCCCTAGTGCATCAAATGACTTTCAAAGGCCATAGCTATGTGCTGTCTAGACACTGTCCATTGACTTTATCACAGCACATCTTAAGAAGCAGCAAAAGACAGGGTGCTGGTGTGGAAAGAAATGCTAACAATCTAGCAAATTACTAGCATCTAGCCTAGAATTTTTTCTTTCTGACAATAGCCACCAGCACATGCCCAGGGGAAAGGATAAGATCAGGAAAAGTACAGCAATACTTCCCTTTTGCATTTTCCTGTCTCCGGCAGACTGTAATGCAGTGACTTATAAGTGGTACCAACCTGTTTAAGCACCCTTGGCAGAATTTTTTCCTTTCTTCTGTACTGTTGTTTAATTACTTCTGCTTTAATTGTATTAAGCCATTTGCTATTATAACAGCAGCATCTTTTCTTGATTATAAATATCTCCATGTTCTGCAGATCCATTTGCGACTGAGGAAGACAGAAAATGTTGGAGCCCCATGTAAGTGGCTTGCATGGACTTTCAAGGCACAACACTTTATGCAACTTGCATCGTTATACTCACTTTGTTTTCTCTAAGTGTTTTCTTGACAGGTGGAATTTTTAACGTGCAGTTGTATGACAGATTTTTCTTAGGGCAAATATTTTTTTTCCTGATACATATAGTTTGTTGGTAAACTTTTCCAGCCACACACTGTTCTGTACAATGGAGAGGTTTTAAGGTGGATTAGATCAGAACTGTAACATTTAGCACTGTGATGTTCTCATTACTGTTTTTATCAGTGCAAATCATGCCCTGGAAGGCATCTTACAGCTCTGTAGTTTCCATAAAGGAATGCTTTGGCCTTGTTAAAGTCAACAGGAGCTTTTGTCATTGGCTTCAGCTGCTAAGATGTCCTCATCAAATCTAAACATTTTGAAGAGTGGCCACCATCCTCACAAAACATTTAAACTATTTCCACTCCCAAAAAGTTCCATGCTATAAGCTTGATCCTTTTGTGTTTAGCATATCCCCAAATCACGTGGGGGACAGTGTAATAAAGCACACTGGAAGGCATTTCTCACCATAGCAGTCCTTGTCAGAACATCATACCTACCGAGTCATGGGTTTTAGGAACAAGATGAAAAGTTTACATAGAAGACTGAATTAAAGTAGAATACTAGCTCTGGAAAAGGATTTAGAATCATCTATATCAACAGACTGAAAGGTTCTGTTTAGATTTAAGCAAATAAATATATTTAGCTAGTATGCTCAGGATCTAAAAACGGCAACAAAAATAGAAACAAATCAAGTGTTCTCATTGTGTATCATTTAACATGATGAAAAATATCCTAGCGAATTTTTAATGGGACATGAGTTTAAATATTAACTGTTTAGTTTAAACACAGATTTTAGGTTTTTAATATATAGCTGTATTGAATGATTCATGTAGACCGTACATGAGTTTTTTAAAGTATAACAACAGAATTTGTAAATTGTATGATTTTACTAAAGACTATCTGAAGTAATTCACAGTCCCCGTTTTTAAGACAGTCATTGAGTTCTTATTTCATAAGCAAAATTTAACATCTAGAGTAAGTTCTGATTTTAAGAGGATTACATCATGTACAGCTACTCTATTGCATAATGCCAGTTTATTAGGACATAACTGCACGTGGCTGATGAAGTCAATCAAAATGGATTCATGTGGTTACCTGGTATTTCTTTCAGACCTGAATGCATAGTAAGAACCTTTGAATTTAATGTTAGTTGTTCAGCATGGTGATGACCAAACTATTTAAGAAAATCTGGTTCACCCAGTATGAATAGTGAAAAGCAGATGACAACCCCATTGCTATCCCTTTTACCTAGTCATTTAAACTGTGTAGAAAAAGGGTGGCATCACTTTTGCCCTAGTTGTTACTGTGCTATATAACTACACAATACAGTGGAAAATCAAGCTGTCTGCTTTATAGTCAGCTCAGAAAACAAAAAAGCTTTAGGTCTAGGTAGCCATTGTGCTCAGTGCATATTTCTAACGTGGCTACACTGTGGGGTGGTTAGTGCAGCACCAAGCTGAGGCTACTAAACCCTTTGGAGAGGCACAGGCCATCAGTCTGCTCAGTGCTGCGAACATCCTTGGAGTGCAGGGCTGTCAGCTCTGCCTCTCTCTGCAGGACACCTTCTCTTGGGCTCACCCATCACTTTTGTACAGTCATGTGTTAGAACCAGTGAAACTTGTCCTAGTGATAGCAACTGCTAAATTCAGTACTTGGGATTTCAGAGGAGCCATAAGTCATTAGAAAGTTTGGAAAACTTAGAGAAGCTATAGACCTCTTATGCCATTTGCCTTAAGACATCCTACTGGTGCCACTCCAGAAGACTGCAAGTCCATAGGGACTGTGTGACATAACTGCCAGCCTCATATAGATGTCCTAGATACTCCAAGGTATCACAAAGAGCAACAGACACCTACACATAGGAAACTGAGTCCTCTGTTACCTGTCCTGCTCCATGAGACTCTCAGGAACTTCACAAACTGTGTACTTTGCTCAAAAAGGTATCTGCCTCAAAACAGTCCAGTGTGACTTACAAGCTGTTTCATGTTTGGAGTTTGTATTTTCGGGAGGAAGCTGGATAAAAGTATAGTGCAGTGAAAAATATTTCAGCGCATACTTGTGTGTAGCTCAGTTTATGCAAGCCGAAGTTTCATATATAGGCGCAAGCCAGCATTTGACTGTTGTAACTGCTGTTATGGTCAGATCATGATTTCCCTTTTTTACTTTCTTCTTTATTTTTTTAACGTGGATGTTAAAAGATAGGTTCTTTAGTCAATAGCTGTCTCTAATGTTTCTGCCATGACAAAATGGTACGCTCATTTTTCATTAATTGGTCTTTTCCTACTGTTTTCTACAAACATCAAAAGATAACTGAGGCATGCATTTGGATTTCAGCTGTGTAAACACATACTATGTCAGTGTTCTAGCTTACCCTTTTCATAGCAGCAATGAGCAGCTTAAAGCGTACAGTCTAGGGATTTGTTAGTGATTAAATGTGCTGCTAACATCACGGGTGAGGATGGTTGCTTCCTTTCCCAAAAAAGCTCCAGTCATAACAGTGCCCTACCAGGAGCACCAGGCACAGAGGCAGCTCCATCGCGCAGCCATACCGCAAACGCACACTGGGACTCTCCTTTGCTTCAGCCCCTCTAGGAGCCTGCCTTTCCTCAGCAGGTCCGTGTAATTGAGAGGGAAAGGGCAGTCCACCGTTTGGGGAAATACTGTCTTAGTGTCTGCAGGCTCAGATGGGAAACAAACACATTTGAGCATCAAAGTCAAGATTTCGTTCCTTATCCCATGAGTGCAGACCAGGGTATTTTTTGTTTTGTTTTTTTAAATGGAAGAAGGATTTCAGTCCCCTGTGCTGAACTGAATGTTACCTTTTCCCAATAGTTTTTATCTTCTTTTGCATTATTTACACGCCTCTGAATTTCCTGTGAGAGCGTTCTTTGTAATAAAGATTCAGAGGCATTGTTAGAAAATTTCTGTCAAAAATAAGTTATCAATTTACTGAGTTAGATCCTTGAAAGCTGAAAACCAGTGCATTAGAGCCAGTTTCCAGCAGTTACAGATGATATTTTCCTAAAAGTGCTTTACACAATTTGAAGAGACAGCACATTCTCGGACTGGTTGAAAAGCAAGTTGCTAACATTTCAGAAATACAGAGCTCAATGGAAGAAAAGCACGAGGTCATTTATATTTTCCATTATGAAAATGAGGCCAAATTCATGACCAGCATAATCAGTTTCAGGCACACTGACTTTAGAAGACCTCACTTATGGCAAGTGTCAGGCTGGCTCATTGAAAATGATACCATGGTCCCCCTCTGACCTACGTTACTGCTAACAAAACCTGTGCATGTATAGAAAGGTTATGCTCCAATTCTCTATAGGTACTAGACACCTCTACCACCTCAGCTGAACTACTCACTGGACCAGGTGCTAATGGTAAGCATTTAGAAGATCAGGATGCTAGTCTCAAACAACACAGAGATCTGGAGATCTACATAATATGTTGCCTGTGGAGTTTTATGGGGTTTGGGTTGGTTCATTGGTGTTTTTTAACACACCTCTAAAAAAAAAAAAAAAAAAAAAAAAAGCAGCTAGAATACCGATAACATATTACTGAATGAATTTTTCTTTTTTTCATTACTTATACAGCACTGTGCAGTAGAGGTTGATACATAACACACTTCAGAAGGCACCATAACTAAATGAATATTACTTATTCAGACAGCATTATTACTAGAACGAGAGATTTTTCTGAAAAAGAACTGACAAATCTGGCCTTTACTTACTCAGTCAGAACCAAAAAAAGCCTGTGCAGGGTAAAAATATGAGGACAATAATATTTCCTAATCACACTCTCAGGTAGGAAATGATCTTGCTATCCTTAACCTCCTGAAATACTATTATTTTTTCAGAAGCCTCTCATAAAATTAGTAATGGCAAGAACATTTTGAGTCTGAATAACATGCCTATGTGCAGTTTCTAGCATCTGGGGATGAAGTCTTGCTGTTCAGCAAGCTGCTCTGGATAGCATGGACAGCTCTGGCAGCAAGCTGGAAACACCTATACAGAAGTGCTGACCAAAATAAGTGGTTTATTTGGTTTTAATTGTATTTTTCTAACCATGATGAATCATTTTAAATCTCTGCCTTAGCATGCACACACATAAATAAGTATCTGTTCTTTCATGAAATGATTGCTGATCTTTTTCACACCAAATCTGCATCTCTGACCAGAATGATCAGAACTGGTTTTGTGGTCCTCACAGCAGTAAGCAATATGTGCACGTACATACATATATGTATATGCATATATGACTTTTTGAATATGTCTTTCAAAACACGTGTTTGATTTTGTGTTTGGCACATGCTTGTGTCTGATTTTTCATGAACTTGTTCACATCTACGCCAAGGAGCCTGTCCTTGTGTGTCCCGTGTGTGTGCCTGTCCAGCTCAGTGAGATGTCCGAGGATAGCGTAGCATCCTTTGTTTAGCTGCTTGGGGTTTCAGCTGGGAAAAGTGCCCCATCCAGCACTGGCAGCGCTGTGCTTAGCTCCCAATAGGAGCATGTGGGAGGATAGGAACCCTTGTCCCATGACTCCCAGGAGGATGGGTCCATTGTGGTGCCCTGTGATCTGTTGTGTGTCTGGTGGATGGGACCATGCTCAGGACGTTTTGCTGAGAGCTTTAAACTCATGTCACCCGAAACTTCACGTAGTTCAGACATTATTTCTCCAAAGCAAGATCTTTAGTGCTTTGCTCTGCTAAACTTTTCCCTTGTGTGTAATGGCTTGTGGATGGAAGAAGAAAGAGGAGGGGAAGTAACAGGGAAAACCAAGGGATTGATTGGCATGCAGTGATTTTGGACTAGCGGGAAGCAGGCGTCTCCGCTCTCCAGCCCCCACATACTTCTCAGTCTGTGTGTGCTGAGAGGGGAAAGAAGCTGATATTGTTCCCTCTAAAATTAATTCCTAGTTAGCCAGTTACTCCTGGTTTTTAGCTCAGAGCACACTGTAATTGCATTTTTCATTTCAGTAATTACAGAGGATATTAAAGTGGATAGACAGTTGTAGCAATCTGGCTCTTTAGACATATCCACTTGTCCAAGATCAAATGGCTACAGCATATTTAGGGTTACAGTCTCCTTCTTTTCCTTCTTGTTCTCTACTGCAGTGGATTTTTTTTTTCAGCGTTACCATGGCAACACTATATCTGGCTGCCAGCTCTGTCGTAAGTTATTGAACTGAGACTGGCTTTTGGTTTAGCAGATAATTAGGTTCTGTCTCACAGGTTCATTTTCCTGTGACTGGGACATGAATATGACCTACAGCTGGCCTCAATTTCAGTGTCACAGACAAAATTTTAACCCTTCCTAGGCTCACCACTACTGTACCCATGGCGGTGTTTGGAGGCAATTGCAAACGCTTTCCCCGCAGGTGTGGGACACAACGCACCCTGGTCCTTCCTGGGGGCTCATTGCCCAGGCGGTGCTAATCCCCGGCGGGAAGGGAGGTGGTCCAGCTTGCATCCGCACGCTGGGTGGGCGGGGGAAAGAGTATTGCTAGCACCAGATGAATATTGATTGTCTGGTATGTAGATTTGTCAGAAAGGTAAGTTCACTGCTTGATTAGTGATCCTTTAAATAATAGAAACGCAAAAGGGTGGTGGCAGGTATTTTTGGCTTGACTCAGGAATATGAAATATTTACAAGAGGTCTGCTTCAGCGCGCAGAGCCCTGTCTTCGCGGGGTACCCTGAGCAGAAGAGCAAAGCTCCGAGGATCTGCCGTGTCAGTTCGGTCACGTAGCTCCCTGATCTTCCTTCCCTTCTCTGGGAGAAGGGTGGGGGCAGCCTGGAGGTGCTGGGCACCTTCCACTGGAGCCCATCAGCCCCCAGCACCCCAGCCCCGGGGCAGGTGCAGGCAGCACAGCACCTCGCCAGGCAGACCCTCCAGCTCGCATAATAAGGCCTGAGAAGGAGGAAGATCTACCATTTCCTTCAGCACAGCTCTCAAATGGGCTCTTTTCCAGCCTTTGTATGCAGCGCAATGTGGTCTTACAGCTTTAGCAATTTCAAGCCAGGGCATAAACCTCTCTTCTGTCTATGGAAAAAAACTGTAATAAAAGGTATCAATTAAAGGGAAATTCCATGAGATTTCACTAGCAGGTATTTCCTTAATTTGTCCATGGGATGAGGCAGGATTTTCCTGCCCCGAGAAGAGCAAGGGAGGTTTCTCTCCCACATCCAGCAGATCCCAGAGGTTTTTCCAGAGAAGCACAAGACCATCGGTGTAGGAGTCATGTCTCTGTTTCTCTGGGGCTACAGCTTCTCACTGACTATCTGGCAGCACACAACATAGTGCTGCTGGGACTAGGCCCATCTGCGTTTCCCATTGACACTCCTGTTTCTGGGGAATCTCACCATAAAAAAAAAAAAAAAAGAAAAAAAAAGAGGCTAGCTGCAAAAACTGATGGACTCCCACCATCATCCATCGCAAGACTTTCGCATCTGGGGTCTTCTCTGTGTGTGCCATGGACGTGTGGATGGAGATGCTGGCAGGGTAGATACTTTTCCTCAGCTTCCCTTCCCCCTCCCCAGCAAATTATTTCTGGCAATGTCACTTGATTGGAAGGTCAAAGCATTCAGATGGGGCATCTGTCTTGCCTGTATGGAATGTGTCCTTCTGAGCTAATCTTCTAGCCTGCGTTTGTTGATAAAAAATAGTATGTTTAAAACCTGCCTATTATACAGGACAAAACAAATGGCAGAGACGGTGACTTCTCACCAAAGATAACACCAAAAGCTGCAGATTTAGCATATATGTATAACCAAAATGATCAAAAAAGGCCCTCGAGGTATTTCTTGATTAGCATATCTAGTGTGGATTAGACCTCTTTGCAATGATAGCGTAAAAGTTTTGCTGAAGGGTTAAACTCAGAGTGGGAGTGGGCTGGAGGGGAAGGTCCCCCTTGAATTACAGAGGAGAGATGTGAAACTCCACATGCTGGTTGGCGCTTATAAATTATCCAACTGCTGGGTGTTAATGAACATTGCCACGTCTGGGACCCTGCAGCTCTGAGCTGGGAAGCTGGTTAATACCACATCAGCAGCGTGTTACAATAGATCAGTGGTATATTACTTTTTTTAAAAAAAAAAAAAGAAAACTTACCAGTGGGTCATTGTACGGGAACATTTTCCATTATAAATATCACTGTAAATGTATTTTTTTGTGTAAGGAATTTTTATAATTTTTTTAGGGTTATTTACCTTTTTTTTTTCTTTTTTTTTCTTTTTTTTTTCCCCCCAGTTTTTATAACCAATACACAGACAAACTAGTTTCAGTTTTTGTTTAGAGCTGGTTTTGGTGTCTGGCCCTCATATCTTGGCATAGTCTTGTAATGTTTCATCTGTGATCACAGTTTAAAGCCAAATGAAACACTGTTTTCATTGGAACCATTAGAGAAATCAAGCAAATATTGCCAGTGGGATTAAGTTTTGTAAAATACAGATAAGAAATCTGAATGTTTGGCCTAGAGCAACCTGACATTGCCCCAACAACATTTGCAAATGAGGGCATGCAAACCTGCTCATGGGGCAGGGGTGGGGAGTGGGGGGGAGATGGAAAAAAGAGGGGGATGGGAGGGAAAACAAACCAGGAAGATTCCATTTCTGCCATTTTATGATTTCCAGCTTGAGCAGATTGAGCTCTTAAACCAAGAACCCTTATTGTAGGTAATTAAGCCCACTACCCACCACAATATATACTGTTTACCACAACTGGCAGCAAATTAGTCTTTTCCAGAGGATGCAAAGCTGTCAAGTCCTTCTGAGTCCCCAAAGTCCTTCCATAGCTGATGCTCTCTAATGTGAAAGACAAAGACTTGCAGGATCTCACCTACTCTCAGGTGCTGAAACCGACACACTTGCTTCTGTTTATTCCCAAAACAATTGCTTAACATTGAGCAACAGAAGTTGTTCGGGCTGGAAAGAGTAAGTTACAGCATTTCTTGCATTCTGGCTATCAGTAAATGTCTTTTAAATTCATCTTAAATATGAGACTTTGTTGTTTAAAACTGCTCCCCCCCTGCCCCCAGCATGTCTACAAAAGAAAAAAAAAATTGAAAACAAACAAAACAACAGAAAAAAAGAAACTAAAAACAAGCCAGCCCAAATTCTATCTTTTGATATTCCTGCAAATGTTTGTTTTTACTGATGAAAATTTCAGGACAATGTGGCTGGAAATGGCGAGAGTCTTTGCGCCTTCTAAATTTATACTTCCTAATTAAATGTTATTTACTACTACGACAGAACCTGCCTCTACATATTGCCTCTGTGGTGGATGTTGGCTTCTAAAATTTGTTACATGGAATCATGTCTCAGTTATGTACCTTGAGTGGGCTGTGAGAATACGTCCTCCAGTATGCCTCATCCTTTTAATTTCTTACCACTTTTTATCCTTATGAGGTACTTTGAATATTACTTCAAGGGGAGCAAAAATAAGTTCCTTAATTTAAATATTTCATTGTGACAGCAAAGTCAAAAGTGCTTCAGATACTCAGATGAGTTCCTCAGATCCATAACAGACGAACAGTAGTACAAAATATGCTCTTTTAAAATCAGAAACTACTTTTTTTTTCCTTTGTTTCTTTAAATCTTAAACTAGCTTACTTTCTTTTTTCTTATATTATCAGGGAAATGGGAAGAAATATATAACAGAATTAAAGAAAATGATGAAACTAACAGTCAAGCATTATGCAATTCATAAACTGATATGAATAAGGAAGAAAATATTGTTACAGTATCTGATATTGGTTAAATCACAACATATACCAAGAATGAGAGTAGGCGTGTGATATTTAAAGGTGAAAATTTAGATTCATGATATCACTTTAAAAAATAGCTGTGGTTCAAATTTTTTCAAAAGAAAAATGATTCTTTTTTCCAAAATCAAAATGTTGTTTCTATTCAATAGTCAATAACATGCCAAAGTAGAATCCATGAGATGATGCATCAGCACACCGAACTGCAGCCTGTTATCCATGTACTGAAGGATGGGTTTTATAAAGTTTCATTTTTGCAGGTTTTTTAAAACTTTATTTTATTAAATACAAAACCTGCATTAATTAGACATTTTGTTTCATGTCTGCAGAGTGGAAGTGATTTTTCATTGCATATGAAACAAAATGGCAATAAAAGCTCCAGCAAAAGTAATAATAAAATTTGAAGCATTTGCCCTCAACCTAAACAGATCTTTGACCCAGAGAGCACTGCTGTCTCTTGCCTACACAGTTTGGCACACTTAAGCCCAGGAAAACCCTGGGTGCTCTCAGGGACAGACCTAGGCAGAGGCATCACTCGGAGGAAGGGGGAATAGGTGCTTCCCAATGGCGAGAGCTTGCACTCCAGCATCAGCACTCCAGAGGCAGAGCAATGCTCACCTTTGTGGTCTCCTTTCTTATCCACACAAACATCTTTGCATCCCCTGAACGCTTCTTTTGGGTTTGCAGAAATGTCACTGTGGAAGTCTTCTGGGGTATATACAGCAGCTCAAAAAATGAGTTTTTTCAGTTGCTGTAGCAGGGCTTTGACAGTCACGCTCGGCCACGGTGGCACTTCACCTGAGCAAGGAGGTTCTTTTTAATCTTTCAAATGCGCACTTTATTTTTCAAAGTGTGATGGGAGGACTCATTTATCAAACAGTGAATTATAAGCTGTATGGTTGCCACCTTAATCACTCATATCTAATCATTCTTACTAGCTCCATGGGTGTGACCTTTTCTGAAATAATTTCCATGCAGTAATAGCAATAAGATACTTCAGGCAGTGCATTTCTGGGAATCATTGCACTTCTCAGGTGACTGAAGTCACTCATTCTTCGTCCTCATGCTTCACAACACATCTGAGGCATGAAATTATTCCCTTCCAATGTGATGCCTTCTCCTACTCTTATTGCTTAAATGATTTTTAAGGATTAGTGTGTTAAAAGCATTGTGAGAAAATCGGGGGGGGGGGGGGGGGGGAGGGGTGGAAGGGAAGATAATATTTTGTATTAAAGTTATCAACCTGATCCACATTTCAGTGATTTTACTCTAATCATGGGAGTCTGGATCTAATATACATCCATGGTATGTGCTAGCAAAAATATGGAGGGCACAGTATCTTTCTTGACTGTGTGCTGCAAACAAAAATTGTGTCATATATAGCAGAAACTACCAGCACTGACGAGGTTTTGTATTTACAAGAATAAGGAGAAATGCATTTCTCTGTTGTTGGTGGGTATTGCCAGCTGTCTCCTGTATGCAGGTACCATTCTTTGTTCCCAGGATTTTATGCATTTTTATGCAGCTGTGATTTCTCTCTCAGTTCTCTCACCATAACCTGATTGATCTGCAGACAGAATACAAATTCTCTTGAGACAAATGTATCATTACCATTTTAAATTGTAATATTTTTCAGAAGATGTTATTGGTTTTTTGCCATTAACATTTAAGAACAAAAGGCTGGAGTTTTAACATTTGTTACAATACCAACAAGCTACAATAGCCACCCTTGGGGTTTTTTTGCCATATAAGCACCTAGTCGCAATATGAGGAAACAATTTATTTCATGTTCTCTACAAAACAATGTGTGCACAATCAAGAAACATAGCTTCTGTGCATTTATTTCACTGTGAGCAAGGACTGTAAAAGGCCAGCATGCATTTTAGCTAGAGGACTAGAAGAAGTAACCCTTCTTCTGGGTTCCAGAAACTCTCTAAAGCCAATGTTTGGAAATCAGTGTATTTTACTAAGTCATCACTTAGTATAAGTCCTTATTTACAAAGCTCTGGTGAGCACTACTGTCAAGCTTAAAGTTATGTATGTATCTGCATGCTCTGATGAATCAAAATTTTAGCTGCTTCCATTTCTGCCTCAGTGATAAATTTCATATATTGCAAGAAAATGCTAGTCCTATTAATATAAATAAAGGATCTCTTTGATACCCAAAGCTTCATCAGCAACCCAACTGTTTCTCAGTTTGAAATCATGTATATATGTAATCAAATATTTATCAGTAATACCTTACAGCATCAAATGCAGCAAAAATGATTTTATGCTCTCATACAATCCATCCGTCATACACACATAGCAAATACTATGCGATAGGTAATATACAACATATGATGTGTATGGAGTCTGTTTAAAAAGTAATTTTTCCTAAAATATGTTATTCCTCTCTATATTCTCTTCTGTCTGCTGCTGTACCCAGTCTCAAAACACTTTCATATACCAGGTAAAATGGCAAGAATGAGGTGAGAAAACATGATTGCGTTTCTGTTTAGCTAAGTAATTGCCTCCATTAAAATTAAGATTTGTCTCGTCTCTTTATTTGATGAGATGTGTAAATCTTTATAACTTGTATTTTATCTATCTTGTACATGCAAGACATGATCACTGATCTTCTTATAGCATTTTTTTCTCACAAGAGAGATGAAAAATATATCCTCAAGATCAGAAACTGGTCTCCTGCTTTTCACAGGTGAGAGAGATCATTACAGAAAAAGCAAGCTAACATAGGTTATATGTGCAGTAAGTTTTATACATATGCTGTGTCTTATGCAGACAGCATAAGAATTGCAGAATAAAGTCTTTAATTAAGAACAGGAGAATTGTCAAAGTTCTTACAAGTTTGGTCTCCAAGTTATTGCACCAGATTTGGTTTTGGTAGTCTCACTGAAAAGTTCATGATGGTTTGTTTGAGACAACTGCTGGTGTCAGTTCTGCTCCCAGTGGGTAAATAAATTGCCTTTTACCAATACTGAGGGGACTGGGAAATAAATAGCATACAGAGAACAGGTTCTAGTGAAGCCGGAAGGAATTGTAGGGTTGGTCCAGGAAGGGCTACTGTGGTCTTTGCAACATTATTTTCCTCTTTTCTGATTAATTTTTTAAATAATATATGTCATATTTGTAGGCATATGTGGTAGCCTGCTTGCGAACAGCAGACTCACAGAATTCAAGCAAATTGTACTATTGTGTCCTTTCAGAAACTGTCATCTTTTTTAACTCACTGTTTTTGAAAAGTAGTCCATGTCACCAGAAAATACGCTTCATCTGATGTGCTTAGCCTGAATATCAAGGAAACTTGATGACCTCTCTGGTCCCACTCTGCTGATCTTAATGGTTTAGATAATTTGGAAAGGGCTTTCATCTTCTAGGTCCAAGTTGAATGGCAAATGTAAACACTATGAATCCAAATTCTTTGCCTCTTACTGCTCTGAATTTCCATAGTATTTAGTATGCTGTGTGTTGCCATGTTACGAAGCA
The DNA here is from genome assembly GCF_015220075.1 of Falco rusticolus. Taxonomy (NCBI): domain Eukaryota; kingdom Metazoa; phylum Chordata; class Aves; order Falconiformes; family Falconidae; genus Falco; species Falco rusticolus. Next base: position 106,426,282 of record NC_051188.1, on the reverse strand, counting down.
AATGCAATCACATATAGCTAAGTGGTTAGTTTCTGTGCTCACCTGGGAGAGGTTTGGGAGAGATATACATGTGTTTCACATCTGCTCATTTCTGGAATTTTGATGCAGTGATCTTTGGCTTGTTCTTTACCCATTCATATTGTACCTATTTAAACTCCAGATGTGAACAAGAAAAATTAATTTCTTCCTATCCCATCTTTTAATACTGTCAGATAGATATTAATTTCAGCTCTCTGGAATACATTATATGGAATTTTTATTTTGTTTAGTGATCATTAATACTTCTATAGCTGCGAACGTATGCATATTTTTATTTTAGGCTTTTTACAGTTCATTACATCTCCTGGGATGTGAATTTTCTGCATGCCATTTTATAAACAATAACGGTTGTTATTTACATTTTCTTTCTGGCCATTCTTGCATAATATGCTATCCTTTTTATAATTCCTAGCTAGAAAATACCAGCATAATTTTATTTGGAACAACTGACATTTTGATAGAAAAAAAAGTACTTAAGTATTTTTAAATTATTCTCGGTTTGTTTTTCTTTTCTTCATAATACCAGATATCACCTTTGATTAATAACAATCATATATAGGCTTTGTTCCTCTTATCTGGGTGTCAGCAGTAATTGGAATCCATATCCATATCCTACCTTGCAATCATGCTGCAAAAGGCCAATAAATTCCCGCTGAGTGTGTTACTTGTTAAATTTAGTGCATTACATTCAGGGTAATGAATAAAAGCAGTGGGCCGTTACTGTCTGGCTGGCAGAGGAGGAGTAAGAACAGCCAGACTCCCCTGAGGCTCCAAGCAGGCTTAAAACTGTGACAGGCAGAATCAAGGGACTCCCTAAGCATCACAGTTCAGTTTGTCTCCCTTAATTTCCTCTTCCACCAAGATTTTAGAGGAAATGGAAGGAGGTGAGGTAATCTTCTACAGAAATATAAAATACACTGTGCTTGTATACAGTACTCCCTAGTGCAGATTCACTTCTAGGCAAGTGTGTTTAGAAATAATGGATCTGTGTTAAGCATTCAGCTGATGACAGGTTTGACTTTGCTTTAAGAGATGCATGTACCGTGTATAAATATATATAGTGTAATGTAGTTTTATATATATATCTATAAAAACTATACACATAAATGTATGATTATAACCAGCCCATGTTAACCCTCTGTTGGACTGCCAGCTGATGGAAATAAGCTCTCAAACCTCTCCTTTGGATGTCTGAACATTGCTTTGGCTGACACAGAAACAGCCGCGTGTCTCTTAACCATGGTGAGAAACAACATCTACTTCAGTTTTGAATGGGGACCTGGTAAGCTCCTGAAATTCAGTTCCTTCTGGTATGCAAATTATTGACGTTAAAATGATGGAAATTAGTTAAATAATGTTATGGAATAACTGAAGAAATAAGGCATAATAGAGTCTCAGTGAAAGGATACACAGACCCGTTTTGATGAGATGGGGAAGGAGTTTCTTACTCCTCCTGCAACGTTCTTTTGGATTTTTCCTTGCCTCTGAGGAGAGGGAGCAGGTGAGCATGCCCCCATCCTGAGAGACTGGCTCAGGCCCTTCCCGTGCCTGTGCCAGCACCGACGTGTGGGGTGCAGAGACCCTCACGTGCCCACCCACACCCTACAAGGGGGAAGCGGCATGTCCAGGGGACCCATCAGCCCACCTGTGGCTGGAAAGGTGTTTTGGAGCCTTTCCCTCTCCCCCCCGCACCAGCTCACTTTTCCTTCAGGAGACCTTGAAAGCGAGCCTAGGATGATTGCATTCAGCCTTAGTATTTTCTGGGCCTGTTAAACTATGATTTTTTTTTTCAAGTTTTGGGTTTTTACTGAAGCTGCACCCCTTTAAGGGACACCTGTCAGGGCCAAAAAACTTGGCAAATCTCCTGAACTGGAAATGCTGGGTAGAAAATTAATTAGGTAAACATGTGTCATGTAGATCTCCAGTAACAACCTGCTTTAATGTCAGTTGAACTAAAATCCAACAAACAAACAAAATTATGGGGGAGATCTTACCTGCTACAGTCAGTGGCAAAAATTTTATTTTACTTCAGGATATTCAGCATGGAGTTGCTTTATTGAGTCCTTCTGTAGTAGTCCTTTTTTTTTCTTTTTAACAGTAGTGAAAATTCCTTCCTCTTATCCTTCAAAAGCAGGGGCAAATTTTCAAAATTACAGAGGAAGCATAGGCTTTTTGGACTAAATCCACCACAGGATTCAGGTTATCTAGCTCTTCTATCTGTTCCTGGAAAAATCTAGAGCTAAAATTCAGATCTCCAAGTCATCCACTAAACTGATGCCCAGCCTCAAAGTGCTGGAAGTTTGTACACACTTGCATTTTTGTCAGTAAAGCTGTTTGTATGACTACAGCTATTCCGAATGTCTTGACTGTGTCGAACAGGTAGCCGACTCGGCCAACTTTGGGAAACACATAGTGGGTGTTCCTGTATCAGTATTCCTTGCAAACCCTGTTTTGATATGCACAACACACCTAAGTAAGGAGAATTCTGCAAAACAGAAGCAAAAAGTAGGGTGCTGGCAAAGCATCAGGCTCATCCTGCCCATGGATGATGCTCCAATAGTCCTGCATAAACACTCTGGAAGAGCACAGGGCTTCAGGCAACATGGCAGGAAACGCCTAGCAAAATTGCAGCCAGTGGAGATGCATGGACAAATAGCATCTGCTTTTATTTGACCTCTTATTGGAGTTTAATTTTGTGTGGTTTCATTTTTGTTATTTAATTTTTGTATTTTGAGTAATATTGTAGTTTAATATTGAATGAAATATTTTATTTCACAATAAGAAACAATTTAATAAGAAGAAAACAAGAAAACCTAATGGAAGAGGATAAACCATGCAGGCCTTCAGCCTCCGTATCTATGTGCAAGATTTATTAGGTTGTTATTTTCTTTCAGGGTTTTGAAGAGTCTAGGTTTAAAATCAGATTATTTTTTTTAATATAAAATTACAGATACAGGATAGCTCTACTCTGGGACTGGACTATATACTCAATTCAAGAAATACCTGTGTTGGACAGTTCAAAACCAAGAATGGCCTGTGTCACCAGATAGAAAACCAAGATCCTCATAGCACAAGATACTGCATCAACCCATGCTGACAGAGCTTAGCATAAGCCTTTCCCAATATGAAAAGCAGTATTTTGTTTCAGAAAATTGTAATGTTTTGATATGGGTGATGCCATACAAAATGAAATATTTGTGTAATCTGATGTTTTAAATAAGAATGGGGCTTGTGCTGTTGTTAAGAAAAACTTTTTCCTGAAATGGCCCTGTTTATTATCCTAACCTTACAACATATCCTGGGTCTGTCTGGCAATCATATTAAAATGACAGAACAACATTTTGGAAACACAAACACGTGTGCACATATGTATGGAGCATATCCATAGAGAGAGGTTTTAAGATCAGTTCTTTAGGACGATAGTTCTGGCTTCTGATGTGGCCTTGTGGGAAGACTTCTAAGTAGTTTATATGTAATTAGGGAATTCAAACCGATCCTTGGTTCTCTACTTGTTGAACTGGAAAATACAGTACAGCAGATGAGTCCAGGTCCTCCAAAGAGGTCCTTCTAAATCATTTGCAGAAAGGAGGCTAGAAATATCTGCTAAATTCTGAATAGTTTCACATGTCTGAGAGCTCCATTCCCTCATCTCAGGTCAGGCAGTGGTTTTGCTCTGTGCCAAGCATTGACATTTGTTGTTGATGGATTTTTATTTCACCTTCTCATGTTCAACATTCCTTTGAGCTGGAACATTTAGTTAAAGACTGTCTGAGTGCCATGGATAGAATCATCTTTAATCTTCTTACCATCAGAAATTCTGCAGGAGCAGATCCAGGTGCAGTGGTTGTTGATTGGATAGAAGCGTTCTATATCAACCCATTAATTTTTGCAGAACATTTTGTTTTTCTTTTAATCTGTGCTGTTTCGTGCACTTCTCATCTCTACCTTTTTTCCATTTCTTTGGGGGCAAAATAAACTATGATAACAATGTTGAATGTAAAGGCTCCATGTAAATACTTTGATTGTTTTAAAGACACATTATCTGACATGAGGACTTCATGTTTCTTGAGTATTTACTTTACTTTCTGGACAATGTGTGCCAGTGAGGCCTGTATAAGTAAAGCCAAACCAGTATGTCTGGAGAAGTAATCAACCACAGTACTGTATTCGTGTCCTTTCCAAAAAAACAAGTCTGTTGCTTCTACTGCCAAGATCTGGCAGGTAGCTTTGAGGAGATTAATGGCCCTGGTGATTGTTATTATTGGTTCTTTTTTTTTCCTTTCCTACCTCTAAACTATTACATTCCAATTGCTTATTTACTGAATAGCCTGAATGTACTAAAAAAAGCAGGTTAGTATGTGGGATGTTGTGACCATGTATTTGTTTACAACTTTATGCTCTTCAAGGAACTGGGGTACACAGCTCTCTAAAGTACTCAAGGGATCAGAATCAGCTGCACTTTTAGAGACAGTTTATCAGTCATGTAAAGGTTATTTCAGTCCTGCCAATATGGTAATGTATTTGCTGGAAGTTGACTCAGTCACCACTGATGAAGGTGGAGTTGAAGTTACTGGCAAGTCTCATGTGTTAGTTCTTCGCCTCTAACTTGCTTTGATCAAATAACGTTGCTGCCAGGATGAGGTCAGATTCTTCTTATCATCAGTTTTTCTTGATTTTGTGGCTGGTTACCAACTCTATTCTAAATACTCTGGACTATTTTCTCCTATGAAAACTTTCGTGTGATAGGGTCATAGTGTGGGAAAAAAATAGATGAAGTCATATTATTTGGATCCTAGTTGAAAAAATATTCAGTGACCTGTGTTCTGTTTCTTGTTAAAAACTAAGATGAACAAATACGCACTGAACCAGTAAATAAGTCTGTGCAAGTACTAGGAGTTCCTCTTCTATTTCAGCTTACTTTTTTGTATGGCTGCTTGATGTGGTGGAAAAAGGCTTTGGTCTTCTGGAAGTCTTTGTGTAAGCATATTTCCTAGGCCACATGAAGATATGTCTGTGGCTACCAGCTGAATAGCTTAGCGAATAGTGTACAGAAACAGGTGGAGTTAAACTCTCTGTGTTTTTTTTAAATGGATGTCTTTTTCTGGGTGCTTTTCTTTTCCACCAAGCTTTATGTATTCAAATCATTAAAGGACAGTCTTCAGAACTTCATTTAATAGTTCCTAAAGCACAGTATTTCACCCAAGGATCTTCAAACACTTGTCTTGAAATTCACGCAAAGTGAGTAATGTCTTTTGTTTCATTACCATTATTTCTGAATCTTTCCGAATTCTCTATGTTCTAATTACTTGCTCTATATCAGGGCCCTGAATAGGCCTTAATGGCCCTGACCAGTTCCACCTGGGGCTCTCATCTATACCCCAATCTGTGGGCCCACCAGTTATATATGTGCTCACCCCCTTACTCTGGGTGATTTTCTTGCAGTCTGGAGAACTTACTTTTGGTGTTGAGTTTTGGTCAAGCAAAAGGATGCTAAGGGAAACATTACCTTCCACAAAGGGTGTTAGGTACAGTTGCTTGTGGGGGTTCTTTAGCAAGGGGATTTTGCTGACAGCCTGTTCAGAGGTCTTGTGTATAATATAGTTTCACCTCTAAGAAATTGTCTGCAGGAAATAGTTGTTTTCTCCATAGGTGCCTTTGTTAAGGTCTGTAGAATTGCTATGCATTCCACTGCTTCTGTACGCTAATATTTGAATCTCCTATTATGAAGAAAAAGAGAAGGAAAATGTCCTCCTCTTCTACTGAGTTTTTCCTTCCCCTCTCTTTTAGTGGCAATTTGGGACAGCATAAGGAATTGGTAGTGGCATGCTTCAATTTAAATAGCTTGCTTTTTTGTGGCAGACTTATTTTTTTCATTAGTATAGGCTTTGAGGTGTTTTAGAAAACTAGTAAAGTAGTAATTTGTTTTGTTTATGAGAATATCTGATAGAAGTCTGAAAATGTGAAACAGAAGGGATCAAAAAGGGAATACAAATGAAGGGAGACATTTTAACAGCTCAGAGAATTGCTGTAATTTTGGGAGAAGTTAAATTCTCCCTTGACAAATACAGCCTGGTGTAGTTATGGACTTGTTGGTCCTTACTAAGGAGTCTAATTAGTTTTTAAGATGAAAATAATATAGAGAAGGGTTAGGAAAGGGCTCTCAATAATGGACCTTCTAGATTGTCACAGTCTGCAATGTCAGAAGAGATGAAAATCCTCCCTCTAAAGAAGCAATAATTGAAAGAACCAATGCCCCCTGGCTGAGTAAACTGGGAAAGGAAAATGGCAAAGAGGAGGCTTGTGAAAAATGTGTGTCTGGAGGAGCATTTACTACGAACAATAAATTGACCTATGGTTGTAGAAGCTGAGCTGAAGAGTTCTGATACAGGTTTTGCTGGACTGGAAAACTTGAGATGCTGAATAGTTTCTGGCCTAACAGAGAAAGCACAGATGTGGTCTTTGGGTTGCCTATAAAATCATCGTTGTCGATGCTACTAACGATTCTTCTTCCAGATGATGAGGAAGAGAAAGAACACAGCACAAGAAAATAAAAGATGGTTGGGGGATTTTATGCCTATCTCAAAAGGAAGTAGAATGTTATTGCAAGACAAGGAAAAGAACTGAATGTGTCTTTCTGAAAAATGTGAATACAGAATAATAAAATAGAATGACTAAAACCTAGGGAGATTCTTTATGTGAGAGACTCTTGCTAAAAGATGGATTCATCTAAGCCCAGGTCTCATACTAGGTTTACTTTTTAAAACATGGTTGTGAGTCCGAAAGGAGGGACAAGTGTGACAAAACCTCTTCATTTCGCTTGGGCGCACCAGCCACCATCCCTATGTGTAGGTGAGTGGTATTTTAATTAGTAGGCAGTGTGTGTTAGCACTGTCTCTAACAAAATGTCACAAGCAAATGCACATCAGTATAAGCCTAGATGGAATGAGTGCTTACAGTTTATTTATACTGTTTATCACTACAATGATGATATGTGTCTATAAAATGGAAACTATAATTTACCCTTCAAAGATAATTGCATACGGTGGGTTTGAAAGATAAGAACAAGGTTAATTTGGGAAGAGGAAGAACAATACGGATATCAAGTTTTGATCTGTGATTCCAAAAGTTTGTTTATAATAGGAAATATCATGATAGAGTTGGCTAGACTTGGGACAGCTTTTTGGCTTCTTTTTTCTTTTTCTTTTTTTAAGAACAGTGTTGAACTGGAAATCAGTCTTGGAACAGGAAGCTTAGATTTTTTGCAAGAGCTCTGTGATCTTCATAACAGACAAGGAACCGAGTTGTTTGGTTATTTGATTGTGAGAAGACTGTTAGTGTGGTTGATTTATATTTACTTCTTAACTATGATCGGCCTTGTGGAAATCTGTAAGTGAGGCTACCCACTAACTTGAAATGTGGAGAATTATGCCTTAAGAAATATCAACCATTTATATCAAACACCTGGCAGAAATAATATGCCCAACATGATTTTCTTGTCCTGACACTTAAATTATCATAACATGCTCAGCTATAGATCCGGATAAATAATATTGTAAATTCAATGCGGTTTTTTTTCCGGATGAAAATATCTAAAGCTATGGGGATGGTACTGAGGCAGCCTAGATGATGTCTCAAACTTATGTAGTAGTAGTTGTTTGCTACCAAAACCCTCAGTGTGGCATTGCCAGTTTAACTGAAAGCTTTGCTCTGATGTAGCATGGATGAGGGGATATATTTTGTTTTTAAGGTTATTATGCTAATCCAGAAACCCAAATGATCTGCTGAGCAACTGCTGTACAAACAGATAGAATTGCCTGATTATGTAGCAAAAGGCTTACTCCTGTTGTCCATATTCTGAAAAGCATTAAAGCACAACTAAAACTATATATGAATATGTTCTTTCAGTTCTTTTTGAGGTATATGGTCTCATTTGGGAGAGTACCCCATTCATGAGACAATATTTTCTTGAAGCTGTGTTGTGTTTGGTGATCCTACCCCATTACAAGAGGATGGACTGTTATGAAGACTATCCATATCCAAATAAAGATTCTTCTTAAAGTAGCATTTGCAACTCAGTAAGAGGCAGGAAAGACATGTTTGAAACATTTAGCATCCACACTGAAGTGAGAAACAACATTTCAGCTGGAACCTACTCAACTGGCAATGGATTTAAAAGGTATTTTGGCTGATACAGTCCAGACTACAACAGATTAGTGAGAAATAGCAAAAGAATGGTCTTGGACCCACTGTTTACTGCCAATATACTGCGTTGTCAGCAGAAAACAGAATCAGGAGACAAATCTTTAGATAAATTCTTGAGTTAAATAAGAAATGTAGAAGGGTATAACCAGCCATCACAGTGGCCTTTTTTCAAAACTGGTGGATAAATTGATGAAAATAATTGGTAATGACTGTGTGTGCTTGGTGAGTAAAAGGGAGAGCAGAAGTGAGCACATTTAAAATGAGATATAATTAGGTAGTCATTGGAGGGGTATAATGGAGAGTTTAATAGAATAAAAGAGGAAAGTGTGAACGAACAAAACGTTACAAATGGACTTCCACTTGCTGACTATAATGGCAAAGCTAAGAGCAGTACTGAAATGCATAATTCACAGTATATGTCAATAAAGAAAAGCAAGAAAGAATAAAAACTAAGGTTCTGGTGAGGACACACATACACAATGCTAGCTTTTTGCATCTGCAGATGGAAACCACCTCCCCTGTACAGGGCTGCTTCACATCACACAGGTTAGCACTCCGGGATACCAAATGCCTTCTACAGGCCATAAGGAGAAGGCTCTCCTCTTTGAAGTACATAAGAAATGCATGCATGTGGAAATGGATCTGTCTGCATCATCTGTTAGGTGCTTGAAGACCACTTTCATTACTGATTTGAACTTGGCAACACTCTAGCAGATGGGATTTACAAATGTTACCACTTAATTATATAGCTTTGACAAATTCTATGGAGGAAGACCACCTCCCAGCATGTGTTGTATACTTCTGAAGCTCACTAGGAGAGTCTCCACTTCAAATTTCAAGCTCTACTTTTCTATTTCAGCAGCTATTTCACATTTTTGAGGAATATGAATGGATGTGGTGGAACAGCATGGTCTAGTGGTGTTCAAATCAAGGGGATGCAACAGATGTAAATAAAATATTTTGGTTAAGTTATGTTGAAAGACAGGTCTGTTCAAAGCTCATCAGTAGGTATTTTCTTGTTTCTTCTTTTTTTCATATGTTATTTCACAAGGAGTCATAAAATATATGTAACTGACTTACTATTGCAAAGACTTTTTTATTATCATTCATGTGATTTCTTGGGAAAAGTTTAATTGTTAACAGTTAAATTGCATATCCTGTCCTGTTCTCTTCCACAGGATCACTGTAGCTGTGCACACTGCTTGCTGTGTCCTGAGGTGACAGCCTGTCTTCTGTCATCAAGGTCTAGACAAGATCTACACTTAAGTTTATGACAAAAAGTAATCTTAAGAAAAATGACACTGAACTACATATATCTTGATTTTAAATTAAAGTGTATGGAGGAAGGGACTATGGCACAGCAGAACTTGATAGCGCATGCTGGGTTTTTTTCAGCCAATAATGCACTTCTTATGAGCTTATTTCTTCTGAGAAAAGTTGCATGGGAGAGCTGGTGAAATGAAAGAGAACTTAAAGGTATATGTTACATTTTCATTTTCCTCTATCAGCAGATCAACTCTGAAACACCTTAGGTTTTCACGCATATTATCTTTGTTACAGAGGATGCTACCTGGTTATTTATTGGGGGGTGGGGGTGGGGTGGGGGTGTTGAGTTTTTTTAACCACTCCATTTTCTAAAACTGCACTTTCCCCTGCCCAAGGGAACTAATTCATAAAAAAAGACCTTAGCACTTAGAGAACATTTTTTATTTTTGATGCTGGTAAAGCACATTAAAAAAAGGATAGTAAGCATCATTATGTCCATCATACAGGCAGAAGATCTGCAGCAGAAAAGGGTTAAATAACTTGCCAGAATGCACACAGACAAGAGGAAGCAGGAGTGGAAGACAACCACCCACAAGTCCAGGGATAGCTTCTGTCCCTTATTCAGTACTGTAACTCTGAAAGGTAGGAATGAGAAGTACTAAACAACCTCTGCTCTGCAAGATGTCTTTTCGTAACATGGCTAAGTTTGGTTCTCAGGGCTCTCCCTCCTGCTTAGCTGATACAGTTTCAACTTTTTTAACCATATGTGACAAGAGCTAACCTTACATCTATAGAAATTGCTACTTTAAGGACCTTGTAGTGATGCTATTAAAAGAAGAATTTGGAAGTTCCCACTGTAAAGTCTTATCTTTGACTGTACCCTGTAGTACATAGTTGACTCTAGTAGATAAAGTTTTTTCTTAAGCTTAATTGCCATGGAAGAGAATAAAAACATTGGGAAAACTGTATTACCTAACACTTAATTATTTAAATGAATATTTGCAGGCACCTAGAAGACAGCAGCAAATCAAATAACAATAAACAGAGTTTTTAATTCTGAAGAAATTTGCCTACTTTCTGTAACAGAAAGAGTAACAGCAGATTACTATAGTAGATCTAATAGTAGATCTTGACTTTAAAGAAGGTTTTTATAGTATTTAATGTAATACCCTCACAACAAACTGGGGAAGTGGGACCTAGATGAAAAAATTAAACGGTGAAAAGAAACTACTAGGGAAGCCATAGTCTGATAGTTCATAGTTCACTATCAAGATGGAAGGCTGCTTCAAGGTTTCTGCAGTTACCTGTCCAGCTCCAGTTAGGGAAGGACTGCCAAAGTTGTGGGAGACAGGCTTGGAGCTCAAAATTATTTTGATAAATTGGAGAAATTACCTGGGGGGTGGGAGGGAGCTGAACGTCAGTAGGGACAATTGCAATGTGCAGAGTTTAGGTAGGAGTAACTGGCCATGCAAAGGCAGGCAGGGGAACCGCCATGTAACTTGTGTATGGAAGGGGACCTCTAAATTGTTGAGGAAAACCAGGTAAAGATATACCGGGGCGTTTCAGCAGATTTGGTTTATAAGATACACACATCTTACAGAACAGGAAGAAACACAACTGGATTACTGTGTTCAGTCTTGAGTGCTGCTCTTCAAGACCAGTTGAAGAGAGTGTGGAACAGAACAAGGAATATTAAGAAGTCTGGATAACTTAGTTTGCAGGCTAAAACTGTTTAGTTTAAAGAAGACTAGTCTGATGAGAAAAATGAGATTAATCTTTAAGTATGATAATGTCTAAAGCACAGAGGAGAAGAATGATCTGTTCCCTATCTTCATGACAGATATGACAAGAAGTAATCTTGTCATTTTCAGCAAGGAGCCTTAAAGTTAAATATTAGACAATCTTTCTATCAGGAAGGAAAATGAAACACTGCAACAGCTGGCTTAAGGATGCTCCATTGCTGAAATCTCAGGACAGGTTAGTCATCTGCTGTGACCCTGTCTGAGCGCTGAGGAGGGGGCTGGGTAACTCCTGGGAGGCTGCTTCACGCCTAACTGATAGTTTTGCCATGAGGCACTCTGAACACAAAGGCTTTAAGGCCCAAGCATTGCAAGCCCTCACATAGCATAAGATCTGACGTTTCAAGATTTCATAATCTTACTAAAGCATAAAACATTTACAGCTCTCACATCCTTAATGAAAAGCATAAAGATTGCAACTGGCTTTATTGATACTTTGCTGTGTCTGCAGACAACCTGAAATGTGACCTGTGCGTTTCATCCTGAGCATGGAAATCTGAGGGCACTCAGAGTAAAAGTTGTGGGAGAGTTATCTCAGGCATGCTTAGGGCCTTGCCTTTGCAATCAGCGTAAGTGGGTGAACAGGGTCTTTCTGCACCTGTTTGTAATTAGCTTTGTTACAGTATTCCTTTACTACACCTTCAGCTTAATTAAAATTTTGCAAGTATAAGTTAGAATCAAGAGAATGTAAATTAATGCACTGCTGGTGGAAAGCCTACTGAAGCGAGTATGTCTTTTCCCATTTTCTTAGTATACATATGTGTCTACATGGTTACACACCACAGCAAGCGCATGGGTAACTTTCATATGATTCTGAGAGCTGGATTTGATACACTAGGTTATTCCTTGCTTTATTGGACTCTAGTGCAATCAGACTAATTTGTCACCTGAAAATCTGATACTTTATTTTTAACATTTAAACACACAGAAAGAATTCATGCTCTTGGTTTAACCTGCTGGGACAGTGGGATTTAGTGAAAAACCTGTGTAGAGATGTCAGGACTACTGGCTACCATAAGCAGTGGAAGGTGAGGGGAAGGAACATGCAAAGAATGCTTTTGAGAAGTAGATTAAGTTCTTGTATACATTATTTTTTTTGAGGAAATTTAACATGCAGTTATTATTAAACAAATAAAAGGGGAAGTTCTCTCTGTTCAGAAGGGAGAACTACTCACTTTGACAGATAAACTGTCTATTTCTTTAAAGTTAAAAGGACATGGTCAGGAGTTTCGTCCTTTAATAGGTTTGTTGGTATGCTTTTATTTCTTCAGTGAAATACAGAGGGATTATCTAAGAGGATGGAAAGGAAGCCGGTTCCGAGTAAAATTTCTCAAATGAGCATAGTAGTGAGGTAAGCTGCATTGCAAAGATACAGTTTGTAGTACATATATCTGACAATATATTCTTTGTTCCATGCTTCTGTTTCAAAGCACAGTAAATTAGTTAGCATGGAGTTGATCATGAACAAAGTTGATCTATTCTATCTAGTATTTGGCATCCCTGTGCTGTTACTGCACACTTGTTTATCGCCTGCTAGGACAGTTGGTCTCCTTACTTATCTATCTTCTTTCTGTCTAAGCTGAACTAGGATCAGTCTATTTTCAGCTAGACTCAGATGCAGAGACAGTAAAACCAGGTTATTGGAAGCCTTGAATTTCCTTAGGTTATCCTATTTCTGGTGAGATGGGGGATGTGTGTGAGTGTAGGCATGTGCTTATATGCCTGTGTGGCCCCTATGCTGGCCATGACACTCAGATTGTACTCCCACTTCACATGAAAAGCAAGAATCTGAGAATTTTGTTTGTAAGGATGCAAAGTAGCCCTTCCTTATATCTCTAGTATGGTCTGTGTTTGTTTCCAGTAGAAGGAAGGGCTAGGCAGTGACACCAGTGCTGGGCTATGGTTCATAGAAGGAGAGCAAGTTAGCTGCAGATGGCCTGGATTACAGCTCCGAGAGGGAGGAGTGATGAAGAAGGAAGGCCTCTTGCAACAAAAACCTGAGCTGAGACAATAGGAGCTTGAGAGGGTTGAAAAGAGACAGGTTTCTAAAGAATCATTTTTGGGACTACAAAATATTATAGCATGTTATGAAGTGCATCACAAAGTATCAGTGAGGCAATATGCAAGGTATTTCCTGGAGCATTTAATCACATGTAGATTAGATCATTACAGCTGTACAAAGGTATTTCATTTTTGCCGTTAAACGAAACAGTATTGCTCTTAGGCAATGAACTCTAAGGAAGAAAAAAAAAGAAAATCTTATGGAATAATTCCATGAAAATACATATCAGTATGAAGACATCGTTAGCAGTCATTTCAAAATTCCATTTATTTCACAGTGAACTTTGTGCATGTCTGCAGGGTTTATAAAATGGAAAGACGGGGAAAGCAATTTATTAAAGCCAAACTACACCAAGCGTAGATGCCTTGTCACCCTTCCCGCAACAGGGAGTTTTGCCCTTCCACTCACGCCAAATGTCACCATTCCAGTGAATGACATAATACGTATAGTGCTGAGTTCGCTCTGGTCTTCCTCAAGAAACTTTCTCTGCTCTTTTCTTCTGCTAAAAAAGATGCTCGCAGAACTGCAGATGTAACTGCCAATTGGCCTGATAATTGGTCCTGCCTCTTCCACAGCCCGATGCTGAACTGCCATGCATCAACACATCCATCACCTCTAAGTGCCAGTCGCTGTTTCCTCAGACTTGCTGGGTGCATGTAGAGTCAAGGGCAGTGGATCCTTAGGCATGCTGGAAGTGGGACAGAGTGGGTGGGATCCATCTCTTCTACCTTGAAGCATCTGCATTGCACAGCGCAAGGGTGTAGGACAAGAACAGTGGATTAGCTTGAGTTTAAATGCCTGCACTGAAGACACCTCCATCATCTCCAAACACAGTGGCAAGATGATGGCTTTGCTTCTCTGAAAATGAAGCGATGCCCCACTGCTTCTTATTATTGAGCTATATTCCATGACATCTGCATCTGAATGGACAAGATTTGAGGGAGGAGGAGGAGAAAAAACAAGTATTTGACAAGTTCTCAGAAGGCAGAGAGGAGCAATACCAGGAGTTAATGGGATTTCTTCCAGCTGAGAAATTACAGGGCTGAGAAGCCAGCAGCAAAGTTTTGTGGGAACGCAACAGACCATGTCCCTTATGTGGAGATGGGACAGGCGCTAGCTCTATAGCAAGCGCCTCACTTGCTATAGAGCTAGAGCATACACAGCTGCTTGCTTGAACCTGGGGTGTGCCATGATAACTGATGGGTAGAGTGGGCAAACAGTGCTACGGGAAGAAGAGCTCTGTCACAGCTCTCTCCTCTTCCTCATGCCTCTTTGGCATGAGATAGCAGCTGTACATAACTCCTCCTCTGGCCTTGGGCAGCCTAAGGAGCTCTTCTCGGGGAGGCTACCATTTGCTAAGGCCTGTGCCACTGTTAGTGATATTGCGAAGACATAAACAACGGTGGCCCAAGAATCTCATTTCAGTCCTTCAACCCAGCTCTGCTTTTTGCCACAGGCTGAGCAGGTACAGGAGACTGTGACATTCTGTGGCTGTTGACTAAACCTTTCCTATTTTACACAGATATTTTTTTGAGCAAACAAACTGTCACACTGCACTCTCGCACAGTTTTTATTTCATTTTTGGGCTATGCATTTTTACTTTTGTATATGTTTTCATTTCAATCATAAAATCAGGCATTTTACACTGTTGCAAAAACAAAGCATCATTTTCTTTTTAGATCATAGCATTTTCATAGTAAGACTTCTGTGCAGTACAGTTGCTAATCTGTCAACTCATACTTAATTTTCCTCCTTGTTTAGTGGATGAAGATTTAAAAAAAGAGTAATAAGAATATATTCTTAAACAGTAGGAGAGAACTTTCTTTAACATTCTAAAAAAAACCCTTGAAATATTCATATGGTGTTGCATAGACTGCCCATGAAATATGCATGAAAAATTATACAAGGTACAAGAAAAAACACGTACCACCGGAAATCATATTCTTTAATTTAAAAGACAAGTCTTTATCTAGCAAGTAAAACAAGAATATAGTAAGAGCTAGACATGTCGCTAGTAACTGTCATTTTGGAAAAGGCTGACTGCTGGCTGCTTCTCTCTTTGTAAACCTGACTGAACTCGTGCTTTCCAGCCACCAGAGAGCTGCTTTCTCATGCTTCCACGGGCCTTATGTAATATATAACATGCACTTAAAATACCATGTGGAGGCATTGCTTAGCAGGACTAACCTAGTTGTGAAAGAGCATCAGTTTCACTTCCTTCAGCCAAATGTAATTGCTTTGCTGACGGTTAAACCATTCTGTTGAATATCCAGTTGTCCGGTAGAAGTCATTATCTGTCAGGATAGCATCTGATAGGTAGCTTCCCCCAAATTAATGAACATAATAATCATACTTTTGCCATGCTTTCAAAAACAAACCTCATGGAAAAGATTATTCTGCACATTTAGGACAGGTTCTTCCCAGAACTGCAGAGCAAGAGCACAAGTCATCGCTTGCTCATTCAAAAGCATGATGCTGCTCTTACCCCAAAATGCCATCCTAATTGTTATTGATCATTAGCCTACGAGTATGATGGGGGAAGATCCATTGATAAAAGACAAGTTTTGGCTAAGAAGGTCTTGTCAGCATAGATGATAAGGAATATCAATCTCCAGGAGATTACTGATGAGTCTGGAGAAAAAGTGGTTCCCAAATTACACCAAAGCAACTAATGGTATCTATGATCATGTTCTTTGTACAATTGTCCTCCATCTTCTGAGCTCACACATTTTGCAACCTACTGGTTGATCTGGCAAGGCCCACATTGACAGAATGAATTCAGCCCTCCTTCTTTTAGTTAAGAAAGGTCAGATTTTCTCACCTGTCTACTACCATGGACAATAATGATGTTCTAATTACAGATGTCCCATACTGATGTCTTCTGTCTTTCCAAAGTTCTACTACTCTGGCTAATGGATGAGACTGTGTTTTGCTGAATGTTGCAGAACAGAGTGGCTTAGCTCACTATCTGCAGCTGGCCCTGAACTTTGGGCAGTGGCTTTGGGAGAAGTTATCCCAAGAAACCCCCTGCAGCCATGTTTGTGCCTTGTCCCCTTGTGGCTGCAGGTCAGTCACTGCTTTGTGACTAGGCTCTGGCTTGGCTTCATCAGGCTGGCATTCTGCAGCTGCCTTGGGCCCTGGCAAAGTGCCAAATATACCTCCAGATGCCCTTGTGTGGGTAACCACCAATGCGGCGTGCAGCACCAGCTCCGTTTGGGTGACTGGTCTGGGTAAGGGTACTGCCACTGTGGGAGGAGGAGATGGATTATAGCATGGCAGGAGAAGAATCAGGGGAACTGGTAAATATTTGTTTTGTTTATTGCTGTGGTTTGCAGTATACAGCAGGTGAAATTCTGCAGTGCAGATGGATGGGCTAGCAGGGGGAAAAGGAACATGGAGTATGGTCAGGTAATGCTCAATATTAAGAAAATCCCCACAAATATGAAAACAATTATTTGCACTGTAGATGTGAGCCAGCTGGCTGTGTGGTCATGGCTGCAGCCTAACATTAAATATGCAGCAGTTACTGAGCTGCATCTCCCTGTGAATGATACACCTCCCCATTATCCCTTCTTGTGTAGACAAGCCCACAAATCAAAATAAAAAAGGGAAAGAAAAGCTAAGCTGAATGTACAGTCTACTAAAATGCTTTCAAAAGAGCGCATGCCAGTCTGGTTTGGGCTTCAAAGATTTTCAATTTAAAAGTTAGATTTTTTGCTCTTACGTTTCAATCAAGAAAAAATATACTAGATTGAGGCATATGCAGGTATGCCTCCTTCTAGATGTTTTAAGATTTATACATACAACAGATTATAAAAGTTTACCATGCTTAGGTGTAAGTTGCAGTCCTCTGTGCGTGACAAAATTATTTTCCTTTTGATAAAGAAAATTGAGCACTGAAGAATATGTATCTCTCTTGTTCTTCTTAATTGATTTCTTTGCAGACAAAGACACTGCTTAGATTAAGAAAATGATGTATGAAATTTATCTTACAATCTGTTTATGGGAAAAAATAATTGTAAGAAAGCTTATACAGAGCAATGGCATGGGTTTATATAGTGATAGTATAGTTACGCTCATTTTTATTATAGTTGCAGTTGTGGAAGAAAAGAATGAGACAAAGGGAGGAGAAGATATGAGCTTTCTGGCAAATTTTGTGCATTTTGTGGTTTTGTTTATTCTCTTTGTAATAAGTTAGCTATCACCATGATGCATTGTAACAGTATGTGATCAATTTTCTAAAGTTTTAGTAAATTTTAAGATCACATCAGTATTAATGTCACACATCTGCCTGAAATGCTTTACTTTTCTCTTGATAAAGGTAATGGTTAAGTTTAAGCAGGGGAGGAATTCTATTTTTCATTTTTTCCCAGTGCCAACATTTTATACATAACCAGTTTCAGTGGCTCCCTATTTGTGTTTTTGTTGCACTTTTTAAAAAAAAAAAATTACTGTTACTAACATGTTTCTGGCTGTAATAGGAAATACATATATCTATACCAATGTCATTAGAACTCAAAAGCATATGTGATAACTGAAACTACTGACAAAGTTTCAGTTTGAAATAAGTAAACATTTGTGGGAGCACTTCCACATCAGCTGATAGTTATCTGGTTCTTACACTGAAATTTAAATAAATTGCCTGAAGACAACGAAATTAATACCCTGTTTAACCCGTGCTACTCCAGGCAG
Organism: Falco rusticolus; assembly: GCF_015220075.1. Taxonomy (NCBI): domain Eukaryota; kingdom Metazoa; phylum Chordata; class Aves; order Falconiformes; family Falconidae; genus Falco; species Falco rusticolus. Next base: position 106,408,222 of record NC_051188.1, on the reverse strand, counting down.
ACCCAGGCAAGTGCCTTTCCTATGGCAGGTCACAACAGCTGAAGGCAAGAGCAGGCAGGAAAGCAGGCAGAGCTGGCTGAGCAGGGCTTGCAGCAGGCAGATGGGGAACTGGAGCAGCCAGGAATATACGGATAGGGGCTTGCAGTGGAATATTTCAGAGGTGGGATAAAGGCTAACTATGCTCTCACTGCGCTCACTCCAGCTTTTGTTGCTTTAGACCAAGCAACTCTTCTCCCAGCTCATGTCAGGGTCCACCACAGAGGACAGTCAAGCAATTGCAGGTGCTCAGCTGCAGTGAATAACCGCTGATTTTGTGACACCTTCCCACGGTCTTTCTTCAAAGCAAGCAAAGGCTAGGGTGTTGGCAGGACTGCTATTAGCCTGTGATGGTGTGGGTGCTTCATGGTTTTTTGGGGGACATGATGTGAGTCAAGTGACCAGTCAGATTTAAAGAGACTGACAAGTTAAACAGTACTTTTCTTTCTGAAATGCAATGTGTGCATTTACAGTAAATGTTGCTCTTACAACGTGAAAACTAGTTTACTCAGTGTTTGGTAGTTTCTTGCTATTATTGCTATTTAATATCTGAGTTACGGCAGGACAAGTGCTGGCAACAAAGTTTTGTTTCCTCTTGCAGGATTGTAGGAGTCATAAATTGGTGGAAAAACATGTTGGTTTCTTTTCTTTTCTCTCAAGGGAAGTTCTTTCCTAATGTCCCATCTAAAAAAAAAAAATCTATGGCAAGGAACCTAATGATTTCAGAGGAAACTAGATGGGGCCCTTATGAGCCTCTTAAAAAATTCCTTTAAAATGTTCTTAATGCGTATCTGTTTTGGTAATGCCCATTCTGATAGCTTTTATCTTGACTGGAAATTTGCATTTAAAATTACTCTGCATGAAATTAAGGTTATTGTAGACAAATAGAAATCGGATAGTTTCATCTTTCTTCTGTTCAGCAGATATGTCCTTTCCCTCAGTGTATGATTTTTTTAAAAAAGAAAATATATATCTCTGGCTCTCCTAGCTTGTCTTTTTTTGTTTTCATTTTTTTTAAAATTTTTTTTCTGTTATTGTTGCATGGAATACTTACTGGCCTACAGATTTTTACTGTATGTGTCATATTGAAAACGCACCCCTTTCCTAAGTTGCAAAGTAAGAAAAACAATTGAATCTGTGCCTTTTATGTCAGGTTAATAGACAAAGTTGTATGATCTGTAGACTGGAATAGTACCTCTGTTCTGCAGTTTAACACTGAGACAATAATTTGGTCAGTAGCTGCCCATGATCTGTGCTATAGTGAGGTATGGATATATATTCTGTATACCAGAAGCACGTAAAGGCTTAATAGCACTGCTAATTACTCTCCTATCTCTTGCCTGATGCTAAAAGCAATAGTTTTAAAAGGCTACAGTTATGACTGTAGAAAAGGAAGGAAAGTCAGGAAAGAAACAACAATGTAGGAAAATAAGTTAATTCTGGGAAAAAACATCTTTTGTGGTTGTTTTTGTATGAAGTAGTCATGGTAAGAGCTGAAAACCTGATATCTCTCCTAGCCTGGGATTTGCAAAGCTGCATATATATATTTATATATACACACACACATATAGTCTTCTAGGCTTTGGGTATTAGTATGAATTTTTTTGTTAACCTGAGACAGATAAAGTCACTAGCCACACAGAAGGAAAAAAATCACAGACTGAAGCTGAAATGCAAAAAACCTGACTTGTAGATTGGGTTAAAAGGTAGTTAGATGTTCTTTGAAACGTGTCTACCTGGTGTTATATTTAAAGGCATTAACTTGCTGGAAAAGGCTGAATTGATCCTTCTCCATGTAACAGGTGTAATCAGTCAGAAGAGGGTGCTTGCTCTGCTGTAACCCTGGGTCAAGTGCCAGATGAGTGTGCTGTGCAGATTGTGCCTGACCATGGGGAGCCTTCACTGAGTGCAAGACAACCTCTGTCCTTATGTCTGAATGAGACTGAAAAGCAAAGAGCAGGTTCATCATCTGGCACTGCCTATACTGTGGGCTAAGGAGAGATGTAGGGTGTTTGGCTGTTGAATTTGAGGAAGTAGTTCTACCAAAGGGTTGGTAGGAACCTAAATGGGCATAGTGTTACCATAACCAAGAGGCTGAGGGTCGAGCCTTGCTTTTGATTATGTTACAACAATGTCAGTCCCAAAGCACTCCAATGTAAATACTAATTATGCTCCTGCTCTTTCATCCTTTCTGTAAAATACTCAGGTCTTTATCTCCATCTTTTGTTGCCATCTGACTGAATTTTTATTGTCTTTGCTTGTCATGGATGTGGAATACATTATAACAGAGGAATTATTTATAGAGTTAAGTACTGGATCTGCATCGCTGTAATTCTTTCCAATTTGCTTGCTTGATTTTTTTAGTAATGAAGTGTCCAGACATGAATTCAGTGTTCTGAGCACAAAATGATTACATGAACTTCAAACATGTTTGCACAGTTCAAGTCAAATGAATGTTACATTTGTATGACTGTTAAAACAAATTTTTGGAAGTGTAATGTTCAATAGTTATGGATCTGCCGATGTTGGCTTCACAAGAGATCACCATCAGAGAACAGTAAGCTTCACTTCTAATTTTCATGTATGCTGAAAATAAAGATTCAATCAGCTAGTCTCTCAATTCATGGTTTCCTGCTGTGTTCCATGATACCATGGATATAGGACCAGCTTAGAGGAAAAGTGAGGTTTGTTAATGACAGCAATGTGAACTTGCTTAGAAATTATAAGACAAGACAATGATGAGTGGCGAATTCTGTACTAAGGCAACTAAGTAAAGGCCCTGCTGCTCTTTACAGGGTTTGGGGGAGGGCTATTGAACCATTCAGCTCAATGGGACTTCATGCAAGTACAACTGTGCCCCCATGTGGATATCAACATAGCTTTAGAGCTCACAGTGCCTCTTTCAGAGGTGCCCAGACCCCAAAACTCTTGCTGGTTTCAGGGAAGGTGGAACTGTGTCTGTAAATTTCTGCTTTAAAGAGCCCTTTAGGTATAGACTTAGTTCTGTGCTCTAGATGCAGCTAAAAGATTGTTATCCAAAAAGAGATTGGTTTTTTCTTTTTTTCTTTTTTTCTTTTTTTTTTTAATGGCTGTGCTTGCTGCCTACTTCAGATGCAGATGCTGGTGTTCTTTTTATTTAACCAAATTACTTTTTTTCTCTAACTCACACCCTACACTTTCAATGGTTTCTGCTTCATTTCTTAATAATAGCCCAGCTGCCTCTTGTTTTTATGTTTCTTTGTTGATGCATTACCTAGTTATGCCTCCTGAGAGTTTGCTTGCTGAGGCTTTATAATACCCGATGGAAACAGTTTTAGGGAATATATCACTTTACAGAGCAACACCTATTTAGCTTCCATTCCATATCACTGAAAGTGCCCTTTGAACAACTTCAGCTTAAAAATAAATTTAGAAGCAGAGAGTGTGACATTAAGTTAAAGAGTGAAACAAGATATCGCCCTGGAATTTAAAAATATGTATAAAGAGGAATTCAGTGGGCGCTGTGACAGTCTCTGTTAACAACAAAGTGAAGATGAGATGACCCCTCCGCTTACATCCTTGATGATGTGCATGACTCTAGTATCAAGTTCCAAAGTGTACTCCCCTTATCTTGACATCTATGGATGGATGAAAATAGCAGCTGAGGTTTTGACTGAAAAACCCTCCAAATTGGAGCACTGTAGGAATAATGTTAGAAAAAACTAAAATCTAAAACCATCCTACACTGCTGTCTTTCAAAGACCTTTTATTTAAGTAAAAAGCAAAGCTGTGAGCATTTGGAAAAACCTGCCTGGAGAGCAGTTTCTATTCCTACTACAAAGAATGGGAGGGAGAAACCCCCTTCCCTTCAGACGTGCAAGCCTAAAGGGAGCTTAATTAAAGTAAATCAAAAGAAGAAATATGAATAAGTGGTAAGAGAAATTAAATATTTCTCTATACATAATAGAACAAGCGTCTTCATTTTCAGCTTGCAAACTTTCCCCCTGAATGGTCTTGTGTTCATATAAAACTATTGAATTTCCAAATATAAATAGATAACTATTGGCAGCGTTCTGGTATGCTTTTTTTATCCTGAGCCTAACAAGTGAGTGGCAGTGAATATGTGAGCTTTTCTTAGCGAGCCCAGAGGGACTTGTTCACTGGGGTTTCAAACTCTCAGCAGCTTTGTTGACGTTCCTCCAAAGAGGGCCATCTAAGGTACAAAAGGGCCTATGGATTCGGCTTGGAACAGAATTTATTTCCTTCCCTAGTTTATTCACAAAGGCATTATTCTTGCTCCCATTGAAGTAATTGGCAAAGTTTATGCAGATTCCTGGGAGAGCAGGATTGGGCCTCAGTGTAACCATCTGTCTGCAGTGGTGCACAGGGACTGGTCTGAGCACACTGTGCTGCTTGGGCACAGCAGCAAAGCACATGTGACTGTGAGCAGGTTTATCAGCACGGTGGTCCCTGGATATAGGCAGTAACCACCTTCGCTCAAAACAAGGAAAATTTCCATTCCATGTTCTTGTCTGAGTGATTTTTTTTTTGGATGGAAATGACTGCACGCTGGAAAAAGAGGAGGAAAGCAATACAATATGGGAATGTCTTGGCTATCTTGGGTGAAAGGGATGCAAAAAGAAATCTGGCAGGTATGTCATGAGCCCCTGTTTATACACATCCTTGGAAAGCATCTGATCTATCAGGCTATTAGCCGCTGTGGACAAGTGTGCTCCCGTTGGCAGCTTTCATGTCTGCTGGGAACCTGAAACAGTGAGGAGAAAAATGATAGCATACATTTCCACCTTCAAGCTTTAAACAGAATACTTCCGAGGTACTGAAAACTAAAGCCAACAACTATTTGAAATGTTTCAAAGAGGCAGAAGCCTCTTCAGCCTGTGAAAGAAATAGCGTTCCAGGTGAAATAATGCAAAATAACCCTGGTGCTATGGCATGAAGGGAAGATGATTATTTTTTTTTCCCCCAGCCCAAAAAAATTCAGTACAAGTTGAATTGTGATCATGCCAAATAGATGACTATATTTAACTGTGTAGGCCTATTTCTGCTTAAATCTCCCCTGATGGCCAAACAGTACCAAACATATTTTTTCTTTACTAGTCCTTTTGGAAACAGTAGGTGAAACTGTGATAAAAATGGTCAGAAATCAATGTACATAACCTATCTATTTTTTCATTCCTTTTAAATGTTACTTACTACCCCAGAGAACAACAGTGTGAATGGTTGATCTGGAGTATCAAGAACACAATGAGAATTCGTTTAGTGCTAAGCTTTTGGTGATATTTGCCGTAAAGACTGGTTGATTAGGTCATGATTTAAACTGTAAGGGTAGAAGCATTCTGCAGTAGGTACTGTTTGCATTATGTTAACACAGACAATATGTGTTGTTAGTGGTGTCTTTGCAAACAACAAGTTTACCAAAAAGGGTTTGGTCTTGCATGCTTCAGAGTCACCCATGTGCACTGAGAAGGTTCCTCGCAGTAATTCCACCTACTTTTTTCTAAAAAAAAAATAAATAAAAAATAAAATTAGCCAGATCCTGACACTTCATACCATTAGTTGTTTCCCAGCTTTCAAAAAAATGGTGACAGATGATACCTCTTTACTAATAGTTTATAAGCAGTGAACTGTATGTTATGCTCTGTGAAGTGTCGTGGGGCAGCAGAGAAATCTGCTTCACAGTGCTTTGTGACAGTGTGCTGGACCAGGCAGAATTGCCTGCTGGATGGTGGACTTGGAGTTGTTTGAGAGAAACATTTGAGTTTGAAATCAACCTTGGAGACATTTTTAGAGAGATCTATTTCATACCTGGGAGCCCTGGCACTATCAGGACAGAGATATACAGCAGGGGGGCATTCCCCAAGAAATACAAATCTAGCCATGTCCAGATAAAGTGAGAAGAAACTTTTTTTCTGAATCTTACAGTGCCTTTGTAGAGGTTGTTGCAACTAAACAAACCACTGAAAGTAAGCCTGAGATAAAGGGTGTGCCCTGCAGAGGAACAATGACAATAGAGATATCTTTTCTTTTTTTCCCCAAAAAATATTTTTATTTCAATTTCTTATGCTGTAGGTTTCGAAAAACTTTTTGGTATAAGGATTTGTGCTTGTGTTTTGAGGGGTTCCTTTAAAAAAAGAAAACAAGAGCATCCAGTATGCTTTGCCCCATGATATCATCATAAAAGTTATCAACCTTCTCCCACTATTTTCTACTATACTGACAAATTTTAACCAGAAATCTTGTCCTCAACAGAACATACTGGATTCCAGTTTCTGCTCAGTACATATGTTTTGCATAAACTGTGAGGCTGCATAGGCTTTCCTTTATGTTCTCATCTTCCCCATTCACCTAGCACTTTATCTGGTCCTTCTCAAGAACGCTGGCATGGCAAACAGTTTTGTAATGTGTCATGAAATTGCTTGACATATCAAGAAAAGCTATGGAAAATGGAGGATTGGGGGAAGAAGGTATGAGACTTGCTTTCACATTCTCTGCTCTTGTTTTCTTCTCATGTTCGATTTTCTCTTCTGTTCTCTTTTCTGGTAACCATACAGAGCCAAGGAACCTGCCAGAGGTGGTCTGTGTTCAGATGCTGTCACATGAGCCTCTGCAGCAGGTAACTGGTGGTGTGGGGTGCTAGAGAGACCTGCACAATGGTAATAAGTATGCAGCTGTCTTCCCCAAATACAATTGTAGCTATTAACAATCCAAGATAATTACTACAGAATATTAAATGCTTATAGATGCCCTATGTCAGTCTCTGAGATGCACTGCTTTGCTGCGCAGACCTGGGCGTGTCCAGTGATGGAGGTGAACTACAGTTTTGAGGGTTTGGTAACTTTGGGTATCCTCTGTTCTGAGACTGACCTGTTTCATTGCCATACTTCTTGGATCCTCTTTGAGAAACAGTTGACTTGCCATCTCCTCACTTCTTTCTGGTAATCCCCTGCTTATTCACAGAGATTATCTGGTTGTCCAAGGAAAGTTTCTCGTGACAGTATGGTTTCTTTTGTGATATCTCTGTAATGTTTGCTTCTTGTAGGGGTAAGCTTAGTGTTAGTTTAGCAATGTGAAAGCAGATGCTATGGTAGTGAACCATTCAAGTCTGGTTTTCTGCAAACAAGAAAAGTCAACAAATCCTTTGGTAGTGCCACTCTGGAATTCAACAGGGTACAGAAAAATATGTAGTTCTTTTAAATCTGTATGCTTTATTATTTTAAAAACATTTTCTGCCTGTCTTATGGGTTAAGGATTATGAGGTCTAGCTGTGGTGTGCCTGATCAGTACTTTACTGCTAAGTGCCCAATAAACCGCTCATCAAATGAGAGTCACTGTGAAATGCATTTTCACTGGATGTATTAAGTGAACGAAGGCTTCTGTCTAACCGTAGTACCTCCCATTAAAGCTGCCTTAGAGAAGGGAGAATACTAATCTAGGACAGTCATATCTGTACTTTTTCCAGTCATTATGAACCATCTCTAAGCCTGCTTTGTGTCAGGATAGCCTTTCCCTCCCTATTTTCACAGGAAGTTTTTCTCCATTTGGTTCATACATTGACAAATGCACCTATTTCACAGTGTCATTGTTCCCTTTTCTTACCTCTTCTATTTGATTTGCTTTCAATTGCTACATGGCTTTTGCTGATCTTCTACATAAAGGAGCAGAATTACCCTTACTTCATGTGGTTAAAAAAAAAAATCCTTTTGGCACTGAAACTTTCTCTCTGAAGTTGCTAATAGAAGCAAGAAATATGTTGATCCAACCACCTGTTTGAATAACCATGATCATTTCCTGGAAGTCATTTAGCAGTACCTTTGATAATTTGTCTTTGACAGGGCATGACCTTCCTCTGTCTCTGACATGGTTTTTTTTTTACCCTTTTTGCTTCCGTGCCTTCAGAAGCTGAAGCTGCATGTGCATCCTGTTGAAAACAGTACAAATGTTACTTGGAAGAAACAGCATACAGTTCAGGGGGTTGCTAAGAGTATAGATATCTGCTTTGGGGTTTGAGGGCCTTCTGGAAAACTCTAATACAGCCAGTCTTTTCAAATCCTTTTTTAATTTGTGGGTAGCAAAATTGTATCTTTATTATATATTCATCTACTGCTTACAACTCTACATACTTAAGCACAGTGATGTGCAATGTTGCCTATTAGTTGGACTTTTGTATTATGTAAAGTGGCATGAAAAGCCCATCAGCATGATATGAACCATGAGTTGGTTGGGTTTTTTACAGCCCTTCTATTCCTTCCTGTGAGTTTCTGGTTTTCCTGGATGACATCTTCAAATTCCTCGGTTCTAGTCTGCTATCTCTCTTCAAATGCAATCTTGTAGTAGTGCAGAATATTGTTATTGATTAGTAATCGTTAAGTAAATGGTTTATCAACCTGACTGATGAATTGTTCTCTTCTGATAAAATTTTCTTTCTGTCTCACCCTGGTTATCCATACACTGAATTCCAGACTTAAATCTGGGGAAGAAAAATGGCTAAACATTGTAAGCCCTCAGTTTTATCTATTTATTTGACTGAAGTAGAAGATATTTCTGACATTAGTCTTATTTGGGAACTTCTGTTCAGCCGAAAATCCATAAATAACCACTGCCTTTTATTGGCTAATGACCAGTCCATCTCTGTTGGTGTGCCTATAATGCGCACATGATGATCCTTTCAGCTCCTATCTACTGTATCTTGGCTTGTGGTATTGCCTTAGCATGTGCTGCTCCATATGGTGCTGCTTGTGGTTTGAAATACATCAACTGCATGCTTTTTGCTTTTGATTTATTGCACTGAAACTGAAGGGAAGCCAAAACACAGAAACTAGTATTTCTGAAACATGCTTTTGTTATTTCCCATTGATACAAATTTGATTGCATGGATTACTTTGAGGAATGGTTAAATCTGGGTCGTCCAGTAGCCTTGTCCCATCTTGAACTGGAATTAAGTGGAGAAATTCTGTTGGTTTAAAAAAAAAAAAAAAAAAAAAAAATAAAAAATGCACCTTTCCCCCCCAATCCCAAATTCTTCTACCTGTCCTATACATTTGCATATAAATTCTTAAGTCCTAAATCTCATGTGTTCAGTAAATGATTAAGTTAATCCCCTCTCTGTGGTCTTCCACAGAGTGGAAGAAGAACCAGTGAGCCTTCAGGAAGTGTTTATTTTGTGAACAGTTAGAAATTTAAAATCAAATACCGATACATAGTGCAAGGCTTTGTTTTATACCTAGTATCACCCTTTGCTGGGACACTCGCTACAAGTCGAAGTCTTGATTAATTTGGACTTTACAACTTTGTAATAATAATCTAGATAGATGATTTAGCTAATTATAATGGTTGCTTATCATATTCTTACTGATCTACAGGGATCACCCATTGACTTGATTTAACCCTAAATCTGTGGCAAAATCATCTTAAAGCATGAGGCTAAAGTGACACAGGTTTTGGTGACTTAACTGCTTGTACTATAGGTACTGCAGACTGATGTGCCATCATTGACAGTTACACAAAGAAACCCTGTTGGACTCTTAACAAGGGATTAAAACAGAAGAATAGCTTTCCAACTTTTGACAGGACACCATGTATATTTGTCCTGATATTTTTAGGTTTGATTTTTTAAATTATTGGGTTTTTGTAGGACAGTTTGCACTACCTGTTTGAAGCTCTGTGGATAGGTCTATCTAATTTCTCTGGTAGCAATTATTCATGAGGCTTCGTGAATCACAGCAGCAGCATTGACCTCTGGTAGTTTATAGAGAGCTTTATTTTTGAAAATACAGTGCCTGCTTGGGGTCTCTTACAGCAGTTTGATGTTGCTCTGTCAGAAGTACATAATCCAAGACTCAAGGCAACAGTAGAAAAGTGGCTTGGGAATAGGAAGAAATGAGATGTGCGTGTACATGGGGTGATCCTGGGGATTCAGTTTTTCTTGCCTTTGCTGGGAGATTGATGACTTGAAATTCAGAGGAAGAAAATGGGTAAGAGGGCCAAACAATCTTTGTAAATGACTTCGGGCCCCCCAATCCTGCCTTGGTAGTGGGAAATGTTACCTTTACATAACACGGAAGTAGAGCTTTCTAACCTTACAGTTCATGCTGTGCTGCAAGGAATTAGTGTGGGTTTTGTCCCTGAACATCGCTGTGAAATCTGGAAGCATTGTGTCTAGAATGGGACATCTAGCATTGTCTTTGATTAGAGCAGCCACAGCTGGTGGATCTAGTGTCAGGCTATCAGCTTTTCTCCATCTAAAAAATCCAGTAATGTCCCTTTCACTTTCAAAGCAGTTGATAGACTTCTGTAAGGTACATGAGATTCTGTGCTACAAGGAAGGACTTGCTAGGGAGAAGTTTCTTTTGGAATTAGGCTGTTGAACCTGTGGCACATGTGTAGGTCATGAATGCTACATTTGATTCCTGGCCTGTTTTCCTGGATGCGGGGCTACATTTGTCCTGTAGAAAATACTTCCTCCCCACACCCCGCGCAAGTATGTGCCTCATCGTTCACACAGTGTAATAACTGCAAGTATGTGGTGTTCTTGTGTTGGGGAACACCACCGACATTATGTTAAACTTGTGGTTTTCTGGTAAATATGATATTTTTCATGCCAAGGATATGAGAATAAGGTTGGACTTCCATTTTATAAAAAATATTTAAAAAAAAAAAAAAAAACCCCAAAACAAAAAAGCCCATAACCAACCAGCAGAATTTCTCACTACATCTTCCAGATTTTGAATGCTTTTTGGCTGCTGTATTTTCTAGTTACTTCTGGAAATCTTTAAATTAAGAAATTATAGTTTAATATTTGCTTCAGCTGGTATTTTTATCTTGCTCATTTCAATATACTTTTTAAATTTCCACTGAACGTAGGATTTTAACGTAGGACTTGAACATAGGAAAAAAACATTATTTTTTTTGTACTGCTGGATTTGTGATATCATGGCATTCATGATTAGTTATTTTTCAACCTTAGAACTCATTTCAGTAAAATTAATGCATTGTTCAAGAAATTTCAACTATTAGTGGTGGGCCTGACGTTCCTCACTGCTAAAGTTTGAATAATGAAAAGTTTGGGGGGGGGGGGGGGGCGGGGCGGGGAATGGTCTGGCAAATCCAGTTAAAGAATTAGAACAAGTGCAGCATATGGAATTGTACTTGACTCTTTGATAGCATCTGTTGAAAGTGATTGGCATTGATTTACTAAGGTAGAGCTGAAGACTGGACAATGGTGGCTCCCTACAATGCTATGCATTTTAATGTATAAAAAAAAATATGTAACACAAGGTACACCCAAGTACAGCATTGCTGATTTTTATTTTTCAACTGTGGATGAAAGGTTATAGGTTATAAAGGATAAAGGAGGTTACAAGTGCCATAAAAGTGGGAAAAAAATATTTACATTCCTTATGCAGCTGTAATGTGAATAGCCTTAATGGTTGTCTTCTCTCTTTAGCCTGCTTTCTGTTTAATACACAGATGATTCCTACAAGAAACAACTTTCAAAAAATTTTATGTTATTCTTCAAGATTCTTTGTAAAAGCTACCTGGAATAAATATTCCTTGGCTTTTAAATAGCTAAAACCAACAGGAATATATGTGCCCCCCCCCCCCCCCCCCCATTTTAAATGACAGTAGATACAATACAGCTCTCTTTTCCCAATTATTTTTTCCTTTTGGGGTGGTGGTGAGGAGAATTAGAATTATTATTCTAATCACCAGATTGCTGATGCCTATTTTAAAGAAGACTTTCTTGGATTATTTTTCTTAGGGTTTTTTTTAGATATCCAGTGAGGCCTTTGTCCTTGACTCATACGTTTACTCAAAGGACAAAACTCTACTGTCTGGGTGAATCTTCTGTTCAGCTTTAAGAGTTCTTCAGATTTGACTGATCAGTTTGATGACTTATCAGCATCATCTGTGCAAACTCCAGGTCTGTGGCATTGGCTAGTTACAGCAGCACTTGAAAGATCTAATTCACTGAAACAGAAAGACTATGTTTCATGCATATAGTTACATACTTTATCCTACCAGAGTTTTGCTTGTTGTTTTTGGTGGGTTTTTCTCCTTTTTCCCTCCCAAGGTATATTATTCTGGTTTCCTGTGCAAAAATTATTTCTTTTGTATTGTCTTTGTTTATGTCTATATTTCATTTGTTCTATTCTATGCATTTATTTTGCTGCACTGGGAACTGTAGCCATTTCTGTGCTGTACTATGCAAAGGTTTCAGGTGTTTTCTACTGTTATCAACCACAGAAGTGAGGTGGCAAAGTAGAGGTAAAGATGGCAGAGAAGGGAAATGGAACAGAAAATTGTGATCCATAAGGTTTACCGCAATATCAATTGCATTTCTGAAATTTGCCTTTTGTTAATAGGAGTTTTATCTAGTTATAGCTTAAATTTCTTCTTGCACATTAGTTCACAGCTTTGATCTCATTTTCAGGCTTGAGTACCAAATAGATGGAACCTTTGTCAGTAGTTCTTAATCTTCCAAGGGGTTTATAAATCAAAAAACGTCCCAGTGGACAAACACATTTCCTTTACCAATTTTAAGTTTGCCAAATATAGGCTTGCTCCCTTTGTTCTTGCAGGCAGAAGTAATGTGCTGACTTCTGGAAGTCCATAGTGAGGAGTGAAGAGCTGGTCATCCACCATCTAATGGTGTAGAGTAAACAGTAAATGTGTACACATCTTCAGTTTCAGGTGCCCATATTTGTATATAATATAGACGTATTCTGCCCATATTTTCTTGTACCTAGGAATCTGGGGTGCTGTGTGTGCTCATCTTCTTGAAAGATTCAGTAACTCCTGTGGAAATCAATATAGAGACAGTAAACAGCTTCAGGTCTCCTATTTTCAACATCAGTTTGTCCATGAATTGTACGCTTAATGTATTCATTAGCCATGAGAGCTACAAAATCTTCAAATACTGTAGTCTGAAAACACTGAATTTTATCTCTGCCTTTTAATAGCAATGAGTGTGCTCTGTTTGATGTTATAGGTGATAGTCAGATGTTATAAATTCTCTTGAACCTTGGAAGCTTCTTTGTTGATTTGTACAGAGCATTGAGGATATTCAGGTAGATGCTTCATTCTTGATGTATAAGAAAATAAAGCAGACTATAAAACAGATTGATTTTTGCATTCCTGAACAAAACCTGAGGTAAAGGTTGTTTATTTTATTATTGGTAAGAGGTATAATTCTCACCCTTCTATTATGTTCCATGAGAAACATTAAATGTGTATCCCAATTGGAGTTCAGAAACAATTTTTCAGAAATCATCTGACAATTGCTTTTTCAACATATAATAACTTCAGGGGGGCATGTGTAGGGATGAATGTGCATATTTTTCATATAGGAAAATATCTGAAGTCTAGCTTTCAGCAACACTCCTGGAAATCTAAATTCTGGGTTTGTTGTGTTCTGTGGGGGTTTTTTTCTCCAGAAAATGAGATCTCTAACAGAATAAATGACATCAAATTTTGAGCAGTCTTGGTCTGTGACACAAACCTGATCCATGCTACATGTTGTTTGTGTTGTGCTCTTATTTTACTCCTGACCAGGTGGGAGCCTGCAGGACAGTGTGGTGTGTGGCATTCCGTAAGGTATCAGGAGTTCCTACCAGGCACATGGAGGATGCAATCAGGATGAGGTAAAAGGGTGACTATTTCTTCTGAGTTGTCAAAACAGCTTTCTCCTGGCCTCAGTAAATACTATTAGTTTTCACTCACGCTTTGTGTACCTTGTTTATATGGGTACCAGGAACACTTTGGGCAGGGATACTGTTCACACAGCTTCCTGCAGTAGGATACCAGCTTAGCTGTGGCATCTGTTATCAGCCTTTAACCTCTAAAGTGAGGAATTACTGAATGTGGGATAGACTGTTTTACCCAAATCCAAATTTGGATCTCTGATCCAAACAGGATTTCTGATACTCACAGGAGATAAGAAAATACAGCCTCAGTGGGCATAAGGTTCTTCAGTCTGTAGCAGACCTCAGGTGCTTTTCAGAGCCCAATAATGTGTACAGATCCAGTAACAGGGGGTTGTCTTTAACAGCTGCAGTGTGGAGGTGGCGAACAGGAGTTTTTCTGAACTCTGAAAAGGATTGAAAAACTGTTGGCTTGCATTTTTCCACCTGTTTGGGGGGGGGCTGTTTTTTGGTTGTTTTGGGGTGTGGGTTTTGGTGGTTCTTTTTGTTTGGTTGGTTGGTTGTTGTGACGTACGGAATTAGACTCTATAACTCGAAAGTTATAAAGTAGGTATGTTTATTGCGCGCAGATGCACGGGGGTTCGCTCCTCCACAAGCGTGCATGCCCGAAGTGACGAACCATCTCACATTTATACAATAAAACAAATGAATATTCAATTAAGGCCTATACATATTCGTTACCTAAACCCGCTTACTCTCGCTTCGTATGTTAATTAGCTTATCAGTCCTTTGCCTGCAATGTGGTGGTCTTGCAGGTTTGTAGGTGATTCATGTTCTTGTGACCATCAGATCTTCTCCAGCAAGAAGACTTAGCACTCCCTCCCTCTAGATAGCATTGGAATATCTCTTATCCTTTTCTCATTCTTTTTTAAATAGCCCCTTTGTTAGAGGAAGAAGGGCAGGCGTCTCCTCAAAACTGTAGGCGTCTCCTCAAAGCTGTGTGTCTATGTGACCAGACACCGCACCCATGACTAGTCACCATACCCACATTCCTTGAGCAGACACATACAATCACAATCGATGTCCATTGTCCCCATTTCACACTATTTCTCCATATCAGTTGTTGGTTTTTTATGGGAGTATGTTGTACAGGTTTTTGTAACTGTAGAACACTTTTTCTAACTACTTGTTCTAGCAATGTTCCAGACATCAGGCCCTCTATCTCAAATTTGTTTGTGAATACAAGAAATCCTAGTCTAAAAAAGAAAAAAAAAATTAAGATGGTAATTGTGTGCTTTGTCCTTGGCATTTTTTGGATTCATTACTAAGCAAAACTTACTATTGTTGAGCTTTATATTCCCCAACCTTGCTATACAGGTCTGTGAACTGATTATGCATATTTATTTTATTTATGGTAAAAAATAACAGCTAAAAATAGATAATATTTGTCAAAATACTGTTTGGAAACTTCATCTCCTAAAATAAAATAGAAAGAACAGTGCATAAAACCTGTGTATCAGTGTAATAAACTTTCTTGCATATCAAGTATATATTGAATTATCTTGAGATGATCATCAAGATGTATTGAACCAAGTGGTGAATATTGACTGTGTCAAGGCTGAGATTAATATTTACCTCAAGGGTCAATAAATTTTGATGTTGACTGAAATGTGAAGTCAATATATGTGTTGTTAATACATTCTGAATGCATTCAGAGGAAACATCTAGAAATCTGTTCTATAACTCTAGGGGTCCTAAGGGACACATTCCTTCCAGCTAAAACTGTAAAGGAAAAGAAAGAAATGGAACAGAGTGACCTAGTTTTAATTAGTCAGTCAAATACATATGCACACACACACACTTCATAGCTGATGGATCAGTACAGGTAGAGTAAGGTTTCTAGAGAATTGGTGCAAACCTACACAACATCTCTGTGAATGCCTAAGGTATCACAAACCTCCCCTTCCTTCTTTGGCTTCAAGTACAAAGGGCATTAATTTTACTGTGCTTTGTGTACTATAAATATAAATAAATGATTAAGTGTTTAAAAAATAAATAAAATACAAGGATCCCCTGCCCTCCTTCCTGAATACTCTAGTATATACTTCTTTCTCTGGAGAATGAAGAATGGGACAGGTTTATATCATGTTGCTCAGTGTATTATTGAATACACTTTGTATTCAATATATTGAATTGGGGGGGTAATTGAATTGAATCAATTATTAATTGAATAACAAAATTGTAGTGTATATATATAAATATATAGTTGAAAAAGCACTTCAGTTGATGAGCATTATGGCAGAACTACTATAGATGTTATTCTTGCCAAACTGTTTCAGACAATCAAGATAGTTTTAGCCCTTTGGTTCACATAAATAACTAGAGAAAGGCATTCATGTGACCGATCTGAATGAAACTGAGACATATTCCTGTGGAGAGAGAAAAGAACTACCCCTTCCTTCCCCACCTGTAAAATGAGTTGGCAGCTCTGAGTTTTGCTGAGTCTATTTGTGTGTGAGATCCTTTGTGTGCCATTTTTCCTCCATGCATCTGTTTTGTTGTTACTAAACAAAACAAAAATATCACCTTTCATAAAGAATTTTCAACCTTCTGTTGGAAATGGGCATCTGTCTTCTGCATGGCTTTGGAAAAATCCCAATCTGTTACACAGAATGGCTGGGGGTTTTCCTAGACTCACGGCTTTGATCAAGATGTGGTACAACAGAAATGAAAAAATATCTTAGAAACCATTCTTATGTGAGGTTTAAAATACTAATGGAAAGAAATTGAGGTTAAGTCTTTGCTGACCAAACTGTCTAGTTTTTGCAAATCATATACTCTCTCTGTTTTCCAATGGGATGTGATAGTTGTAGCATGTGGGCACAAGTGAAGAGACAAAACTCAGCTTTGGCCTTGAATTGCCCTGTTTCTAAGGTTAAGTCTGAAACAAATGTTATTTTAATGAACGCTTTTTATCTAATAAAGTATCATTTGAATGAGCAATGTAGCTGTGTTATTACGACATTGCTGAACCTTCCTGCTATTTCCGTATCTCATTAAAATAATAAAAAGTAGTCATAAACTGTTGCTAAGGACAGAGGTTGGCTCAGAGTGAGATACTCATTTAGCATTTCAAGAGTTATGCTGCACTGGAATGGCACCATGTTCCTTGCAAAAGCAAGAAGAACAGGCAAAGGAAACCTTTGAATCTGGCTTGCACAGTGTGCAAGAAGTAACATGAGAGATGAGTGGGGTTCAAAGACTCAATGGGAGGTGAAGCCCAGCCCGTTTCAGCACAGTGAAGAGCTAGAAAAAAAATTCAACAGTAGGCTTGTTAATATTTTAATTTGTTGCTGTAAGCTTTCTCAAAATAGGTTGTAATGGAGCTGGAGTTGCTAATCGTGTGTGTGTGTGTGTTAAGAAACTTTTGCTTTATTTTCACTTGTTGGCATTTGTTTTCATCTTTGTCTATGCACTCATATTAACAGTTAAAAGTCATCCTGCTTTTCGAACGTGTCTTGAATTATGCAGCCAAGCCTTCTTCAATTAAAACACCAAAGGATTTCTGTACAAACTTAACTGGAGATATCAGAATTAAAAAAGGAATCGTTCCTTCCTCTCATTCTTTTATGAGTATGCATTTAATTTGTTGGCTTTTCAAGTGTAGAACTGTGAATGTGTCCAGGGTTAAGCCAGTAGGAACAAAGACAAAGCCATTTGAATGATGTATGTTAGTCTTCTCCTATGCCAAGGTTGTCTGATTATCAGTTACCATCGCTAAAGTAGTAAGTTTAGTAACCCAAGAACTTATCAGCACAAAGGTCAATATTTCACTTGTCGGTCCATTTGTAGGACTGTGGATGTCATCCTGCTTTGTCATCTTGCTGTGAGTGGCATTCATTTTCTTTCTCCAAAGTATCCATTTGTTATATGGAAAAGCAGGTACTGTGCTGCTTTTTTTCTCCTCTCCCTCCTTTAAGTTTTTCATTTGTTTTTAAGTCAGTGTCAGTATGAGCTTGCCTTTTCACGTGCCTTTTTAAAAAGAAGCCTGTTAAGACCCCACTGCTCTGAACTAGGAATATTTTTCATTATGGCCAAAAATAACTGGTAACTAGAGAGGCTGAACTTCACTTGTTATCTAGGGAGCATTCAGTTGTTTGAGCCTTAGTTCTGCAATGGTGAGCAACCTGTTTAAGGTTTTTGTGGTTACAATAAGTTGTTGGATGTAGACTACTGTCATGTTGTCATGGTTTAGTTGGAGTCTGAGCAATCACATCTCATAAGGATGTAAGACAGAGCAACATATGAACATAAGGGGCAACCCTTTTTCCCTTGTTCTTGTTGGATAAGACCCTGCAAGCTTTGCTTTCAGATCTTATTATTTGAAAGTGGGAAGTGGACCTGACCTGTTCACATACAGTCCGTGCAAACACATGCCTCCTAGGACCAAGGTCTCCTCTTCCTTCCACACAACCAACAGTTTTTAAGGACTTCGATCTTTGCTCCACTTTCCCATTTCTTGGCGTCTGCCTGTCACTTAACTGATGGCAATGTAACTCAGCCAGGAGACATCTCTGCCCGTTGTGCCCATTGCGAAGACTGAGGTATGAATTCCAGTAACCTTTGAACACTTCTCAAGCTGTGAGTTTTAGATGGCTTTGAAGAGTAATATGTTAATGCAATTTTGATTTCAACAAATACATCTTTACTTAAACTAGCATCTACTTTGTGTTTCATTCTATTTCTTTTAACAGCTAGATTGACAGCTCCCATAGACTAACTTTGGTGGTGTGTTTTCAGCTTGGTTGTAAAGGGAAGATGAAAAGCTTGCATCTTGAAAGCAATTTCTTTTCTAATTCCCGGGTGGTGAAACTGTTGATGGATGTAACTTGTCCAACAGCTATCTTTTTCAGCCAAGCTGCTAGATCCACAAGACAATGATCCTAGCTGACTGAATTCTCAAAGAGAGAAATTGTGGGGGAATACTAAGACGTTCTAATGATGATTAGTAATTTTCCAAAGACCTAACAACCTAGTACAGATCCTGTTTTCCATAGGTGAAGCTGGCTGGTTATTTTCTGGTTTCAGTTGGTCTTCTAAATCTAAACAATTCTTTTGTGAAAAATTGAAACTACAGAGAAGCCTCCAGACCATCTGTCAGACATTGTTTATAATGCACTTTCCTTTCTGTAAGTGACAAAGTTCATCAAGAAATTCTAGATGAAAAAAACAAAAAGCTTTCATTGAAGGCCTTGAGATGCTACCTCTGGCATCGGTTTGAAGGAAAAGAATAAAATCGGGTCCTGTGACAAAATAATAATCTTGAAGATGGAATGTTACCTCTATGTTTTAGCCCTCTGAATGCAACTTTTTTCTTACTGTTTACATGCAAACAATGAAGAATTACACTGATTTTATGCTACCTTTTTTAGACTGGTTAGGCTAGTTTCAACCTTCTACAGATGTATTGCTGCTGTGGAGTGGGTGTGTGCATAAACAAATGTATGTCTTTTGATTGGGGAGGAGGAAGGGAATGGCATGTTTCTGCATGCAAAAATCTCCTGCGTCTGCACCTGACACCATGGATATGATCTATTAGTGCTCAGATGTTCCTAACATAATTTTTCCTCCTAGTGAACAAAAACCACATTAGAAATTGCTTGCGCAGAACTTCTTAGGACATATCTGGATCATCTGTCATCATGGGCAGGGAGATTTAGTGAAGAAATAGTAGATAACATTTGAGTAAATTAATTTCTCTTTATCTTGTGTTGGTATATCGCTTGTCTGAACATCTTTGCTAATCAGTCTTGCCAACATCCTAAAGAGATTTACAATATTCGTGTAATTACCAGTCATCTGTGAGACTGATCAGTTCAAGGAAAA
Organism: Falco rusticolus; assembly: GCF_015220075.1. NCBI lineage: Eukaryota > Metazoa > Chordata > Aves > Falconiformes > Falconidae > Falco > Falco rusticolus. Next base: position 106,388,660 of record NC_051188.1, on the reverse strand, counting down.
ACATCCTTGCTTTAACAATTCTTTTTTGGTGTGACAATAATCTCCTCAGCATATTTCCACACAGCTGACATGCTATTCAGGTTTTTTGTCTACTATGTAGTGGGCAATACTTCTACAGTTTGTGGTAAGGCTTGCTCTAGCTCTTTGATGCACCAGAGAAACCATGTTCCACTTTTTCCAAAGACAGAATGTGGGAAACATGTGTACTAAAAGTATTAAGATATGTGGTCATTTTGGTCTTTTATAAAATAATTTAGGTTGGAGGGGAATCTCTGTTAAATGTAGGGCCAGGTTATACCAGGTTGCTCAGGGCCTTCTCCAAGTGAGGTTATGGAATATCCATCCATAGAGATGTTCACCACAAAAGCTTCTTCCTAGTATTCAGTTGGTGTTTCCCTGCTGGAAAATATATCAGTAGCTTATCACTGTGCATCTTCAAGAATAGTCTGACTTGGTCTTCTTTAGATACTATCATTAGATACCTTTTCACAGATGAGTTTCATTAGCAGGGGCCAAGAACTTTGAAATGATATCTAGGATCTCACAGCTGGGAGGAAAGATGAAGATATATATAGAAAACATAGACGTAAGAAAACATTTCTTGAACTTCTGTAGCTCAAACTCTCTGTGACTACTTAAGTTTTTGTATGCTCTAAATTGATAAATGTAAATACGGACACATAAAAAATGTGTATCTTGTTCCAAGACCCTGACATCAAGTAGGTGATCTTGAGGTTAATTGCAAAGCTTTTGGGACACTGTGGAATTACATGTTTTTCTTCATGTGATAGCACCCTTTACTTTTTTTCAGAGCTTTACAACATATTTTGGGAATGGTGACACATCAGTTGAAAGAAGGTGATCAGGAGATTCTCATGGGCACTGGTGTGTCTGCCTGGTCTGAATGTCACAAAGTCCTGAAATAATTCTGTGTTCAGTTCCACAAAAGACCAGTTTAAAGCTTAGTTTTAACTGATTAGTAAAAACCTAAATCATATATTTTAGGATTATTGTTATTATATATTGTTATTGTTATTAAAATATTTTTAAAAACTGTAGGAGTAGCACTTGGTTGGAACACAGGACACTAACTTAATACATGGATTAACTACCCCCAAAAAACCAGCTACAACTTTCAAAGTTAAAGGATTGATGCCCCAAACTTATCTGCTTGAATGAATCAGTTGTAATTTTTTTCCTTGAAGACCAAACGTAGCAACATTCTTTACTGGTTTTGAATTCAAAAGAGTCACCATGTAATTAATTAGAATGTTTTATTAGGCGACTGATTTCTGTACACTGCAGTAGCAGAAAATATGCCACATTAAACAGCTAAAAGACTAAGAAAGAGAAACAGTGCAATGCATCCATCTAGAGAAAAAAAGTATGAGAACAGAAATGAGTCTAATGGAGACTGTTAAATTGTTTATAATTTTATCAAGAGAAATTTTGATTTGGAGTAAAGGAGACATTCTAGAGCTCAGTGAACTAAAACTCCAATGTTTGCTGGGTTTTTTTGGGTTCGGTGGGTTTTTTGTTGGTTTGGGGTTTTTTTAGGTTGGGTTTTTGTTTTTGGTTGTTTCAGTGGGGGTTTTTTGTGATGCATTGCTTTTTAAATAGTTCATTGGTTTTGGTGTGGGGTTGTTTGGGTTTTTTTTTTTAACTTAGTCTGAATTTCACACCGTAACTGCACAATTCATAACTTCAGACTCATGGGTTTTAACTACATGTAAATGTCTTTTTTATTTCTACTTCGCATCAATCCTAGCAGAAAGGAGAAACCAATGGTTACCAAAGGCTGGCCCTTGTCCTGCATCTGCTGCTACAGTAATAACTTGTACGTGCCTGTTTCTAGAGACAGCACTTCCCAAGGTGAGCGTGAGTACAGTCTTCTAGAAAGCTATCATTGCTAGTTCCCAAAGACAGGCATTATCAGTATTGTTGGGTCCAAAAGCACCAGATTTATCAAACGCCTTTGGGAGCCATAGTGAAATAAAAGATGATCAACAGTGTTTTCATAACAGATGCAACTGTGCTAATGCAATATATACCCTGAGGCAATATAGACAGTCTCGGAATGATCTGTAGAGGAAGCTTTTCATACCGTTCAGAGGACAGGGGCAGCCAAAAATAATCTCATGACAGTGTGAGTCTGTCACTGATCTTCAAATGTATCAAGTTGTGTCTGCTGCTCAAGCCTGTCTCTAAAGCACCAAAGACTTCTGAATGTGTTGTACTGGTTATTGCTTGACAAGATATGCAGAATTTTTAGTCATGAGAAATACTGTGGGTTGTGCAATACAACTGTATGTAGTTATGTGCTGGTCTTTAGAATAAAAGAAAAACAAGCATGAAATAGCTACAGAAATAAGGACTGTTTGGAAGCTAAAACTTTACATTGGTGTTGAAACGTAAATAAGCTGATCAATGAAACAGTTGTAATGTTTGAGTGTGAGAAAGCTTCTGGGCTCTGTCTCAGTTGAGGTGAGCCAGAAAGTACAATCTAGAGTATGAAGCCATTTCTGCAAATCTTTAAGACTGTTTCTTTCTTGCACTGATTGGATGCTATATTTTCAAATGTGATGATTCAGGATGGAATCATTACAAGTGTTTCTCTTTCTAATAATTTGTTCTGATATAGGGAGTTGTATAGGGCTAGTGTGCAATGAATATACAGAGACATACATGTATAGTACTGGTTTTACAGTCTACTGCAATATTAACGTTTTCTTTGATACATTTTCTCTGATTCAGGACTGTGGAAGGGAAAATTTGTTATAGAACCAGGGAGCCGTTTTCACTTATTTTTAAAAACTTAGCCTTTAAAGTGCAAGTACCAAGACGAATTAAACAGTCTTTAAATCCGTTTTCAGTATATTGTAATGACCTGAATTTAGGGGAAAATAACCACAAAAAAAGAAAACCACACAGGAAAAAAAAATACCCTGTACCCTTCCATATGCTAGTTTAAACTCCAAACCCAGACCAGCCTTAAGGATCAGTGGAAAGCATTCCCAAAGCACCATTATAGCCATCTCTCAGAAAAAGTCATATTGCAGTTTTTAAAAACTGCTAGTGGAGTAAGTCCTGCTAATTGGGAGATCTTACAAAGGAGAAACTAGTGGTAAAGTGAACTCAACTGTAAGCGGTTTTGCTTGATGTTTCCATTATGAAATCAGCCCAATGCCCAGTACCGTGAACAGTAGGACATACACAACTGCAGGTTTATGCTACCATATGTAATTATTTTTTTCCTTTCATCTGCATTCATTGCTGTACTCAAGGTATAACATTTATCTTACAGGAATTTAAAGACTACAGTAGCAATTTTAGGTTATAACTCGAAGGACCAAATTAACCTCAAATGGACGAAGCTGTTTCCCATAAACGACTGCCTTCAGAAATCACAAAACGTGAACCCCACCATTTTTAGTATCTCTTTCTTTTTCTGTCCAGACCTGAATTTATAACAGTGAAGGTCCAAGTTTAGTGATTTTTCATGGGAAAAATGTGTATGCAGCTCCAATTGGTGTGACTTTTCTCTGCATCATACCAATATTAGTCATTGAATTTTTTCAGCCATTTGTTTCTTTTAATGCACACTAGATAGGAATTTCAGCTAAGCTGTGAGCTGTAGCACCGATGTTTTTAACTGGCCAGAAGGAGATGAGATTAACCAATTTCTTTCATATGATATTTGCAGCATTGGTTCTTGTATCTTAGTTAATGAAAAGAAGCATATTATTCCATTTATTCCTCATTTCTATGTGATCTGCCTAAAGATACTGAAAAGGAATTCATGATAGGTATATTTTTTAATTCCCAACACCTAAAATAAACCACCCCAAAAAAGCAAGTACCACTATTCTTGCAGTACTTCAAGCTTTGTAGTTCAAAATAAAGAGTTAACATGCTATTTGCCAAATGTGTATAAAGGGCATGGGTTTCTTTCATTTTGTTATCTCACACTTTTAAATATTTGCAGTGTGGCATAATCAGGGCACATAAATATATATATATATTTGCTGTTCTAATTCAATGACAAAATTCAAGATCCCTGAGGTAAGGCTAAGCAGGAGCTCATATAGTCGGGGTTGAAATTCAGACACTGCAGATATAATCCATCTCCCTGACACATGCAGTGCTTCATTGTGAGACTGCCAGACACAGTCTGCTGAGATGGGAATGTCACAGAATACCAAAACAGAGGGAGACGCAGTTTTGTTCATCATTACTTTTATCTACGAATATCCATCTAACAGTCTACATACATAGCTGTTGCCAGACAGAGAAATATGAATGCAGCATGGAGATGCAGCAGCTAACATTCAGAGAAGTATATGGAGCATATGCTGGGGGCTCAGAATTACCTGAAGATAATTTGGGTAGTTAATCAGGTTAATTGCTTATCTTCAAGGCAGTATTTTGGTGCAGACGCTGAGTCACCACCTTGGTTGTCTAGCAGAGATCAATGTTATGCCTGGTTGCCTATGTCTGCTAGTGAATTCTGAACCTAAAGGACAAAAGGAACCCTGAAGGCAAATAAAGTGCACTGTCATCACTGGGGAGGCAGGGATGCAGGCAGAAAGAGCTGCAAGGGCAGTAAGAAAAGAAGATTTTTCAAAAATATACAGTGCTACTGGTCTTGGAATTACTGCTCACTTATTCCCACTCCATATGTATTTGAATTTTCCATGCTAGGGACAAAAGGGGAAAACCTCTGAACCAATTTAGAATGAGTTAAGGTTCCAAAATGAGAGATACAGATGTATCCGTATCTTAGATACTTGTGTCAGTTTGGTCTTATGCAAAAAGCAAAAAAACTTGAATTGGCTGTATTGACCAGTCATACAGATTTCAGCGGATTTTCAATCGTCCATGTCAGACAGCAAAGGGCTAAAAGTGTGTGTGAGTGCCTGGCCTTGTAGCTGTTTCAGCCTAGCATGAGCATAGGTAGTTCTGTAAACTGCTGGGGTCTCTGGGTAATTATGGCTCTAAAATCAGAAAGGAAGAAAGCTTCTGGGGCATTGAAAAAATACACTCCTGCCATAGAGTTGGCAGAAATCAGGCTGGCCGTATGACCAACAGGTTGAATTACTGGACACATGGCTAGCTTAGCATTGTGATTAAGCATTGTTAACTCTAGCTTCAAAAGTGTGTTTTTATTTGAAATAGGGTATCCTATTCTAGTTGTATTGAGTAACATCTCTGTATAGGCATTTTCTGCCCATTTGTAGAAGGCAGCCTTTAGCTAAAAGCACCACTGTAATGTGAATCAGCAGCTCAGTGACACAGCTGAGGAGTCTGGAGCAGTGGAATGGGTGGAAGTAAAGGTCATGTACGAAAGCTAGAATATAACCATTGCAGGGATGCTAACAGTTCCCAAGCTTGTGGCAAAACTTTCATGGGGAACCTGCAAGGAATTAAAGGTTGAGGAGAAGGTGCTGCAGGTGGGCTACCTGTTGGGGAAAAGGGAGCTAAAGGTTAGGCTAGATATTTTGGCATTGGTTAGTGCGCCCCCCCCCCCCCCTCAAGTTCCTGTGATCAACCATTTCATTCTGTCTGCATCATGATAGTTTTCAGTGCCCTCTCTGAATCCCTCCCTCAATCCCAACACGAAGCCCTGGTCTTTGCAAAGTGGCCTGCACCACGACAGAGAAAACCCAGTGAATGGAAAGCTGGCATTTCAACTTTTCTTCCAGTTAAGTTTTCTTTTTGCATTATCTTTCTCTGAATCCTTTTCTTACCTACTGTAACCAAAAGTGTCAGGGTTGGAGGGAAGTGCCATCACGTTACCTCAATTTTCTAGAATGTATCACTTCTGAAGAAAATAGAGAAGATCATGACAACACAAGAAAGTTGTGCGGTCGGTTGTCTTCATTCCTCCACCTGCACTAATCTCAGCCAGATCTGAGATCTCATGTGATAATAAATTCACTTTGCATCTCTTCAATGTTGGCATCTCCTACTGCACTTTTCCTCAGAAACATACTGATTTGTTGAATTACTGGGCATAAAGATCAGAGGTAAATCTGACCGCTGCTGTCACTTAGAAATGGGTTAGACCTGCCTGGTTTGGTGATCTTATGAAACAGAGCTTAATGTGTCATCCAGCATTCATCTCACATCCTTACACTTTGTGGAAGTCTGAAATTTTCTTAGGTGTGGGGGAAAAAAAATATATTCCTGTGCACATTGGTTTTGTATTTCCATATCTAGTAAAAAATACAGAAAAAGTCTATGTGATATTTCTAAGCAGCTGACGATGAGAAATACAGGTATCATAAGAGTTTGCATTTTTCTTAATCTATTATTTCAGGGAATCAGAGAAAAATATTTTAATCAGAATTTTATAGATGGAAGCAGTATCATCATTTCAACTTTTTACTTATTGGATCTATAAAGGGTTCTTTTTGTAGTTTTGTTTCTTGGAAGAAAGCAAATATGTGGCAAAGATAATATGTAATTTTTTACATATTAGATTTTTATATATATTACACAAGGGAAAAAAGAATTCTTCGTTTGAAAACTGTCAGTAAAAAATGGGAAACATTTTTCATAAATACGTGAAAAAGAGGTCTTGTTCTACCAGTTGTTAATATTTTTGGGGGGTTTAACCCCCTAGAACTCAAAAAGATCCTACTGCAATTTTTTTAACTTAATCCTGAATTCAACTTATTTTTTCCTAAAACTAGCCTAAAAGCCCCTGGAGTTTGTATTTATAAATAAAAATAAAATTGATGTTAAAATGTCCTTAAAGGATTTAACATAGTTGTTTCATTAGTAAAGAACATCAGGTACAGGAAACTTTTGACCTTTCATTCTTTAATAATCCTGTTTACCATAATAACACTTCTGAGAGTAAGTCAGAACTAACAAAACTTACTGTCATGTTTTACTTCAACATTATCTTTAAAGAATAACCTAGAAGTAATCTTGAGTTTGAGTTGCTAAACTTGTAAACACAAACATATATGGAGCGATTGACAGAAACAAACATTTAGACCTGTGCAATTGAATTGTTATTAAGGATTTTTGCAGTCCTTCAGACATTAAAAATGTTTGCTACCATAGCTTTACATTCTGTAACTTCTGTAAATTCAGAGTAAAAATTTGAGAGTTTTGTTTTCATAGTCTATGTTTTAGTTTAAATTCATTTTCTGCAGTGTTGTGTTCCCTCACTGTAGCAGCAATGTCTTTTCCCATGTTGCTTGCTTGTCTGGAAGTAGCAACACATACCTCCACATTAAATTTTATGTATGAATCCATAACGGAGGTCAGTTAGCGGAGATGTCAGTGTGATTTCTTGATATATTTAAACACAAATTCTGGAAAACTAGTGAGATTAGAAATTCTGAAGGAAAAACTAGGCAGCAATGATATTGCTAAAGTGATGGCTTAAATCAGTGCAGAATCAGCAGATCAAGTGTTGATTCAAGAATTTTTTATTAAGTTCTCAGATAAGAATATTTATTAGGGAAAAACTCTGCTGCATCAGAAAGAGAGCATGCTTGTCATTGGATGTTTGGAAAGGTGGGGCCTGTATGTGGTGTGTCAAACATTTCACCCTTGTAAGAAAACATGTTTGAAACACCATCTTGCTGCTTGTTTAAGGGCAGTTCATCTCTCCAATCACACAAATGCTGAGCTCTAGGTCACAGTGTTCTGTATCTACCCTGCAAATATCAGTAGAGTATCTCTGTGTCCTTTTTGTCTTCTAAATAGGTAGTAAGCAAGGCTCTTCCTTAAGGGTTTTCAGGATCTGTTAAACACAGCAATCTGAATCTTAACCAGAAAAACTCACAACTGTGAGATGATCACTCAGAAGTGTGGCATTAATGCTCAGGTAGAGTTACCTTCTAGATCATAGTTGAAGCTGATGTAATTTGAACTAGCATGGCATTCACAGGTGCCTGTGTCTTGTCTTGAGAAAATGCAGATTTCTGAAAAGCCAACAGAATGTATGTACTTAAAAATAAATAATTCTCTAATACCTGCTGGTAATTTTACATTAAGACTTTTAAGAAGATGAAATTGATTTGTAAATATGTTAGCAAATTCCACATCCTGGAAAAGATATGATTTAGCTAGAAAAGGGGGGGACACACAAAAGACTACAGAAATTAAAAGTTTTGATCTAAACAAACAGAGAAGCATTATGAGATAATAACATGGGTTTAGATTGAATTTCTTTTTTTATTAGCTCATAATAATATATGTTAAAATGCTTCTCTTCCCAGTTTGGATGTTACCTTCATCTTGACACAATCACAGAACGGCTGAGGCAGGAAGGCACCTCTAGACATCCCAACCCCCTTGCTCAATGCAGGGTCACCTAAAGCAGGTTGCTCAGTACGTTTTTCAATCGGGTTTTGAAAACCTCTAAAGATGGAGGTTCACCTTCCTCCTGAAGTGTTGTTCTGTGCATTATTTCTGCGAGATTTACATTAAATATTTGTTTTCACTTGCAAGATCATAACTCATGGTGGGGAGAAAATGGGGAAATGGGGGGGGGGGGAGAATAAACACATACGCAGCCCCCAAATAAATAAATAAACCCTCACTAAAGAACCAAAACAAAACCTCTAATGCCTCTATTTCAGTGTCAGAATGGCAATACCTCAGTTTTGTTAAAGGGAATTGTGTTGCTGCCCTTGAGAAGGACTCTTAACCAGGATTCTCAGCAGTCATTTGATACCAGGTATTACCATGAGAAAGAAAAAGGCACTGGAAATCATATTTTTAGTCTTCTAGCATAATCTGTTTTTGTTGGGTTTTTTCACTTTATTTGATATTGCTAAAATGATTGTTTAGTACCTAGTTTCTTTGCAACGCAAGGTTATGTGTATACTATATTGACATCAACAGGTATAAAACCACTACTGCTCAACATTTCTCCCCTTTTCTTGAAATGTACTGCCAGTCTCCTACCCTTTCTGCTTTCAGAATACCATTGTTGGTCTTTACCATCTGATAGGCAATCACCCCTGTTCAGTTGTTGTAAAGCTGTGGAAAAGACAAGAAATTGAAATTATTGTGGAGTATGTTTTTGTTCTAATTATCACAGTTCATGACATGATGGATGTATCTAATGTATCTTTACTGAAATTTCTGTCTGTGCATTTTTGTTTTGTCAATCATGCATAGGTTGCTTGTTGAAGGAGCTTTACCAGAAAGAGAGATAAGGAAAACAGCACCAGTAAAACAATTAATAGCTCTCTAAAAAACTATTTAAAGTAGTCTTGTCTGCAAGCTATACCCAACAGAGACAGTCAGGAAGGTGCACTTGAACCACATCTGTATCTGCCTTGACTGGAAGATGATGCTGTTATTTGTGATGTGAATTTTGCCACGCTTTATTGGTAGGAAAGCAGACAATCTGGACCAGAGCATAATTCTGCCACTGCTCTTTTTGTGACCCTGACACATTTCCTTCTCCATGTCTGTATGCTCCTTCCTGCTCTTGCCTTTCCTGTTGATAGCCTTGTCCCATCAGCGTGTGGACAACTTGCAAAGCATTTGGATGACACCTTTTGGAAAAGCTTCTATTTTTGTCAGCTGCTGTGTTACTGCAGTACAGGTAACATAAATACATACCTGTCTTTTGCAATGGCCTTATATTGTGACATTTTTTACTCAGGCAAGAACTCACATATAATCACAAATACTTGTAGGCTTGAACCTTTTGTCCTAATTGATTTTCCCCTGAGTCTCTGTTGACAACTAATAGCTCCATGAAATTACATTGGACAGTATATTTAAAGGTAATAATAAAAAAGGGAAAACTGCCTGGGGAGGTTCCTTAATAGAAATAAGGTTTGGAAAACAGTAGAAAGTCAAAGAAAAAGCATCAGTCTACTTGTTCTGTGGGACTGAAGCAGCTGCTGTGTCACATGAGCCAGCAGCTGCCAAGCCCTTCAGCTCAGAGGAATTCTGCTGTAATTATCCTGACTCATTACAAACTTCACCTGGCTTTAATTCAGTAACGTAACTTACTGAATATTTTTCCATTAAGATGACTTGTGTGTGTAGGCACAGCAGGATTCATCTGGGGACATCTGACTTTTTTTTTTTTCTCCTCCTTTCCTACACTTTTCCCTCTTTTATTATGCTAAAGTGCAACTGAGTTCCTGCACGCGTGAGTATAACCATCACATGAATACCAAAAGAATGCAGCATGCTGTTTTAAAAACATGCCAAGTAAAGCCATAATGATTTGCTGCTTATTGTAAAGCTTTGCCAATTTAATTATTTGTTCTGCTCTGAAGATTTACATGGGATCCTTACCAAGACTTTCAAAAAAGTAGCAGCAGTGTAGCATGTTCATCCCTTTCTCTCTGGCTATGTATCCCTGACTGTTGTGCATGGTTTCCACATACAGTAGTCTGAAGTACACTGTTTCTGAGGATTTCAGTTGGCCTTTGTGCAACTGTAGCTACTCTTTAATGTCGCTTCTGGAACATGATATAAAACTTTTGAGCTGTTTTATTCTGCCACATCACTGTTAAGATTAAATAAGATGTTGACCTGCTCTTAGTCAAACATCATTATTTCTCGTTGCTCTTTCACACCACTGCTGGATGCTTATTTTGATCAGAGACCTGCATTTTATGGATGTAAAAAAGTTGCTTTGCTTTTCTTGCATTTCTTGCACTTAAATAAATTTTAAACACTTTATGTTAAAGAGTTCCAGAGCAAACGAAACTGGAGTTTGAGTTGACTTCTCAGATTTAAACTCTTCTGCAGAGGATTTGGGATATAGGTGCTTAGCATGACAATTTATGGGAGAGAAATTTTAAAGGAAGTGTCACTATATTAATAGATGTTGTTGCTGTTTTAAGAGGTCTGATAGGTTTTAGCTGTTGAATGCAGCTTTTTTTGGTGTGGGTCGTTTTGGGGGGGGATGGGGTTTGGGTTTTTTGTTGTTGTTTTGTTGGGTTTTGAGGTTTGCTTGGGGTTGGGGTTTTTTTGTTTGGTTGTTTGGGGTTTTTTTTAATCCTGCTGAGAATAACTGTATGGGTGCCTAAGGAAACAAGTAATAACAATATAAAAAAAATATATTATTTCCAACTGACAGCTACCTTGGAACATGTTGTACCTCTCAAGTTAGAAATATCTGCACTAATCCTTCCAGCTAACAATAGCAGCAAGTGATGGTAGTGCAGATATAGTACCAATCTCTTTATTTGCACTTCTGCTATTAATACTTTTGGCTCTTCACTGCATGTATCAGAGCAATTATATTCTATTCTGCATGATAGTATTGCTTATTTTTTAATTAGTTATCAATTGGTTAAAAATATTTTTAAAAGCTTCTTGAGTGCTGCATCTATTCCTTTCATGCATTTATGGACCTGATCCAAAGTCCACGGAAGTCAGTGGAAAGACTTAACAGATCTAACTTTCCTTCATTGTTTTTGGATTGGTTTGGGGTTTTTTGGTGTTGATTGGTTTTGTGGACCGCCCCCCCCCCCCCGGATCATGAAGGCAACATGGTTTTGGTAACAAGTAGTGAGACTATTCATGCAAGAAATAAGAGGGGGCTGGCCCTTGAACTCTTGTATCTGAAATTTGAGGCTGTAAAAGTACACAAGAATTGAGCCATAAGCAGAAATGTGCAAGCAAAGTCTGACAACAAGCTGCAGAACAGGTCCATGGAGCTGTACAGGAGCTGCAAGTGCTCAGCACCTCTCTGGCAAGGTCCCACAGACAGGTGTCCTTTTACTGGGCTGATGACACTTGACTGCTTAGGGAGGGTTTATGAATTCTCCAAGTATGAAAACAAAAGCAACCAAATGAGAGAATACAAAAGGTGATCAAAAGGTTATGATTTCAAACATGTGTCTCTGGAGTGCTGTGAACTTTACGGGAAGGTTTGTACAGCTGAAAGATCAGTACGAGGCCTGTTTCTTTTTCTTCCTCTCTGTTCCCCTTGTTTTCTGTTATGCTCAGCAGTTGCTATTAACATCTTTCCTGTTGCTGTAGACCTTGCACTAATTCACTGTGACATTAAAGCTGAAGAATACCGTAATACTACTAACTAGGCCAAAGGAAGAGTGATGAAGATGACTGCAGACAGAAGCAGTCTTTTAGTTGCAATGAATTGTTAGGGCACATCCTGACCTCTTTCTACTCCCTTTTCTAATATGAAAATTACCATTTTCTTATTCAAGCTTAACATAAAAGAGTTTTATTTAAATGTAGTTTTAGTTATTATATAACATAACATGTATAAAATGTTCATAATTATTTCAAGTTATCCTCTCAATAGAAAAAAACCTGTACTTTACCTGAAACAACTATGAACATTTTATTTTGTGTGCTTGTCTTGAAATTTTTTGGATAACAGTCTGCCAGGAGGAGTGACAGATCGAAAAAATCCAAGAAAATATAAAAAAACTTTAACACTGCTTTCTTCTCAGTTTGTATTTTCAAAGCCAGGTTATAATTTGTAGAGACTATTCTGATGATGATCTTTTGTCAAGAGGGTACCAATGGGGCAAAATGGTTTTGCATACAGATTAACGCTTGTACTGAAAGCAATTTTGAAAGGTGTGTCTGTTTTGTTGCGTTATTCCTAAAATGTGCTAGATGCTGACATTAGTGCTTTGGGGTAGTATCTGTTACTTTTATGTTCCAAATTAAAATAAATATTAATTTTAAAAATCATTTTTAATGAGTTATTTTATTTAAGAAAATAAATATTCCTTTGTGTATCATGATGCAGCACAAGTTCCTCAGTGCAGACACTCTGCTTGTTTCTATTGAAGTACAGGTAAAAAAAGTAAATGCTACTCATCATCCCCAAATTTAACAGAACCTTGACTGTTTCCTTCTGTTCTGTAGGACAGAGACCTTGGAAAGATTTAAGAGGCATCATGGGGGTGAGCATGGTTAAAGAATAAATATTGTCTGGCTCCTCTTCATTCAGAGATGTTTATTAGAAACAGGAGTGTGAAAGGTGGCTCAGGACTGTTTGCATGAGGTACTGATGATTAGGTAGAGATGGATACTGCAGAAAAAGTAGAAAAGGTGAGGAGAGAGTGGTGTGATAAGCCAACCTACAAAAATAAGCATATGTTTCATTTCACATCCTCGTTATTGCTGGATTGTGTCAGAAAACCATCAGGACACACAAAAATAAGTCAATGGTGAGACTTTTAAGTTACAATTTACTCTAAGCACCGCACCATCAGCAAGAATGAATAAATAAAAAAATAAATTTTAAAAAGTAAACACAGCTTTTTTAGACAATTAGTTTATTTTGCTTAGGGAGAGAAGACAACTGGGAACTAAGGCGCTGCAGGATAGTGGCGTAAGCTCATTTTGTTGAAATGTGCACATTAAACTGATAATTTTAGTTAGTTAGAAAGTCATTTGGAGAGCGAGGGAAACTGGAACTGCTTAGGAGATATATCCATAGTAGACAAAGAATATGCTTGAGATGCTCCAGCTGTCAGTTAGATCTAGGTGCAAAAATAAAAATATATTTGATGGATTAATTAAAGAGTCCAGTAAACAGCACTGGTGTTCTCTAAATCTTATATGCACCAGCCAGATCCATTTCCCAAATAGACTTCAAAGAGTAAAAACCATCGTGCTAGTTCCTTTCTGACACTAGCAGATTTTAGGAGGGTTAAACAAGCAGAGAAAGACACATACCCTGTGGTCTGTCAAGAGTCTCTGAAAGTATGCTTGTGCTTATTGCTGTGTGTAATGGTATAAGCCCTCAGACCTTTCTTTTCCTTTAATCAATGTTTCTTTCAGAATCTTACTTGAATAAAGGTAGAAGGAATTCTTTCTCTTTTCTTTCTAGGTTTTTTCTTCTACACTCCTTATCAGTAATTCCTTTCTTCCTTTATTATTTGCATAATTAGCAAACAGCATGTCGATAGACCAAAATGTCTGTTAGTATTTTAACACTGAGAACTGAGGCGCTACCAGTTTATATAGTTTCTGTTCATTTTGTTGGATTTTTGCTTTATTTCTAAACTGCCTTTAAGCTTTTAGGACTAAAACCATGGACAATTACTTGCAATTATAGAGGAAGATCCCAAAGTTTTTCTGGAAGGTTTTTTTCCTCTCACAATACTTACTTTCCCTGAAGTTAATGGACGTTATATGCATGTACTGAAGGTAAAGTATATCCCCGAAGATTTTACTGGAAAATTTGACAATGCTAAAATAAACAGAGGGATGTGGCAACATGCTTCAGTGAAAATAAGTGCTCACTCTGTTAGCTCAGCTGCTCTGGTGCAGGAAAGCGATTTTCTTCAAGGGGCTCTCTTGTTTGATGCCTATAGGACTTTGGCTCATTTACCATTTAACATTTCCGCTGTGCTTGGCCGAAAATCTACAAAACTGCCAAGATGTGATCAGATATTGAGGATGTCTAGGTCCCCTCCTGTCTCTTGCCTTCACTGGAGGAGTCTGAGTCCAGGCAACCTCTTTGTGGATTAAAGGCACTAGCAGAGAACAGAAGTTTGAATAAGGTATGTGGTTATGTATAGACATATTATTTCTTTGATTGTTTGTACTGATTTTGCTTTTCTCTAAAGACCACAGTAGTATATGAGGTCTTTGGGAGGGGAGCAGAGACTGAACCTTCCTTGTTTTCATTCGGATGCATTTTGGTTGCGCAGTGTTCCCAAAGAGTTGCTGAACAACTTGGTGGAACTGGACATTTGCTCTGAGCATGCCATGACTTTCTGTAAAATGGCATGCACGTGCTCTCTCAGTGAAGGTTTTCTCTTTACCTTAATCTAGTCATTTCCAATTGAAAGTCTGGGACTGGGTGGGGTTTTTTCATTTTCAAAGCATAAAAAAGGAGATTGGGGGTTGAAACAGTGAACAATGAAGAAAGAAAAAGAATGAAGAAAAGTAATATTTTGTCATTTCCAAAGAGATTATTCCCCTTCTTTATTTCCTTTCCACCTACAACACTAGTGTATAATGAATACACTATTTTGGTGAAATAGACTTTCTGTACCTATTCAAGTATACTGAATAGGTCAGAGTTGGAGTAGGTATAGGTAGGCTTTTTTTTTTTTTTTTTTAATCTGACATCATCACTGTCCTGAAATCTTGTTGGCAAATTTTCAGCATTTACAGGAAAACTGAATCCTTTTCTGTTTCAGCAGTGTTACTGGGATTTTGCTACGGAGCAGCTGCCACAGTACTGTGTGCTGCTATCTAGTGCACTAGATAGTAGAAGAAAAGCCAGTGTGTTCATGGAAACAGTGCTTCCTCAGACAAGTAATAATCAGCCTAACATTGATGTCATGCTGCAGTCAGACTCTGACAAGGTTTGCAAATGTCTTGAAAGGAACTGCTCATCTTTGAATGCTATAGATCAAAGCCCAACTAGAAAAAAACCAAGTATGCTGCACGTCAGCTGCAGAATTTTGTTGATGAGCGCAGCATGTATAAGCAGAGGCCACCGCTATCATGACCAGCAGGAAGAGCCAGATGGACTGGGCTGGTCGACTACTTAAAATCTTGCTGCATAACCACAAAAACTAAAAATGAAGCTTAAAAACCTATTATGCATCTCCAGAGCCCCAGACTGTCTTTTTAAAGCTTCAAGTCCATTTTTAATCTGTGCTGAAGTGTTTTTTAGACACGTCTGTCTGTTCTCAGGAGCTACTGTCTGGTTTTTGCCATTCATGAGAATAGATTTAGTTCTGGGAAGGGATAGGATGTAGGACAATGGTTCAAGCAGAGGGACAGTGTATTAACCCTCCCAGCTCTGCCACAGATATGCATGCTCTGCAACTAGAAAAGTCGTTTGGTCTCTGTGTGCACTTATTTTTCCAACTGTGACATGGGGCAATACCTCATCTGTAACTGTAACACAAAGTCTGATCCATTAATATGTTCCCATCCTCTATGGGGTGAATAGCTAGCACCCTGTGGGGAAAAAACAGACAGCCAACAGGATAAAATATAGCTTGTGTTACATCAGACTAACCCTCTGTAAACAGCACTTTTGAGGCAAAATAATTTGCTTTTTTCTGCTGTAGCGTCTCTATTATCTTTGAGGATTAAGAGGTTGTGGAAGGCTAAAGCAGGCTTCCCCATGTGTTGGCACTCTGCCACCATTGTGGCATGGTGAAGCCCGCCTGCAGTGGGAGGGCACGTCACACGTATTATATCTGTTTGCACTGGGGGTCAAAACTGACCTTCAGGAGGGCTCTACCAGAATTAAAAGGTGGTGCAGCCAGAAAGGACCTGATCTGGTGTTGTCTGCATCTGAGGCAAGAGAATCTCTCTGATGCTGTGCAGAGCTCCAAAAGCCTGTGTTAAGATGTACACTTACTGCCTTGATGTGGAGAGGCTGTGGCAGCCTGGCTGGCACGTAAGGCAGGGAAGCCCGTGCCCTAACCTATGAAACCCAGCTAATACTGTAGTAGGAGATGACTCACTGTTAATGCTACTATTTGACAATTTTAGGCAATTGGTTTATTCAGAGAAAAAATAAAAGATAAAGCCTAACAACTAAAACTTTATATGAGGTTTAGTGTTTTGTTTTGTTGTTTGGTTTGGTTTTTGTAACGAGTGTTTTTTCCTTTGCCCTAGACTTCCCTTGCAATGTTTAATTACGGAAATAATGAAGCGAGAACTTTTCTTTCTCAGAAAAACATAGATCATCTAAGAATCGCATAGAGAGGACCCTCTAAAACAGTTCATTTTTTTTTAATCTCTGCAAGCTTATTCTCAGTTCTTTATCTTATCATGAGCCCTGTGGGGCTACAGCTAATGGGTATTTCCATTTGGGCACGTTCACAGGTGGAAGATCTTCCTGGAGTTTACCAAGTTCCCAACTAAAATCCCCTGAAGCATTGCTCTTGTAGTGCAATGTGATGAGAGAGTGCTGTTGTTATTACCTGGATTATAGCTGTGCTTTCACACTCCAGCAGTGCTGAGAACCTAGAAGGAGCAGAAACTCCACAAAGGCCTCCAAGCCAAACAGCCAAGGGGAGCATGCTCAAAGAAGTGATGTGGATGTCCAGAGCCACATACCTGCTCACAGAGACCATGACAGGAGCAGAATCCATCCTCCTTCTGCATTGCTAGTCAAAAAACAGTATTTAAAATTTTGTCTGGTGCTTTCTGTCAGTGCAGAGCCAATAGCACTTAATGTCAGGTGGCCTTGGAAAGAGGTTAACAGGCTGTATCTTAGTTCTAGTATCGAATCTTGCAGAGTCTGAATGTGTATCCCCTTGCAGATCGCACCAATTTTTAGTAATCTTGAGAAGGAAAAAACCCTACCAAATCTCATATAATTGCATGACATAACATCCCACATTATCTCACCTAATAAAGCATTTCTGTGCATGTCTTTTACCCTTGTAAAAATGAGCAGATGTTATGGGGCAGACTCTCACCATGATTATACTGATGTAGATCAAGAGACACTTTGAACTCACTTTGTTTATCAGCAATGTTCTTGTTTTTCATGTGGTGCTTTGGAAAAAATAATTTGCAACTGCAAGAGCTGAAAGTAGTTTATGAAATGTTTAAGGGTGGGAAACAATAACTAATCTAGTAACTGTCTTTAGTTTTTGTTTACATTCATAAACTGGGGTATAATTTTAGCTCCATCTCTTTAAGGTGAAATAGATCAAATTTGAATCTAAAATAAGGGAAATATAAAGATCTGGAATAATTTTCATTAAAAGGAAAGAAAAGACACCCTAACAGAATTAGAGGGCATAGCAAAGACAAAGTAAATTTGAACAAGCTTTATTTATGATATTCTGGTTTTTCTGGTACATTTAGGTTTTTATGTAATTATGCTGAAAACTACAGCGTTTCTGAGGTGGTATTGAATATTAGCCATGAATAGTTTAAGGTTTTTTTACTAATTTGTCCCTGCTAGGACCGCACGATAACAGAAGACTTAAAGCTTTTGTGCATGCTATGCATCTTGCCTGGCTCAGGAGAGCAGCTAAAAAAAAAATCTTTGTTTTACCTGTGCTATCTTCCTGAAAGCCTGAAGGACTACTTAGTTATAACTATGGCAGGAAAATGTATTCCAGTACATATATATCTTCTCTGTATTATATCTGCAATAGAAAATTATTGGAAACTGACATATGCTGACCTCCAGTAGATAATTATCTGATAAAATTGATACTTCACTTTAACATGCCTAAAAAATTATAATGTCAGATTGATGTTTATTCCTAAAAGCATTCTGGAGAACTTCCCCTTGATCTTAGATCAGTCAATTGTCAAATTCCTGAAAGGCCACATTGTTTATAAACGATATGAGCTGCAGATGTATAATTCATGTGGAACATAAAATAAGGTTTAAAACATTTGTATTAAAAAGGTAAGGTGATCCTGTATTAAATCTTGTTTATGAACTAATTTTAAAGTACAGAGTCCTTCTGACTAAAGTTTAGGACTTCTTTCTTTTTATTTTTTAGAATTTATTAAAAAAGAAAAGTAACTGTGACAATGATGTTGGCAGACAAATAGCCTCTTTTTCTAAATCTTTGTATTAAATTGTTGTATTATTTTCTATTAGCTACCTCTATACTTTCTGCAGATTGCTTTCAGCCATATTTTTACCAAATGTTTTCAGAAGTGCGAAGAGCAACATAAACTGCAGATTTCACCGTTACTGTTTTGACATTGCAAGCTCAAGGTTAATGGAATTTCTTTGTGGATAAAAAAGAAAAATAACTACAGTTTCAGTTCAATCACCTTGTGGGTATAGCCAAATTGGAGGAACCCTAGAAACATTGCCATTACAAAAACTAAAAAAAAAAAAAATAAAAAAAATCTGGGTGTATTTTGCTATTTTTTTCTTCCTTCTTATTAAGGTCTAAAGACTCCTTCTAAACATTTGCAATTCTAGTCCTACTATATAAAACCTACTTTGTTCTTACCATCTCCTCAAACATCTTTTAATATATTTTGAGAAGGCTAATAATTTTATTTTATTTTATTATAATTTTCTTATCGTTAAAACGTTAGCCTTGATCTCATAAAACTGTAACGAATAGAAATAGAAAGTAAAAATTGACATATAGTGTCTGGATCAAATGAACTGAAAATTTGCTCCTGAAGGCACCACTCTAGTAAAATGTAAAGATTCACCAGTGTCCAAGTTCATAAATGGCCTTAACCATTTAAAAGCCATGTCTTTAATTACACTTTTGAAGATCTGACAAGCATTTACTAAGATGACACTGAACAGTGTCTTGGCAGCATTCTCCCTGAGATTTTTCTTTGAAGTGTTAGCTAGAGTTATGCTGGGTTTCCTTTAATAGCAAAGAAAAATTTCACCAATAATTATTTCCATATAATACAAGATAGACTTCTATTTTCCGCTTTGCCTTAGTTATATGAATTGTCCTAAAGTTTGCTTTTATATTTTGTGGACCCTAGAAGTTAACAGTCATAAGTGAAAACGGGCAAACTTTCAGAAAGATTGGTTACTTCAAAAACATGGCTTACCTGATAAACTTCTGATGCAATTATTTTCTCCCTCTCTAAGTACACACTTGCTTGCACCTCACCGAACTGGGTGAAGAATGCCACTGCATCGCTGCCATGCAGCTTTCAAAGCAAGGAAAAAACAAAGCTGCTACTGCAACTCTAAAACTGTCAACACATTTCCTTCAGTGCAGGAAGAATTCTGCCCTTAAGAAAAAGAAAGAAAGAAATCCATTACCTTTCCTACTTGTACTTTTTTTCCCCCTCACTCTGCTGTGTTATAATTCTTGCTCTTCCTGATTCACAGAACAACCATGTAGTTTATTGTCACATTTTACCTTTCCACACCATCACCCCACCAACATGCTGTTGTCTTGCTTCTCTCCTCTGGGCAGCTTTTCACTCTCATCCCAGTGGCATATGAAATGGCTTTTCCTTTCTTATTCCAGGAGCAGATCCTGTTTCTGGCCTTCCTCTTTTAAGTCACTTCAAAACAGTACTTCTCCCACCTATGGCATGGTGGACTTGGGGTCTCTGCACCATGTTCATACTGCTATCATGTTATGTTGGCACTGGGTAGCTGCTTTGATCTGTAGACATTCAGGCATCAATCCTCATTCTCTAATGTTCATGGCACTGACTTAGTTACTGGTGTGTCCTATCCGCTGTGCACTTGAAGGGGACACACAGGACAATGAGATGGGGAAACACCTTATTTTCAGATTCTGTTTCTTGGTTTTCTTCAACTGATGTCTAAAGCTGATCCTGAAGTTGCAAGTTGGTGGGTCTGAGACATAGAGCTAGGGGATATGCACAGCCCCTTGGGGAGCCTTTACTCCAGACTTGATGGGTGAATTGTGAAAACGGAGGATGGCCCGGGGTTGGTGCATTGGTGAAGGCAGCGTGTAGGTAACCTATGGGCAGATCAAGGAGCTAAGAACAGCCTCCATTCAGGAGGGGCTGCGTCAGGGCTCACAAAGGGGAGAAAAGGGTATGCTGAAAATAGTGGCGAGTAAATCTATGGGGAAAATAGTCACTGCAGCTGAATGAAGGCCTGTTTTGGAGTGCAACCAGTCCCAGTGCTGCATGGTCAGACCAGAGTTGGAAGCACAAGGTGCCAGGCGATCTTGAGCTATAGTTTGGGAAAAGTGGTGAGGGGAAAACTACGGTGCTTTGAAAGCCTGGATGTGCCTGGATTTAATCCACCCTCAAGGTGGGTGTTATGGGACCTGGGGACCAGGTTTAGGAGGGAGTGGTGGTGTAGGAAGGCGTGCCTCTGCTTGTTCAGAAGTACAGCTGTTGCCAGTGCAGACACTCAAGGAAACTAGTTTGAGAGGCTCCTTTATAAAGCATTGGCCCCTGGCAGAGATAGCTGGACCAGATTCCAGATGATTCTGTAAACCTTCCTTTCCAGTGAAGAATCAGCATGCCCCCTCCAGGCTGCTGTGCTCATCTTTTAGTGCTGTCACATCAGCCCCGTTTCAAATATCTACACAAATATGTTCTTCCTGCCATCCATGCTCGAAACTCTTCTCTGATGCAGTGCTGTAGGAGCTCCACAGAGCTTAGGTTTTATGGTCACCTGGGTTCGAAAATGGTCATCTCCTTGGTTCCCATTGAATCCACCTGTCATCTTTCATCACATATAAGCAGTGATTATGGAACACTTTTGTTGTTAGGATGCTTTGTGGAAGTGCTTCAGAGGTAATAATAGTTTTAAGGCTGAATGTTTTAAGCATTTAGATTTCTCTTTAAATGATACTACTGCATTCATAATTTGTCTTTGCTACCCACTAATAATACTTGGGTTAGAAAAACACACAATAAGAACAACCAAAAATAGAGTTACCATAATCTAACTTTTACAGGTTTGGGGTTTTTTTCCACTATACTACGTAAAGAAATTCTGTATTGTTTTTCCTAGTTTAAGATGGGAGGCCAGAAGATTTGATGTTACTTCGTTCAGGTTCACTCATCAAATTGTTAATCTACCTCAGTAATTTGTGTCAATATAATGACTTTTTATTGAAACAACAACTAAAATATGGTAGCAAATAAAAAATAGGATATATCACTGCTTGAGTTTCTTAAAGCAAGGTCACACCAGATAACCTGATATTTTCATTAAATGAAGATTTTAAGTAATTGACATTGTAGGCCTGGAAAATATTAGATTTTAGTCTGTGTGGACTTTTGTAATGAATTTGAAATGGTATCACACAGAAAATTAGCTATATTGAAGAAGATGGGGATAAGTAGCAGAAATCTGAGATCAATAACAACTTGGCAAAAGGTTTGTCTTGGAGCTGAAGAAGGTTACAGATGAAGTTTCCTTAGGGCCACTCCTGAGTTTTTTTTTACTTACTATTCTATTAATATTTTTCACATAGAGATCATGCTAGTGAGCATTGTTCATGATGTAAAGTTAAGTGGTGCTGGCAGTACACAGGAGAGCAAAGATTTCATACTGGAAAGACTGGTTATTCCTGAGGAACGGAGAAACAGAGAAGGGTTGAACTTTATTATTGCAACGTGAAGGATTTGTGTTTTGGGGCCAATATAAAAAGAATTCCTTTTGTCAGGTAGGAGTTCACCATTTAGAAGTAATGAAAGATACGTATGCATTAATCTTGAAGGAAATCATGTGCTGTCCTTGCAGTACAACTACAAAAAAGGCAAATGTCTCCAAGGCTTATGAAGTGCAGTGCTTGTGGTTGTGCCTGGGAAAATTTAACATCGTTGTTCAAAGACCTGCAAGATTTAATTTGAAATAGTACTGAACGAGTCTAAAATAGTTAGAATTTTAGCCATGTAATTGACAAAGAGGTCAGAAGTACGGGCAGTCTTTTTATTTTGTTTATTTTTGGTGAATGGTGCAAAACAGGGAATGTAAATTACTGGAAGCAAAACTGGTGGTTATCTCTAATTCTTGTGAAAGGCACCAGAAAAGCTGAGTGGGTTTTCACCAAGTTGCCCTGTCAGGACAGATATGACGTAGTACACACTGATGTGGTACTGCTGGCCACAGAGACTTCATTCACCTCTGTGGTGCTCTGTTACCGTGTCCCAGCCAAGAATGTGTCCCTCCTCTCAGAGAACAGGAACATCTTGCTTCAGTCTGCTGAGTCCTGGTCTTGCCAAAGGGTTTTACGAATTGCTTTCTAAACTCTTACATCATGCTTGCAGAACTAGACTATCTTTTATTAAAGGGTTTAATTATAGAGATGTGGTGACTCTATTTTCCATTTGAAACGAGTAAATACAGATTTATTTTTTGATGCTCCTACAAAGGTGCTCTCTGTTTCTGGTTTTATACAGGTGACTACAGAGACTGTAGGAATGTGAAAATAATTTAATGTCCAAAGCCATTAATCTTCTTTTCTTCTGATGTCTACTGAAAGGATTATGATCGGTGCTGCTTTTGCAGTAGGTCTTTACCAGGGCAAGCAAACAGCTGATCCAGGAGACAGTTTGGTACTGGAGTCTGATTCAGCACTATACTTACATTTCTCTGAGGCTGCCAGTCTTTACTGCTACAGTTCACTATGGTCATACAACTTCTATGAGGTTTGAACAAAACTATTGGTTTACACAGCCGTTCTTTACCATGAATCTATTCAAACCTCTCAGAACCACCTCCATGCCATCTAATGTGTTTTAACAAAAAAAATGTGCATGTAAAAAAATAAATGTAGGTATTTTCCAAATGCAAATTAATGATTATATTAGTTACACATAGTGTACTTAAACTTGTACTTAGTAGTTCCTTAAATGATACTTTTTATACTTTGGAAGATTTTACTTCACGTGTAACTTTAGGTGTTTTACCCCTCACTGAAAAAGCTGAGAAGTGTCAGCAGTGTGCAAACTGTAAGGTTATAATGAGCAACATCACCACTAAGAGATAGCATGTCAACTTGGCTTTATGGTATGTGCTTCTAAAATTTGGTCCAGAGGAAACTATCAGGAAGCACTCCATGGGCATGAGAAAGACCACACTGGATGAAGTGAACACTATCTTGCTTAAGTATTCATGACTTGAATATGTGTTTGGAAGAGTCAAACCAGCAGAAAGCTGGTAATAATAAGCAAAAAAAAAGCAAAGTAATAATAATAATTTTCAATGCAGGTTAGAATCTGTTTATGGTTTATGCTTTTTGGAGTAGCTTTAAATGAGCAAAGACTGTATCATTATCTTCCTCATTATTTTCCGTTGTCATCATTCTCTACTTCCTCCTCTGTATCTAACAAGCCCCGAATGCAGTTTAAAAGGGGAAAGGACCTTTTCCCTATCTCTTTATATGGAGAAGAAAATTTTCTGCCAAATTCTTTTAAGAGTGTAGATTAAAGGAAAGGAATTTTGAATGAGAGGGAATGAGTAACAACATTAACATAAAAATAACCTTCTTTACAGCAATCCTTATAAAAATGAAGAAAGAAAACTTACAGATAAAATGCTTTGATAGCACAGGACCTTGCTAAAACCAAACTAACATCATCAACAAGAAAAGTTCATTCTGCTACACAGTACAAGCAGAGAAGGTTTGCAATGATAAACATACCCTAGGTTTTCAAATAAATTACTTAAATTCCTTTGTACTTCCCTTTTATCACCTCTTTATATTCACCAACCTTTCTTCCATATGTGTGTTAGCAGAAGCCTGTGTATCTTAATCTCCCAACCTCCCTGCATAAGGTTTGATTTAAGGAGAAGTTATCCCCTGGATGGATTCAGTATTCATAGACTTACTATTCCCATAACTGATAATGGATTGATTGGAACTAAAGCGCTTCCTTCCCTGTTCTCCCAAAGACACATGCAACACGCCATTTTGCTAATTATTTTAAACACTGCTTTCATAATTTAAGGTCTGGATTCTCCTAACTATATCTGTGCCCAGAAAAAGCTGTTTCCATGAGCCTCCTGCCCCTCTGGATAGACCAACAACGACACTGTCATGCTTGTGTGCTTTTTCCTCCTCTTTCTCCTTGCTCTGGGGTGAGGAGGCCAGGTGAGGAGGAAGGGGAAGACTGAGAGAAGAGGTTTCAGAGAAAAAAGTGACTTGGAACAGGATACTAGGACTGTTCCTTAACTCACGAAATTGGAGCCGAATTCAGTAGGAAATTTACACTTTAACACATGTGGCATAGCAAGCCTTTCCCCCATTCTTGGTATGTGTAAACTCTTATAATTATAATCCTCTGCTTCGTGTATGCAGGCAGTGTGTACTGTTATAAGACCAGATCATTTTATTTTTTAATTCTCTACTCTGTTAGATTGTTTTTATATTTTTTCCTCAGACACACCTTTTAAGCTTCTGCAATCAATATGAAGTTGCTTTCTATTAACTGAAACAATATATATCTGTAATGTGAGTATAATCTGAGCACAATACATTGTTCCAGGCAGCAGCAATGAAAAGTATTGTTTACTGCAACACAATAGAAGTGGCTAGTGCCTGTAGTATTTATTCAGCTTGTATTGTGTATTCAGCAAATAGTGTTGAGAACACTTTAGCAAAAAGCAAATTTGAAAGGCAAAAGAGGAGAGTAAGAGTGAATAAAAGACTTGGGAGGGGGAGGGAAGAGAAAAGCCTGACAAAAGCTAGGGAAGGGAAACGAGAGGTGAAGACTTCAGAAAAGGGAAGAGAGGCAGAATAAGATGGCTAACAAGGATAAAGAAGGTGAATGGGGAAGAAAGAAGAGAATTCTTATACGTATGTTTTAAACAGTATTTGACATGTCATGTTTAATTCTGATGCTATTGTCTGTATGTACACAGAAGCAGATCTACGTTACACAGAATTGAGAAAAGGGCAGTGAATGTCTAGAAAATTCAGCTAATATATTTTTTGCTACAATTTTACAAAATGCTAAATTCTTGTATAGAAGAAAAGATGTGAGGCAGAGCCTGTTAGAATTAACCAGAAAGAATTAATACAGGGTCTCTGTATTTTTTGAGATATTTTTGTTTCAAGATGCCCAATCCTTCTCCTAGTGTATGGTTCTCCCCCAATACCGCTTCCTCACTTCACCCACTCAGCCCTAGGCTTTTGCCACTGTTTCATTGCCTTCTCATGGGTTGCTGTTTCTTCTTTGCTTCTGTCAGCTAGTTTTTGTGGTGGATCCCAGGCAATAAATTCAATAAGCTTATTAGCTCATGTTCCAGCCAGTTCCTTACCAGGACTCACAGTGGATGTTGGGAACCAGCAGACGGATATGTGGATCGGGACATGCAATAAGTGAAGCTTTGAATTCTTTCCTGTGTAGATGTAGCTTCAAGAAAAAAAGTATGTATAGTCCTGAAGATGAAGAAAAGTTAGAACGTATTAGAGGGTTTGTTACAAATAGGAAAAGACAAACAGGGAGCTGCTGCTGAACCGATACTCACTATTTATTTATTTATTTCCATTAACTCCCTGTTGAATGTTTTGAATTAAAGAAGTCTTCTGTCCACGTTCTCTGCTTTCATAGTTATGGAAACTTGTTCTTGATGTGATGATTTAAGAGCTCTTTGTATGTATTAGTCATTAATTCAACCTATCATAAAATAAACATGCATGTGTACTCTTTCCTGTTATATTCTGGGTGGGATGGGGTGGTGGGTTAGTTTGGAATCTGTTGGTGCAATCTAATCATATCTTTGAGATTACAGTGAAAATCCTCTGTCCTGCATTATCAGTAGTACCAGTTATCAGTTATGTAAGCAAGTGGTTACTTAAATCATAAGTTAACAGATTTTGTAACTTTTGCAAGTTTTGCCCTAACTCTGTCCTTTTGTGAGGTAGCAAGGACAGTTTATACCAGCGCGTAAGTCCTGAAAATTAATTTTGTGGATGATTTACTATAGAAAATACACATTCTTTTGAACATCATATTTAGAACCTGCCAGCATTCTAGTAGTTAAATTATTAGTAGGTATCCTTCTTAGCCTTAAAGCTTTTACTTATTATTGTATGAGGTATACATACTAACAAATAATTGCTGTAGCTGTGGTTAAAATACACAAGGCTTCCCAACAACTCACCTGTTGAAGTGAGTTAGGGAAACCAGGTGTGTTTAGTAGGCGGTGTGTCTTGATATTTGTACTGGGGGTTACAGACATTTTTATCAGTCCTGAAAAGTGATGATCTCATCCATGCTGATGGATCATTGGAACCCTGTTTATACAGGTCTGGGAGAAACAACTAGCCAATTCATTAAATACTCATAAAAGTTCTTGATCAATTGCTAAGGAACTGACTGTGGGGAGAAAACAAAACTTGGTTTGGTCCTAGTGGAAAGGTTGAGGGTTTTTTTTAATTTCTTTTTTATTTTGCCTAGCTTTTGTGGCCATTTAAACCCTCGGGCAGAATAATAGAAGGAGAGAGTATCTGTTACCTGAAAGTTACCCCTAGAAATGCAATTTAGCTGAAATAATTGTTAATTCAGTACCAGAACTGAGGTTAGAGAGAGAAGATATTGACCTCCATTTGTACACATAAAACCTGGGGGGTTGGGGGATGTGGTAATTTTTTTTTTATTAATGGATCCACATTCTGTAAAAAGGTCAGCTTTATGGAAAGAGATTTGTAGATAATTTTATCTTTAGAACTTCTCAGCATTTTTTACATTGAGTCTGTGTGTCAGAAAGAATTGTGATGAATAGGAACAGGTTAGATTTCTTTGTTTCTTTGCCAGTGTTACTTCTTGGACTTGCCTAAATATTCCTAGGCTGACTCTTAGCCTGCTTCCAACTGCATAAAAGCTGCTTGTAGATCCAATTTGCCAGAGTACGTCAGATTTTAACCCTCTTTCTGGATCTATGCTTAATACTCAAGGAAAAGAATGAATTGTTTCTGAAACAGGATTTCATTTCTTTGTAAAGGTTGGTATTTGAAGCTACTCTGGATTTTTAGAATTTGTGAATTCTTTAGCGGACAGAGTTAGTCTAAATTAAGCAATAAATTTGAAGGGTTATTTTATTGGTTTTAGGCATTCATGCTGAGGTTTTTCAGAGCAACTTAGGCAACAGATATACAGCCCCTATAAAATGTAATGGGAGCTGCATAGTTGCAGCTCCAGCACAGCTTTGAAAGTCTCTGCTGTAGTGACTTTATGACACTATTTTTGAGCAATTTTGCAATTCTTTTGTTTCCTTTTGCTGCAGCTGATCATAGACTTTTTCTTCACATTTGCAATTGGCTTTAATGTTTCCACAGCCTTCTAAAGTCCAAGTCAACTTTTAAGTGTAAAAATGTAATTTCTGAAATGCGGTGGCTTTAATAACAGTAAAGGACAGGGGATGGGGACAGAAAACATGGTCATGACCTGGATTAACCATGCTTTTGATAGATTAATTTTATTTTAGTAATCTGGGCCACTCTGGAATGGAGACTAGAGAAATTCACTGAGTTTTTGGAATAGGTCATATTTTCTGAAACTTTCATTCTGGTCTGCTTTCTTCCTGTCATCATCTCCTTGCTTTCAAGACAGACTACCTGATTTGTTTAAGTAAATCTGATGACAGAACTTGGACAAACATGAAGGTAAGGAAATCACTATGCTCTTAATTCTGGGGCAAGGCAAACATAATCCATATTTCAAGCAAAATTTGGCTTTAATAATTGTTCTACAAAAGGAAGGGACGCTACCCAGGCAGAAAGCAGCATTCATGCAGTGAGAATCAGAAAAGTGGAGAAGGTATATTCAATCCTTTGAGATGTATTTGTGCAAAAGTTAGCTTAAATGGAAAACAGAAACTACATATTGCTGTATAATTTTTTAATAGTCATAACTTAGCCAAATCCCTGAGGATAAAATGCTTAAAGAAAATAAGCAACAAAAGAAATAAAATTAAAACAAGATAGTCTGAAGTGCTCTGTAAAGCAATCTTGAAAACTATCCAGAAAGTACACCTGTTGTTGGATGATGGAAAAGTACATGATAAACAACCAAACTGCAGCACCACTGGCATGGAAGAATACATTTTCAGATAGTTGAGATAAAGTTTTGAAACATAATTATACTTACCTGTTGTGTCTGTAGAACATAGTGCATTACAGGATAAACCAGAGAACAACTAAAATCCCTTTCAAAGTGGAGAAAGCCAATGCACAGGCACAATTTATGCACTGTTGCGTATTAGAGCTCTAGTACAGCTGGAAATAGAACCAAAGTCTCTTAAGGCCAAGACTGGTGCCTTATTTGGTAGGTCACATCTCCCCATGGCACAGTGGGGCAAGGCTCTGACGGTTCTTTTGTAAGTGCATTTTCTTACCTGCATTTTCTTGAATGATTAGAGGGCTCGTGGAAAGAGAATGCACAAGCCTTTTGCTTTCCACCACTATGTAGCTATGCAAAATGATTAGGGTTATAATAGGACTGAGCTGGTATTATCTGATTGTTATTTTTTAAGTATATTTAAAAAGTTCAATACCTATTTCAATTCTTCTAGCATACTGACAGTAAGATTAGTCCAATGCATGAGGGCTGGGTGTTTAAACCTGGGAATTCAGCTGGTGGAAGGGGATCATGGGAGGTAAAGAGCACGGCTAAACGTGTGTGTGGTACTGTCCCAACCTATAATCTCAGAGGATAAGTTAGGAGGAGGATGGATACATGGGTGTAACGCTGACAGGGTCCAAATGTGCCGCAGACCTTACGGTGGTCACAGGCTGCCCAAGTAGCCAGATTCCTACAGAAGTTCAGCTACTGCAAGCACAGATCAGCACTTGCACTTTCCCTTTGGAACCACTTTTGCAAAATCTTCAGTCCTTTCTCAGGACTGGAGGAGCGGGACATGGATGAACGATAAGTTTGTTTTTACAGGTCAGGTGAGGCATTAGTGCAACATCTGAAAATATCTGAAAAGCAGACACCCAAATAAGGAGTATATGATGATCGAATTAGAATTTTTGTAAGTTTTAGAAATATGTGTGTGTTTTGCTGCTTTCAAAGGACAAGGTGGAGATCTTTTTAACTGGAAATTGTTCACTCTCCATGTAGTTAAATTGCTGCAGAGCCACCCGCAGTCCCAGGGAACCTGGGCTGTGAGCATCCTTGTACCTCACTCAGCACAAGATGGTCAAGGGTCAGGATATCTTGGGGTTACTGTCACTGAAGCAAATACGGTTTAAATAGGTTTACTCTGATTTAGTACTATCATAAACTGTGTGTGAGCTACAACCCAAGCTTAGGCACTAGCCTTACTATTTTTACCATACTAAGTTGGTGTTTGCTATCTTTGCTGGGAACGGGAGGTAAGAGTGAGTTACATTTCAGTAGCATGTAACTATTTAATATGCAGACAGGCATAGTTAACTGGCAAGACGAGAATGTTGCATGTCAAGGTTTAATTCTCTACTGTACAATAAAATTTCTAGACAGCTTGCCAAAAATCACAGAGGAATAGAGCCGTAAAGTTCCTCTAGTCAACAGTTTAGATTTGGAGTGACAATGCCAGGAGTCTGCTGAGTGTTATGGAGGTTTCCTGTGAGATGCTTGCATTCAGCAACCATAGTCTTCATTTTCTTACTTCAGCCAGTCTTTTGTAATTGTCTGTGGAGGGAAAGAAGATATGAGTAGTCTTTTCCTGAGTCATAATTTAGATTCAATTTATAACTTAGCCAACAACTAGAGCGGGAAGGATCTGGACTTAACCACTTTCTTCCCTGGATCCATTTTTATCTCCTGTGCCTGTGAGACCATGCAGGTGTCTGCCAGCAGTATCTATTTGATCTCCCATTTTGAAGCTGTTCCTTTGCATGCATTCACTAAAATAGGACTAGATCCTGGTCTCTGGGGAGAATGTCTTCAGCAGTGGTCAAGCCTAGACTTCCTTTTGGCTTCTGCTTCAGATATTTCTGGTTTAGACAGCTGAACAGAAAAGATTAAGATCATCGGTGAAAGTTGTTGAAGGATGTGCATTATGCATCAGGAGTTCGGTACCTCTGTGTGCACATTACAAAGGAAATCTGAATGCATCAGCCCTGGTGATGGAGGCTTAACTATGCAGGGACTTTATGTGCCTACAGATAAGGAAATGTCCAAAACAAGTTTTAAAGACTTAGGTGCAGAAGGATGCAGACCTCAAATTGAGAATCTTTAGTTGTTTTTTTCTCTGCACAGGTGAATTTGGTGGATAAATATATCTCAAAAAGTTGGATCCTGTTAGTTTAACAAGTCACATATGTACTGTAACTATCTACTGCCTGTGGTACTACTTAGCTATTCTTTTAGTACTACTTTCAATGATTTGCACATGAGGTAGCACATCTTGCTGACTTAAAGGAAGGAAGGTATGCAGCTGGGAATGTATGCAGTTTGTGAGTGCAGAGACCTATGTTTTCAAAATTGCTTAGGAAATATTTGCATTCTGGCAGTAATGATGTGCTAATATTCAGTAATAATGTATCTTTACATATTAATATATTCAATATTGTGCAACTCGTGCTACAAAAAGAAGTTCCCCCATTCTCTACCACGAAAATGGAAACTGACTGTTCCGATTGGAGGAAGGCAACGATTAGGTTTTATTACTGTGCATAATGAAAGCTGAATGACTTGGTTTACTGACATTCTGGTCATTCTGAATTTTTAGCACGTTGGCTGGAATTAGCATGAAAATGCCAATGTTGAATGGTAAATACATATCCCAGAATGTCATTTTTGTGTTGTTTTTAAGCTCTCTGTGAATTGCTTGCTGTCATTCAGCTGGGTTTTTTTGTTTTACAGAAGACCACAATCCCTGCTTCAAGGGGAGGGGGGAAAGGACAAGAACCTTGTCATCTTGTGTACAATCAAAGCTATGATACAGAAAACTGGCTGTGTGGACTTCGAGTTTCATTTAGTGATTGTAAATTTGTGGTTTGAAAAGGGAATTGCAAGTTATTTGATAGAGGAGAAGATGCTATTCAAATAATTCAAATCGCTCAGCAATCGGAGACAAAAAAATTATAAAAAATATTTAGAAATGTAGGCAATGAGGTAGACGTGATGGCCTTGAGGTTATGACCCTGCTTTCTGGATGTCTGAGTTGAATGTGTGATCTATCCAAAATGTGTTAGAACTGAAAAAGAGATAGCTTAGCCTGTCTTCTAATTTTGTGAGGTCTAGGTACCATGGTAGGCAGTCTGGTTTGTGACCATGAAGACCACTTAACTTTGTTAAGATATTGCTGTTACTCGTATATAAATGCTAATCGATAATAGTCAAGCAAAGCAAAAAGGAATATTTGGAACATTTTTTCATGGTTTTTAGAGTGGACTTCCCTCCCATTTTCCTGTTTCCCCTGTGTGTTTCGTGAATGTCTCTCTGGAGTCTCCTATAACTGGAAGGAAAAGCTGAAGAGCTGCTTATTAGCTAGTACAAAAAAGAGCGGTGGTAGAAATCAATGAGCCAAAACTTCCAGCAGATAAATGAGCTGTTTATAGGTCACATAGTAGTGAGATTTTTTTTTTCCTTTAGTATTTCCAAATACCATCATACTTTCCACCCCACCCCACCCCCACCCCCCAAAAAATATATATTTCATTGGGTTATTGTACTCTGTGCTGTCTCTTGCATTTGTGGGTTCCATAATAAGCTTACAAGATTAGACGTAAACATGGAAATTGCCATGATTTATTCTGAACTGAGACTACTCCCTGCTCTTAGGGAGGTGCTGCAGCTATTCCAGAATAAAAGCTTTGGGAAGGGTGCAAGAGGATTGTTTGCAGCTATTTCTGATCTATCTAGACAACAATAATGGGAAAATAAAAAGTGAAATGAAGAGGCAACAAGGGTGGAATTCTTGTATTTATGTTTTAATGGCACTGAAGACTTTTAAACCCTATGTAAAAGTAAAAAAAGGATGTGTCAGTGTCAAAAGAAAGGAAATTCCAGTAGATATATCAGTGCAGTTCTGTTTCCAATAAGTTAACATTTAAAATTATTTTATTCTATATTGCATAGCATAGCAACATAAGTATGTAGACAAGGAAAATCCTTGCCTAGAACTAGAAGTATTAAGAATCAGGTTTAGGAGAAATAATTGCTTGTAAGAAGAGATTCATGTAATTGGGGGTTGCAATAAAGAAATAAGGGAAAGTAGGAATGGTTTATAACGAAATGTTGGACTTTGGTGGTTTTGTATTGTCAGACACTTGCTGAAGCTGAACAGTCCTTGACAGTGAGTATCTACCCCTAGAAGTAAAGAAAATCTGAATTTCAATTTAAGGCAATAGGAAAACCATTAAAATTCAGAGTAATGAGAAGTTTTTATTTGTCTGAAAACAGTATTTGTTAGGGATCTTAAACAGAGGTAATAAAAATTTAGGGCATCTATGAAAACAATATCAAACTTTCAGTAGTAAAACAAGCTTGTGGAGCAGAAAAAGGAGGAAGAACTGTTAGAGGTAACATCTCAAAAGAAGAAGAAGGATGTTAAAGGTTCTGGTAGAAACATGGCTTAAAAGGTAATGAGTTTTTAAGCAGCAAAGAGTTAACATGACAGATACAGCCATGGTCATGCAGAGTAGGACAATGCACTGCCTTTTGCTAGTGGAGGAAGCCTTTAATGCCAACTGTAAACTGACCTATCAAGTATGCTGACTTCTATAAAATTAGATAATCTTTTAAGAAAAAAGTCATTTGTTGGGGGTTTTTTTAGTTATTCTTTCTAGATGTCTAGAATTAGAAATACAAAACAAAATGAAAAACAATACTAACTATGTTTCTGGATAACAAAAGTGAGAACAATGGTAAATTTTTCAACTGCTTGAACCAGCTCCTTGTCGGGGCGAAGTCTTTCTTGAAACAACTGACCCTTTTTGTCTAGAGTTGGCACATAACTGTTGCTTTAAATACCTTTTTTCTGCCAATTATTTTCTTAAAACTGTCAAATTTCTGTTTAAATCTTGAGTGACCATCAGGATTGAATGATATGCTTGTTCTCTATGCTCATTCTTTTGTGTATCTTAGTTCTTTTTGCAAAAGACAGGTATTTACAAAAGGTAGATAGACATTTGATTTCTCAATGTTGTATGTCAATACTAAAACAATGTTAAGATGCTTAAATACAGTTTTCAGCTATTCAGATTATGATCCTGATGCTTCAGTTTCAAGTTCTGTGCATAATATTAAAGTAAATATCTTGAGATTTATTTATGAAGAAACAACTGGTATTTATGTAATCCATAACCAGAGAAATCCAAGTCAACTAGAAATCTTGGTCACTTTTGGTTTAAATTGTTCAAGCATATTATTTTTTTTGGCTAGAGCTGTGGTAGAAGTTTAAGCTTAATGTGTACATTAGCTATAGCTTGAGAAGCACATCCGTATTATGCAGTGTCTTACCTCTGTGCTCTAGTCCCAGTATTGTTTGTCTGATGAGCATTAGTAATCTTACAAGCATATTGTATTTAAGAACTGTACTTGTCACAATTAAAATGTATGATGGATAGCTGTATCTATGGAGCTCTAATTAATGCAGAACAAGCAGAAATAAAAATAATGTATTTTTATTGACAATAAGATGTAGATTCTCATTAGACAACTAATAAATATCCTATTTCAAGTTCCCTAAGGAAATCACCAGAATGACATTTTTCAGCCCTTTTGAGTCTTCAGGTTTCTGGATTTGTTTGATCTGGGGAATGATGAAGGAGAGACATCAGAGAAAGGTAAGAAAGAGATGTTGTCTTCCTAACTGAAGAAAATTCAGTGGGATTCCCTGAGTGGAATATAACATTCCCTTCTGTGAATAAAACCTGCAGATGTGAAACCTGGATGAGGAGTGGTAAGTTCCTGGTGACACCATCAATGTCAGGTAAAGCATCTTGAGAGAGAGAGGCATGCCTGTTGGATTTGACCTTGATGTAAAATATGTGAAGGAAATTTATTTTGTTGCTTGTATCTTTATGTAACCTTGTGTGTCTGTGGCTCTGGATATGCTGTATTTGCTTTTATATTGTGACATGAGATACAAGTGATTTCAAATTGACTGCTCAATGCTAGTGTATTAATGTATGACATCTCTGTGGGGTGTGATGGTTCTGAAACACAGCAGCCTGGTGTGTTCCAAGATACCTGAAAAGTCATTTTTAATGCAGGAGTTTCTGAAGAAGAGGAAAATTCCTTTGCATCCAGCAATATGTTGGGGAAAACCTTGAAGCAGGACTGTCCCACTTTGGGAGATGACTCCATAAAGTCAGTGATCTAGTGGTTAAGGGATGAATACAGGCAGATACTTCAAAGTGATCTTTAGGAGCTAGGACAAATACTTGAGAAGATGAACTTCAGAACGCAGTGAGTGATAGCTTCAGCCCCAATGTCAGCTACTGACATTAAAAATAACCATGTACTGCCTGGATTCTAAAGGCTGCAGATCACGAGGGGCTCCATGCTATGGGATAATCAGACCTGTAATTCTTCTTTAAATTTTGCTAGCTAAAAATCTGGCAATTCAAAATATTCTTTCCTTATGAACAGGCTTGTATGGGAAAAAAAACACCAACAAAAAACCCCACAAACAAGTTAATTAGCTCATAAAACATTAACAAAAAATATTCACATCAGGTTTGCAGTCCAGATGAGAGCTTAGCACCATCACAGTGTACTTTTTCTTGCAGACCTTAAAGTTTTGGGCTCAGTTTGGTCTGAGATTTTTTAATATTTTTTTAGAGTCGAGATCTTGTGTGCATGTGTATGTCCCTGAAAAAGTGCTAGCTAAGTAACAACTCTACCAGGTAGACTTTCTGTGTCTGCAGCTTTTAATGGGGCAGACATGAAACAGACAGGAATTTACAGTCTAGTCGGTTTTGAGGAGTAGTGACAAATACAGAGGGTGGGACAGGAGCAGGAGATTTACAGCAGCAGAGTTTCTTGCCTAGAAAGGTTTTGTACGTGTCACCTCTGCTTTATATCAACCTCAGCAGCTTAGAGCTACGAGGCATGTGAGTTTCTAAAGAAAATGGGGTAATGCTGGTGGGTCACCCTGATGTGTTGACGTGCTTGGTGAATACCACTGTACCTGCAGCTGAGGTTAGTCCCGTGCCCTGGACCACCCCTGTTGCATGGAGCTGACCTTCACGAGGTGCCTTCAGGTGCTTCCACTCAGCCTGGGCACAGGAGGCTCCCACTGCTGGCACCACAGCACGAGTCCAGGGTTTCCTCAACATGGGGGAGCTCATCAGCAGGCCCACAACTGTAAACCACCTCTTTTGCCCTGCCTGTCCATCAACAGAGCCAGAGGGAGGAATATTCGCTGTTTCGAACACTATGTTGGTGTTCATAAAATGGAAGCTGCCCTCTCAATCAGTAGTGTTGGTAAGTATGGACAAGCATATATCATTTAACTGGAAAACAGATTTCTGGGCTCCATGGGCCAAATTTCTAGCATGCAGGAAGGTAAATGAGCTGGATGTAGATCTACTCAAAATTCATAAGCATTGCATGCAAATGTGCACAGACCAAAGTGCGTCAACATGATGAGAACAAAATTGTGATGTAACCAATAACACATCAAATTACTTCTTTCTTTTTCTGTAGATGCTAAGGGACCTAGCTAATTTTAAATGCTTGCTGTATCCACACAGCTGTACAAAATTCTGCATTTCAGGTAAAGCAGAATAAAACAGACCACAGTCTTGCCGTCTCCCCCGTTCCAGCCCCCACACTGAAACTCCAGCAGCGCAGCTTTGAAAGCAATGCAGAAACATGCATCTAAGGAATGTTTAGACTTAACTAGGTGACCACTCATTTTAACACCCCCTGTGTCATCCTGGGGACCGATTCTTTTTAAAAAGCAGCTCCACTGGAGATGATAGCATGGATTACATGATCGTAAAATCAGTGTAAATGGGATCAGAAGCAGATCCATTAACTCTAATTAGGGAGTGTAGTGTGATCTTACTTCATTGCACTGTACACAGGCTGTACGGCTGTTATTTCAAGTGACAGACGTTTGTTTTCGGGCACTTAATTTGCACATCGAATTAATGGTAATGCATCCAAGAACTGATATTCCTAATATACAGCATTAGCATAGCTCACTCTGTCCCCAGCTTCTGCTCGGAAAAGGATTCCAAAAAGAGATAAAACGGCTCACACTCAGTGGAATAATGGTATTTTCTGTCTTCTGTAGTGAAGTATTTCAGCCCAATGAGTGGTGAAAATAGAGGTTATTATTTACTTTTCATGGTAGTAGAAACCATTTTCAATGGATTGTGCATTTCTCTTAGGGTATAACATTTGCTCCTCCTGGAAGCAGGAAAATTATGTAGACAGATTTTTGCCTGTCTCTAAACCTTTCACCAGCTGACTAACCCCCAAGGTTTAATAGCTGGTAGACATCTGTAGGCAAAAGTAAGAGAAACGAGTTCATCAAGGAACTGTATCATGCTTCCAACATGTGGCAACATGAGTGCCTCTTCACCATCTGTTATTTGTGTGAGGATTTTATTATGTAAATGACGGTACACACTGCACTCTAAACAAAGGAAAATTATTCCCCTTACAGTATGTTGCGACTGCCAGGCTTCTGTGTCAGCCCCGCAACAAATAATGAAAACAACAGAGAATTTACAGACAGAATATCTTGGGTTCTTCTGCTTGTCCTCCCAAAAGGGAGCAAATATATTTCAGAAGAATTTGTTTCTTGCATGTATTGTGACTTATAAAGACTGGTAGTTAAAGAAACAGAAAACAGTAGACAGAGGAAACTAAACTGAGGTGAGTTTTGAAGGCTTAAAACAGATTGAAGCTACAATCCTGCGAAACTATGGAGAGTCCCAAAACTCTCTGGTCTCACTAGGAGCCAAAAACATGGAACTGGACCCCTAAATCATCTGCAACAGACAGAAAGTATTGTTGTGGGATAGGATTGGAAGTACATATACTGCCCCACATTCTGGATTAAAATTTTCCATTAAATTACCAATTTAAATTGAAATGTAATTATCTTAACTGGCATATTTTTGGCAGCTGTGATGAAAAAAAAAAAAGAAAAAAAATCCCTACGCTACACTGGATCAAGTAAAAATCCATAGGAGTTCTAACACTGGCCCTTAATCAAAGTCTGCAAAGACACAAAGGCTTTGAGCTAATCTATGCCAAACCATGTTGGACAGTATGGCACTGCCTAGAGCATCCTTCTGGTGGCATTTAAAGCACCTGGTGCCCTAGGAAAAGAAATTGTATCCAAGGCTGTAAATTCTGTTTTCCTTATATCCATCTACCAACCATCAGTGGCTTTTCCGATAGCAGCATAATATTTCATGGGAAAGAAAACACATCACTATTTTTTACTAATTTATTTAATATGTGACACCCAAGTGGTTATCTTCACACACACGCTCCCTCGTTGTGTATTTCATGCGGTTTAATATAATTAAACTGATTGTTGCATTCATTGATTTAACTCAAATCTTAATTTGATAACTGGGAAAGGTATGCACTGGGGACTAATTGTTATTCCAAGAGAACTTAAACAGAAGAAACGGTAGCTTGTGCCAGATTTGACCAAAATGATGGTTTAAGGGTGTTTGGTTACTTCCTGCATTGTCTTTGTGTGATTTCTTACACTTCTATTTGTCAGCTTTTCCTGACTTAATTATGATTAAGTGTTGAACTTTACAGATAGCCAACTGCTAGTACTGCTGTATTGATTAGTTGTTTTTATTAATGTGTTAAATTTTGTGGTTGCGACAGGAACATATTTTGTGATGGAGCAGCTAATAGCTGGAGAACTCTGCCATGAAACTATCAAGCAGCCCAGCTTTAGCAGATATTCCTTTTCTCTCAATTTATCTTTTTTCTTTCCTGTTTATTTATTCATTTACATTTAATTTTCTTAAGGGTATTTCTGAAGCGTTTCATGTGAAAAGACAAATGTATATTACTTTTTAACAGGTAGCAGCAAGAGAACAGAATACCACTACCACCTGTAAGCAAAACAACTGGCGCTTTTTTTTTTTTTATTAGGTTCTCAAAATTAAAATCTATAATATCTGTTAGTGCATGTTGTCGTGTTTTATTTGCAGAATTAGAAATGGCAACCATAATCCAATTCCTCAAATCAAACAATTTTTTTAAGTTTGTAAATGTGACATAAGCTTACTTTCATCATTGCAGGTGTCAGAAACAGTTCAAAATAAATTAAAATGTTGATGAATACTACTGTGACATAATCTTCTCCTCTCATAGTGCATGTCGAAAATTCCAGCATCATTTGAAGTTAAATTTTTACATAGATGGTCATCAAAGCAACCTAACAGATCCTTATGATGTAAAATGGTCCTGAAAGTTAGGAAGAAATACAGAATATATTCTTTTCCACCACACTTCAAATTGCTACTTACTTCATACACATTTCTGAATCCATCTTCCTCTTACTGTATTGACAGGGATATTTTCATAAGTATCACGGATAAAGCTTTTAATTGTCTAGTTTGCTGCCATTTGCAGTTTGTTATTCTTTCCAGTGACCTGTGCAGATGTAGACTCCTTACTTACAGCATGAAACTAAATTAAACTGTAACTGCAAAGTTCCTGTTGTTTCTTAACCATACACTGCTTTATACATCACATATATGCATATATGATACTCATAATTATTCTGTATTCTGAAACTCAGAAGGTATCCATTCAAACAGGAATGCCAATATTCTTTTTCTTGAGATACAACATGCTATATGTAACCATAATTAATCATTCCACTGTAATATACAGATTTTTTCTACCACTTTGTATATGTAAACTAATGGGAAACAGTTACACAATAAACACTCTGTATGGCTGAAGTCTTTGTAACCTTAGAAGCCTGGAAATGACATTATTAATAGCCTATATGATGTTTTACACAATCATCTGTTTTCTGTTTCTCAGAGTGCTTAAGCCTAGGGGACGGAGCCCCACTTGCACAAGACTCACTGATTTGAACAGGAGCTGGGAAACTTGGGAGAAAAATCACCTCCCTCTAGCCACAGTCATGGAAGCAGGACTTCAGCTTAAGGTGTGTTCTACACTGCAGCTGCCCCGAAGGTCAGCAGAGAGAGAGCACAGCCGCCACTCCATGGAGCCTGGTGGGCAGCAGGCTGCCGCAGCCCCTCAGCACCGCTGGGGTGGTGCATGCGGGATGCCAGTAGGCGTCTTGCAAGCTCTGCAGGATGCTGAGCTCAACACCAGCTGTCAGAAATGTCTTCCAAGACCTTTGGTCAAACAACAGAGGGGGGTCTTCAGAGGTGTTAAAAGTATTGGCCAGACTTCTAACCTAGGGTTACGGAAAAGCCTCTCAGAAAAAAATACCCCCGTCCTTGGCTTTGGACACCAGGGAAACTAGGAGATGAAGCTGTGGCTCGGAATTAGTAGTTGCTTACGCCATTTGCACATGCAAAATCCTGAAGAAAGAACCTCAAGCAAAATGAAAACAGAAAACTGTAAAGGCAAGGCCTTTCAGTGTAAATTTGGACTCAGGATGTCAAATGAAGGTATAACAACATAAAAATTAAGCAACTTGAATCATTTTTCTATCTTTAGCTCCACAAAACTCAAGCTGACAGTCACGCCTCACCTAAATTCTGATACGTAATGTCTATCGATTTACATGTTCTTGGTTTTTGCAAAACAAAAATCCTGCTTTGTTACTTGATGGTGCTCTCAGTTGGTGTTTCTTCTCTTACATTCTGATATCTTCTCTCCATTTCCCTGTTGCTGCTAAGTCTCTTTTCCCACATTACCAGCTGTCTTTCAGTCCTTCAGTTTTAACACTTTCTGTAACTTATGTTTTTTCTACGGTGATTTTTCTCTTTTTTTTCGGTGTTATCAGTGTACAATCTCCAATTTATCCAGCAACTCTCAGGGTAGCTTGAATAGCTAGAGCATAGTGGACTGGATGTCTGAGAGTTAGTATTCTTTGCAACCACCAGTAGCTTTGAACATGTCAGTTTGCTTTTCAATATTTTGCTTCCCCCTGCCCCTCTTCCACCCCCCTATCTGCCCACCCCCCAGTTTCTAGTAATGCAGATAGAGTTATCCCCCTTTCTAAGCAAAATGCCATAACGTTCACAGGAGCAATAGCAAATAGTGTTGGTAGCAGAAAAAGAGGAAAGCTTTCATCATCAGAGCAAAATTGACCTAAAGGTTTTATAAACTAAAGGCCAATTATTCCCTGAGGTGCATGGGGGGCCACCTGCACAGTAATCAGTCTTGTGAATGTGAAGGCAGAACAGGACCTTGACTGTATCTGGACTTTGTCAGGCCATTTGTTTGTGACCAGATTTGTATCGTTACTCTGGTTTGCAATAAAGGGATGTTCACTGAGGCATCACATTGATATTTTTGAAGTATGTTCCACCCTTTCAAACGAACAAATTTATCAGCAAAGAATTGAAATGTCTAGCTGTTTCAGTATGCTATCGAGATTTCACATCACACTGCTGTGCAAGTGCGTTCATTTTTCATCTGCTGGGTGCAATGGGAATGAGTTCAACAAATGAAAGCATGTTAACAAGGAGATGATTTGACCAAACCTTGTTCCTTCCTCTTAAGAAATAAAAAAGCCCTGAAAAACAAAACCCAAAGGCACCAGCTTATTTTCATTACTCAGAGATCAGATCTGATCCCCTAATGATATAGTCAGGGACAATGTTGGCAGTAGACCTGTGGGATTTCAGCAAAGCTGAGCTTCCACTTTTCATCTCACCCGTACCTGGGTTGACTGCTGCCTGAAGGAGCATAGTCCTTAGGCATCTCTTGCCTTGTTGCCCTAAAGCCGGCTCTTGGTGGAAAAGTCTTGTCAGGCTTTCATCTCCAGGTCCTGTACGAGACCGATCTGTTGCAAGTATTTTAAGTCTTTTGCTGTTTCTGTAAAATACGGCCTTTAGCAATGACCTTTGGACATTTCTGTATGTTCACAAAATCTGAGGAGGGCTGCTGTTCTGGCTGACACATGTGGCTTACGACCCTGAGAGCTGAAGAGCTTCCTGAAGGACCAGGCAGCCAATGGAGCTGATTCCTTAAACATTTGAGCCTCCAGCATTATTTACCTATATGGCACAGAAAGCAGCGGCTGAAGGTGAATATTTACTCTGTGACATGATTATTCTTCTGGGACCTATGGAAAATGGGTGGGTGAGCCCAGTCTGGCTCTTTGCTGAAAGGCCAGTTGGAATAATTGGTATCTCTTTTGCAGCATTTCTCACCACAAAAAGCAAGATTGGAGCTGAAAGGAGGAAAAATCTCTCTGTGGAGTATTTTATGTGTAGAATTGAGACCTTTTGAAGGATTTAAGTCCCAAATGCAAACGAAACATCTGACCAGCTATAACAGCTACTGGGGGACAGAGGAAGAAAAGAGGAGGGGAGAGGGAAAGGGAACCACATGCAAGGAAGGTGATGCTGTTTGGAAAAAATGTCTCATACAGTTTGGCATTTAGCTCTTAACATGCTATTGCCAACCTGCAAGTTCATTTGAGGTTTATAGCAAGTTACAAGAAGAATAAAAAGTTAATCATGTGCAGATCCTTTGTGTTGTATTCTTGCCATCTATTTCAATAGCAGTAATAACATACAGACAGAAGAGATTACAGAATAGCACAAGCTGCTTTGTACTTGAGTTTTCAAATGTATTTCCATTTAAAGCTTACTTTTTATGTTTTTCATTCAAATTTAAGAAAGCAAGAAGATGTGAGGTCCAAGAACACTACATATGGGTTGGATCTGGGGTCAGATTTTTCTATCAGTTTTTACCCAAGTTAAACACAGGGACTTTTCATCTAATATCTAAAAACATAACAATATTTTATTGTGGCTCAAAAACACAAACAGCAATTAGATGAAAAGTAGAGAAACTCAATGATGAAAGTGGTTAGTCAACAGAAGACTTAACTACATGTTGTAGCCTGTATCTTCTTAGCAAATCACAAAAGTTCCTATTAAAGATTTTTGGGATTTAAAGCTGAGGAGATCTGTTGAAATGTTGTTGGAGCCTGGATCTAGTACTCCAAAGTAAAGATTAATCTAATTCTCTTTTGAAGATCTGCAAAATTTATTTTTTTCTTGCTGGTTTTGTGGTTTGTTTGGGTTTTTTTTAATTTGTAACTATGAACATCAATGTCATCAGCTGAGATCAAAGATCTTAATGCATCTAAAATCATCATCGCTTCTTAGAATAAAGAAGTAAGCTTCTCAATAATAAACCATGGACTACAAAGTCTTTTCAGTGAATAAAACACTTTCCTTTCTGTTTCTGAAATAATTTTGGATTGGTAATCACCTCCTTGAAAATCTGCTTTTTTTTCTTGTACCTGGCTGAAGACTTGACAGAAGGTTTTTGTTCTTTGCTCTTACACCACACAAATGGAGTGGTAAATTTTACCTATGGCAAATATCTGACTTTAACTGCATTTAGCATCTTTGTTAGCATATTAGCATGCATCTGAGTTATCCTGATA
Source organism: Falco rusticolus (assembly GCF_015220075.1). NCBI lineage: Eukaryota > Metazoa > Chordata > Aves > Falconiformes > Falconidae > Falco > Falco rusticolus. The sequence continues at coordinate 106,345,801 of NC_051188.1, read as the reverse complement.
CATTTTAAACACACTGGACCTGAGTCATATTGCAACAACATATAAAGATTTATATTTTTTTTAAAGGACTTCAAATTTGGCAAAAGCTTGCTGTGGATGAGTGCTCCTGCTTATTAGAGATGACTTTTAACAAGTCTAATCCACAAATCAGTGCTGTCCTTTGGGGAAAACAAAGAAATATATTTTAGAAAAAAAATGTTGTCTTTGCATTTCTTTACTTCTTGCCATTTTTTTCTATGTTTGATTTATCAGTTTCTTGCACACTGGTTTCCCTCCTTGTTTATCAAAGTTACTAATTTATGGTCTATTGATGCCCAACGGTTCTTTGATCTCAGAGCTGGTTCTTGGCTGTCAGTAAGAAAGATGAGAAGCAAAAGTGTGAAAGATTTTCCCAGGGCAGCACAAGAATTATGGCCATGTCTCTAAGTGAGAAACTGAGGTGAAGAAAGGTTGGGCTGCAGAAAAGTAGGACAAGACTATCACTTTTTTGGGGGAGGCAATATAGTTTGAGCTATGTGTTTAAAATAGTTATTAAGATTGGTTTATATTCAGCTACTTCAAATTGTCCAACACTTTCGCTACATAAAATAGTGAGTGGTTATGATTTATTTTGGTTTTATCTTGCCAGCTGGCCCTCCTGTTTCCCATAGTTTCTTACCTCCTTTGCAGTGTTATGCTAGATATAGGAGAGAAAATTTTCCACTTGTCCTGACTGGAAAAGTTGTCTTAAATGGCTAGATCTTTGGGTTTTAACATTGTGTTGTTTGTTCAGTACTGGTTCAATCACCTTCTTTAGCAAGAGAGCATAAAATTTGTTTAACAGTGCCAATGTCTGGACTAGTCAAAATTTTCTGAGATTCTGGACATACCTAATACTGTTTGTAGGGAGCTGCCGTACTTATCTGCATGGAGGTTACGCTGGCCTTGCTGCAGTATGGATTTGCATGAGAAATGTGATGCCTGTAGGTACCAGCATGTTCAGGTTCTAAAAAGAGTTCATTGATACTTTGGATTTCAACAGAAAAGACAGGGGAGGGGGGACATTAAAATTCTGCAGAATAATTTATTTTCTTAAGTGTTGTCACTGAAGAATTTAAAACCTAAATCTTGATGCTTCTCTCCCCTCCCCCCAGGACATTTTACATTTATAAAAGAGCCTGAAGGCTTGGTAACAATTCCGTCAGAATGCAAGAATGTCTCCATCTTTCCTGATAAAGTTATATCTCAAAGATTTGCCTCATTCTTTGAAATGAGGAGAAAGTTTCCCTCATGGTTTGTCACAGTTGAGTCCCATGATGGGTTTCGTACAACGTATATGATTTATACATATGCTTGATTTTACATTCGTCTAAACTACACCACTTCTCAGTTGCTGCCTTGATGCCGTTGCAGCTATACTCCTGTCCTAAAGTGAAGGCATACGGATATCTTTGTAGCTCCAGCACTGCAGGGAGGAATATTAGGGGGTATGATTTCACTTATTTGAAGTTATCAATGAGGAATAATGCCAAATAGAGGATCTGGTTACTTTTATTTTCTCTCCTAGAAGATTGGTTATATCAATAAGAAACACTGAAATATGTTTATTAAAAAAGTCATTTTTAGAGTGCCAGACAAACATACAATACAACTTGTCTGGTTCTCTGGAATGCTGACTGATAGATAAATCTGAGGTCAGTTGGAGTGACTATGGTGAGAAAGTCGAGTTTCAAAAGTAATACACACTATTGTTTCGGTAGTATGTCTATTTTTCTCATAACTTTATTGGGGAGAAAAAAGCATTTTATGCATGTCTTCCTCAGTTTGAATTTTTACAGGCTAGCTGCCAATTTAATAAATGACAAAAATATTGATATGTTAGGATGCTGCTATGACAGCATTGTTCCTGATATATACTTGAATATAATAATGATAATACTGTACAGTGTTGTATATGTGTTATATATATGCATTTTTTTTTCTACATCCACTAAGTATGTGGAATAATTCAGCTTCTATAATGTATTTTGGTTTATAGCATTCATGGATGCACATACAATTTATAAATTTAAGCACAAAAGCTATTCATTTCTGATTTTTAACTTCTACTGAAACTGTATCATCATGATGGTACGTACAAAGTATCCTTGGATTTCCTGAGGCCTTAGCTGGCAGAGTTGTCAAATTAAACTGGGACATTTTGTAACTGTATCTTTAATAAATACATATGTCTGTCATGCTTCCCTACTCAGTCTTATAAATCAGACTATATCTATCTGTCAGACACTCTCAACCCGGTTGTCCTAATCTGTCAAGAAAAAAATATAGCATCTAGGCTCACATCCTTCTCTGAAAATATTTATTTATACCAGTGATGTGTCAAGGACACACAATTTTTTTTAACACAACACCCCCCCCCCCAGCAACAAAGCCATTAACAACTGGCTCAAGTCCCTACCAGGAGGACAGTGGTTAATCCATACAGAGAAATTATAATGGAGGAACACACCAGACAAGCAATATAAATGCTGGATAGCATTTTAAAAAATTCTTGCTAAATGCCTGATACTGAGCATTCAGGCCTGTCTTACTTAGTATACAATAGTAATTTTACGCCATCCATCATCCTCACCCCTATTCACCTACAGATGAGCCTACACTTCTGCGTTGCAAAGGGATGCAGAAGTTGCCTCCAGGTTTTGTGTCTCTGCAGTATCTAGTAATTAACCATTACAGTTCTAATGATACATCAGGCACACCATAAACTATTGCTGTAACTTGAGAGGAGTCAGCAAGCTATGGAGAATATGAAGCTATTGCTTAGGTCAGATCCATGAGCTCTCCCTGAACAGAGAAGATGACATCAGAGGCTGAGTGTCAGAGTGGGAAAAAAAGAGGAGGAAGGAATCCCTGGTCTTTTTAGAAGTATAAAGCTTTTTATTATATATGCATGATGTTAAAGAACATCACTTTTCACTTTTCTTTTATAAAGCTTTTTATTATATATGCATGATGTTAAAGAACATCACTTTTCACTTTTCTTTTTTAGAAATTTTAGACAGCACTCCATTGAAAACAACTACTAAAATTCACATTCATTCAGTTTAAGATAGGAAGAAAATTAATCTTAACTCTGAAATCTTGTGCCCAAATAATTAAAGAATCAAAATCCCAGTTATTTCAAACACGCAACTCATTCTAGTCATCCTAATAATACTTTTTCATTTTTCTTCTTTGTCATCTCTGAGATGAGTAAATTCTCAAGTACTTTTTTAGGCATGATAGACTCAGCTTTATTTCGAGCTTTCCATTTACGCATTCATGTTAGCTAGTGTCTTATTCTTGCAACGTCCTGTAAGATGAGAAAATGCAATTTCTTCTCTTTTTGCTGTAGTAAGATTGAAAGACTTGCTAGCTGTCCAAAATAAAGTTATAAAAATCTTTAGATAAAATAGTTGGATTCCAGTTTGATATGTTATGAGAAGATACTTAAGTTTTGGACCTCTTATTCTGGATAGACTGGAGGAAGTATGGACAAGAGGGAAGGACACCTGCCCCAGCAGTCAGGAGGTCTGTTCTTTCATGAGCCAAAGACCAGTGGGACAGGACACAACATGAGGGTCCTGAATATTGGAACATTCCCCAGAGATCTATCATAGCTTGTCTTGGCCACTGTTTAAAACAAGGCCATAACTGTGCTTTCTACAGGAACAACCACTGAAGGAATTGCTTTCAAAAGGGTGATACTTTCTCAATAATAATGACTGTTGCTTCTGTGCCATAAGTGAGTGGAACTTGAGTGAATGAATTGCACATGGGAAAACAGAGTGGGAATAGCCTGGGGAGGAAGCACCGTTGCCTCACAATCTTGAAAAGGAGTTAATCACTTTGGAATCCCCCCAGGTGTATGACATGGAATTGAACTTATCACAAATGAAATCTTTCACCAATGGTATTTAACTAGTTACCTCCTTCTCTGACAGGCAGTCTTGCTTAACAGAGAATAGAGTCCTTTTTTTTTTTTTTTAACCCCATTATAATTGTTTTAATAATATTATTTATAATGAGCTTTTGGAGAATTGAAATATGATAGCTGAAGTGAAAAAAATTCATCCTGAAAGTTTAGCATTTTTAAAAAACAGAATCCTGGAAACATATAATGAAGGTTGGTTTGGCCTACCTATTATGGGTAACTTTTATACTGATAGAACTGTTTGTTTGCTTTTCCGAAAAGCCCTGGGCTAATTCAAGCATAACCATCCAATTTAAGGCAGGACCTGATGAAGAGCAGTCCTATGGACTGTGATAGGCTGTGATTTATGTTCACGGTGATCCTTTCTGTCCTTGAGATCTGTGTATATCTGAACTAGCCACAAACAGCCCACAAGAGTTCGGAAACCAGATAATTAGATAACTGCAGTGATGGTAGGTACCATGCAGCGAAAGTACAGATGCAAAGCTAGACGGATGTGGAAGAAAAAAAGTAACACATCTTCAGTCTCAATCCAAAATCTTGAGAAATTTAAATAAAAATTATGAGTGCTGATATAAGAAAGAAATCTTGGATTTCAATCTGATGAATCTTGGATTAGAAACAGAAAGAGATAGCAACAGCAATTAAGTTTGGATAAATTCTGTGTTTAGAGAGAGACAAGCAAGATTAAAGTCCCTCTCTATCTTGAAAGCTTAATAGTAGGAAAGCATTTAAGTATCTTAATTTTAAATTGGATAGGTCAATGCTATTTGATTTATTCATGTGTCATCTTTCTTCACAATTTTACAAGGAAACCAAATAAAAGTGGGCTGCAGAAGGGTCCATTGTAGATCCAGTCTTATAAGGAAGCAAGGAGTGGTTGACTTGGGGAATTCTACTTTTTTTCCTTGAGGTAATAGCATTTCTCCTGTGGTTTTAGGAAATATAATTCCTTTTTGTATTCTCTCACAAATTAGCACCAATAGTAACACTTCAAAGTGTACTATATGGATTTACATTTTTGGACTTTTTTCGTAAGGTTTCATGTAAGAATTTTTCCCCAAATAAACCACTGATATTCTTATGTGAAATTAGTTTGGTGAGTAAATTGCAGGTATTAGTTGCAGAAAATTCACCTTTAACCTTCTCTAGAGAAGAGGGCAGTTCTTAAATACACATAATGAACGAATCATGAGCTCGTTCCTCTGAACAAAAGCTGTATTTGAAAGAATTTATTGTGAAATAAGTTGTATCATACATAATGAAGTGTTATAAAAGTCCTGAATGATTTCAAGTGACTAACCTCACATTAGGCATTGGGAAATCTGTGCCTGGAACAGCTAGAAGTACAGAGGGCCTGATGCAAAGCATGTTGAAGTCAATTACTTTTTTCCATTGTCTGCACTGGACATAAGGTTGTTCGATTTCATGGGACGGAAAAAATTTATTTTATGGAACAAACATGCACAAAGAAACACAACTCATTTCTTAAATACGTGTGCTTGCTTCCTGATGGTTTTTAATGGGAAACATGTGTGCACTGTGAGGTGAGCGCATCGAATTACCCAGTTTTTTAAAGGGAATTAGTCACTTTTGCAGGGGAGTCAATATCCAATAACAGGAGCTAATCAACAGTGCTTAAGTTCAGTTGAGCATGCTGACAAGGTGCTGTGAGATACAAGCCTCCATCAGTTTTCTGGTTCTTTAAAAATTAAGGGTTGAAGAAGCTAGACTGTCCTAGGATCATGCACTGAATTTACATTGTATTTTTCTAAATCTGGAAATGGGACAGCAAAAAAAGTTGCTGTATGGTTAATGTACATTCCTTCAGCTGCTGATGTAGCAGAAAAAATTAAATGAATGGTTGCAAGCTGCATAAAGCTTTAGCAATGAGAAAAGGCTCTAACAAATTCGTGATTGCATGTAATACAAAAAAAATATTAAAAAATCACTAGCTTTTGTGTCCTGAGAAGCTGCTTATTCCTCCAGACCAGATCATGATGATCAATCTCTAAGAGAAGTAGTTTTCATTTGATACTAAAGAAAGAATTCGGAGATTTAATATTTGCTTTCTAGATATAATGATTTTTTAAAAACATTTTCTTTATGATGGACAGAACCCATGCCTTATTGTAGTATGTTATCCAAAGGGAGCGTATTTATCAGCTAGCTAATCCTCCAGTTCTGTTTTACAAATTATTGGAAACCTGCTGTTGCATTTGTTATCTTGCAAAGATTGCAGTTGTCCAAAAGGTTTTTTAAAATGTATATCTGGAACCATGACTGTTAAACATATATACATTTACATGTTAATAATACTTTTGCACATATTTCTACCTCATGAAAAATGCTACTTAAAATTCAGAACTTTCTGTCCACACAATTAGAGTCCATAAAGGTAATTTTTCTATGGGAGTATTCAAAGTCCACACTGGATTCTCCCATTTTATTTGAAGTGTCTGCAATTGTGCTAAAATGTTTTGGAGTCCCATTGCCTGGTGTACTGGTTTTGGCTGGAATAGTTAATTTTCTTCATAATAGCTTGTATGGGGCTATGTTTCGGATTTGGCTGAAAGCAGTGTTGATAATAGAGGGATGTTTTTGTTACTGCTGAGCAGTGCTTGCACAGAATGAAGGCCTTTTCTACTTCTCACTGCCCTGCCAGTGAGTGGGTTGGGGGTGCACAAGAAGTCGGGAGGGGACACAGACAGGACAGCTGACCCCAATTGACCAAAGGAATATTCCATACTGTATGATGTCACACTGGGCAATATAAGCTGGTGGAAGAAGTAGGAAGGAGTGGACATTCAGAGTGATGGCATTTGTCCTCCCAAGTCACCAATTACATGTGATGGAGCCCTGCTTTCCTGGGGATGGATGAACACCTGCCTGCTGATGGGAAGTAGAGAATAAATTCCTTGTTTTGCTTTGCTTCCACACCCAGCTTTTGCTTTACTTACTGTCCTTAATTCATCCCATGACCTCCTGCACTTTTGCCCTTCTGATTTCGTCCCCCATCCCACAGGGGCTAGGGAGCGAGCAGCTGCATGGGGCGCAGCTGCCCCTGGGGTTAAACCATGACACCTGGTCACTGTACAGTCCTTGAGACTCTGGTACGGATGCCTTCTCACTGTCTCAGTATGACACACTGGCATTTGGTCTTGTTACCTAGTTTTAACATTACCACATAGTGGAATAAATAAACAAATTCCAGTAAGTTTTGTGGAGATCTAAGCAGTTAAGTGGTATACCATATTTTCTTTTCCCAGAAAATAATTTTTAACTGAGAAGTGGAAGTAATAATCAGCTGCTCTTTCAGGCTGTTTAATGTTATTACAAAATGAAATGGATAAGTTAAGAAGTAAGAGACTAAAATTTGTTAATTTATGGAAACAAACAAAGCAAGAAAAAGTAAGAGAAAGCCACAGGCAACACTGAATTTGAAATAAGGATGAAGAAAAATCAAGTAGCCATTCTTTTCTCTCTCATGTTGCTTTTCTTACAGTATTGAAAGAGCCACACAATGTAGTCTTCTTTTACAATGCATCTTACAAATTGGGAGGATTTGCTTTTAATTCTTGTAGACGATGTGGGAGAAGACCAGCAACTTCTGTGCTTCATTTCCTGATCCTATAAATACTTAATGGATTTTTCTCGGTTTCAAGTGAGAAGGCCCACTGACATACAGAGGGAGTATTCAGGGGCTTAAATTTAAGCAGGTGTGTAAGCTTTTGTGGAACTAGGTCTTTTTTATATTTATTGACCGACAGGTTCATTGCCCTACAGGGAGTGCTTCACAAGAGTACGCGCAGTGGCTTTTTTTCCTTTTTGAAAAGACCACTTTTAGGTCTAGCCCTAGTTACAGCTCCACAGATTTATGCTGTAGGAAGAACCTGGGAGTAGTGCCACCAAAGGGAGACTTTGGGCAGGGCTGCTTGGTCAGCCTTTGAGTGGAGGCTTGTAGGCTGCAGTGAGAGATTCCTTGTGCTATCAAAATGCATATTGCATGTACTGCATATACTGCATGACAGCTGCAGCCCACCCTTGTGCAAATATACTCCCATCTGTGCTAGGAGGGGGCCTCTGACACAGCTTTGAAAAGACCAGCCAGAAAAGAAGTATGAGAGTGAGATAGACAAGATGATGCTGATAATGGCATTGTTTATAGGAATCCTTTTGTGAGAGGAGCTTTAGGGCTGCAATAGTCGCCCCAGTACTATTTTTTTTTTGTTTTGCAGTTTTGCAGAGTACCTACACGTTGCTGTTTTTGAAGACTGCTGGCCTGCATGCTGGGTCTGCAGGGGTCTTCTCAACCCCTTGTACAAAGCTATTTTTTCTTCCCTTATGATGATACAAGGGAGGAGGGAAATAGATCATCCTAAGTTTTAGACAGGATTTGCTTGTGTTTTCTGTAGAAAAATGCCAGATGTATTCTTTGTATTTCTTTTATCTTCCTAGAGGTTTTTCCATCTCTTCTGTGGAATCAGCATTTGTCCTCTTTTTTATTAATTCCTAAAAGGACATTTCGATGCTATGTTCTAATAAATCCTGAAATTTATTGAATTTGCATGTATAGCTCCTCTTCTTACTATTATACTGTTAGTCCACTGACTACCGTTGATACAATTTAATAATCCATTGAATTCTATTTATAAACTTCTTTGAAGTAAATATAAGTCTGTGAAAGACATCAGCTATTAAAATTGATGAAGACTTTAACAATTCTTATTTATGGATGAAGATGATGTATTTCTCATTGATAAAAGTCTATAAAATCAGATCGTTTATGAGAAACTGTATGCTAAATAGACTGTTCTTGTGATCTGCTGTTTGATTTTTTGGCATGAGTATTTGTGTTAAATTGTACATTCACCTTGTAAAGTTCATTCTTTCCTAACTACATTATACTGCTATTGTAAGTGCTCTTGTTAAAATTACACCTTTTTATTATAGGATGGTCTGCTAATATAGCTACAGTAAAAGCTCGTCAACCTTTCCGTTATAAATATAAATCCCTATTTTCAGGGACTTTAAACTCCGCTATAAATAGTCATTACAGGCTAACATTTGGCATATGAAGCCTCATCCAAACAGCAAAGCTATTTATTATAGAATTACTTTAGCCATTTGAAGACATTTTAAAGCAGAAAAAGCAGAAATAGTTGCATGTTGGTTTTAATCTGATGGATTCCTAGAGTCTGAGAAGCTGGGCAGAGAGGAAGATGCTGGGGTAGGTGGTCCGGATCACACTTCCCGCTGATGCTGAGACACCCCTCTGCACCATTTGGTTCTGCTCAGGACAGTCTGAGTTCAAGGGGCATTTTGTCTTTGGATGTTTTGGGGGTTGGGGTTTTTTTCAACCATTGGGTTTCTGGTGTAGTCCTCCCAAGGCACTTTAATGTCATACTTGAAAAATTACTTCTGACACCCCATCATTTTTTTCCTATGAAATGAAAAGTTCTGAAGTCCTTCCTGCTCCCATGATCTTCTCAAAAAATTGAGTCCTAGAAAGGAAGTCTGTAAGGTCTTTACTGCTGTAGTTTAAGATGGAATAATCTTGACAACAGACTAATACAACTGCCCAGGCTTTTTCTACCTCACCATGTCTTTGGCAGCAGCATCCAGTGCTAGAACCTAACACCCTTCTGAAAATTAGTACAGTTCTCTCAGATCACCTTCTGTGGACACTGCTGCTAAGACGCATTTGGCAGGATATCTCTGGAATAAGTAGTTTCAGAGATATTTCAGGCTGCTTTTTCATGATCATTTTAAACTGCCCTGGGTAGCAGCTCTTGCTGAAAGGAGGTAGTTGTCTCACTTGTCTCTGCTGTCCTGGATGTTTCTGCAGTTCTGTGTTTGTGTGGTCAGTCAGCCAGACCCAGAAGCTGCTTTCATTGGGAAAAACAAAATACACGAGTATGGGTTGGTTTGGGGCCAGACAAGCTCCCTGACTGCTTCATCAAGTGGTCTCTGGGGGTGGTGGTCATGCCCAACAGGTCAGACTGTCCCTCTCACACTAGCAACCCTGTCTTGGCCTGTCTCAAATGCAACGATGAAACTGCAGTCAATGATGCTTAAACGACTGCTTGAAAACCTTCCAGACAGTGACTGCCATCCCTTGCAGAGTTCTTGAAAGGATTTTCTGAAGATTTTGTTTCCTTGCAGTGCCCCCAGGGATAAAGCGCCCAGAGGCCCAGGTGTCCATAGGAAAAAGGGCTTCCAGGTGGTCCCAACGTCAGGCCAACACTGAGCAAATTGTGGCTTCTTTAGTGTAAAGGCAACAAAAGCTTGATGACAGTGAGGCTGCCCGCATTTGACAGCACTGCACACAGCCTCGGTTGGCCAAAAATCTGTGTATGTGCATCTGGAGGAGCAGGAAAGAGCAGGTGTTCTTGAGTACTCATAGCTTGGAAATGCATGAACTGAGAGGAGATCAACAGCAGACCAAAACCTTAGATTGCAAACCAAGTCAAAAGTGGGTGGGCTGATAAACTTTGTCACTTTTTAATGACAGTTTGCTGGGCCTGGTGGTTGCAAACCACTGGTGTGAGCGCTTCGTAGTACTACAAAGAGTGTGTGGGGAATTTCTGTGGCTGGTAAGAACAATCTGCTTTAGCAGGAAATATTTTATTATGCTCAAAGGTTTATTGCGAAAGCCCCAGGGATTATAAAGTCAAAAGCAAAACAAAACAAGAAAAACCCCTCTGCCTTCTCGCAATTAGCTGTGAAATTTCTCAGAGGCCTCCCTTTCGCCTGTGTCTGTTGAGATGGTCTCATGGGGTCTCAGGCATCAACCCAAGGTCTGACTGTGCCTCCAGGCAGCCAGCATGCTTTACTTGTCCAGGGGAGCGGAAGGCAGTGCTGATATTAGGGGGAAACTTGCTGACTGGCATGAGTTTTTATACCCTCTTAAATATACTGCTTTGTTCTCTTCAGCTGCTTCTTGAGATTGCAATATTTCTTTTTCTCCCTGAAAGCTGTGTGTGTTCCCACTCTCCTGCCTCCTCCCCACTCAGTCCCTGTGTCTGTGTGCCTCCATTATTCTTCCTGTCTTGTGTTTTCCTAACTTCTTTTCCTGGTATCCAACCTTACCAGGACTACTTCAGTAGACACTGCAAAGTCCTTCTTGAGGATGCTGCCAAGGGGAGGAAAAAAGGTGATGGTGGTTAATTCAGAAATGAGTGATGTAAAAGTTGCAGGGCCTTGAGTTACATGGGTGTGGCAACAATTGGCGAACAAGTAAAGGTTATGATACATAAATATGGGACATTTGAAAGATTTGAGGGTTGTTTATTTCTCACCGCCTCCCCTTTTTCTTTTTTCTTTTCAGTTATTGATAAAAGCTGGATATGGAAAAATAGAAGAGATAAAGAAGATGTGCTTTTATTTTGAAAAATGGCAATTGTAAAACAACTGTAAAACAATTGTTAACAAAAAAACTTTTTACACCATCATTGTCATTTTGTTCCAAATTACGTCTTGTTCAATACTTTAAAAAAAAAAAAAAAAAAAAAAAGACCCAAAGACCTTCACAAAGGGTAAACCAGTTCTGCATTTCAAACTTGCCGGTTTATGCACCTTTAGGATCAGTCAAGCCCACGTGGAATTGTGTTACATACGGGTAAGGCTTATTATGTTATTATTTGAGTTTATTGTCAAGTAAGTGAGACAGGGAGTTATTCATGGGACCACCCTGTTTAAGCCATTTCTTGTCTTAAAGAAACCAAACCAAAGTATTCCCACAAGTATTGAATGCACTCTGCTGCTTTGACTTCAGAAAAAGACCACCTCTGTTAAGCAGTGATTTATTTTTTTGTTGGTCTCTTGGGTGACCACTGATGGCAGATTTTCCTGTGTTTCTTATGGTAGAAGCAATATGTTCTGAAATATTTTGATTATGTTTAAAGTATACGTATGAAAATGTGATATATGGTAAAGTGATACATGGCAAAAAATAATATTGATATGCATATTGGATATATCAAGAGAAAATGTGGAATATATTTTCATAAGCATATGTTCTACTTTATTTGGGAGAGGAATACTGGAGGGGATGGGAACACTTATGAAAAAGTATAGAAGCCTTTTATAGTGTGCTGAAGCAATTTTTCTGATAAATGTTTGGAAAATATCCAAAAATGTTATTGTACATAAAGGCAGCAATATGTAACTTTTTTTCTTATTTTTCTTAATATGGTTAATTTATGTTCATTTATTTTAGAATATATTAAACTATATTTCATAGAAATTAAACTTCTTTTTTGCTGTCTATGCACACTATAGAAACCTGGTTGATTTTCTAATGATCTTTAAAAAGGGCATTAATACATTTCTAAAAATTTATAAATATATGTGAAATACATATATTTAGGAAAAGACACCTTTTATACAGATTTTTAGTAGTCTGTCTTGTGTTCAGGACAACACTTACATAAAGGGTAAATCTTGCTTTAAATATGCCCATGGAAGTTATACAGGTTTATGCATACACCTGCATTCCTTTATACAGGTCATAGTTCTGAGGAGTATTTTCACAAATGATATCTATACTTTTTGGGTTTTGTAAGATACTTGGAGAAAATCTGCTGATGAGAGAAAAGTCTTCCTACTAAGCAAGGTGCTTGACACAACAAAATACATTTTGGAATCTCTTCAAAATTGTTAATTAAAATTTCTGTTTCATTTTTACAAACATCTAAAAAATGGCCCTTTTCTGTGGATAGATCAATGCCAATATTCTATATGCAGTGCTAAGGACAGAAGGCTCTTCTGAGGATGTTTTTTTGACATCTCTCATGTTCAGAGAGTTTAGTGATGGCAGTAGCTTAGAACTTGCACTGCTTCGTTAGGTTTCTAGCAACATTCTCCATGCTGTCATTTTGTTTTGCACTGCATTGTGAAGTTAAATGCTAACATGGCATGGATTTTCCCTCTGTTAAGCTTGAGCTTTTCATTTATTATTTTTTTTTATGAGGCACTGTTCTAGGACCAATAGAAAATTGCAGTGGCTACTTTCCAGAGCCTGAGGGATACATCTCATTTGATACTCATTTACACAAATGTATTTCTGTTACACTCCCTTAGATGATGATATTTATGAGACTAAAATACAGTAGCAAATAAAACAGTTAAGTTTAGTTCTACTTTCCCCCCACCCACCCACCACCGTCTCCAGCTTTTCTCTTTCACTGTATTGCCCATGTTTCTCCTTTCAAACTGTGGCACTCTTCCTTTTCATATCCAGAATGTGCAAGTTTAAAGAAGTATTTACAGGAAACAAACTCTAGAAATTTAGGGGGTTGACCTTTGCACAATAACCTTATATTAGCATACGACTTCATTATTTGGGGGACTTCAAATTAAAAAGAAGAAAAAAAATCCTTACTTTGGCTTTCAGTACTTCAGAAAAATATATTTTATGGTTTCTTGGGTCATTTCCCAGGAAGCTCCCCATGAGATACCAAACCTACAGCTTTAGGACCCTTAATTTCCTAATCTGATGAAAGTTTGTTTCATCCCAGAATTGTCAACCTTTCCTGCAACTCAACAGTGCTGCTAAGAATGGAGTAGTGCCAGGGATGCTCAGGAGGGGTATCCACAAAGCCTAACTTTTGCCTGGAAAGGCCAGCCTTCTCACTTGCCCTCTGTTGACAGGTTAGCGCCTTCCAAGTCTTTGTGAATCTCTCTTTCTCATACTTGAACACAAGGTTTTGAAAAATAAATTAAAAATTAGATCATTTTCAAACGCTGAGTGTGTTATTTAATTAGGTTCATGGGCCTTATATTTTTACCTCTGTTTCCCATGTGAAATATAACTACCGCTAACAAAAAAGGGGGCTTTATTTTTCTTTTTCATCAGGCGTTATTGGAAATTTATATTTATATTCCATTGAACCTAAGAAATAGGTGAAGAAGATTTATCCAATTACAAAAAGAGACAGTTTCTTTAAATTACCAAGGTATAGATCAATATTCTTGAGTGCAGGTATATCAAGTGATGATGTTTCTAAAAAGGTGTGGTTTTATTATTTTCATAATCAAATTTCCACGGTACTAGCAGAAACACAGTATCCTTAAAAAAGTGGATGGATGTGGATATGTTTCTTCTGTATTTTATTTGAAGATATCCTCCACTGGTTTTTTTTACACCTAATTTTTTTATATTAAATAATTATCAAGATCTCCGTTCAGCCATGTACCTGGTGTTGTAGTAACACAAATAACAGTGTTTGGGGCTTATCTAACTGACAAGTACAGTTTCGAGGCTTATTTCAGATGTCTTAAAAATAGAGAGGGTCAAATGTCCAGAGGTAGATCTTTAAGCCACTTTCCAATGCTTCAGTTCCCGAGGGCTGTAAGAATGGGCTGCCCAAAGGTTTTATGTCACCACTTTTTCATGCAAAAGAGGAAGGTGCTCTTCATCTACAAAGGCTGCTGCAATTTCCAGTTGCACTGTAGACTGAGCCTGGCATAAGCATCTGACATACTATATTTCTAAAAATGGCACCTCTCACTGCAAGAGGCTCATCTGGGATCTCAGGCCAAAAGTGACTTCTAAGTCTTCCTTCAGCATGGAGGAACTTACTGTACTGATTGCAGTCCTCCAGGTCCTAGGAATGTCTCTGCTCTTCAGTTTCAATAACACACATCTACATTTTCATACACTCCCCTAGACTATGAATTATGCTGCCCTTTGCCATAAGCCTCAGGCATTTTTTAGTCTTGCATTCTGGCTTTTCCGTAGTGCCTGAGGCTTTATAAAGATCTTGGTAACTTTTTTTTTTTTTTTGTTCCCACAGAAGGGAATTCATATATACTCTTGTTTGGATTATAACTCCCTAATGGAGAAGTGAACCCAGAGGCAGGCAGGTAGGAAATACAGAGAGAAAAAACTGCAGGTAAGACTAGAAGACAGCAAAGAGATTTTCATACAGCTGGATTATGAAGTGACAGAGACAGTGCTCTTGGCACATTACATTTCCTGTTAAAAAAATACTGCCCTTTAGAAACTTCTCAATGTGTTTCAGAACACTTGTAACCTTACAGAATAGTCACATTATCAGAAATGCTATAATTTGTTGTTTACCTCCTTCACAAACTGTCCATTATCCTAGTGGCATTATTTGACTGATCTTGACTGATCTACTAGTGGATCAGTGAGCCAAAATCCTCTTTTTAGCAGCCTTACCAGTGTCCAATATCTTGATTCTTTGCATTCTTATTAAAAATGACAGCAATAATTCCATACATTCATTATTTTAAAGAAAATAATGGAAAATTAATATTGAATTTTTAATCTCTTGAGGATTTCCTATGTTTTATTAAGACTTTTGGCACTTATGGCTCTGGAAACCTATGAACGGGAATCAATTATGCTTTTGAAGAGCCAAACTGAAAGTTGTATTTGTTTTTATAAGAGCAGTAAGGGCACTCAAACTGTGGATGTTGGAACAAAGTAAGTGTTCAAAAAGTTCTGCTTTATAGAAGGATCAGCACTTTTTAATGGACTTATAAAAGCAGTTGACTTAGTGTTCTTGTACCAGTTTTTGATTTATTTAAAAATGAAATAGGGTATTTTAGAATGGCTTAGTCTTACCAGAAATTAGTGAAGTCAGGCTATGTTTTTAGGGTATTTCCATCATATTAGTAGCTCCATACTTTGGTATCACTGTAAAATGTAAGTGTAATGTTGACTAATAGAATAAAGTGCACAAAGTACAACATGAAACACAATGGAAATGGTTTATAAATGCTTATGTAAAGGAGATGGCTCCATAACAAAAAGGCAGGATTAGAAGTTAATTAAGAGGAGTTGTTTTTCTGACACAGGAATAATCTGTTTTTCCAAACCAAAGGAATTATAAATGCAGTAAATTACTAGACTGCTTGTTAGAATGCTTGTGTTAGCATTAGAGGATTGACCTTATATTTTGTAGCTTTTTTTACTCAATCATGCAACATTTCCTGTAGTACAGTAAGCAGTTTTCATGCGGAAGTTTAAAAGAGCATACCGAGCTAAAGAACTGATACTTAATTGGTTTATTTTTGTTGCTGTTCCTTTCTAGCAGTAACCAGAGAAAAAAGGCTGGAGTCTAAGAAGATCGTGAAACACTTGTTTTGAGTGGTCTGGTGGCTCACTTTCACCCCTGTTAGGTCTTTAATCTATCTTTTCTCAACAGTGGAATGGAATTGTCAGTTAGCATGATTTATGGATGTTTTTATAGATGCAGGATTTGTACATGAAAAAGCTGTCTGTTACTTTTATGGAATATGACTTTGACTCCCTGTAACTGGTTCTGGTGTAACTAGCTCTATATTCCTATAGCAGGAGATACTAACTTCTACTGACTGACTTTGCAAATTCTCCTCTAATTAAATTTGTTAGGCATGTCCTTCATGGTGAATTGAATTTGTATCTTCATCAAATGTGACCATGCTGGGGTAATTATGACATACTGTTGCAGTTACTTGGAGGCGTGGGAGGCATGTGAGCTGAGCCCATTGATACAAGTAGTGTTTGTTTATGGGGGCAAGAAAGAATATGTTGAAGACTTCAGAAACCTATTTTAAAAGCTATAGGTGTAGGTCAATCCTGCAGTTTCGCAGAATGCTTCTTTAGGCTGAGGAGCAATAAGACAGAGCAGAAGAGTTAAGAAATGGGAAATGAGGTTGCTTGAAGGTTTAATTTAGATGATCTGTAAAGTGACGGGAAGATGACAAGCAAAGAGAAGAAATAGATATCACCTGTAATCGATGAGGTTTCCCTCTCTGAGTCTATTTCTCAGCTGGTGCAAATCAGAGTAGCTCATTTGCAGCTGATAAAATTGTAGCAATGGGATTTGGTTCTGGTTTTTTTTTTCAAAATGGGTTTGATGGGTTTCATTCATGCCAAAACTTTTCAAATTCAGAACCAAGAAGAGATAGGTGCAGAAGAACATCTGACTGATCAAACTACCTCTGGGATAGGGCATAGACCCTTCCAAAATCTTGCTCTGGATTGTCAGTGTGGAGATGCTTTCCAGCCTCAGGTGAGTGCCCTGGTCAGCCAAGCTGATGAGTTGAGTCCTTTCTGTGTTTTTGGGGTATTCTTTCCATGACAGTGATTTGATTTTATTTCAATATGTAATATGAAAAATAGAAAGAATATTTTGAAATTTTTCAGAAAACACAGTTACCTTCTGACCAGCGTTAGCATAATACAACCATTTCCTCTTGTTTCCTTGCTGGTTGTTGTATGTTGTGTATGTGTCACCTTCTATGGTTCTTTTCACTTTGTACCCCATATTTGATTGTTCTGGTAGTCTTTTTCACTCTGTTGCTGTAACTCATTGTGTGTCTTTAGTAAAAGAAGGTAAGAACAGATTGATTTGCCATGATTGTCTTTGACATTGCACTATATTTTTTTCCCAGTCTGTAAAAAGAACGAGGGAATTCCTTTATGCCTGAATTATTTATATGAACACAAATAGAATACAGCAGCTGTATAATCTTTTATTAATAAACCTCTTAGATACTGGCCCTGTTGCAGATGAATCCTGCTAAAGAGGAAATGTCTGTGACAGCCTAGGAATGGCAAGTACCAGAGGTACTATTTGGGGAGATGAAGCATTCAGCGTGATTGATGTTTTCTAATGCCACAGATGAGTGAGGACAGGACCTTTGAAAACATTGCCTACTGGAATTTTTTGTCTAAAATGTTTTCAGATAAGACTACTTGAAAAGCAATGGGTAATATTGTAAATGGTAAAGAACTAAAAAATACAACTCAGTCTTCTCTCATGTTCTTAACATTTACCATTTTGAAATGCTACATACTTTTTCCATTCATCACCTTGAAAAGGAATAGGCAATGGTGTTTGCCTCACCCTTGAACATCTATATCGCAGCAGTGCAGATGATCACACAACCATAGAATTGCCCAGGTTAGACAGCACCTCAAAAGATCCTCTGGTCTAGCTTTTCATGGGAAAGGGAGCCTAGAGGAGATTATCTAGCACCCTGTCCAGTCGCATATTGAAAACATCAAGTGATGGGGGACTCCACCACATCCCTGGGGTGATTGTTCTTGCTGTAAAAGAATTGCTTACAACAAAATGAAACCTCTCCCAGTGCAACTTGTTCCTGTCCCTCCTTTTCTTCTCCATGTGGTGCCTTGTGAAGAGAGAACCTCCATGTTCTTTGTAATCACTTAAACATGATCTTTAAACATGACTCTTCTTTAGAATAAACTCAGATTGCTGTAGGTACTAATTATGTCGGTTAGTCTCCTGTTATGTTGCCTCCTATTAAGATATTAACTAAAGCTAAGGCTCTGATGCAAATTTGATAAGACTAATTTAGAAAATATTTTTTTCTAGTTACAAATAGAACATCAGTAATTAAATGATATTTTGAAGTCAGTCTGAGCAAGAAATCTAGCAACCTCTAATTTAAGGGAAAATTGCTTCCTACTATTTTGTATCTTTTCCGGCTATTTGGCACAGTTCTGGTGGTCATATACTCCACAGTGTTCTTTTGAGGTCTTTTAAAGAGCAGAGCAAACATTTCTTTTGACCTCTCCTCTACCCTGGATAATATCTTCAGTTCAAAATATCTGATATTTCGTGAAATCTGGACACTTCAAACCTCAATGCTAAAATGTTGCATATAAAGTAATTTGTGGTTTTAAACTTTGGTTTCCACTCTGTCATATAAATGCAAATATAATGTTTTCCATTAGAATAACTCTGCCTCATGCTTTTTTAATAGAGGCATTGGAGACTAAAAAGTAGAGTAGAATCCATTTTGAAAATATTGCATCTTCTCTCTGAGCTCCAATCTAAATATTTCCATCTGTCAGATTTCTTATTTAATATTCTTAATAATGGCAGTTGCAGGAAAAAAAAGGGAACAGTCATTTTTATTTCACTTTCTTTTGCCAGGCTTTAGTGGTCTTACAGTTTCTTCTTAGATTGCAGGAATGTGTGTGTGAAGAATTATAGCCCTTTCTTCCACCAAGATGGCTCTTAAAAATCCTAGGTGTCATTTGCAAATATTCATAACCAAACATACTGTCTAACATTAAAAAAAAAAAAAAATAATCCAGCCTTGTACAAAAACTACCTTGGGAATATTTAAGTAAAAACTATAGATCTCTTTCTTTTTGTGTAAATACACAAAACAAGACACTTTCATGACTGAATCTGCTGTCTTGACATCAGCCCCAAATGTTGCTACCACCTCTGACAATGTCTAAGTGAATATGGACAACACAACAGCTCCCAGGTTAGTTAGTAAACTGACAAATTCCTGTGGCATTTGCTGCAAAAGGGAATAAAATTGTGATCAAGCAGTTCTGAGAAATCAAGAGGTCAAAATATCACATGAAAAAGCAAGTTTCAATTTTTAAAACTCCACTTGCTAGTGAACCTTGCTAAAGCAGCTGTTGGTGAGGATTCACCTTTATGAACTGCTATATAATCTTACATGATTTGGCCATTAAAAATTGCTCTGAGTTAAAGACTTGATGTGTAAGGTTATGGTTGAGTAATTTGGGTTGGGTTTTTTGTTGGGCTGGATTTATATTTTTTTTCCCCACAAAGTCCTTACATCCAGAAAAGACCAAATATTTTGTTCTTTTATGGTTTAATTCTGATTTTAATATCCTGAAATGTTTTCTACATTTTTATTATTTTGTCTGTTTTAAGTCAGATGTTCAAAGTGCCAAGGAAATACAGTATCTAATACACAACAGAATACCAGTGTCCACAAATCAAAGCCTGCCCCCTCATCCAAGGTCTACTTGGGAGTAAATGTTAGGAAAATATAGAGAAATCTCCCAGCATGTCCTATATGAGAGTCCAAAACCCATGAACTCTGTAATGAAAAGTAAATAAATGAGTCTGTCCTTCGCTGCCAAGCTGTTAATCCATATTGTGGCGTTGGCCTCTGCTGTTGTCAACAGTGGTATATAAATCATATCAGACAAAGCAAGGATCAGGCTAACCCTTTACCCCTTCCTTAAGCCCAACACAAACATTTATAATGCCTAAAACTTTTTTTTTCTATCCATTTTTCTACCCATTTTCTATCCCCCTTTTCACATCTCTCTCACTTACTGGTTTCTACTGGGATGGGAAGAGTCCGAAAGTATGTGGGAGTCTGAAGTGTTCTACGAGGAATTTCAGCCCAATTTCCTAAGCCAAAGAGGTTTCAATAACACCACCCCCCACCCGCTGTTTGGTCCTTCATAAAACCACGGCTCCTGCTGCTCAGGACTTCTGGACACAGGAATGCATGGAGAAAGCAGCTTTTCCAATGAGGGGTCACGTACCCGAGGATGGCACAGAACAAAAGGCATACTGGAGAGGGAAAGCTAGAAGGAGAGGTGGCCTTTCAGGAAGACCAAGAGAGCCCGAAACAAGAAGGCTAAGAAATAAAACACTGGCTGAAAGAGTTAAGGGGAAACACGGAGGGAAGGACGCTAAGGCTGAGCCTTTAGTAAGACCTGTGGTAAAACGCTTTACAAAGGAAAGAGTGCAGCTGGGTGAAGCATCATTGAAAGTGGTTCCTTAGTATGTTACCCAGGTTTCGTTTAAGTCAATGAGGAAAAATTTCCAGTGACTTTCATACTAGTTGGACAGGGCAGTAAGTGAAAAAGGACATGAAATTAACTGAATTTTGTCACTTGTAAGGCTCCTGCTGAGCTCGTTTCAGGATCAAAGCCCAGAACTATAATTGTGTTGCTCGTTAAAATAATGGAACAAATATTGAGAGAAAAATAACTAAATCCAGGGCAGTGGTGACAAGAGCGATAAACAGCATGGGTTTATAAAGAACAGATCTTGCCTTACAAACCAGATTGCCTTTTTCTAATAGAATCACAAAGGGTCAAATTCTACTATGTTTGTGAGGGCTAACTTGTGCTAAAGGAACCACCTAAGTCTATTCTGGTAGCACTTACTTATGTGAATAATGGTCCTAAATGCTGAGCTATAATTAGCAGATCAGGGGAGAGTAGTAGATTACTACTGTGCCCCATGCCATTTTACTGATCAAGGGTAAACTTCCAGATCAGTTTTGTGATGTAGGAGCCAAGGTATCACTTGGGGATTTTGATTTTGCTTTGTACATAATACTGTCACGTGAATTAATACCCTGGGTGAAGCACTGTAACAAAAGAAGTAGTGACAAATGGCAAAGTACAGCTCTCTGCAAGGTGCTTTGATGCAATGTCAGTGTGACTTTAGTCAGATTTGCAAAAGGAAGAAATAAAAGCTTGAGGGAAATTCTCATACTGAATTATAAGAGATTGAGAACATGATAATTATATTGTGAAAGTGAGAAAGCTGAAAAGGTGTTAACAGGTATGTGAGGAAGTGGTATGCGAATGGGATTTAAGCATGCAAGAATCAAAGGTGTTGGCCTGCACTTGCAAGGTGAAAAGGTGGGGGAAATACTGACACACATACTCCAGAGCCACATGAAAATCCTTCATGTCACAAACCAGGCTGGTCAATAGACCACACAACAATGTAAAGCTCCAGTACTCACTCAGAGAAGCATATAAAGCTACAAAGGTATGCTTCAAATTGGAGGGAGAAGGATAATGTAATCAGATCCAGGGAGAAACGTATAGGGTTTGTGTGGTAGATAAAGGGGAGATTATCTACAGTTGTATAGCTGTATCCATACCTATCTACAAATGTTTAATGAAGGAACAATGTAATAATCCATCAGGCATATGGCATGAAATTGAGAGAGGAAAATGCAAGACAGTGTCTGGAAGAACTTTGACTGTGAAATACAGTAGTTCACTGGGTGGAACAGGTTGTTTTACGCATGACAGCTAACTTGGCCTGTCTTAAAGGTAATGTGTGTGACACCCCCTCTTAGGGTAGCAGGGATCCCACGGCAGCATCTAAAATCCAGTAATCCCTGATTTAGCCAGGAGGTCCTCATATTGCTTAGTTCTCCTTTATTCCTGTCTGGTGCAACAAAAGGTTTAAGGATAGACTTAGGCATGGATTATTCTGGTGTTAAATGTTGGCTGTTGCTAGAAATTATTGGATATTTTTTTTCTGAGATCTTTTTCGGGGTTTTTAAGGATTAATAAATCCTTATTTAGTCAGGCAGTCCCAGTAGGGAATCAACAGAAATATTTGCATAATTTTCTAGCGTCAGCACATTATGGCTCCAGAGTTTGTATTTTCTCCTTGCTTTTCAGCTGGTGTAAATTATCATTGTACTGTTGAAATCAATTGTATTTAAGCACCTGCCACCTCAAGGTGTCCAACATTTACCAGTTGAAAGAAAGAAAAAGGGATAATTTGCTCGTCCCTTTAATGACACTGAGTAAGAAAATGAAAAAGCCCTGTGTACTGTCTTACACGATCTCTAAAACTCAAGTATGGAGGAGAGGTCAGTTATTTCTGGTGTGAAAATCTGCTTCCACGTGAAGTTCTTTGATAAGCCAGAGCATGTACTGGGCAGAAAGAGAGAAACCATGAGCCTCCACCCCCTCGATACAGCTACTGTGTCTGGCCTGCAATATTTGGAATCAAGGGGAAAGCCAGGCTGGAGTGTGTGTATAAAAAAAAAAAAAAATCACCTACTCATATCCTCCTTAAACTGATGCTTTTTACTAAACTGCTTTCTGCTTAATTTAGCTTATGCTAGGAGTGCTGCACCAGGTGAAGCAGCGTGACTCCTACCATCTTCAGCACGAGCGGGATCAACCTATGCATTTCATTGTTGTCATGGAGTAGCTAGAAAGCTAGTCCTTATGCATGCATCTAATCACCCTCACAGCCAATGGAAACTTCACCTTAGTAAAGACTGTAGCTTTGCTTCTGAATAGCTTGCTTGGAATAGTAAAATAAAAATAAAAATATAATTCTGGCTCAATTTTATTGCTGCATCTACAAAACAAGGAAGCAGCTTTTATTGTTACTCTTTCATAAACTCCAGCATTTTTATCATCATAAATGAATTTAATTTCAGAATTATGAATCTGTGGGGTGTAAGATTGTATTTAACAAAAAAATTCTTAGTGTATACAATGTATTGTCTTGTGTTAAGATTTGGTGACTAGAATATAACCAAAATGATTCTTCAATTATATCTTCAATTAGATCATTCAGCAGTAAGATAAACAAGCTGCCTGGAAGTACGAGTTTTGGCTGATGAGGAAATAAGTGAATACAAAAAAAGGCTTTAATTGTCAAGCACATCTTTTCCCTGAGTCACAATGGCGGATTGATGTTACATTCTAGACTAATCAGTCACACTGATTTTGTGGAAAAATGTTAATGAGCATACAAAATAACCCAAACTATTCTCAGCATCAAGCAGCAAAAACTTGTGAATTTCACTATCTGGAAAAAAGAGCATTCATTTGTTTCTATATAATTTGCAACCATAGCTCTGCAACAACAAAGGTGTTAAATCACTGGAAAGCTTTCTAGAATATTAAAAACTGCAATTCTGTACCCAGCAGATATCAGAACACTGTCACCCCAGCGTTTTCTCCATGAATAAAAATCTCCCCTCAGCGGCAGTTTTTTTATTCTGTCTTGTATTAGCCTTTCATACTTAACTGAATTTTGTGCAGTGACCTTAGAGAGAGCAAAGTCCTGGCCTCTGAAGGCAGTGGAAAAGCTCCCTAACGTTGCAGTGGAGCCTGAAGTAGCCTTGCAAAGACTAAATGTAAGAAAATCTTCTTTCCAGGAGTTATAACAGCTATATATAGATCCCAAGTTCATCCTCCAACAAACGCATAATGCTGAAAAAAAAATCAGGGACTTTGGAAAGGCAAGGAATGCTGAGTTGCAACACCAAGGAGTTATGGTTACCTGCCCCTAGGGGTCTGCTTTGGCCACATTCTGCTTTTGCTGAGTGCATCAAGCCAGGCCTCACATGTTCTGGGAGGAGCATACGGCTTAAGTGGAATATCAAACATATACTCATCTGTAAAAATGAACCAGGTGTGTCTCTTTACTGGTGATCAGCATACTTATGCAGGGTTACCAGGAGGACCAATCCTACACCTTATTCTGCTGTTCCCCTGCTGTGCTAAGCCAGCAATAATGTTCTTCTGGGAAGGATGAAGGCACATATGTCTGGATATTTATGCATATCTGAAGATCAAATTCAAGGTAGTGTAGGAAAACATCCCCTACTACTACTACCTTACCTCAGGCCTGTAAAGAAAGCAGAACGGTGTCAGCAACAGGAATGCTCTCCAGGCACTGAGCTGCGGTGTCATTCACATTGCCCCTCTGCACTGAGGAGTGGCTATACCCATAATGAGGAAGCCAAAACTGTGACCACCGCTTTTGCGTCGTAACAAGTTGTCTCAGGAATAGGCCAATACTTGCTCCCCACTTTCTTGATATTGTTAGCACTTTTCAAGCTCTGCAACTAAGAGGTGACCTACTCCAGGGACAAAGGCCCATCTGTATTGATTTTCACTGGAAAAAAAAAAAAAAAAAAAAAGACATTCTGATGGGCTAATTCATCTATGTGCAAAGAACTAGTGTATGTATCAGTCTAAGCATCACAGGAGTGTTGTAGCTAGGAATTTGTAATGCTTGGCTGAGACATTAATTTTTAAGCTCAGCTTCAGCCCAAAGCCATTTGAAATAACTGCATCACAAATGTCTGAGAATCCTTTTTCGTACTGGAGGTATCAACTTTACCTTAATCAAGTCATTCCTTATGATACCAATGTAACACCTTCCACCTTTGCCTGTGGTATTTGTATACCTGTGGTATAATACATCTTTCCATAAAATTTTGCTTTTAAGGCTGTGTTTCTGCAGAACGAGGTAAGCACCATTAAGAGCATCTTCTGTGAAAATTCAGGGGAGATTTTTATGGATGGAGACTGTCACCAAGACCTTTACACTGATAATCTGCTGTAGCTGAGCACTGCTGAATACTAAGCAGTATATTGGAAGGCAGTAGAAAGTGTTCCTCACTCTCAGGGGTTGGGTGGTAAATGCTTTTACTTGGAGAAAGAGGCAAAGTCCACAGAGACTGGAGGAGCACTAAACATCTCAGCAACAAGTGTGTCCTACCCATCGAGTTTTCACATCTTCAGCTCTAAGAAGAAAAGAGAAAGATGGAGGAAAATATTCCTGATTGTATCAACAGCCTGATCAGTGATTTAAAGTTTTACAGACCTGGTGCAGAGCTTTGGAAGTTTGTGCTGCTGATGTTTTTACCATGTAACAGTTAGTGGTCCAGAGCAGCAATGGGTTTGCGAGGTGACTGCCCATCACAGGAGAACCGTGCCAGGCTGTGCCCTGCAGCTGCTGAGGCTGCTCAAGGATAAGCTGGTAAAGACTAAAAATGCCGAGAATATTTTGTCATTTTAAAATTTCTGAATTCTAACGATGATTTCTTGAAATTATCACACAGTATATGAACTCTGCAATCAATTTAATACTAAAAGCTGTTGAATAACTTTTTATTTTGGACACTTTTTTGCTTTAATATTTGCTTTATGTTTTTAAATTGTTATATACCTCCATGATAACTCATGATAGCACTCATGATTATATTGGATTGTTCTTCAGCTTTTATTCTTCCATAAAAATTGTTTTCCTCTGTTATTTAGATCTTCTTGTTAACTTGGAATTATCTTTCTATGAAAAAATATTCAGAGAAATATGTAAGAATTTTTTTATAGTAGTAGGCAATACTTATTTAAAACTATGGCTGTTCGTAGATTTTGACTTATAAGATACAAGAGGAACTTCAAACACAGAATAATAATAAACATTTATTTTATATATATAATATATAACTGTTTAATGCTAGTAACAGTAGCAGGTTTAATGACACAGTCAGACAAGAGAATATTCAAACTTTTTCTACTCCATTGTACAATAAAATAAAATATAACATAAAGTCAAACTATGTTGTTATATCACAATAACATGATATTAAAAAAGTAGTGCAAAAGATAACACAACATTATTTTAGGCACTTTTCCTGATCTCATGTCATAATGAAAAATAAAAGATAGAAAACGCATCTCTAAATGAAAATTATATCCTAAACAAAATTTTAGAAGCTGTTACAGGAAAACTTTGCTAAATGCCTTGGTAGTGACAGAACTGTGGAAAACTCTTCTGTTAGCAATTCTTAGGCCAGTAGTTGCAATTGTTGTAACCACTGTGCCCAGGAAAGGGCTCTGAATTCCTGCTTAACACCTATTTGCTATTTCAATAAAGCTCCTTAAAACATCTTGGAGAGTAAACTCCAGATCCAAGGTCACTTTCGGTTGGTTCCCATGATTTGGGGAGGCAGCACAACTCCCCTCCTTCATCTGAAATGAGATTTAACAGAAAGTGGTGGGTTCTCATTCCCAGGCAGGAGCGATGTCCTGCTCAGAGCAGAGGCAGGAGTGACTGGGAGAGGTTTCTTTCACAAGGGTTTGGGAGTATCTGTGGGAAAGCAGAAAAGCTTTCAGAAAGAAGAACTGCATCATGGAAAAAGCTGCTGGAAGTCAGTTCTGACTGAAAAGGGCTTGAAATTGAGAGCACACATTGCCTTTCCTTGTGTTTGCCGGGGTGTAATAAGTGCTTTTTGAGGAAAGAGCACTGAATCAGAGAAACTCCTGACTCCACTAACACTTCTCCTAACCAGAGGTAGCCCCTCAATTTTGCTGACTTTTCAGATTAAAAAGTATCAATGCCTTTTACAGCTCAAATAAAAGATTGTTTCCCTATAGGATCTCTCTCTCCTAATTGAGCACCTGTATACAAACAAAAGGGACCTGGATTTTGTTTTAGCCTTGTAAAGAAGCAGCCTTGGATGTGATCCAGCCATTCATAATTGACAGTCTGGTCACACCTGGCAGCCACACTGATAGGGTTCCAAAATATGAGGGGAAGAAGGAGGGCACCTATAAAATATATGCTTTTTACAGGATAGGT
Organism: Falco rusticolus; assembly: GCF_015220075.1. Lineage (NCBI taxonomy): Eukaryota > Metazoa > Chordata > Aves > Falconiformes > Falconidae > Falco > Falco rusticolus. The sequence goes on along the minus strand of NC_051188.1, from coordinate 106,318,924 downwards.
TCTCGCGAAAACAACATAAATGGCTCTTCAGCTGTAAATCTCAGAACTCCTTGGCTAAAAGAAACAATTCTTCATATAGTGCTAATTCCTGCCTAATGGTGCCCTTCCAAGTAAACCTTTTCCTTGTGGCAAAGGCTGCGGATTTTTCATCTTCATCCAGAGGTTTGAAGATGGCAGAATCTGATCCTTACCCGCTTAAATTTTGACTCACAGTAATGGCTATTTTGATTGAATATTTATCCATGCACTCTTAAGTCTGCACAGAAGTTTAAAATTGATAAAACTACTGACAAAGTGAACATTAAAATGACAATGCCCAAGAAGTGCACAGGACTTCTCAAAAGTGTGAGTTGTGTTTCTCCAACAGGTTCTGATAAGCTTCATCTTCCTCTTCTTCCATTTTCTTGAATTTGTGCACATCCTCAAGACGCCCACTGTGCCGTCTGGCTAGTCAGAACACTTCCTGAGTTGCATTAATAATATTTTTTTTGGTACTGAATAACCTTGAAATGGTTATGCATGGAGTACAAAAGCATTCAGAAGCTTTTATCAGGTATAGTTGCAGGTTTTCTTTTAAAGTAAATGCTTAATATGGTTTCAGTTTCAAAGAGTCTTATTGGGTGCTGGTTTTATTCAGCATGTAATAGTAAAGTCTTGCAATGCTTAAATCTCTTTCAGATGTTCATAAATGGTGTTACAGAACCTTTTTGTGCTTTTTTAAATAAATGTATCCATTCAAAAGATAAATGCAAGAGATCTGCTGATATTCTGTGGAATGCTTCAGTCTGGCTTTGTTTTGTACATATAAATTTTGTGTGTCTGGCCTTTTTCACAAGTTATTTTTGCTCCATCTGCTTCAGCCTAGATTATAATGCCCCCCACATGAATATACACCAAAAACCTTTACAGAGGTACACATCTACAAGTTTCACTATTACAAGAAGAGTTAGTCTGTCAAAAATTGGGTTCAGGGATAGTGAGCAAGCAACAAGCATCATTTCAGGTACCGTATCTCCCTTTGGATTTCTCCTGCTTATTTTTATTGTGACACGAGAACATTTTGGGTTTTTTTTAAATTTCCCTGGGTTTTGGGTAATATCCTCACCACACTTTGGATGTATGTGAAACAAAAAGACAAATCCACAAGATGGGATCTGGGGATTGAAATGAGAAGAAAAAAGTTATTTAGGTTTCTTGCTGGCCTTGTGAAGAGTTATTAACAGTACCAAAAGCTCTGTTACATTCACAAGCTAATGAAAAAAAAAAAAAAAAAAAAAAAACCAAACCAAAAAAACCTGCTTTCTTTCTAATCCTTCTTTCTAGTGTCTAATAATTTAATATATTAGCTGTACAGTAATTGCCACAGGTTTTGATAATTAAATATCTCATGCCTTTTCACACTTTTGGAAGAAGTCTGAAAGGGGACAGAATTTTTTGGATTTCAGCTTAAATGAAAGATTTACCCTCAAATAAAGATCCATCCACAATGAAAAAAAATGGTTTAGTCCTTGCAAATGTTGCAGAGACTAGTTATAGAACTGAAACCATAAAATAGAAAAATAGTGGGTGATGGAAAGGCCAGAATAGGGCTGTCAAATTTTAAATTTTAACATATGGACTGCTCACTCCCTGCTCCAGTTGCTAGTCATTCCCAGATGGTGTCTTTAGTGAGTGATGGTGAGGGGAAAGGAGCAGGTGGCAATGGCAATTATTTTTTTTTTTTTTTACATATATCAAATTAAAATTCTGTGCTCAGTTTAAAAAAGAAGGAAGGAGACAAAAATACAGGAAGTATGGGAAAAGGTAATGCATAACTTGGAATCTGAGGCTGAAATTAAGGAAATCCTATTGTTATGGGCTGATGAGTCAGGATCAGAATTTGGACCCAGATCTGAAATCTGTTACAAGGGGTGGATAATAGCTTTCATGCAGGGCCTTGTTCAGCCCGCAGTACGGCATGCCCCAGTAACTGCAGGAAGAAGCTGCTCACCAGAATTGTTTTACTTTCTCCTTTGCACAGTGCATCAGAGCTCTCAAACGCATGCTTAAAGATAGGTTTGCATACATGTTTAAATGTGTTTGTTTACATGGAAACCTTAAACCAAAGAGATGGGGCTTGCGGTTTTAGTGCAAAGCATTTGAGTTTATGGTGTCAGGGATGATACTGATCCCTTTAAGCCTAGGGGTGTTTTTTGCAAGAGGTTTCTTATGAGGAACATCCTTTCACTTCTCTTTGTTAACTCTTTGTTGATGGCTAATGCTGGAGTTTGCCATGTCCTAGTTTAGAGAGTGATTACACCTCCAGGTGCTCGCTCCAGCCTTTTACGTATAGTGAACTCTATTGCTGCTTCACTTTGGGCAGTAAGAGCTCCCACTCCACAGTATGTCTCTCTATTGTTCCTCATATTTGTGTCCAGGTGTGTCATGAGTTTGCAGGGTTTCTCCAGAACATAAGTAACATTTCTTTATGTGATATAATAAACCTAAAACTTGCTTTTATTTCCCTATCAATTTCAATTATGACCTAGTTGTTTTTCTCAGCCTTTCTAATCTAGCTGTTGGGAATCTGATCTTATAATTAAAAACTGAAGAAGGGAGCAAATTACGTCTCTGTGACACTCACAGCTTCTTGGTATGTAAACCCCAAGTAAACGTATGAACCTGATCAGTACTTCTTTTGTCATTGTCAGAAATCCTGGATGCCATGTCTACCTTTAATCTTCCAGCTTTGTGAGTAAAATCTGTCACCTAAATCAGAGCTGAGGAGAACAGTAAGGTGTTAAGAAGCAGTTCATAAAGAGTTAAATTCCTACTAAATAATCATAGTACTTAAAATGTTCTTTTTTTGCTGGTCTGGACGCGACTCAATGGAACAATTAAAAAACGTTGACATGAACCTCAGAGCTTCGTAAAAACCAGCATTGCATAATATATCTCATGATCATTCTAAATCACTGCCATGCAGTGGGCAAAAGCTCTATCTTTTTTGAATCCAAGGCAACTTAAAGGGAGTATTGATTTTCCCTTTACTGAGAAATGAGAATCACATATTAGGAACGAAAGCTGCAGACACAATATAATGACCTTTCTCCTTGGCTTCTCTTTTCTAACACAAACAGAATCATTTTCATTGCTAGAGTGGATATTAAACAGTATATCTTGTAGCAATGTATCTGCAAGTGTCTGTGCTTGTTTTATCCAATTAGCATACTTATCACAAGAGCAAAAAAATGAGTAGATATGGCTTTTAATTTCTGGAGATATCAGTTCTATCCACAAAAACATTGAAAACTCTCCAGCTGGAGGTCTATTCCATCTGTCTCAGTACTGGAGGGAGGAGGGGTGCTTTCTCCCTGCAATTTTAATGCTGATGCATGATTTAGAGTAAATGGGTATTTTTAATTTCACTGAGGGTAGAGGACCTTGGCTGACCTCTGTTTTATTCTATGCATGTTTTTGTAGCACAGCCCCACATATACTTATCTGTTAAACAGCGTTTCAGGTCACAGACATGTCAGTATTCTATTTACTGCTTTAATTATAAAGAACTTAAAACAAACTTATCAATACCTGACACATTACCTTAGGGGGAAATGTCCTAACCATGAAACAGCATGAGAGCTATACTAAACCTACCTCAAACAAAAGCTTAAGTTTCCAACAAAGCCATTAAGAGCAGATTTTGTTTTTACACCTGCTGTGTTTCCATCTAATCACCTTTCATGAGAGTGCCTGAAACAATGGGTCGAAGCTGCACGTGCTTCCAACTTTTTGATGTTTAGTTCCTTTCCTCCTGATTTAAACTAACTGCAATTTCCCCCCTGGTTATCACTTCTTTTCAGTTAAAGCTGCTCCTGAGTCAGCAACGTGTGCGTGCATGCATGAGTGTGTGTGAAATGACATCCCTGACCTGCTTTCTCTGCTGCTGGGGCAAAATATGGTGGAATTCTCATGGTGGAATACTTGAAATGCAACCCAGTGCAGCCATCCACTTAGTCAGGCTGCAAGAGAGTTGTGGCACAGCACTAAAAGAAGAAAAAATAGTTGCATGAAACCTGGAAGCATCGTGACTCATTGTGCCACTTACTTCCATGTTGTTTATACATTTGTAAGCAAGCTCATGTTTTTGAAAGTCCAGGAGTTGCCTGACAATGCACACTGATGATAAAAAACACAGTGGCTGGCAATTGGAATTAATTTGAATAAGGTTATTTTAAATTCCTTGTTGACACCTTCAGTGCTTCAGACAGCATCTCTCTTTTGTAAGAGGGATAAATACACAGGGAGAACCTATGTCTAGTAACTTTGACAAAATCTTTTTTTTAGAACAGAAAAAAAGGGAATTCATTGTAAGCAATGACAATTTGTTATTCTTTGTTACTCTTCACTGTGCTGAAGAGCTTTTGACTATGATCTTGGCTTCCTGCTACAAATCTGGTCATTGGCTAGAACAGAGGAGCAGTCAGTTCTTGTTCTGGATTATCAGATCTTGACCATGCAGGTTCATGCTCAGGCCAAGAAGAATTTTCACCCCTTTGAAGACTCTGGTCCTTTACCAGGTACTCCTTGGGTAGTTTAGCAATTCAATTGAGCTGAGAACCACCTGGGAACTGTCTTAGCATCAACCAAGTCTTGACACTCTGCTACATGCATTAATATATTTTCTGGAGTTAGTAATTCTTTTTCTTGATTGGTTTTAATAGTTCTGTGCAACATGCTTTCAGGCAAAGTAATTTATAAGAAAGTAGCCAGAGGTTAGAAAGCTGCAGAATTCCTGGACAGCCAGGATTTTACTTAAGGCACAAGTATGCCTCAGTCTCAGGTGGTATTGCTTTGGTATACCTATCAATAGACAAGATGGATTGACTGACTTCATGCAACACTGGGATGTCATGTGAGCTCTAGTTCATCATCTTTTGGGGTATACAGATTTCTATTAACCTATGTTAATGAGGAGGTGTTCTAGCTTATTCCGTGATATGTGTCATAAGTTTGATGGGACATGCCCAAAGTATAATATCTCAAAGTTTGTAATTTGCACAAGCTGTCACCCCTAATCTGTTTGAAGTATCATATCAGGAAAGTTGCTTTCATTTCTTCGTGATTGGATGTCTAGATCTAGTGAAAATGAACATACAGAAATGTAAAGAAAATACACAGTAACTCATAAAACATTACTACATAAGTGTATTTATAAAAGTACATTTTCTTCAAGGCCTAGCATTAATAGACTGAAAGGTTCACGATTCTTGATTGCCTTCCCAGTGATGTTATTTGCTTTCATATATTGAAACAGTTGCATGTTTGGAAAAAAATATAGCAGATTGGAAATGGGAATGTGGTCACTAAACTTTTCATATTGTTTCATCTGTCTTGTGTGACTGGACTTGCTAACACTTGCTTCAAAATTGCTTTACTCCATTTTCTTTTCCCAAACGAGGTTGTTTTGGTGTTTTCATTACCCGGTCCATAAATATCTGAGATCTTTTTAGAAGGAATGCTGAGAAAAGGTGTCCAGTAACCTAAGAGAGTAATTCAGCAGGTGAAATCTAAGGTAGCTGTACAAGCAGATTGCAGTCTAAGGCAGATAAATTCATGGAAAGAACAACCAGAGTATACCTAATGGGATCCAGAGAAAATTATGATTATTCTCTCAAGTGGGAGAAGAATTAGGAAAGTTATCTTTATCAACAAAAGCATTCAGGAAAAGCTTTAGGAAAAGTTCCCCATAAATGGAGCCTAAAATAAAAAGGAAAAGAAGTTTGAGGAGAGGAAACATAGATTCAGATCACAAAGATTTTAATAAAAAAAGCTCCCATGGGACAGAATTAGCATGTTGAACATGGGAGGCTATGGGAGAATTTGCAAAAGCATCTCAAACTAGGGGGCTGGAGTGTGAGCCAAGCTGCAAGGGTTTGGCCAATATGAGCCAGTAAAGCAAATGAAAGAGCCTGGGGGCCAGATCAACAGGGAAGGAATGGAGCTGCTGCTGCTTGATTACCTGGGCCTATGGCACAGACTCTTGAGAAGGAATTCCCCTTTGGCTTCAAGGGTAGTACAGCATTACCGTGTGATCCTGGAGGGACTGGCATGCCGTGTGTGTGGAGAGGCCAATCGACCTACTTGCAGTGGAAGCTGAGACAATGAACATACTGCTAAAGTTGGATAAATTCAGATTCATTGTAATTGCAAGTTCATCCATGGCGGTTTTGGGGTGGTTGTGTTTTGGAGTGGGGTTTTTTTGCCTGCTACCATCTGATGATTGTCACTTCTGAGCCTTAAGAATTGCATTAGTTACAAATGTAATATGTCTCTAATGATCTACTTGTGTATTTCGGTGCCTCTTAATCCTGTTACCAGTAGAATGTATTGGTTAATGAAGAATAGTAAATATAAATAAGGATAGAAACTACTTTTAGAGTAATCAAGGTTAAAATGACAAAGAGTGCCATGATATTTCACAGTATGAGTGGAGTGGCTGAGGTCAGGAGAAACTTGTCCTCTGTCCCTATGTAATCCACAGTTAGAGAGTATGTCATTTGGGGTTTGTATTTCATCCTAAGTGCCTTGTGTATACCGTTGGTAGAAGAGCAAAACTTTGTATTATTCTTTGGTCTTCCTCAGCATGGTGGTCACTGTAGTCCTTTGGTGCATGATTATTTGAACAGCTAACATTAGAAACAGTCACTTTCTATACTTTGCAGGACAGAAACCTGGGCCTTTATTTAATCTTTGTTGTTCTTGTTCCATTAGGACATCCACCACTTGCTAGACCTCCCAGGACCAAGCTTAACACTGCATCCATCAGTTACAGTTCCTGTTTTATTATTTTCTGTCAATACAACACAATAATATCGAGGTATATTACAGGGAGTTTTACACTGCAAAGCTAACTAATATAATTCAAGATAATGAGCTCCCATTAACTGTTTGGAAAACCAAGTCTGCCTGAAGCACAGGGCATATTAGAACTTCTAAGACATACGGCTTTTGTCTGACAAGGGGCAGACAGGAGTAAGACATACATTTTCTAGAAAGAGCAGAGCCCTTGGAATGATATAAAAGGTAGTTTGCTGCAATTTTTGGATAAGCAATGAAACAGCCTTTAGTCTGACATTACTGGATGCTTTTGAAGATTGTACTTACATTGCCATTAACAGCATAAGATGTGGGAGTGATGGATAATTTGTTGTAGTTAAAACTGAGTGTGGTTATGCTCACAGTAATCAAGTGAATGTCATCCATTTTGAAAGAAAGCGTAACACTTAGGGTTTTTTAATTAAGGTATGAGGCTGAGTGTTTGTACTTATCTTACTTTTAATAGCAGAACGTGAGATACCAGCAGATAATTTGTTACTGTTCTTAAAATTGACATTTAATTTAAAGGAATACTGTACACCAGCCACCTTAATTCACTTGGTTGTGAATAATTCCTAAGCTGCACCACATGGTGTGTTTGTTTTTCTCTTGTTCTGAGCACTTGCGAGGCCACCCAGATGTGTGACACAGGGGATCCAGCAGAAGTCTCGACAAGACAGAAATTCTCTGTGAACTTATAATGAAAGATCACATCTGCTTCCAGGGGTTGGATTGAGGTTGCACAGACAATCTTGTTTTTCCTATTTTTTCTAACATTTAAGTCTCTGGCATAGCAATCGCAGTAGTAATCCCTCTATGTACTTTTAAATGTCATTTCTTATAGTTTTCAGACCTGAAAAACATGAACAGAGCAGTGTTTATTTTTGGACTGTACTGATCTCCGCACCTGACATTGACAATGCAGAGACTTTTAGACTCATCACTCACAGCACTACTGCTTGAACCATGAAACTATTTTGGACAGAAGGTGTTTTGAGACTTAGCAGTTCAGTTGCAGGAGAATGTGCTCTACACACCCTTCCTGCTGTGCTCATCTTCCCTTTTGCTGCAGTTTTCCCTCTTAGAGCCCTTGCTTCTGTCCTGTCCTTCTTTCACTTGTCTTATTACCTTTGCTCTTTCTCCAGTCCTGTCTCTTCTCTCCTGATTGCGCTCATCCCCCCATCCCTGATGTCCACTGGCTGTCCTCAGTCCCCTGAGAGACTGAAGCTTGCCTAAGGGAGGTGGGGAATCTTTGTAGAATCTGGAAAAATCAACAAAGATAATGCATTGTCCTCTCTTAAATCTCTGATTCTGATCCACCTGCTTTTGACATGCCTAAAAAACACTTCGTGGCAGTTGGGTGCAGTGTCTGCAGTGAGTGTCATTCATCCATTGTTCAGAAACGTTTCACTGTTCCCTGTTGCTCCTTCACTTCATTACATCTGCTCATTGCCTCTCGTCATTAAGTTAATTATGAACTCTCTTGGGCACAAAAAGGCTCTTTGTGTAGTGCCTGGCAGAGCAGCACTGCATCAACACAGATGACTGTACTATTTTAAAATGCATGCCACCATCACAAATGTATAAATCTTAAAAGCCCAGGGATGAGAACCTCAGGAATGGAGCTCTGCAGCAAGTTATTACCTGTCATGCTACACCTCATCACTTTCTGAAACCCACCTTCCCTAAAGTATTCATCCAAATCCTCTTTCAGTCTGGTCCTTTGATACCTTCAAGGAGACCAAGAGCAGGAAGTCACCTAGTCACTCCCATCATTGTCTAAGCACGTAAAAATGACCTACTCCCTGTTGTCTTACATGTAGTCCTTAAACATTCATAGAAACACTGAGTGTAAAAAGCTGGGTTACTCAGATGGTTTTGTTTTCTTTGTGATTGCAAAATGTAATTGATGAAAACTGGCTTTTCAGACACAGTGGGAGTATCTGTAGATAAGTCTCAGTCTTATTTAAATTTGTCTTTGTTTTTCACTGATAACCATGTTAATAATAAATAAATTTGAAATTTCATTTTCTATTTTCATCAAAACAAGTTAAAAAGGGCTGGCTTCCACAATCATTATTTTAAATACCATAAAATAATTGCATTTTTTTAACTTTCTACTCTGTTTTCCTTGTTCTATGTATTGTGCTTGTTACTTTGTGCTGTACTCCCTGAGGGCCAATTATATTCTGGTAAAGTTGGATAACCAATATTGTGAATAGTAGCTTTTTACTCTTGGGATTTAGTGCTATTCCTGTATTGAGCATGCACATATGCACACACACAGGGAATCAATCACAGTATTTCATGTTTTATTTTCATTGTATTAATTACATTCAAAAGCATGCTGCTATTCAGATTGCTACAATTTTTTATGGCTGTAGGTTTTGGAATCTCTACATGCAGTGACTTAGATGACTTAAAATACATTTGATACTTCACTTGTGACAAAGCAGCAAATGCAAAGAATTAGGCATTTATTTAGTCTTACTATTTATAAAACATTGAGTTTTATTAAAGTCATACAACATGAACACCTGAAGAAAAGTTATATATATATCTATCAGAAGTTCTAGGTATCTGTTTTAGTTCGGTATGATGCCACTTTACAGTTTATGCAAAAAAGTACATCTTTCCCAGATTCTTCCCTCCTCCATATGCTGTAATTTCTGTGGCAGGCAAAGGGAATGAAGGTGGAGGGGAAAGGTGAGATCCATTTACAGGCAGGACTTTATCAGTGTAATTAGAACTTCTTTTGGATTTAAAAAAGCAACTGAAATTTCCTGGAATTATCCCTTCCAAAACTCGTATCCACCTTGAACAGGGCAGGTTTGCAGCATGGTCCAAGCTTAAGGCAATGTACCACTCATTTCCCCTTTTCTTGAATGTGCGTGTGTGTGCGTGTTTGACGCGGCCTCTTCTTTTCTGAAAGCAGGTTGCTAAAGTCAATAATATTTATGTAGGTCTTCACCTGTCCAGACATACATGGGTTGTGAAAATAATGAAGAAATTGTATCCAGCAGTTCTGCACAAATGTGTAAACAAAGAGAATTACAGCTTTTAAAGTATACTTTATTTGTGGAACAGAAATGATGGTTTTTTTTAAAAGCGTGACTTCACATATCCTTTCTTTTCTATCATTCAGAACACTGCATCCAACAGAAAAGGAGAAAAGAACATTATCTATCAAAGGCCCATAGGCCTGACTCTCTAAAGCTACGCCTTTCCCCACAGCCTTGCGGCTGTACTCTGGCTGTCCCGGTGTTGCCCTGTGTGGGGGCACCTCTGTCAGCAGTGATCCTGTGATCTGCTAGATCACCCTCTGAGAACAAATCCCAGACAGCGCAGGCACTGAACAAGTGACACCTGCCAGTTCAGTGCAGTTGCGTTCGCTTTTTTAATTGCTGTGGCATGTTCAGAAGCACTGAGTGCCAAGGCATGTATTACATAGAGCAGTTTTTCCCAGTTCCATATGCCTTGGCACATCTCCATCAAGAAATGCACACCTCTTGCACCGCAGCGGGATGGTTCAAATGTGGACAGCATTTGAAGCTGGTACTATTCATGGGACGTCCAGTGCTTCCAAACCATGCAGAAAACACTTTCTCCCTTCTCTGATGACCTAGATGTCAGTAGTTTGTGTCCTACCAGAACAACTCATACCACAGTATTAAGTATACAAATTTGCATTTTTTGGAGTATTATTCAGGTCTAGAGGGTCACTGGTGCATATGTCAGTAGAAGGTTAGATTAAAATAAAAGCCTGGGGGAAACTTACTATTTTTATTTCATCAGGCTGTTTTCATTCTCAGATTTTAAGAAATGAAAAATGGGATTTAGATTTGTGGCCAGGTATGTGGGTTCCAAGGCTTTAAAAATTTTGATTCTGTTCTGTTTGGTGATGAGTAAAACCCTAACTCTGTGTGCCTAGGTAGTCATTTCTACAGTCTTTGCCACTAGGTCTGCCATGAACCTTTAAATCTGCTTATGGGCATACTGAATTTAATAGAAATACGAATATTTTCACACAGTCATCACTTGCTAACAATGTGGTGTGAATGGGTGAAAAGAACATTAAAAAAAAAAAAAGTCTGCCTCAACAACTCCCTTAAAAACTGAGCAAAACACAGTTATGAACTTATGAAGATAGAGTGTACCTGCGCTGTAGCAAGCAAGTTTGCAAATAGATCCCTTTTTATTTGCTCTGCCATCATGTGCACTTTGTGTTTATTCTTTGAAAATGGTCTACTGAAGAAATGAGTCTATAGGCAGGAATATTTACAGAAATGGTGGTTTTTTTAAGAAAGTACTGCAAAATATTTCCAGGTAGAAATTTTAGACTTGGATTTTTGACCACTTCTAAGCAGAGCTGGATTCTAGAAGTTCTTTTCATCCGTTCAGGGAACAGATACTTACTCCTACTTCAGAGATGTTTTTCATTACTTTGAGGATGTGATAGTCAAAGAGCACTTGGAGATTTGATGGTCTGAGAATTACTCTTGCCTAGAAACACCCTGCTAGTGGTAAAGGAACTTCAGTGACTTTTATCCCCCTCTTCCGTCTTCAAGAATTGTATAGCCCCCAACAAGAAAAATACAGCTGGCTGTCTAGATTAGATTCTACCTATTTAACCAAAAATAGCCTCTGCTGCATTTTGCATTTTGAACTCATGTGAAGAGTCCGAGTAGCTGGAATTTTCTGCAGAAATGATGCAGCTATTTTTTAAATAATATGTCAAAAAATCTGACATCGACTCAAGGAATGTGCTTAGTTGTTCTGACTTTTTTATGTAGCCCTTAAATTTAGTTAACATTTATAGTCCTACACTAAGAATGAAATAGTTAAATATATTTTTAAAGCTTCTCTCCTGAGACCTTGCAAGCCATGTTTCAGAGATTTTCCACATCCAAGTTACATAATCCCTGTAAATAGGGGATTTAGAAAGGAAAAGCTGACAGACTTTTATCTATACGTAGCATGAATAGTTTCCAAGGTAAGATAATGTTTTTCTCTTTTACTTTTTTTCCCTGTTGTTACCACTAATTTCAGTCTGTTTGTTTGTTTGTTTCCAGCCACTATTTTTGTTAATTCTTTCCATTTGCTCTAGTCTCAGTCTTAACATTTTTCATTGCTATGGCTCTGCAGGCATCAGATGGTCCCTCAAAGCTCCAAAGGCTCTGGAGATACCACATGTAACATTGCACCCAGACAGCAATGCAGCTTTTTCACCATATGTAGCAACAGAGTACGGTTATATGGATTTACACAGAGGACAGATGGAAAACGCTAGGTGAATGTTCGTAAGATCACTGGCCCATGGAGAGCAGTACAGCTGGGCAACAATGGGAGAAGCAGCTGCAGGAAACCTGCAGGAACACACTGGGCTGAAGACCTATCCCAAGGCTGGGGGGGAGAGGAGGGGAGCGGGAAGGATAGGAAAGATAAGGCAGTTGAGAGGGAAAACTATAGCTTCTCTTGCTTTTCAGCCACCAAGAATTGTTAACCTGCTGTTGGTGAAGTCTTCCATAGCTTTTCTATCAGCGCTGAGAAGCAGTGATAAGATGTACAGAGGTGACTTAGGATCGGCCAGGCTACTTGCATGAATTCCCAGTTCCTAGGCAGCTTCATGCAACCCAGCTGCAAGATGGCTGTGGCTCTTTGTCTCACAACCCTTTTCGTTTTCACTAGCACAAGCAGCAGCACAAGATCAGATGTGCCAGCAGGCAGCCAGCTTAAGGCTGGCAAATATCTTTCAGTTACTAAGGGTAAGCTGCTTGTTGCTTCCTAAAAATTATAACAATATATGACAAAAAAAAGAGCAAAGATGTGTTATAAAAATCATCACAGAAATATAAAACCCCCTGTTTTCTAGTGGAGCATTTCAGGCTGAATACTACAATGCAGTATTGCTTAGGTTTTGAATTTATTTTTTCCAGCCCTGAAGTTAGCAAAAACATTTACAGATATAAAATGTAAACCCTGAGACTTAAGCTAGCACAACGTTAGTTGGGATTTATGTTTTTCAAGCCTGTCCTGGGGTGGTCTGTGTCCAAGTTTTCTATTAACCAAATGGCCAAAGTTCACAGGGGTCTCGGTATTCTGAGAATTCATTTTGGTCCATCTTTGGCCCTACTTGATTTTATTTCTATTTTCAGACAAGGACAATAAGTCTGTACAGCTGATAGAGTCAGGCTACATTTATTATCAGTCTCAGTTATCAGTTCACAGCAGGGACAGCTCAGTGGTTGCTGGCTGAAACATAAGCCTTGTGTATGGGTTTTATTTTTCCTTTTTTTTTCTCTAGCTCAAAGGAAAATCAAACTGTGCCCCTTTCTAGCTCATTCCTCCCTTGGCCAGTTGCAGATTTTACCATGTTTCTGCCTGCCAAAGGTGATGATGGAAGTTAAAGGTAGCATGTTTCACAGTAGATGTTGGTCCTGTGCCCATTCTAAAACTTTGTAGGACTTCTGCCAGGGTATGGGTAATTAGCCTCTATCTTGATTAAGTACTTATTTAGGTTTAAAAGTGCTGCCTATCAAAATCCCCTTTTCTCAAATCACAGTGTTACAATGAGGTGTGGTACCCTTTTTATTCCCAGACCTACGCTACTCTCACTCAGATACTGAACAGCTGGTATATTTTCTCTCTGAAATGGATGAAGTGTTTTCTTCATTTACAAAATTGTAAAAACCTTCGGACTGGTATGATGAAATGGGATATACAAATACAGCACACTGTAAAAAAAAAAAAAAAAAAAACCAAAGAAGAGAGAGTACCTTTTATGTTCTCTTTAAAACCAAGGCTTCCTTGTGTGCTCTGAACCTACAAGTGCTATTGATTGGGAGATCAAGGTGCTGAGTCCGCCTGTGATTAAACACTTTGTATTTACTGGTATCCCACCAGCTAATCAATTCTCCCTACCCTCTACATTCATTCCTATTGCCCATTAGGGCTATTACACTTCACAGGCTCATGACATCATTTAAATAATAGCTAGTTTAGTCTGTGGACTGTCCTAAGTGTGTGGTGATTTTGGTAACCAGAAAGCATCATCTTAGCAGAGAAGAAAAATCCAATAGTATTCCCTAATAATCTAATTCCCTACAATTAGAAAGGCTAGAAATTTAGATTACAGTTCCATTCTTGAAGAGTTCTCATAACCTATTGCTGAATACATGTGTATACCCACTGGAGTCAGTCTCTGATCTTGTCCCAAAGACCCATTCCTCTTATTTATCAATAGCTGTCCTCACTTCAAGAGAAAACAGGCACAGCTACACTACAACTCAATTTCAAAACAGGCAATACTGAAGGAGTTGCAACTTGAAAGGTACCTGTAGGGTTTAATCCAGTATGAGACCAGGTGTTCTGTGCCATTCAAGGCAGAGCTCCCTGCTCTTACAGTATCTGGCAGCTGGACACTTCAGATACTCAGAAGTACCTGAGAAAAAATAATCTCTAAGTTTACTTGTTCTTTGCTGATTTAGGGCTTGAACATGATGCCAGGCATGGATTGCTCATTTATGAGTTTACCCGGTGGGGCTAAGGTGTACTGCTAACAGAGTCTACAGGGTTCAAAGACATTGCTGAATAGACCTTGACTGAGCCCAGTACTCAACAGTATTGAAATTCCCGAGATGCAGACAAGGAGATGGCTTCAAGAAAAGGCCAGGCAGAAGAAAGGTGAGTGGCTGATGCATTGGTAAACATGGGTAGTTGCCATAAGAATAATCACGAACCTGCTTCCTCCTCTGACCCCGCTGGAGCCTGGGAAAAGCGAGTGCCCTTCTGCTACCAGAGATGAGGGCATGCAGGGCTACTTCAGTTAGAGAGGCAGGGAAGAGCAGCAATTTTCAACAAGGCAGCAAGCCTATCTGTTCTATGTTAGTTTATTTTATTCTTGGCCTCAGGACAACAATTTTTGCTTCTCTGGTGAAGAGCCTTGAGCTAGGTGCAGAGGTTTGGTTCTTTCTATGTAACAGTCTCTCACTGTTGAAGCCAGTCAGAGATGAGGTATGCAGCTGAGCTCTAATCAGCATTGAAGCTCAAGGCAGCAAGGGTGGCAACTTGGCAGAAAAGAAACCACTAATTCAGCAATTTTAGATCTGAAATTAACAGCGACTTAGATAATACATCGTGCTTAGTTGAATGGGCAGATCAGTGAGATGAGAGGTGGTGAAGCTCTGTGATAGCTTTGTTGTGGTTTTTACACGGGTTCTTTTGAGGACAGTAAAAAATTGCATAGTGCAGTGAATTGGCGGACTGAACTTTAGTAACACAGGATATAAGGTTAAATATCTATTTTTCCTGGGTTTAGTGTATGGGACAGACACAAATCATTGTGAAATTTTACAGTGGAATCCTAGGCTTTGACCTCAATCTGTTTCTGACACCACCTAGTAGAAGAATTACAGCATAAGTTCAGAGTAAAATGAGGGAGTGGGGCATTTCATGGCATCTGTTTCACCTAAGTATTTCACATACCCATTTTGGCCAACAGTGTAGCATATGACTGATTATACGTGGGGTGCCTGTTAACGGAGAAGTTACTGGATATATTTTTCAGCTTATGCATGCTTTGTGCATAAAATACTGTAGTGCCCTTTGCAATAATGTTCAAAACAAGTACTTACCATTTGTTCTACTCTGTCACACATGGTTTCTGTAATCTGTTCAAAACGAATCTCTTCTTTTTTAGTGCATCCCTGATGCCTGAGTGCTTCCAAGTCAAAGTCCAAATATCCTTCAAACATAAGTCAAGTTTCATTCATGTAGTTACTTGTTGAGTTTTGGGATATTTAAGTACTAGCATGAAATAGATGCATTTGTCCTTTAGCATACAGAAATAAAATACAAGTAGCATAGCTTTTCTTTTTCCTCTTTATGGAACTGAATTTATCAAGCACTTGACCATGAACCACACGTATATGTAGGCTGCAGGTGTTTACCCTTGGACATTTAATTTTGATGCAATGCCTAAGAAAACATGTGGTCAGACAGCTCCCCCTAGAAAAGGGTGTGGTGAACGAATTATTTCCTCCAAGGACTAAAAAAATGTATGCTCCTGAAATGCACCTCAGAACAGCTAGAAAAAACTGCATGAGCACTCCGCTGTGCAAAAAGTCTTTCTCGTAGCCAAGTCATGTTCTCTACTAAACTACAGGTAGCAGATGGCTCTGGAAATAAACATATTGGGTAGAATGCCACAAGGCATTATTAACATCTTCAGCCCACAAAAGGACCCACATGAATTACTTTTCCCTGCTCAGGCCATATAAGCTGCAGTGTATGGGATGAGACATGAGGAAACAGCTGAAAATCCTTGGGCCATCAGATAAATAGAAAGTATTGTTATGAGTTGTTATGAGTTTTATGACACAATGAACTGGGTGGCATACTTCAAACAAATGTTGAAATAACTCCTTAAAATGCTTTATTGTATTTAAGTACATTTCCAAAAAGCAAAATAATTCATAAAAGCCTGACTTTAAAAACTCTTCTTTTTTAGCAAGTTCCTTATTGTATAATGAGGAAGTACTTACAAAGTATAATGTGACAATAATTTGGGTATGTTAATTTCTTAGTGAACTTCAACTTACCACCAGAATCAAGCCAGAAAATCTTACGTCGTCTCTGAGTTCAGGTGCATTGGGACAGGCTTGATCTGACCCACCAGCCTGACCAATTGTTTGCCGTATGGATCAACCTAGGTAGCCTAACTGACTTAGACCATGTGACCCTCCATTTGCAGTCTCCTTTTTAAATGACATTTATTTATTTAACTGGGATTTCATTTCATCTTTTAAAAATTCTGTGATTTTGTCTTTGTAAAAAACCTGCTAAAGATCTGACAAAGGAGAGCTCGTGTCACTCTCTTGTTAGTAGGTAGTTGAAGAAAATGGTTCTGGTTTCTTCTAAATTGTGCAGAGAACAGATCCCACCTTCATGCCTTTCAGAGTCCCAGTTATGTATTAGTTTCTATTCACATCTACATGTAGTTAAGCTTGTCTGGCAGCATTTTAACTTCTTTTTTTTTTTTTTTCAATAACTTCTGAGAAATTGCTGCAGGACACACACTCTGTACAACTTAGCAAAGTTCTATTATATGACTTTGCAATTCTATTCTTTATCACTCCAAACTAATAATGCTGTCCAATGACCTGGACAGCAGAATAACAAGGAGAAAACAAAGTAATAACCAAAAGAAACAAGACATCAAATTTAAAAAGAAACCATGTGCTCATATGGTAGTGACAGTTTCTCTCAGCATTGGTTGTGACTGAGTGTACTGTAGAAAAGTGCACTTCTGAGTAGTATTTTCTCAGAACAAGTTCTTTCTCTCAGTCCTATGCCAATGGATTGAAAGTAGTGTCTAAAATAAAATATTTAAAAAGACCTAATCTGATTATTTTTATGAGATTCAAAACCTGAAAGCTTTTAGCTAGAAACATTAAGTTCTGTCTAACTTAAAAAAAAAACTCAGTTCAGACCTCTTCAAACTATTTAGAGATTGTTTACAGCCTCCATCTTAATTAAGGTGTTTGTCCCTTGGAACATATGGTCTTACAACTAATGTCTGAAACATTGGAATGGTGAGACAGAGGAAAATTACGTGAAAACACAATTGAAATCCTCATGTGTTTGTTGCCTGAAGACAAGGAGCAGAACAGGAATAGACAGTCACATTGCAGAGTAGAGAACTCCAGTGTCTGCAGCGTAATATAGAAATATCAGAAGTTTTACAATTAAAATCAGGCATTTTTGAAGTTAGAACACATACATGAGGAATCGTTGAGGGTAAAAAACAACCTCATCCTGAAGAAGGGCCTCCAAACAGCAAGGAAAACTATACAAAGAAAGCTCTGAAACCATGATCATTAATGCAAAATAATCAGACTCAAGGTGAAGGAAAAAGAAAGCTGAGAGAAAATGTAGGGGGTCATAGAGCACTGCAAAAGTATTGCAAAAAGAAGGAAAAGGGGACATACACATGACAGTGAAAAATGCATATGTATGGGTTTCCCTGAGAGAAACAGCACTGTTTTCTGTCTTAATACTGTAGCTAACTCAGGAGGATACTTCTAGAAAGAGTTCATAAATGTTGACACAGAAATGTAATTTATTGCCGAGCAGTAGAGTAACTCACATTGTGGATTTATTTGATCACAAAACAATATAGTTTGAGGGAGGACCCTGTCTAGCATTCCACCTGATTAAAACGGTATGTCAAAGAAATAAACACCTAAAAAGTAAGCCAACCCCCCACTGGTGTCCCCCAAGCACAGAACACTACTGATTCCAGTGGAGGCTCTGCAAAAAGAGCTGTCAGGCGTGCAGAGGGAGAAAATAGGAAGGATCACCGATCGCATAGGGGAGGCACAATGTAATCCAGCTTTATTTGACACACTAGATGCAGCTACAAACATCTTGGCAAAACAGCTCTTCTGGTATAAATATTTACCTGTACAAGTGCTGTGCTCTTTCCTTCAAAACACAAAGTCTCTAATGCGGGGGGTGCGCAATTTATGTTCAGTACCCTTCATTCATCACCCTTCCTAAAGGCACAATCTGGCTGCTGGGGTATTATGATAACACTGATGTTAAATAAGGATAAAATTTCCTTCAAATACTTAGTCTGCAATATCTTTTTGCTCGAATTAACAGAAAGCAGTATGAAAGAGTAAATTTAACCAAATCAGGCTCAGCAGCTGCTGCTTTAGGAACTGAATAAATACAGTGCTTGAGCAGCATAGATCACTTGGTCAACCTCCTCCTGCTTAGGTCCTCTCCCACAGTCTTGCTGTCAGCCTTTACAATCTGCACTGCCCTTCCCATGGTGTAAGACTCAGGATTTCTCATGGTGCTGGTTTTAAGACCTCTAATATTTTTAATTTAGATGTTTCAGAATTTTACTTTGCTCTGCAAACACTACAGAACTTGTATGTATTGTAAGGCTGGCTCTTCTTAGGATTAAGCGAGCTTATTAGGACCAAGGGTAGAATCGCAGCAGAGGAAAGATACTTGATTTAGTTACAAACTGGCTCATGCACTAAAACCTGGTGGGAATCTGCAGTCTGATATTTCTGTAATATAAACACATAACTGGGAATGTGGATGCTTCTGCTATGGATTTTGTTCCATTTGGTATGTGTCAGACAGTAGAATAGCATGTGTGAAACTCCATTTCATAAGGACAACTTTGTACTGGAAAAAAGCCTGGGTCAGAAATTTCCGATGTGAATGTCCATTTTGGATGCATTAAATTGAAAACGCTCAAACCTGAAGCCTCCAAAGGCATCTAAATGTAGCGACTGTTAGGTTTAGGAGTGAAGTCAAGCTGAGAAGCTTGTGCATGGAAAAGCCATTTGTATCCCCCTCAGAGGAGAGTAGAGCCTTCTGCCACAGCCCCCTCAGGAGGGGTTGCACTGATGGAGGCAGCTCTAGTCCTACCAGGAGGAAGTACTAAAGATCAACGTTAACAAGTGATCCTGTCCTTCCCTCCTTTCTGATCACCACTGACTACTGAGTGTCTACACTGGCTCTCCATCATTCTTTTTTCCTTCAAAAGAGGCTGAGGTGTTTTGATTCTTCCACATCTTCATTTCTGGTAAACAGTCTTAGTGGGAGCCTAACTCATGTTCTTAGTTTTACCGCCTAGAGAGGTGGGCTTCCTCCCCACTGACTCTGTAGGGAATCGAGGAAGCCCAGCCACTGTAACTGAAGGTTAGCCAAAGTCCAATTTCACTGCAAAATTACCAGACACAAGTATTCTGTACTCTGAGTGAGAGCTCAAAAAATGTGAAACGGGTTAAAATTTCCTAAGATTCTTCTAAAACATATTTGTCATCTGCTGCCTCTTTCTGGTGAATCACCTCAGTGAACAGATTTGGTTCAATATTCAACCATAAATATTCATGCAAAAATAGTATCTTCTTCTTTTGCATTTGGAGTGGGCACTTCCTATTTTCTCTCTGAAAGTGGGAGAGGTCTTCTAGACTTTTCTGTAGAGGATTAACAGCTTCTTTACCCATAGTTCTTCTCCAAGCTTTTTGGTGCTCTCCTCTATTTTTATCAGCTGTTCACAGTTCCATGTTCCAGCTCTTTCCCATATTTCCTTACATCTCTTGCGTGTTGTGACTGTAGAGGAATAAACAATGTGGGGAAAGCTTTGCCAGAATAGGTGTAGATCACTAGATCTGTACCCATGTTTTCCATTTTCCACTGTAGGAAGGCCGTTCTGAAATTGTGTTGGAGGCCACCCTATTACACCTGGAATTTTTAAACTCATGTACACAGGAAATTTGAAATAAAAACAGACAAATTAAAGTAACTAGAACTGATTTAATTGTAACCTGGGGAAGTAGTCCACCTGAACCCTCTAAGTATAGTAAAAATCCTTGAATGTACCATTAGATGGATTTGTGCTCTTCCATTTCTGCTTTTTCTCAGTTTCCTGTTGCCACTATTTTCCTCGTCTCTTGTATATTTAATATCCTTTGTGGCTTAAAAGTTGCTTTTACAAATATTTGCAGCCTTTGATGTTTTGTACTTGACAGTTTAATAACCTCAAACTGTTTTAGTGGCCTCCTATCTCTTTAAAAGATCTCATCAGATGAAATTTAATACACACTGTACGTTATAGGCTCAGAATGTAGAAAAGTAAGTACCATGGGATGAACTGGTTTGCATTAATCCTCTTTGAAACCAGGAACCAGGTAGTTTCATGGGGGTTTTGACTCTTTCTCTCTTTTTTCCCTTCCTACCCAACAAAACCAGGTTGAGTACAGGGAATTCTGTGCTTTCACTGGAAATGGCAGGACAGACTCTTTGCACACCTGTTTCTCCATGTGGACATCACCATAGGACTGAGTTTGGGATGTAATTGGCCAGCTAGGGATTCCTGAGGAGATATTTTCATTAGTGTGATGCTCTGAGCTTCACTGTGTTCTTCGTTTGGGACCATGTTCAGTGCTGAAGTTGGAAAAATCCATGAATGCCCTGACATAGCCAGAGACCCTGCCAAGTGATGGCCATCAAAAGGCATGCTGACCTCAGTATGCTAGTTTAGGCATAAAATACAAGCTCTTGGACAAGTTCTGGAGGTATCACAGTGAGACAGTATTATGCCAGCTGGAGCACATGGTACAGTGCAGCCTTTTGGTGTGACAGACCTGGGCTAGTGCTGACCCAGCTGGCTCTGAAGTCACAGCGCGCTGCCGGAGCTATTCACTCTGCCAAGTTCACATTTCGAAAAGACAAGGGAGAAGTGAGTGGGCAGAAGTCCCCCAGCTAAGGACAGACAGCAGAAGGTATTTTGATTCAGGCAGATCTTCCAAGTCTGGAGGCTGTTGGAGGTGCAGAGGCTGCAGCACACATCTGGGAACTCGTACGCTGTGCCTTTCCACACACTAATATGCACAGACGAGCCCTTTTGCTCACTGGGGACAGACCAGAGAGCAGCCACTGTATCTCACAGGCACCCTGCTGCAGTAGAAGAGGAACACAGCATACATTAATCTAGGCAGAATGGCTGTAGCTCTGCTCTTTTTTCAGCAATACAAAGGCAACAAAAGCTTTTTGTTGTATAATAGACAAACAGAATGCAACTTCTGCAAAACCAGGCAAATTCTTCTCATTTCTTGCAAGTAGGAGGCAATCCATGCAGGGAACACACCTCTGCTTATGCTGTCGTTTTCAAACATACAGAACCAAAACACAAACAAGGTACTACCTCAAGGCCTGGCCCAAGCAAATCTGGCAGCAATCAGAGCACTCCAGAGACCTTCATTTTCTGCCAGCTACTACCAATTAATAGACTTCTCCTTTGCAAAGCAAATAACTATGTGGTGTATTGTGAAAATAGGAACAATACTGGCACATAAAATAATATCTGACTTCAGTGTGTGCTGCTTGAAGCCTCACCTGGTGGTCAGTGTCAGTTGTGGGACTGGCTCAGTCTGGGAGACAAAAGGTTTAAGAAAAATATGAAGACAGCCTTCAAACATGCAAAAAGGTCACTGCAGACAGGGAAGGAATATACTGTTCTTAGAGTTGCTGGGGAAAGGACAAAAAATAATGAGTTTAAATTGTGACAGAGAAGCTAATAAAGTGACTGCTGGGGCGAGGCTGTGGAATTGTCACCTCTGCAGGTGCTCGCAAGCATCTTCAGACATGCCTCAGCAGCCGTGGGGCAGAACAGCTTCTCCTCGGAGTGGTGCTGGGACCTCCCAAAGACCCCTTCCTACTCTTTGCTTCAGTTTCTCTTGGTAGGCATAAAGCACGGAGCCTGAACTCCGTTGCAAACTTTTTTTGAAATATGTGTACATGTAAGAATCTTATTATTCATATATGGTGGTGAAGAGTGAGGAAAAATAGAGTTTTTCTTGAGATGTCAATTCTAAACCAAGTGTTAAGTGGCGCAATGAAGCTTTATTTAGGACAGCACTTAAGCAATGTTTTCTTTTATAATGCTAATGGTATTAAAATGTTTTATTTTGGCTTTAG
Organism: Falco rusticolus; assembly: GCF_015220075.1. Classification (NCBI taxonomy): domain Eukaryota; kingdom Metazoa; phylum Chordata; class Aves; order Falconiformes; family Falconidae; genus Falco; species Falco rusticolus. The sequence goes on along the minus strand of NC_051188.1, from coordinate 106,296,562 downwards.
TTCAAAATAGCACTCTGAAAACTCAGTCTCTAGACAATTCCTTTGCTGTGATTGAATATGGCATTTGCTATATTATGAGAGGTTTGAAAATATACCCCAGAACCTCGGCTTCTACCCAACACCTTGCATACTCCAGTGTTTGACTGGAGGTAATTGTTTTTTTACAATGACAGTATACATTATATAGAATTAACCTGTTGCTCCAAGCATGAACTGTGATTCTATATATTCTTTTTTCTTATTGTTTTGCTATAACACAGCTAAAGCTGTTAAATCAGTCTTATGGTATCAGTGCTGAGGATGTTGCTGGAGACAAAGGGGGCAAGGGCAAAGGTGGATCTGCAGGGTAAGGTAGTTAGAGACATCTCTAAGCTTAGGATGGCTGCATTCCTGCTGGAGCAGGGACAGCCCAAGCAGTAGCCTTTCTCAGACATTGAGTTTTTCAGAGGAGTGGAGCCAGACTTTTTGCTCTGACAAACGCCAGACTGTGAGCCACTCAGAGGGCCACATTGCTGGCTGAGAACATTAGCCATATTGTAAGCGTGAGTCCTGAGCTACCATAACAATACAGATATAGTCCATGCTTTTCACTATTTAGGAGGATTTCTGTGCCTGCTAAACATCTGTCACTATCCATTTTCTGAGTTAACATTAAATATTGCTGTAAAATAATTCAGTTGAGACACTACTCTAAAAGATCAACTTCTAACAAACACAGAGGATTTACATTAAAAGACATAGAAAAGGCCTTTAAAAGGTGCAGATAGAGATTTGGGATATCAGAAGTGTATTATTTTGTGCCAGAAGGTCAGCTGTGTGGTTGCTAATTTGGAGCAAAAGATCAGTACGATACCCAATTTAGGAAACACAGATTCATGGCATTATGGATTGGCTTTGTGTCCTGAAAATGTTTTGTAACTTGTGACAGAAAGATTCTGTTTAAGAAAATATCTGATTTGGGAACACAGAAAAAAAATCCACTTTTATCATGAGTTTATACATAGAATTCAAGTATATATATCAATATTACATATATATGTCTTTTTCCCAGTCAGAACTCTCCTGGACTTTTGATCTCTGTATAGTAACGCAAAGATGTAAAGGCAAAAATCATTTAAAAAAAAAAAAAAAAAGGAAAAAAATGGGTACTCCAAAAAAGCATCTGTTATAATTTATATCAATTTATAAGCCCCAATATGACTGAAATCAAGGCAGCATTACACTGGGGTAGTTTTGACTTAACTGACCCAGACAAAAAGCTTCTCATTATGACTCATAATTAGCATCTGACTGCATAAATATCTTTCCTTTTCCTAAAGACTAGTAAGTATTTTCATCACATTTATGGCCTCTTGTTTTGTAGACACTCTCTAGTACAGTTGTTCAATAAGGCATAACACTCATTTTATTTTATGTGGTTGTGTATATTTATGAGAGACTTTTAACAAGTTTATCATAGAATCATAGAATCATTTAGGTTGGAAAATATCGTTAAGACCATCAAGTCCAACTGTTAACCCAGGACTGCCAAGTCCACCACTAAACCATGTCCCTAAGCACCACATCTACGTGTCCTTTAAACACCTCCAGGGATGATGATTCCACCACCTCCCTTGGCAGCCTGGTCCAATGCTTGACCATCCTTTCAGTGAAAAAATTTTTTTTCCTGAAATGCAATCTAAACCTCCTCTGGCACAACTTGAGGCCATTTTCTCTTGTCCTATCGCTTGCTATCTGGGAGAAGAGACTTAGCCCCACCTGCCTACAGCCTCCTTTCAGGTAGTTGTAGGGAGAAATAAGGTCTCCCCTGAGCCTCCTCTTTTCCAGGCTGAACAACTCCACTTCCTTCTGCCGCTCCTCATAAGACTTGTGTTCCGAACACTTCACCACCTTTTTTGCCCTTCTCTGGACATGCTCCAGCACCTCTACGTCACTCTTGTAGTGAGAAGCTCAAAACTCAACACAGTATTTGAGGTGCAGCCTCACCAGTGACAACTATATGGGGACAATCACTTCCCTAGTCCTGCTGGCCATGCTGTTTCAGATACAAGCCAGGCTGCTGTTGGCCTCCTTGGCCCCCTGGGCACACTGCTGGCTCATGTTCAGCTGGCCATCAACCAGCATCCCCAGGTCCTTTTCCTCCAGTCAACTTTCCAGGAACTCCTCCACAAGACTACAGCACTGTGTGGGGCTTGTTGTGAACCATTTATTCCACATTGTGTGGAATCTCCCATATATGTCCTTTGTCATATTGCCCATGAAGTGCATCATCATTGTCCATCATAAGAGTGCAAGAGAGAACTAAAACGCTAGGGTAGGAGAAGAAAAGAAAATGAGAACAGAAATGGTTATATTTCAGGAGACTGTGTGCAGAGTAGTAAGACTCCAATATACCATGTTTTAAGAATAAGAAAACTTAAGTTGCAAGAATGTGGGGTTTTTTCTTAGATTACAAATTAAAAGACTTAGTATAAGTCCACACTAAGCGGTATTGTTATGCCCCTTCTGTCAATGGATTGTAACTTTATTAACAAATTGCATAGAAATTATGCAATTAGAGACTCCCGTTCAGGTCTTGTGGATATATTTTTTCTTATTATTTAGTGGATTGCTGATTTCTCATTTATTACTCAATTAGTTGCTTCACTTGCCTTGCCTAGATGTGACTTCTGCAAAATTGCACTCAGATTCCCCAAACTGGGGATCGATAGTCTACAACTTGCCCTGATGTATGCCCAGGTTTCCCTGTATAAGGTGGTTTTGAGGGCTTTGAATCTTTGCCTAGGATTTGTGGGTCTGCAATAGCCTGACTGCTCTGAGCTGATTGCAAAGATGTCACAGCTCTGGATGTGTCCACAGTACTTGTGCAGACCACCAAAGCAGCACGTACACACAAAGTTCAGGATGTATTGGCCTTACAGCACACATACTGAAATGGTGGTCTGTGTATGTACTCAAAATCTCCTGGGCTCTAGAAGCTTTTCACTTAATTGAACATGTGCTATACACCTGACTTTTCTCAGAAACAGGTTATCTGCCTTTCATGTGTGCAATTGCTCTGAGGTATCCCAGATGCATCAATTTCCCTGTATTTGCATTATCTGGACAGAAATTCTGGGACAGAAATATGGGAATCCTGCCTTTAATATGAGCAGCACTACGGAAAGAGGAAATGAGTATGACACTGTATTAGCATGCAGTATATTTACACTAAATTGGCTGTTGTAATCTTGGTTGAAGTCATTATTCTTCTACTGGCTGGACATTACTTTATGTATTATAATATAGTTTTAATTCTGCAGATTGTATCAGCTCGCCTCCCCTCCTCCTCCCCACCCGATTCATGCCTTTTCCACACCTTCCAGCTGTGAGATGTGTTGCGGTTTGATTGTCAGGCCAGTGCCAGCTTTACACCCCTGCAAAGCAAAATATTATTGAATGTATGTCCCCTTTTTGCCTTCTAGGTGTCAGGCTGCTGGCACTATGCAAGGTGAAAGACAGCATAAATAGGAAATATAATTTGTACTTCCTTATTAATACTGTATCTCTGCTATCATTTGTCACCTCCTTTGTTACTGTAAGTGCTGTGCAGAATCTCATTAGTGGTCATGCTTTCTGGTTTCTGTTCGCTGTTTTAAATCTGTTTTTCATTTCCTGGCTGTTAGTTTTTGCTTGAGGGTTGTTTTAATTTATGGTATTGTCATTCTGACTCCTATTTGTGGTGTGAGATGATGGTCTGTGTGCATTTCTAAGAGTTCTTGTAGCTTTCCACATTCATGTAATTCTTTCTTTCAAGGACTCCCAAGTTCATGTTATTTGCATAATGTCATTGTTGTCTGAATAAAAATTATTGCACTTTTAAGCATCAGTAAAGATGATTATCATCTGATTTAGAGTATTTTGAGGTTTGTGTTTTAGATGCAATTTTTTGACACCAGACTTTTTCCATGCCACCAAATGAGCAATTAAAGAGCTGCACAGGCATTACTGAGGATCTTTTAAGAACATGTCATTTCAGTCTACAGGGCAGTGCTTTTGCAGTGAGAAATCAGACCATTCAGGTCCAGCTGGGACAAAGGAACAATGGCTGGTGGGTGCTTTTCTGTGTGGTATCAAGAAATAGTGTTTGCCATAAAGTAAATTATTTTGAGAAATTGATCCATACTTTCTTTTTGTCTCTTAGAATTGTAATCGAGTAGCAGCCATCTTACGTTTAAAAAGGAGGACTGTGTTTGAGGGCTGCAAATCTCTACTGTTAAAGAAATCATAAATTCCTCTTCCCAACCACAGAAGTGTGTTGAAGTGATGAGGTCTTACGAAACATTGGGAGGGAGTATTCCTTCTTTGGCTTCCCTGCCTTTGGACTTGCATTCACATGATCATATTTTATTCCATAACCATGTGGGATGAATGTATACTTCAGTTTAATGATGTGAATACAGTTTCAAAAGCTCTGGGCGTAAGAAAGTGTCCAATATTTGTAAGACTTCAGCAATCTGGTGATGGTGACATCTCTAGTGGGTTTGTTTTTTTCTTTTCTTCCTGGGTTTAAGAAAATTGTCTTTCTGTCCTGATTTTAGAGTGCAGTTGATGAACTTAACATTTTCTAGTACATGTCCGCTTATCTCAGCTGTTTTCATAGATAACAAAAAAGCTTTCAGGATTTACATCCCAGATGTATTTCCAAAGACCATCTCAAATCAGACACTTCAGGTGACAATTTTGATGGCAGTACAGGTAAAATCCAAAACTTGTCTCATGAGTAGCCTGAAGAGATGTAGATTGGTACTGAAATTATTCTCTTAAGGTTGACATCTGAAATCACGCAACAATGTACATATTTAAGTAAGGTTAATATAACCTTAGCTTTGATGATGTTCATCAGTGTTCAGACAAAATAATGTTAGATTTGATGAGTGCTTCTGAACATCAGGCTGGTTTTACTTCAGCCTTAACTCTAAGCACTCCTGTTGAGAAATATGACTTCATTTGATCAGCCCAGGAAGTAGGTAGATTTTCAGAGGTCAATGTGTCCTGGTAAGAATGAATAAGAGAATTTTGCATTGCTTCTGAAAGTGATAAAATCATCATTTTAGTATTTAAATACTTATTAAATATTTCCTCCATGTTGATGTTCTTTCCGACTTTTCCTATTTTTTTCTCAGGCCCAGTATCTTCCAACGTAAAGAATTAGTTCACTGCTTATCCTCTTTGTTCTGATCTGCTGTTCCTTTTACTTGAGTCTAATATCTGAGTAAAATATTTTGCTCCTTCATCCTGCCTAGAGACCAGCAGAGAACCAGGGAGAACATGGGAAGTGTGTGCTACTACCCTCTTGTTTCAAGGCAGAAACTTGAATCTGGCAGCCAGAAGTTACCAACAGGGAAGTAAGTGGAGGGGCTATAGTTCCATTCTCTTCATAGTATATAAGTGGAAGGGCTATAGCTCCATTTCTCATCATAGTGGAAATGATGGGAAAATACATGTGTGATTGAGACGCATTCCTATTTAGTGTGGTCTTGTCCATCCCAGAGATGGACAAGTTTTGGAGACCTGTTTTGGAGACACCTCAGTGCAGGCTTGGGCTGTTGCATGGCTGTTGCATGACAAGTGCAGATGAATTCTCCAAGCAAATGAATTGTGGATATTTAGCAAGCAGTTTTCCAGAGGCTAGTGGCTTGTCCAAAATTTGGTGGCATTTTATGAAGAGAGCAAAGACATACCATTCCCCCAGTACCTTCTAAGCCCATGCTCCAAAATGTGGGACTGTCAGACCTACCAAAGAAAAAGACGCCAGAAATTTTAATACAAAGAAAATTAAATTGTAACCACTAATCTTCTCAGACAAGAGGGGTTTTGTTTGTGGTCCTGTGTTTGTGGTTTTTTCCCTAGAGTTTGCTCCCTTATCTTTTCCACAAAACAAACAAATGAATAAAAATCTTAAGACAGAATGCCAACATGGAAAATATCATACTGACTGCTTAAAGATTGATATTTATAAACAACTGGAAAACAGCTGTCTGATTTCCTTGACAATAATGGAAGAAACTGTTCAGCATATAGCTAAGTATTCATCTATTTTACTTCATCTGATGAAGATGCTGAGTGAAGTCATGGTCTCCTTGATATCAGTGGACGTTTGATATCAAAGCAGGATTCCATTCTCTGTTGAGATAAGTTAGTACTTCATACCTAAATGTTGGTTGTACAAACTGATGTGACTAATTAAAAACTCTATTCAGTGTCAGAGATATCTAAGGAGACAGTTACAGCTGAACAGCGAACACTTAACAAGTGTCAACTTGTTAGAATCAAAAATCTAAATATTTTTGATCAAACAAGCCTAGGCTGTGTTGACAGATCATTGTAGCTAAGCAGCTACTCAAACAAAACCAGACAAGTTCAGTTTTGTAAACAAACAATTTTGCACCAAAGAAATTTGCAAAACATTGAGAACTCAGCCTTCTTTTGATTTCAATGGTTGCTGACTTTGGGTATCACATACTCAGGCCAATGCAACCCAATTAAGTAATCCCTTATTTGCATTTATCGATAGTTTCATAAATAAGGATGAGACAGAGCAATATTTGAAATTATGAAATCCATGAGAATACCCGTGCAGAGGCATGAACTTCTTTAATTAAAAAGGGGGGGAAAATAGGACTCCACTGTTGACACTTGTTCTTCTGACTTGCACAGCTAAAAGAATTTGCTGCATGAGATGGCAAGCCATAGTGAAAGCTGCTAATCAGGAATCCTGGAAACCCTTAATGTCGGACTCATCTGTGGAGTCACTTGGACAGTCTGACAGCAGGAGCTCAGGCACAGAAAGGGCAGATTTATTTCAGAAGTCACGAAAGGGTTCTCAGGGAATAACAGAGTTACTGACCAAAGAAAATATTCAGTTCATATGTGCTCTTCAGAGGGTTGTTTCTCCTCCTGGCTGGAAATGTTTTATTGCAGGTATCTGGCAATTCTGCTGTAATGACAGTGATACAATGCTGAAGCAAAAAAACATTAAAAGGATGACAGACTAAAAAACTTGAGCAGGACCATGAGTTAAAAAGCAGTTAGAAGGGAAGAAATAATCCCAAGGAAGATGATTTTCAAAGTCCATTTAAAATTCTGATATTAAACTGTCAGCAAGAGAATTCAGATTCATTTCTGCTGTGGGTACTCTCAAAGAACAGAGTATGACCTCTTCTTTTATTTTTTTTTTTTTTTTTCGGAACTACTAAGCATTTGCTTCTCTTGCTGACTTTAAATAGAAGCCTTGGGGACTCCATGCTGCTAAGAATGAGACCTGTGATCATTAGTTGAAGGACCTGATCATAAAAGGGATTCTTATCTGAATCTTAGGGCCTCTTTGCATGGGGCTTTTCTTGGGAGACAAAGAAAATAGATGAGAAAAGAGACAGTCCAGATGCTAAATTTTTACTACTTCATCAATCTCTGACTATACCTGATGGTTTCTATGACCATTTCTGATCTCTTCTTTCCAGCCTTTATCTTATCTTCACCACCTGAGACACATTCTATATCTCACTCTTTTTGTTCTCTTCCTCACTTCCCTGTCTTTCTTACCACTGTATTTTCCCATGCATTTCACTTACCATCTCTCTGATAAGTATTCTACTGCTTCCCTATCCTTTTCTGCTCCTTTGCCAAGAATAAAAGGCAGGGAAAATGCCTAACAAAATCCCACATACCCTGGGAACTACAATTATATTTGCTGCCGTTGCATTGCTAACTGTTCTGGACATGACAATGGGGAGAACCCAACCTTGTATCTACCATGTTAATGTGGATTGGAGGCTTGCTGGAGAGGCACATCTCCTGCTAGATGTTTACATGCTGCCTAGCACAAAGGAAGTCACACACATGGGTTGATTGTTCATTAGGTGCTATCACAACAACCATAATTAATAGCATGATGAATCAGTTGACCATAATTTTTTGGCTTCAGTAGCTTGCAAAGATGAGCACATTGAAAATTCACAAAATGAATTATTAAATTGGTCCATGATTACTTTGAATTTGTAATTTCTTTCTAAGACATGAAGATTTAAATAATCCATTTAGTCATCGTTGTTATATATTAATTCACTGTTTGGTTAGACTCGAGGCAGGCTACCATGTTAGGGTCATTTTAACTACTGTTTTCATTAACAATTACTATATCTGCTCCTGGAGTGTATGCAAATGAAAGCTAGTATGAATTTATCAGAATTATCTTAACTTCATTCTGTTTGTCAGGCATAGCGGGTTTGTATCTAGTTCATTGTTTTGGGAAAGCTTTTCTGCACTTGTCTCTTTAATTTCATTCTGCATGCAGGGCTGGTGGTTTCTGCACTATAGCCCATGCTTCCCATGGGGGTTTTGTTTGCTCTGATGATAACACCGCACTTCAAGCCTGCATGTGTATTCCTTTGTGATGTTGTGCTCTACCCATGCATGTACCCTATGTTACTGTGCCCCTTTAAGAAAATAGTATTATTTATTATGACAATAAGTAGTCTAAAATTCACCTTGCAAGTTGGGGGGCAGAAAATGTTCTCTCTCCAGGGAATGCCAGTCTACATGGAAAGCAGAACTGATATAGAAGTAAGCAAATCTCAATGGATTATTTTTTTTTATTCTTTTTACATAAATACATGATAAAGGGAAACATTAATTAGGTAAACACAGTTGTTCCTTGTAGCTACAAAAAATACTAGAAATCATTAAACATGTTCTTGTGTTCTGTTGTACACATGGAATTTTGTAGCTGGCTTACTGGTTAATAGGCTATAGGAAGGCTGGCGATAGCACAGCGACACTTGGCCTGTGATGTTAGTTTGTGTGGTTCCTCCTCCTCTTCATCACCATGGAGTTCATGGAATGGAAGAAAAACATGGGATTTTATGCTAGTTATAGTGTTCCAGGTACTTTTCCCCCTCCTTCCCTCTTTACATCTCCTGACAAAAAATGGTAAGTTAACACTATGGCAAAGAGGTCATTATGGTGGCAGAAATATCAATACAACGGACTTCTTGATGGCAGACATCAAATGCTGTATCTTTTTTTCAGGCTTTTACAACCAGTAAATTCACTAATGTTACTCCTGATTTGTTTATACAGGTGTAAGTTAAAGCAGAATTATAAACTCCTCCATACGCTTGTCACACCGCGTTGGGAAACAGAAATAAAAAATAATCCACAAGCTTTTGACAGAATAAGAGAACAGAGGATGCAAGTTTGAAGAAAGCCAGCAAAGCGGGGGGAAAGCAGCACTGAACACAAGCAAGTACATCTCTGCTGTTTGGGGATTTCATCCATTTCCTGGTCTGCCTTAGGATGAAGGATTTCTGCCGTTTGGGCAGGCACTGCACCTGAGTGCAGCAAGGGAGGAAGGGGCCTTCCCCCCATCTGAGGTCTTTTCTATGGATCCAGAGCCTGCCAGGACGCTTCTGGCACAATTCGGAAACAAACCTGAAACTGTTTTCCCCACAAGATTATTTAAAAATTCTACTGTATGGCTTGACAAATTTTGATGTAAATTATGTAGCAAGTGACTTGCAGTTGCTATTACTAAAATTAAGAGAACCAAACCAGCCTCTTCATTTTGCTTTAAGAAATTCAAGGTTTAGAACAATGAATGTTTTATGACTTCATAATGGAGGTCAAAAAAGCTTTATGTGCTTAACAAAATCAAAGTACTTCTGCTGTAGTCTTCCATTAAGGTTGTATTTTCCTACTGCTTTCACCTTCACTGTGTCATACATTATGAAAGTATTTTCCAGAAATAGAAACAATTTCCTTCTGAGATGCAATATGTTTGTAAGCTACATCTTCTAATCTGAAAATGCTCATATCAGAAACACCATTTTGAAACAAAGAACTAGTCAAAATTTCTTCTTCTGTCTGAAGTCTTGAAAAGTCTTGTTAGCAATACCATTAGCAGTCTCACAGAGACTCACTTTCAGTCTCAGAATGCCAAACTGAAGCCTGATGGGTTTTTTGTTTTGGTTTCTTTTTTATCAGTAGAGAGTGTGGACTGCTTCATGCAAAAAAATGAAGCAAACAGCAGGTGTACACTGTTGCCTTTTTCTTGACTGGAAAACTTCAACATTTCGCACACACATTTTGTCTTGACTGATAATGTGTTTAAATGAACAGTTTAAAAAACCTGAAGAACAGCTATCCAGCTTTTAGTGAAATTCAGGGATATTTAGTTATCTGAGCTTTCTTCTCATATTTCTACTACAGTTTGAATGACAGATATATTTTTTTTTCCTAGAAGGAGAGGCACAACATAAATAAAAACACTTTTTTAGTAAAGTTTCCCTAACAAAATTGCTGCCAGCTAATCTCTTTCAACCTTCCCATTTCCAAGCTTCCTACAGGCTAAAAGGAGAAAAAAATGGTCTTGAAATACAGAAATATGTTAGCAAATGGAGGCTGCTCCAATACAAAACAAGTATTAATTCACCTAACTTTAGGCAAGTAGAAATGCTTCTAACATGTTACTTTGAGTGTGTTCTCACTGTAGTGAATGAAAAGCATCTCCTGGACAATTCATCATACCATCTTGAGCTACTTCTGCATGGGCAAACAGTGCAGGAGCAGTTTCCCCTAGGAACCCAGCACAAAAATAGAATCATAGAATCATAGAATCATAGAATCATGTAAGTTGGAAAAGATCTTTAAGACCATCAAGTCCAACTGTTAACCCAGGACTGCCACATCCACCACTAAACCATGTCCCTAAGCACCACATCTACGTGTCCTTTAAACACCTCCAGGGATGATGATTCCACCACCTCCCTTGGCAGCCTGGTCCAATGCTTGACCATCCTTTCAGTGAAAATTTTTTTCCTGAAATGCAATCTAAACCTCCTCTGGCACAACTTGAGGCCATTTTCTCTTGTCCTATCGCTTGCTATCTGGGAGAAGAGACTTAGCCCCACCTGCCTACAGCCTCCTTTCAGGTAGTTGTAGGGAGAAATAAGGTCCCCCTGCAAGCCTGCTCCTTTCCAGGCTGAACAACTCCACTTCCCTCGGCCGCTCCTCATAAGACTTGTGTTCCGGACCCTTCAGCAGCTTTGATGCCCTTCTCTGGACATGCTCCAGCACTTCTACGTCACTCTTGTAGTGAGAAGCTCAAAACTCAACACAGTATTTGAGGTGCAGCCTCACCAGTGACAACTATATGGGAACAATCACTTCCCTAGTCCTGCTGGCCACGCTGTTTCAGATACCAGCCAGGCTGCTGTTGGCCTCCTTGGCCCCCTGGGCACACTGCTGGCTCATGTTCAGCTGGCCATCAACCAACACCCCCAGCTTCTTTTCTGCCAGGCACCTTTCCAGCCACTCTGCCCCCAGTCTGTAGCATTGCGTGGGGTTGGTGTGACCCAAGTACAGGACCCAGCACTTCTCCTTGTTGAACTGCATACAATTGGCCTTGGTCCATTGGTCCAGCCTGTCCAGATCCCTCTGCAGAGCCTGCCTGCCCCCCAGAAGATCAACACTCCCACTCAGCTTGGTGTCATCTGCAAACCTGCTGAGGGTGCACTCAATCCCCTTGTCAATATCGTCAATAAAGATATTAAACAAGACTGGCCCCAGTATTGAGCCCTGGGGAACACCACTTGTGACCAGGAACCAGCTGGATGTAATTCCATTCACCACCACTCTTTGAGCTCAGCTGTCCAGCCAGCTTTTTACCCAGCACAGAGTACACCCATCCAAGCCATGAGCAGCCAGTTTCTCCAGGAGAATGCTATAGGGGATGGTGACAAAGGCTTTACTAAAGTCCAAGTAAACAACATCCACAGCTTTTCCCTTATCCACTAGGTGGGTTATCTTGTCATAGAAGATGATCGGGTTTGTCAAGCAGGACCTGCCTTTCATAAACCCATGCTGGCTGGGCCTGATCGCCTGGGTGTTCTACACATGCCATGTGATGGCACTCAGGGTGATCTGCTCCATAACATTCCCCAGCACCGAAGTCAGGCTGACAGGCCTGTAGTTCCTCAGATCATCTGTCCTGTCCATCTTGCAGATGATCATCACACTGGCCAACCTCCAGTCTTCTGGGATCTCCCTGGTTTGCCAGTAGTGTTGATAAATGATAGAGAGTGGCTTGGCAAGCTCCTCTGCCATCTCCCTCAGCTCCCTTGGGTGGATCCCATCTGGCCCCATAGACTTGTGTGTGTCTAAGGGGAGCAGCAGGTCACTAACCATTTCCTCCTGGACTGTGGGGACTTCATTCCGCTCCTCATCCCAGACTTCCAGCTCAGGGGGCTGAGTACCCTAACATTAACTTATATTACTACTTATATACTACTATATATATACGACCAAGGCAAAAAAACCTTTAAATTATCTCAGCCTTTTCCTCAGCCTTTGTGACAATGTTCCCCACCGCCTCCAATAAAGGACGGAGAGTACTCTTGGCCCTCCTTTTTTTTCTAATATATTTGTAAAAACATTCTTTGTTATCTTTTACAGCAGTGGCCAGCCTGAGCTCTATGTGGGCTTTCACCTCCTAATCTTCACCCTGCATAACCTCAGAACACCCTTATAGCCCTCCTGAGTTGCCTGCCCCTTCTTCCAAAGGCAGTAAATTCTCCTTTTTTCCCTGAGTTCCAGCCAAATCTCTCTGTTCAGCCAGACCAGTCTTCTCCCCCACTGGCTTGTCTTTCGACACATGGGGATGGCCTGCTCCTGCACCTTTAAGGCTACGTTCTTGAAGAATGTCCAGTCTTCCTGGACCCCTTGGCCCTTCAGAACTGCCTCCCAAGGGATTTTCTCAACCAGTCTCCTAAACAGGGCAAAGCCTGCCCTCTGGAAGACTAAGATAGTGGTTCTGCTGACCTCCCTCAATTCTCCAAGAATCAAAAACTCTATCGTGATCACTGTGCCCAGGACACCCTCCAGTCACCACATCAATCACCAGTCCTTCCCTGTTTGTAAACAGCAGGTCCAGCAGGGCATCTCCCGTGGTTAGCTCACTGACCAGCTGTGTCAGGAACTTGTCCTCCACACACTGCAAAAACCTCCTAGACTGTTTCCATTTAGTATGAGGAAGAAGTTTTAGCATAGGCGGAGTCTAGCCAAGAACCTGTTTGCAGTTGAGTGCATTAGATGCACACCTGGAGGGCAGTTTCCAGCTGTGTTTCATCGGGTTGCACAGTCCATAGCTTCTCCACAAGGTCAACCAAAGGGTGTTCAACAGGAATGGCTTCTCAAGGGCCTTCCTGACACTGTGGTAATGTGAAGTAAGTTCTGCCGCCCCCCCTCCCCCCAGTACTTTTCTGCTGTGATTTTAAAACATTCGTAGGAGGGTACCTTAAAGTTGATGTCTAAGTTTTAGATAGTTAAAATTAGGTGTAAAATGAATGAAGTATGGAAGCCATTTTCAAGTGTCATTGAAGTTCAACTTCTCTGCAAATATGTCTTGAATCTAAAGAGCAGACAAAGCTTCAGAAATAGCCATTTTCCCACTCCCGATTTCAGAACAAAGGAGGGAGAGGAAATTACTGTGGCAGTAAAATAAAATTTTATAAAATAAATATTTTTTCTTGTAATTATCATCAGATTCTGTTGTAATTTGTGACTCAGATTTTTTTAAAATTATTCTGTAGACTACTGTATTTTAAGAACTCTTCATCACAGGGATTACTGGACATTGTTTTCCCCATAATCCACCCCTTCTTACTAAGGAAGTTCCAGTGGGAATGTCTTCCCACTTGTGCAAAATACTTCCCATCCATAAGAGTGCTGTTTATTTGCACCTGTTAGTGATTGTGTGACAGCCTGGTGGTACCTACAGTTTGTGTAAGGAAGCTACACACTGAGAACATGCTTCAACTCTTCTGTTACTGCAATGTAGAAGCAGAAGACAAGAGCCACCACCCTTGCAATCAACTGTGCCTCTGCAGAATTCCAGGAAGGGCTTTCTGGGCAAGCACAACAGTCCAATAAGCCAGCTCCAAAAGTGTGAGTCAGTGATGTTATTATAGAAATGCTCCTGCACTATAATGTATAGAACTGTTTAGGCTCTTGCACTATGGATAGCAGTGTATTCTTAAACTTTCAGTCACCATTTCTTTAATTCTCATCATGGCTATCAAGGGAGTTAGGGAATTTTTACAACTTTAAAAGTCTACGACTTTCCATTTGGAAATGAGCATGGGAAGCATTGCCAAATGAATAGCAAAGTACCAAATCCAGAAGCAAAATCCTCTGCCCAAACTGTTGACTGAGCCCTGCAACGAGCTGCAAGGTTTGATTCTGTCCTAGGACACAGGGACCAGCAGCAGAGAGGAGGAACAGAGCATCCGATTCTCAGAGGCCACAATTCCTGGAAGAAGCCTTGGGGAAGTTTTCATCTTCTCTGGGTTTAAAAATAATTAAATACAGTACAATAACAGGTGAACAAGACTCAGTGTTCAAAATTCAGCTCTCACTGTGTGCACCTGCAGTTTTCAGAATAGTAGAGGATTTGATTTTTCATCTTTTGTGCAATAAGTAGCAAGGTTATTTTTATATTATAATTCTCATCGTGTCTTTTTGATTTTACTCTATTTCCTCTTTGAATCTGACACATAAAATTATTTTTTTAAAAAAAAATTATCAAGATGAATTTCCAGTCTTGCCAGCTGGTGAGCTGAGATATTTATGCTAAAGGTTTCTCTTTGTCACTTTTCCCCTCTAAGAAATTCTGGTCTGAATGGCGGAAAAGCTTTGTAATGTGTTTTCACAGAACACAGGTTTCGCTTCACCATCTTCATTCTTCTTAATTTTTTCCATTCTCCTTTTCTCTTCTTTGCAGTGCTACAAAAATTATTAATGCATCCAAAACAGAAAAGCTTCTCAAGCCAAGTACACTTAATGCAGAAAGTGAAACAAAATAGTGAAGGAAAACATTCTAGAAATGACCCTGCCCGGTGGTGCTCAGAAGACAGGAAGTTTACAGAGTGAAGGCACATTTTAAGCATTTAAAGTAAATTTTAGATCCTAATCCCTGAACTATAAAACCTCTGTATTTATTAAATGCAGTAGACAGAGAAATGGAAAGGAAAAAAAAAAAAAAAAAAAGCCTGTGGGACCATTTATACAACTAAAGCAAATCATGAATGCATTCTGCAGAATTGGGATATAAACCTTTTCTTTCATTTCATATCAGCCCACACAGTCTGAGGGTTCATTGCCCTCTATTGCTTTCATATTCAGATACATTTCATTTCATCTTAAAAGTGATGCATTTACAGACCAAACCAAGATTTTATCCCCGGTCTTTTTTCAGTTGCATTTAACTTTCTTAAGCCTCACTGTACACATTGAAATCATGCATGCAAAGTCTAAGAAAAGCTATTTTGACAGTTTACCCTAATAGGCTTTAATCTGAAAATGTGGGTTTGTCATGGGAAAGAAGCTCTAGAAGAGTAAAACTGGGCTCGATTTGCACCTGTAATTGAAACCTAGCTGGTTCACTATTTCAGTTGGGAGGATTATAGTTAAGCCTACATCTTCTGCCTTTCCATGTCAAGTTGAGTTAAAGTCAATCCTGTGCATGTCGTACTTGCTGACCATAAATGCTTAGAACTTTAAACATAGTGATCATGCTTGCATCACATACAAACCACCTTCTTTTTTTAATCGCAGACTGACATTCATCCAAAATATCTTAAAATTCATGTTGAGGAACACTGAGGTTTTTCAAATCACATACTAAATGCAGTGAGGAACTGGTTGCTCTCCTTCAAAGACAAGTATGCAGAGAGGTCTGCTTGAGAGAAACTGTTCAGAGGCAGCCTGTGAGGAAAAAATCCTGCCTGAATCCTTCAGCTTGATAAATGAAGAGGAAAGGGCTGTGTCTGGGGTAGGAGGTTGTGGAAGATAGTGTGCCCTTGTTCTCTTCAGGAAATGGGCAGAAGTAAGAGCTTCCCAAGGTAGTTTCCTGCAAGAAAGGAAGAAAATCTTTCAAATCTGCTTCCTGTCTTGGCTTTCCCTTTACAAGAATTTGTTTTTCTTTTGCGGGTATGTCCCTAATGAAAGGTAAGGTCTTTGAGACAAATCAGTTTGTCCTTTCTTATACAAGCTGGGAGTTTGAATTAAATCCCAGATTGACATAAGCTGTTCCTTGTTAAAGGTTCAGTCTCTTCCCACAGAATATTTTTTCTACCTTTTTAGTAAAGCCCTTTTTCTTGTTCAAACACCCATTGAAATTTGTGTGTGTTTCTTTGCAGACAATGGATGTCCACTAATCAGCAATAAAATAAGATTTTATATATTTTGAGCTGTGAAAGCTTGTTTGCTGTGCAGTCAATGTTCTTTATATTTGGGATTTTACACTGTCACACAAATGCAGATTTGTTTTCTGGGATACCTTTCTGTCACCAATGTTTCTGCCAGTGATCATGCAGGTTCATCACAGCTGTAGATTTCTCAAAATCTTTGTTTTCTTGCTACTTGGAAAGTCTCTAATGTCAAAATCACAGCAGCAGCTGCAAACTGTGAGCTTCTGAAGTCACTTCCACTTCAGTGCATTGGCTCTGACAGATTTGGGCCTTTTAAGTATGTGAAATAGTCCGTGCTGCTGGAAGATGGGCAGTAAGATAAAAACTTGCTGGTTTTATGTGGGCATTAGAAAGTTTTTGTAGAACTGATATATACAAAATTTTTTATGAGGAACAAAATTTTGTGATCCCAGTGGTTACAAGAGAGACAATTTTAAAGCAAAGATCCTCCCAGCTCAATCCCCTTTGACCCATCAGACTCAGCAATGTATCTGAACATTAATCTTGAACAATAGCATACATTGCCTAGCTACATCCATGCTGGGATTATTTTTAGGCTAATGAGAGATGGTTTGAATTACTGAAACTGGCTCTAGAAGGGACTTTAATAAGCAAAAATGTCAGTGGGTTTGCTAGCCAGGGTTTTGGTTTGGACTCATCTAAAGAGAGGCCATTTGTGAGTCCTATTATTAAGTTCCTGCTTTACTTTCCCAGACACTGAAGCAGCTTCATTTGGAGCCAAACCCCACTCAGTGTCCTGGAGTGGTTGCTGCTGTGGGCCTGGGTCTGCCTTCAGTCATTATTCCAGGGGGTCTCAGGAGCAGTCAGCAGCACCTGGGAGTCCCTAAGCAAACGGCAGCAGGCAACGTGTCCCTTTGCTCCAGCTGCTTCCCTGGACTGAGAGGCTTCATCTTCCCTTACGTGGGGAATGTCGTACTCCTCAGAGGAGGGCAGGGCTATGAAGTCTGCACTTCTTCATTCCCTGGGTTTCTGTGGAGCAATGAGTGCTCTGCATGGCATACAGTGCCAGCAGGCCTGACCAGCGTCCCTGTAATATCGCGATTCAGGTGCAACAGGCCTTGAGGGGTGAGGCAAAGAAAATGTGACCCAGAGATCACTGAGCAAAAATCAACTTTGAAGGTTTATCCTCAGTTTTCAAAAACAGAATATAGTTCAGAAGCAATGACAACATACACTGCTGGAAAAATTACATAAAACCTGAAGCACAAAAGCTCAGCTTAAAAAGCTTTTTGTATTCTCCAGAACAATTTGCATTAAAATAGGGCCTCTTAAAAAAAATGTATGTTATTTTTAACCTGTTTTTCAGTCTGTTATTTTTGCTATATTTTATTCTGGTGATCTCAGCAAATAAGCATCACTGTGCTCCATCCAGGTCTTTTTTTATTCAGCTTTTTCTTATTACCCCCTCAGATTTAACAGTAGAACAGAAAGCCTAAACATCTCCAAATACTTCAGTACCAGGTTAATTCAAACTCCCCCATCTGCAAGCTGCACTGACCTGGCTGACAGAGCACTCACGTGGGGAAGGAGAGCGCACTCCCTGCCGCAGGCTCCGCTGGGAAAACAGTCATTGGTAACAGAAGACAGAAATGTCTGCAGCCACTGTAAATATTTGCTGATAGCTGTGTGCCTGTGGCCTCAGAGTCGTGGGGAAAAGAATTAATGAACATTATGGAGATAGCTTATGGCGAGGAAAGGACCACACGTCTGTTACTGTGGGGCTCTGGGAAGCTTGGTTTCCCAACTGCTAGAAGAGTTACTGCAGAACTGTTCATTTTTCAGCTGGTCCCCAATGAAACTGAACTCCCCCTTCATCTGCCACACTGCATTACAAGTCCAACCTGTACGATTTGGGGCTTTTCTCTGAATAAATTGCTAAGAGATTTCTCCCTTATGAATTGGATTTTATTTGGGTTTTTTAAATTGCCAGTGATTTGAATTCACTCCCCTACAGCTTCTTCTGTGAAGACTAATCAATACAGCAAAATGATTCTTTTGTAGCACATTACTTATTCTTGAGGTTTATTCTTGCTTACACTTCTGCATGCTGCGGATGATCATGAGACAGACATTGTAAAATCTTTAAATGTAATGAAGCACTAGCATTTCATTTAGGCTGGTTACATCGTAAAAATACCAGTTTTAAAGGCATTAATATCTCAGTTTGGTTTATAACATTAAAAATAACTATATCACATTCTCTTCCTTTGGTTCACAATCCTGTCTGTTGCTAAGAAACCCTTCCTCAGGTAGCTTTGAACCTTCTCAGCATTTTCATCCGTAGCTGTACTACCTCGTCGAACCATAGGCTACTGCTGCTGTGTGGCTGGAATTTATGTTCCTTGCTGAAAGTATTGAAACCCTTGTGCAGATAAGTAGCTACTTCATCGGTCTTTCAAAGCATTATGCTTTCCTCTTCAATATCTCGTCTCATGTTTTTAAGTGTATCATTTAAGGTGCTATGTAATGAAAAAATGTGCACAAGACAGAGGCAGTCATGACATACTTCTGCTGGATCTGGACCCTCCCTTTCTGTGGCTTGGGTTGGGCTCGTGCCATGAACAAATACTCCTCTTCATACTCCCAGCTGCATGCCTTCCGTCAGGCTATCTGTGGATTTCAACCCGACTGTCTATTTCCTTGCTGTGAACCAAAACCTTTGTTGGGGTCTTTGCTTTCTCTTTTTCATGCTTCAAATACAGCACATTTCAGGACAGTTGCAGCAACAAAAGAAACAACCAGACTGTCAGAGGGAATGATTTCTTTTAAATACCATTTCACAGAATTTAAGTGCAACACATTCAGACTGGTAGCTGTTGATTGACAGGCTCAGAAATAGGTTGTACTGAATGCTGCTTTCTGAACTGCATATGGAATACTATATAAATGTAACCTATATACACATAAATACATATGCATTTAGGTTAATGTATAGTGTTTATTTATTCAGAAAGCACACCCACAAAGTGTATAATACCATCGTTGCTTTAATCATCGCTTTTTATCTTTTTTAACATCTGATAAACATTGTAAGGTTCAGCACATATTGAACTAGAAATACCTCTGAGAGAATATTTATGAATTGCCAAGTTAGAGTTTGTTTTTCAAATTAGTGAACCTCAAACCAGTTCCAAACGAAAGCAGTCATGGAGGAAAAGCTCTCCACTAGGAAGAATTAAGTCAGCCAGGAACTGGATGATAATTTGAAAGGAAAAATAAATCTGACCATTATACTATAAAGTTGCCTTATTAACTCTGTTTGTGCTCTGAGTTTTTCCTTTTTCTTTCTCCATTGTCACAATAGATGTCTTTTTCATTAGTTCTTTATACTTTAATATGGATGTACATTTATATTGTCATATTTGTGACAGAAACACGTGCTCATCTAGCCCTATTTGCAAGTGAAGATCAACATGTGTATATTTTGTATTTGTTAATATTGGTTCAGACTCTCAGCAGGTGTTAAATTGCATGGCTCCATCGACTTCAACCAAGCTGTGCCAGGTGATGATTTATTCCATCTTTTTCATTTCACCTGGGTTTTGAGTACTTCCAAAAAACATACCGATCTGTGAATGTGTTTTTCAAAAGTACAAATAAAGGAAGCAGTATCTTTCTTAAAATAAAGATTTCTGAATGTGCCAAAGAAATCTCAGGACTGTAATCCCTAATACTCTGCTCCTGCAAACTTTAAGTAATACAGCTGTGCTGTGCAGCATGATAGTTGTTTGAAAGCTTAAGGTAGTCTTTAAAATGTGCTTAGCTTGAGATACTGCATTTTTATTTTCAGAGCTAATGTCGATAAAGAAATGAAAGTGTGAAATACAGTTAGCTTGAATTTCCTGTGACCTTAAGGTTTTTAGTGAAAGCTTCTATGGCTCTAAAATTGAATAACAGACAAATAATTTGGTGTTGCTCTTATATATAACACTAAGAAAATGTCAAAAATTGATGAAATTTAGCCATGAAAGTCTCACTTCCTTCACTTATAAAATATTTTTGCCATAGGTAATTCAGTATCTAAAAACATTTAAATTAAAAGACAGCCAAAGTTCTAAAATTGACATTTCCTCTTGCATCAATAGCTAAAGAATATTGTTTAAAGGATGGAAAGGTTGCTTACTCTGAGCAGTGGGCTGAAGCATTGACTTCAGCCACAAAAATCGTATCTGAAATCAACCCTTGCAAGAGGTCTCTGGATATTCTGGCTTAGCTTATTATTTAGAGATACTTCCATCATGAAAGTTAAATCCAGATGATGATGTCCCAAAGCTTTTGAGAGTAAGGGAAAGAAAGATGGAAGCGGAGCAGAATCTTACTCAGCATTTTGTATTTTCTCTGCCAACCAAGCGTTTTGATAGAGTCAACAGTTCTGTCACATTCTATAAAGATTTTTTATTAAAAGCAAAACATTTAGCAAATACTGTCCTTCTTTAACAGGAAGGAAGTGTTTTACCATACTTCACAGCTTTTGCTTCTTTTTGCTGAAGTATGTGTTAATATTATACTCTACTTGATTATGTATTCATTATTTCTCAATGGGATTTTCTAAGACAGAAACACAGTTGACGCAAGAACATGCATCAGGAGACAACCTGGTACAACTCCCTCCTCAAAGCAAGGTCAGCTAAAGCAGGTTGCTCAGAGATGTGACCAGCCAAGTTTTGATTTTCTTCAGGGATGGAGAATCCAAAGCCTCTCTAGGCAACCGTTACCATTGTTTGACCACCCTTGTATTGCGTGTGGCTGAGATGGAGTTAATTTTCCCCACAGCAGCCCTCATAGTGCTGTGCTTTGCATTGGTAGCTAGAAATGCATTGATAACATATCAGTGTTTTGGCTACTGCTGAGTAGTGCTTGCACCACATAAATGCTGTCTCTCCAACACTCCCTGTCCCAGTCCCTCACCCCAAAAGACCAGTAGGCTGGGGGTGGGCAAGATCGTGGAAGGGAACATATCTGGGACAGCTGATCCAAACTGACCAAAGGGATATTCCATACCATATGATATCTGCTCAGCAATAAAAGCTGAGAGAAAGCCAGCAAGGCAGTGGGGGGAAGGCGGGCATTCATTTTTATGACATTTGTCTTCTGGAACAACAAGTATGCATGCTGAGGCCCTACTTCCTAGCCAGTGGCTGGACATCATTTGCTGATGGGAAGTAGAGAATAAAAGTTTTGCTTTGCTTCTGCACTTGGCCTTTGCTTTTTCTTTATTAAACTACCCTTATCTCATCCCATGAGTTCTTTTCCATCTTATTTTTTTCCCTCCTGTCCTGCTGAGGAAGACAGTGATAGAGCAGCTTGGTGGGCACCAGGCATCCTGCCAGGATCAACCCACTACACACTCTATTTGTAAAAGTGTTTTCTTTACTTTTCTGTATTTCAGTTTGTGCCCATTGCCTCTTTTCGGTGGAGCCCAGTGACAGGACATGGGTCTGGCTCCATCTTCTTTACTCCCTACGTCAGGTATTTATACACATAGACAATATTCCTCTGATCCGTCTCTGCTCCAGGCTGAACAGTCCCAGCTGTCTCTCTAAATCCATTCTGACTTCCCCCACTCACCTTATTATGTTTGAAAATGGTTTCCAGGATTATTTGTCCCATCACCTCCCCAGGGATCAAGGTGTGGCTGACCAGCCTATAATGCTTTAGATGCTCCATATGGCTTTTCTTGAAGATAGGGGTGACACCTGCTTTTTTCCAGTCCTCAGGAACTTCCCCCAGTTGCCATAATCTCATAGATGATTGACAGTAGCCTCACAGTGACATGGACTAGCTCCCTCAGCAGTCATGGTGTGCACCCCATCTGGTCCCAGGGACTTGTGTACATCCAGGTTGTTTAAATGTTCCCTAACCTGATCCTCCTCCAAAGGTAAGTCTTCCTTGCTCCAGACTTTCCCACAGGTCTCAGTGGCCTGGGATTTCTGACAGCAAATTTTACCAGTAGAGACTGAGGTGAAGAAGGCATTGAGTACCTTTGTCTTGCCAGTAAGTAACTCAGCCTTCTTCATATCCCCTGTCATCACATTCCCTGTCCCATTCAGCAGTGGGCTCACATTTTTCCTGGTCTTCCTTTTGCTGCTGAAGTATCTGTGGGAGCCTTTTCTGCTGCCTTTATCATCCAGATTGCAGTCCAGGTGGGTTTTGGCTTTCCTAAACCCATCCTGGCATGTTCAGACAGTCTCTATATTCCTCCCAGGTCACCTGACCTTGTTTCCACCTCTTGATGCTTCCTTTTTATGTTTGAGTTTTGTCAGGAGCGCCTTTTTTATCCATACAATCCTCCTGCCGCCTTTGCTTGGCTTCCTCCTGCACATGTGGATGGACCATTCTTGAGCTTGAAGGAGATGATCTTTGAAAGTCAACCATTTCTTCTCTTTGTCCCCTCTCTTCTCCAGGATCATATCCCATGGCCTACTTTGAATCTTTCTCCTGAACAGACCTCCTGAATTTCAGGCTTGCAGTCCTAATTTTTGCCCTGCTCCCTCCTCTCAGGATCCTGAACTCTGGCATCTCACAGTCACTGTGGCCAAGGTTTCCTCCATCTTTTACATCCTTGACCAGTTCCTCCTTGTTTGCAAGTATGAACCTCAGCAGAGTGGCTGCACTCATGAGCTCCTCTATCACCTATGTCATCGGTGTGCTTCAGAAGGCTCCTGGATTGCTGGCATTCTGCTGTGCTGCCCTTCCACTGCTCTGTAATTACTTTGAATTATGTGCTTCAGTTAACTAGAATTAAATAACTAAAAGGTTTAAAATATTAAAAAATAATTGAAGGTAAAATCAATAATGAGAAAACTACTTTTTGATCTCTTAAGTGAGAAAGTAGGACATAAATCTGTGTGCCAGAACATGTTTAAGTTTTTTTCAAAATAATTGTAATGGGATATTTTGGTTTTTAAAACGATGAGAATTAATCATTCTGGGCCAACATTATAGTGTTTCTGGAATTTGGTTTTTATAAATTATTTCAGGGCAGGAGGTGAGCACAAATGGGGAGGAAATGGTTTCGGAACAGTAGTAGGGGAGCAATAAGAAATCCGGGCTTCCAAGGGCCAAACCACAGAGACAGGTCATGGGTAGGCCAGTTTTCTGCTCTCCACAGTCCTCATAGGGAAGATGATCCCCATTTCTGGTATTTCCCACCCATTCTTTCACTAAATTCACAAAAATTAGATTCCCAAGGAGTACAACAGGAGAGCTTGTGATTAGGACATAACAAGTAGGGAAATAGTGGCCCCTGCGTTCTTTCCTTTTCCCAGACTGAAAGAGGTCAAGTAAGATGCAGCCACTGACAGGTCTGCACTAAACTTTCTGTTATTTTATTTCACTTTTTTAGTGGCTTCAAGACAGAACCATCTGAGGAAGGTCTTTACTTTTGATGGAAATTTATTTATAGCAAGACTGTTTTTCCAAAAAGATGAGCAGAGGCCTGCAGGAAGGGTACAGATTACGTTCTATTTACATGCAATTGAAAAACTTTGTGTGGAGTGTTACAATAATACATTTGTAGATTTAAAAATTTATGTTAAAAGACTTCCTTGGTTTTGGTTGATGTAGCAGGTTTCTTTATAACACATTGACAAGTAATCTTCCACTTAGAGTAAGAGCTGTATTTCAAATCAGGAATATACTGTTGGAAACAAGAAGCAAGTAGGGCATATAAAAATGATGGTAAAATAACAATTTCAATGCAAAACAGAAAAAAAAAAAAAAGTGCCAGGGATTTTGCAAGGAGATAGTTCCATGAATAACTTTTTTTGTTTCTTTGTTGTTATAGAGCACAAAAAGGGCTGGAAAAGCCTTGTTAAATCATTTAGCCCACTCCTCAGACCCCTGCCAGTGCAGGATTATTCCTCAGAGTGCATTCTACAGTGTCTTGTCCAAGCTTGACTGCATATGACTCAAGCAATGGGTTTCTACCACTTCTCTTGGGAGACATTTCCACAGTCTAATACATATTATTAGGAAATTTTGCTCAATGTTCCTTCAGTCAGTTTTAACGTATGAATTTTACCAACATGCTACTGCGTGACCATAACCAGCACATCTTTCTTGCTAGTTTTCCAGTCTTCAGTTATTTGTAGATGACCAGAGCACTCTCCATTTCCTCCTAGCCTTCACTGAGCCTAGGTAGTATACCACTCTTTTTTCATGTTCTTTACAGAACAGTTTCTGCAATCATTTTCATAGCTTTGCTCTGAATTATGGCCAGTTTGTTGATTTTCTTTGTATCTTAGTTCTTTTCCTTCCCACTTCTGTGCTTGTCTCATTTCACCTGAAAGGGACAAATATCAGATTTCAATTACAGCAACAAGTATTTCAGATTAGCTCAGCCACCTTTTCTCTTTCCTGCTGAAGAAGGCTGTGAAGACATCTATAATATGTTCTGAAAGACTGAGACACATTGGTATTTTGCTTGCAAAATATTCTATGCTGTTGGCAGAAATAAGGGTTATTATTAAAAATAAAATGTCATTTAATATTTTACATTTCACAATTTCAAGTTTCACGATTTCACATTTCAAGTGCTTCTAATCATTTCCTGTTGCAGGAAACATTAAAACTATGAATAAAACCTTCTTTCTATCTGGTTCTAAAATGTTCTCTCCCCACTTAACGATCAGCTCATGGTGTGCTGCCAATCCCACCAGGGGACTCCTCCATGGTCTTTGTCAGCCTTGGAGGGGTAGGAAGGGACCATATTAATTTCACACAAATTTGTTTCATCTCTGTTTCATAATATGCTGCAATAAAATACTCTCAAGTGATGTGTCCAGAAACATGTTCCTTGAAGGATGGCACAGGTTTTCTCAGATGTCTGTCTGTCCAAAGGCCTTTTGGATGTACCAGTAATGAACCCCACTGGGCTGAGCATTCAGCAGCCAGTTCAGCCACTGTAGAGAAGCTGTATGATTTACACTCTCAAAGAGTTTTCTCATTCACCACTTATAAATTATATTTACGTGGCATCTCTTAATGAATGTTTGTCCTCTCACTTTTCTTTCCACCATCATCTTGACATCTGATGACTGGTTCGGCAGCACCTTTCATGTGAAAGGCATGTGCTTTCTTTGTAAGAAGCTGTGAGAAGATATCTTGTTTAAAATAAAATATATGTTTGGTTTGGGAGTTCTTATGTGTAAAAAGTAATAACAATTTGAATTTCTGCAACTCTCAGATACAATGCACAATGGGACATATAATTCCATGTGTAATTAAATCATTATTGAATTAACAAAATGTGGGCTTTTTGCTTTTAATGGAGAGAAATATAGAAAGAGCCTTATTTTCTGCATATGTTATGCTGTGTTAGTCAGATAGACACATTCTAATGCTTATACAGCTTATTTTATTATTTTTCTTAGTGGAAAGAGCTGTACTGAAAACAGAGAGCCCAAGTAGAGGAGAAACACTGGCATGCCACGACTTTGCAGTATGAAAGAAATAATAGTTGAAAGATGGCATTTGGGTGGAGAAGGCAATCAATGCTGTTTCACCTAATACTTGAAAACATTGCCATGTGGTGATTACCAGCAAAGCCCAAGAGTCACTGAGAAGGAAAACCTGTTCGGTTATCTAGTTTATGACCTATGCCTTGTAACCCATAGAGACAATGCTTTCCATAGACTGAGCCTCCCTTTTGTTTCTGGCTGCTACTTGTCCTTTCATAAATGTTAAAGCCCCGTTAACTTCATGTATATTTCTTCCTTATGAGCTCCTGCAAAGGGGAGCAGAGTGATCATGAATAGGAGATGACCTGCTAACAGGGTGTGTGAGGCTGTCTTGCTATTGAAATATGAGAATTAGTCTGAAAAACATTTCTAGTCCTTTCAATATGACTATTTGTCATGTTCAGTAAGTGTCTGTGTGTATAAATACTTATTCTTAAATGTTTCAACTAAGGGAGCTTCTATCAGTTTCTTTAAAGGATTTTTCTATAATGCAGTGAACTTCAGGTGCTCATTCTTAATTTTATGCCATTCTAATTTACAAGTTCCTTTTGAAGTCCTTGTTACTTCCTTTTCTCCTTTGTGCTTCTGTTATACTTTAATTGTGTGCTGGTTTTTAATCTTTGTCCTACCCTATTCTTATTTCCTCTGTGTTGGTTCATGATGTACAGGAGAACACAACTGACCCTTTCAGTCTTGCTCCATTAATCTAGCTAAATACTTGTCCTACCTACATTTAGACTGGGCTTTTTCTAGACAAAAGCACAGATCATATTTTTCATGCTCACAAGTTTACAGTGTCCTGTTACCCCTCATCTATAATTCTGATCCTTCATCTGGACATTTTTCCCTGTTGAGGACACTGTAGACCTCAGACAGGGTTTCCGGAGGAATGAGGAATAGTTCCTAAGGATACAGCTGCAGAGTCAGAACCCTGACTCTAAAGTTTTTTGGGCAATGTCCTTGCCTTCTGTTTAACTACAGTATTAAGCACACATACAATGCCTTATAAGCAGGAGTACAATGTTGTGAATCCTTAATCAGAAATGCTAATCACAGCTTTAAAATATGTTTATACAGAAACGCTACGCCACTTTCCACAGTAATTTAAATCTGCAGCCTCACTGGTTTTTTTTAACAGAAGTAGGCGAGAGTAGGGTAAGAATAAAACAGGTTGGGATTTGTCTCCAGAGAAAGAAAAACCGCTCTGGCATTTGAGGCTATGCTATAAAACTCTTGTTCAGTTAAGACAGACAAACTTATTGAAAATTGGCATTGTAAAAATTAAAAACAGGGAGACATGCTAGAAAGGCAGTTTTTCACAGATGCCAGTCTCAAAAGCAGTATCACTGACACAGCTACTGAAAGATGTGTCAAAATGAAGAGCAGGTGAAAAAAGAGCATCCATGGTTTGACAAAGTAGTTGACTAATCAAGTCAAAGATGGAAGCAATTTCAATTGCTGTATTATGATGATATAGATGATTTCCATAGATGCTAAAGGCCCAGAGCAGACCCTATTCTTGTTAGATACTCTAAAAACTTTTAGAAAGATGCTGAAAAGATTGTTTCATCCTCATTAATTGTGTCTAATTGCCAGAAAGGAAAAAATATGTCCCTGGACTATTTGCAATCCTGTCATATGATTACCTAGGCTGCAGTACATTCTCTTTGATAATTTGGACTCAACAAATCTTCCTAAGTCTACTGTTTACTAAGTAATAATTGTATAGGTTTCCTTAATGTTTGCCACTTCCATTAACCTCAGTGACAGCAGGCACTCAGATTCCTTTCTTATGCATTTACATGGATTGGTATCACTCTTTTCACCCCCTGTAGGTAAGCAGAATTGGAGAATTACCATCTCCAATGTCATAACAGCATGTTGTCAACTATGACCCTTATTTTGTTCTCCTAATCAGTTATTCTGAATTATCCTGCCCCCTCCTCTCCCCAGATTTTGAAAAAAGGCTCTCATAAAAACAGCAAGCTGCTGAAATATATAGCTCCCAGAAACTTTAAAACAAGTGATTGCAGTGTTATTAACTTGTGAAGGTATGTAGGTGATGTGGAAAGAAATTACCCTGGGATCTAAATCCTGGTGAACATGCTATTTTAAGGGAGTTATGAATGACAAGGAGTCAAAATATTTGTTCTGTTCAAGGAATACCAGTAGTGGTTTGACTTCAATCTTATTGTCTCTAGTTTCTTATGAAAGGAAGCACAGTTTTACCTAATTTTTGCAGATTTTAAAATTATTTTTCTCATGTAATTGATCAACTCTCTTTTTCATCTCACTGCTGTGTTTGGATTACTGTATCCGGCACAATTTCTTATGGCCCCAGCTAAGCCTTCAGATATACAGGCACAGACCTCAGTGAAGTCAGTGGGAGGTGCACTTGGATATTTGAGCATGGATTTTGGACCTTTAGCCTGAACACAAACAAATACATTATAATTTTTTTTTCGACTATATTAGCAAAGAACTAGCATTTCCCCAGTGCAGTTCATTCTGCTTGTTCTGTATCAATCATTATTTTTTTTCAGGAAATGTTTAAATGTGAACTCACATATCATATCTGATCAGCTGAATTATAAATATGAAAGATAACTGGCTTGGAATTAGGTAGCAGAGACTAAAAGTGCCTTTGAAAATTCAATCAAATCTATGCTTTTGTGTATGGAGAGCAATTTAGCTTTAAAATTTGTGGTACATGTGATAAATCAACTTAAATTTTCAAAGACCCCTTTGTTTAGCATGGGGTTTTGAATATAGCATAACCTATTTCTTCCTTTATCTCGAAAATATGTAAATTATTTATGTTACCTGTATTCAGTAACCTGTAGATGAACCTTCCCAAACCATAGATGACCTGCTACAGCACAAATAATAAGAGTCCATTACTATGCTATGTGCATAAATGTCTACATTCATCTTTCAAAGCTGTAATTACAGGTAATGTTACATTTAATTTGGCTGCAGCAGGTAATTTGTTGGTATATATGACATTTTGATCAGTCTGTGAAAAAGTCCTAAGTTGGGGCTTTCTGATATTAGAGAATCAAAAGACTTATGAGTGATCTTTGTATGCTTTGTGCCTGATTCTGAGCAATTGTTGCCCTCACCTCTGGTATGTAGGATCTATTTTAAGTTACTGTTGTTAGATTCTTCTGGGTTCTGTGGCACACAACATTGATACACTCCCAGAGTTTCAAATAATTTTCCCCTACATGCCACTTAACTCCTTAAAAGATATTTCTCTTTTATCACACTGATTTTCTCAATTAGTTCCTGAGAAAAGAAAGTAGATAAAATCCCTCCCATTTGTATTTTCTCTATGGGTGAAATGAAGGTTGGTTGTTTTCATTTCTCTTTCTTTAATGTATGTGAAAAAAAAACCTCCACAGAGATACGAAACTGGCAAGACTATGGACTTCTGTTGGCTGACTGGGGGCTTCCAGAGAAGGAAAAATACTGCAAAACTTAGATCTGATTGATTGTGTTGTGGCTGCATTCAGAGAAAATAAAAATTATTTTGATTTACTGATAAAAAAACTGAATTAGGTCATTCAAATTGGAAATCAGCTCCTGTAACTTAATGATTTTACTCTTGCAACCATTTCTTGTATTCATATTTCAACCATTTAATGTAACGTGGACCCCCTTCACACTGCCTCAGATGGCAGGTGTGTTCAAGGCTACAAGACAAGTAGGGTTGTGTTTATGTCCCTGCCTCCTCAGTTTCCAGTAGTATTGCATCAAAATCTGTTAGCATATGTGCACGTCTCTCCCTCTCATCTCTGTCTTCACTGCAAAGTTTTAGCCTCACCTTTAAACAGCTCATCCTCTGACTTCCCAATATAGAACCTGGGAGCTAAAGACATGTAGTTATGCCATATTATTTTGGGGAAGTCTTTATAACATGTTAATGAAATGGGTGTAATGACTCCTACACAGGTTGCAAAAAATATTGTCAGTTTACTCTCCATACCTTTTCAGAGCTCTGGAGGAAACACGATCACAGATTTTTGTATCACCTGTGCTATTTTGAGATATGACTGATAATAGGAGGCATCCTCACTTCCAGCTGCTGAATTACTTATAAGACAACTTCTCTAAGTTGTGCAGTTTCATTTTAAGCATACAGCAAATCACGTTTGGAAAAAGTCACAATCTGGAGAGGAATTGACCTGCAAGGTATTCCTTCTGGTAAGTATGCGACATTATAATAAAGTTTGTATTATACATGCTAAATGCTCAGCATTATTCTGTAGCCCACTTTGCTTCTGCTTCAGCAATGAATCAGCCATACAGTCTGCAATACCACCTTCAAATAGCTTTGAGATAACTGACTGCTTTTCAGCTCAATGCTAAAAATCATCTTTGTTGACTTCTATGCCTTTTCAGTAATACCATCTTTCCTGGTGCACTTAAATGTGCAAGTCTGCAAACTGTTATTTACCAGCTTACTCTGACTAAAGTTCCTGGGCTGCCAGCCAGTCTGGCGATTGTGTGTCTTACTGTAATTTTAAGATATCTGGTTTTAAAGGATAAAGTTTTTTGAAACCTTAAAATATGAAGTCATTATATTCACTTAGAAGACCACTGACCTGTCTGTATCTTGTTGTGGAATTATTAGAGAATACCAGTCATAGGACAGCTTAACCAGAAACCTACCTACCTGATTGCATTCGGCATCTGCTTCCTGTTGATACCGAGTTCAGCACTATGTAGTATTGAAAATTGTGGGTTTCATCTGATTAAGAGAAATTAGTAGATTCATTTCCCTCCCCTTTCCTTTCCGCTAAGGTTTTTGTAGTCTACAGGCCGCCTAGGTTGACACAGACCACATGGAAAAAGTTGTAACATTAAATTCCTTAAACAGTGGCAACTGACAGGCACAACTGAAAGGAACAAAATAGATGGATCCATCAGAAGTTATTATGACAGAATTCTTCTGTTTTACTTGTCTTCCCTCCTCCTCTAATTATTAATATGCCTTTCTAAGTGGCAAGAAAAGCAATGCAGAAAGCATAAAAATTAATCCATGCATCAAAACAAAACAGCCAGGGTATCTACAGGTTTCTGGGATCTGGCAATAGATCCAAGAGTTTCTACAGGCTTCTGGGGTCTGAACGGATGCCTGGAGGATTTTGTACTAATATATTTGGAAAAGACTCAAGTCACATAGGTGGCCCAATGAGTATGAGCCATACTGAGTGCATTATAAATCCTTGTGCTCAGTCTCAGTTGTTGGTTTCTTTTATCCTGTATGCTTTCAGGGATCTAATAAATGCTGCAGATTGACTGCTGCTTGAGAATTCAGTATAGGTGTCTCAGCGTGCCATTAAAACAAGCCAGCCGAATGAAGGCCTGGCATTTTTGGCAAATGGTAGTATACTCACTAAATTTTTTGTTTAGGCCGTTAATTAGACTCAAAGAACAGCTAATTTAGTAGATTTGTCAGTAGCAGGATGACTTTCGTTATCATAAGCCACGTGCGTAACCCATATATCATTTGGTGATCAGAGACACAAAGGAGTGGCTTGTAGATGTTACCCTTACTGACAGGATGCCAACGTATGTAAAATAAAATTATGGTAACTTTCTGAATCCTTAGTATTAGATTTCAAAAACCACAGGCAATTCAAACAGCCCTCTGAGAGCAGGGGAGGTTGGTTGGGTTTTTTTCCTCTTAAGATATCTATTACATTTTGTGTTTGTGTAGCTGTATAGCTACCCAAGGAACTATAAAATGTAGCCAAAGAACCTAGTAATTCAAAATTATCATGTGAGTGCTGTCACAATTCACTTTTATTTGTTGTATAAAGTGCAGGTTGTGACTTAGTCCACCATTAGAAACTTGCTTAAGATCTCAAAATTTAGACCTATGCCTTTCCAAAGCTGTCAGCATTTGACCTGAGTCCACTCCTGTTCAGATGAAAAGTCAGTGGCAGACCTGAACTACCTTCCTTGGATACCCTAAATCAGGACCCTAAAGTCTGTTTAGACATCCAAGTGTCTCCATCTGCAAAAGTTTTGAGCACCAAGCAGCCTTTTGTGCTGAGCTTTGGACCAGGCTCACGTACAGTGCTTTGATTTAGAAATTATCGGCTCAGCAGAAGTCGGCACCAGCCACTGACAGCACTGCCTTCCAGCCTGGTGCTCAGGAAGGACCACGGGGTCACGCAGCTGCCTGGCCAAAAGTGCAACTGCTGAAACACTGTAGATCCTTGATCTTGGACCAATGGAGCTGCTCTGGTGCTCCTTGAGGAGCTGAGCCTGCTGGGAGGTGAAACTGCAATACAAAGGAACCGGTAGTTAACAAAAAAAGGAGATTACTACCAGAACACCTATTGATGAAAGACTGTTACAGGGATACTGCCAGCTTTTGGAAAGCATTCCTGGTTGTGTTTTTAATAACACTGGCCAACAGAATGAGAATGTGTGCTCTGCTGCGTTGTAATAACACTTAGGAATGTACTAGCCCACAAACTGAGCATCGTAAAACTGTTGTTTTCACATTTTCCTAATAAAATGGCATGGCATTGTAAATCTGTTTTTATTTTATTTGTAATGGCAGAAATGTGTTTATCATAAAATCAAATCCTCTTTCAAAATATAGGCTACAGGATAGTGACATAATTCATCCTGTTCAGGACCATGGTTTGCATCACTCCGGTTGAACAAAAAATTGCAATATACTACTTAAAATCTTTTACTTTCAAAATGCATCATAAAATTCAATGCATGTTCAGGTCTGTGCTGACACTGCAGTCTGTGGCAAGGTGAATCAGAAACATATAAAGCAGTTAAATGACAACATGTGGAGTAAAGCGTGACTATCTGGAATACTTGTGACAGAGGCCAGGTGTGAAATGGCAAACAGAACTGATAGGTCATGGTATAATTAAATGTGTTCAGGTTTCAGCTTTTCAAAGTTTCCTTTCATCCAAAGTGCCAAACACCAAGGCACCTATTAATTAAGTTTAAAATTATGCTTCAGTCTACAAATCATGAGGTTGTAACAACTGAGTTCCTTAAAAAAAGTCCATTCTATTGCACTCTTTTGTGATACAAGTAGTACGAGTACCATATCTTTAGAGCAATATAAATGTGTGAACTTCCAAGGAAGACATTTATGTGATTAGATGTATAAAAGCAGTCTTCAATGGCTCAGTCATATCGAAATTTCACACACAGGTAGAATATTCAGTAAAAAACCTTACCAAATCAGGAAAGAACTACAAACTCATGGTGAATGCAACATAAATGTTCTTTTATAAATTAAGACAAAGAAAGCTTTTTAGAAGATAATGGGACTCACTGTCATATCCAAATAGAAGGTACCATGCAATAAACTATTATTTTCTTATTCTCTAGTCTCCTGGTATGGTGCCTGAAGTACAAAGTGTAGGAGTTTGTGCATATAATGTAAATTGAGAGTGGGGAATACTGTAATTGTAATAAAATGGAGCCATAAATAACTGTATTAATAGAACATTTTGATCTGTGAGCTTAATTTTTTACTTGAAAGGGCAACAGTTTCATCTTATTCCACTTGAGAGGGCTGATCCATTCATAATAAGTACCCACTACACTATGAGACACTGAATACCAACATCGAGCAAATACTATTTGTGTCTCTGCTGTTCCCTTCAGGGAACCACCTAAACCAATTTGGAGAGCTGGAAGTGGGAGAATCATCCCAAAGACAAGAGGAAAAGACCAAGCAAACACACTTGAGGTGATCATAAACAGAGTAAACTTAACTAGCCTCTGAGCTGAGGCAGCCTGTCATGTTTTCATTATCTTCTATTCATCTCGTATAGCTCTGCAGAAAGATTACACTGTGGGATTTTTTTCTAGAATGAGAGG
The DNA here is from genome assembly GCF_015220075.1 of Falco rusticolus. Taxonomy (NCBI): domain Eukaryota; kingdom Metazoa; phylum Chordata; class Aves; order Falconiformes; family Falconidae; genus Falco; species Falco rusticolus. The sequence continues at coordinate 106,262,919 of NC_051188.1, read as the reverse complement.
GGCTGTGATGAGATTGCCTGAGCCCACTTAAGAAGCCAACCATACAAAATATGATTTAGGACACAAACAGAAACACACTATTGATACAAAATTTATGCTAAAATTACATTACAGCAGCTCAATCTGAAAGAATCTATGTTTCTCCTTTGTATAAAACATACTGTACCAGAGTCTCGCTGGGGATGTGTTTTCATAGCTCATTCACTTTCACACAGCTACACAAATCTACACCAGGTGAGGATCTTGCCTAATAACGATTTTCGTCATAACATTCCAGCAAGGGATTTAATACAGGATTAAATGTGTATTTCCTCTCTTACTGCTTATATAGCATTCTCTGTGTGTTCTTAAGATACCTATAGACAATTGAAACAGAGGTTATGCATTGATCAATACTAGAATGCGAAAAAGGGAAAAAATCTAGTCAGACAAAGTCAATCAAGGTAGTAGATGCAGCTTTGAGAAATAAGACATGTTTCAAGGGAGCTCAAAATGGTGAGAAAGGGTTGTGAACAGCCATGACCTCTAAATCTCTGGGACTGCTTATTCCAAACCATCTTTAAATGGGGCATTTCACTGTTAAAACTCTCTACGCAGAGGATTCAGCCAAACAGGAAGATAGCCCTTGGGTCAAAGAAGATTGCTAAAGAATAAATTCAGAATTTGTTGTAAAAGTGGCTGAAAATATATCCCTCAAAGTATGAGTTTCCTTTTGTAAAATTTTCCAGTCCTCATGTTTTGAAAATATCCTGAGGACATTTCAGAAGTGCACAAATCTACCTCTCTAACTCAAGCAGTCTGGTACATAGAAGTTACTCATTATTCAGTGGAAATTATGAAGGTCTGCCATGGCTAAATTCAGGCAACTGTTTGGGAATAGAGTACACACATGGGTGCTTAAAATTAACAGTTTTAGGAAAAAATCTATGTCAAATATCTCACAAGTATTTGTAACTACTTGCAAAATTAATTAGTTTGTTTAAATTCCAAATAGACTTCCAACATGTCCTTAGATATGCTGCAGATTTGGACCTCTCATCACACACTTGATCGGCTTAGCAAGAGTTTAAAGGGATGATATATCACAGGGGATACAATTCAGCTAAGGAATTTAGCCAACTGGGGAAAGAGTCCTGAGATCTCAGAACTGGAGTCACCAGGAGGTATACTGAGACACTTTCAAGTCATTTTTGATGTTTGTAAAATAAGATTTTCTTTATTTCAGCTTTCAGCTAAAAAAAGTCACATTTGTAAAGCAGAAAGCTTTCAGATAAACCATTTTTATTCAATGGAAACTGCTTATGTCATAAAGTCCATCTTCTAGTCTGCTCTAGTGACTCATATTTATCATATACTTAATGGCTGAAGTTGGATGAGAAAAACAGAGATCCTGTGCTGGTTTTGGCTGGGATAGAGTTAATTTTCTTCATAGTAGCTAGTGTGGGGCTATGTTTTGGATTTGTCCTGAAAAGACTTGATAATGCAGAGATGTTTAGATGTTTTCATTACTGCTAAGCAGTGCTTCTACAGAGTCAAGGACTGTTCTGCCTCTCACACCACCCTGCCAACAAGTAGGCTGGGGGTTCACAAGAAGTTGGGAGGGGACACAGATGGAACAGCTGACACCAACTGACCAAAGGGATATTCTACACCATATAACATCATGCTGAGCAATAAAAGCTGGTGGAAGAAGAAGGAAGGGGAGAGGGGGGACATTCGTAGTGATAGCATTTGTCATCCCAAGTCACCATTACATGTGATGGAGACCTACTTTCCTGAAAGAAAAAGGTGGCTGAAGACTAGACTGCTGATGGGAAGTAGTTAATGAATTCCTTCTTTTGCATTGCTTGCGCGTGTGGATTTTGCTTTACCAATTAAATTGTTGTTGCCTCAACCCATGAGTTTTATCACTTTTACTCTTCCAATTCCCTCCCCCATCCCAACACAGGAGGGGTGAGTGAGTGGATGTGTGGGGCTTACTTGCTGGCTGAACTTAAAGCACGACAGATCCTTTCAACAATTAAAAACACCATGCTGGTAGTCATCCCAGTAGGGCTAACAAGGTATAATATTTAACACATAACATATCATTTTTCATACCAGAAAAGCAGAGATTGTTAACAAGCAAAAATATTGGTCCAATTTTAGTAACTGTTTGTTGAATAGACTGTAAGGAACCCAGAAATTAAAGATTAAATTAAAAAGAGGAGTTGACTGCAAAAACGTGGTACAAGAAGATGGGCGATTTCATACGTCAAAGACAACTGCAGGTCATCTAAGTAGTACCAATTGGAATGCCTAATTAGATATGTGTCTATGAGTCTTTCAAAATTCAACCAGTTTACCTGGTTCTGCATATCTACTAGGAAAGATGTTGGGCAGGCAATCTGCATTGACTCTCTGAAGTATTTAGTGGATTCTCCTCTCTCTGGTGACCAGTGATAGCACATGAGGAAATGGAATGAAGCTACATCAGGGGAAGTTCAGATGGGACATTATGAAAAGGTTCTTCACTGAGGGTGGCTGGCCACTGTAACAGGCTCCCTAGTGAAGTGGTCATGGCACTGAGCCTGTCAGAGTTCAAGGAGTGTCTGGATGACACTTTTCATTTATATGCTTTAGTGTTAGGTAGTTCTGCGAGGAAGAGGGAGTTGGACTCCATGATACTTATGGGTCCATTCAATTCAAGATATTCTATGATTCTATGATTTTGTAGCTTGCATGCATACTTCAGTATGTTGATGTTTCTTCTAAACTGACATCTCTTTCCTTGTCTTTTTCTTCCTCTAAGCATTCAAATCTTTTTTTTTTTTCTTCCTGAAAAATTAATTACAGTTTGGCAACGGTGGCTATACAAAAGTTTGCCAGCTGTTAAAGGTCTTCCCTTGATTTAAATATTTATGTTTTTCTGTGCCCCACACAAAAGCTCTTTCCCACCTTGTCATCTGTTGAATTGAATGGGAAAACCCTTTCTTCTGGGAAGTCCATGAAAATCTTCAGCAAAATTGATTCAGAAAAGCTGCAAACACCTCAACAGCTCTTATGCTTTCTATCCATTGTAAGATTCCCTTTTGGTAAAGCAGCTGTAGACTATCGTAGAGAGCTCTTAAGTATAAAGAGCCACACAGGACACCTCTTCACAGTCTTTTCAATAGAATAGTCTTCTTCAATAGAATATACACCATTATTTTGAAAATGTTGCCTTGGCTTCTCCATGCTTTGGCCGTGTTCATTCATTCTTGTCCCTGCATAGAATAGAATAGAATAGAATAGAATAGAATAGAATAGAATAGAATAGAATAGAATAGAATAGAATAGAATAGAATAGAATAGAATATGATATTATATGATATGATATGATATTATATGATATGATATTAAATGATATTATATGATATTATATGATATGATATATTATAATATAATATAGTGTAATATGATGTGAAATAATATATTAATATTGTATTATATTAATGTTTAATATAATATAAGTGTATAATAGAATGTCTGCCACTACTTATTGTTTTGGGAGACAAGGTTCATTGCTTTGATGTTCCATGGGACAACTGTCCCATTGTCCTGTCCTGCTGGATGCAAACGGTTCCCCATCCATTACTGAATCTCCAGGGACTACTGCAGTATAAATAACATATATAAATTCTGTGAAGAAAAGCAATAAAACAGTTTTCTCATCTGAGAAGGAAGGCTAGTACATCTGCCAATAAAGTATTTCATTGTCACACTAGGAAAACCTAGATGACTGCAATTCAAATTATCAGAGTTTAACTTAGCTAAAACTGATATTGCACCGAAGAGTACTGGCCTCAAAGTTTCTACATCTGTTTTAAACTTTATTTATGATTTGGGAAACAACCTTCTGTAAGTCTGATGTGATGTGACTGTCTCTTTATATTTGTAGGGAAATATGGCGGAGGGGTGTGACTGTGCTTATATACACTGCCCTTAATATATGGTCAGTGTTGTAGGTGACAGAAGGGTTTAGGAAGCCTGTGCTTAACCACTTTCTTTAACATGCAGTATACACTGCTACGGCAGTCCAAACTGCAAAACAAACAAAAGAATTGGAATTAATCTCAACTGCTGTGTTTTATTTTGGGATAAAAAAGAGAATTTTGAAATGAGATGTGTCTATGATACGACATTCCTCAAATTGAGAAAGAAAGGAAGGAAAGAAGAGAAGAAAGAAAGAAAGAAAGAAAGAAAGAAACAAACAAACAAACAAACAGCCTGTTAGCCCAGAAATCAAGACTCTCTGCAAGATGGGACCATAAACAAAGCGGCTGCTACTGAAACAGGTTTATACCAAAAAAAATGTTGGATAATTTTAAAATGTGAGTTAGCACTAAATAAACAGGGATTAAAAAATTAAGTGTTCTGTTATGGAAAGGAGGCAAATAGTAATCAATTTTTAATTGAAAAAATAATGAAGTACCTTATAGATAAGGAAATCTGGTTTTTTACTCCTTTCCTAAGGCTAGTCTAAAGTGCAATATTTTGAAAGCATTCAGTAAAGAAGTCTAAACTTGTAAGGACAGCTGTAAATAGAGATTTTGAAAAGGGAGGGAAATCCAAACTGTAGATGGATCCACATTGTAGATATTCTCTCTAATCTTATGAGTCTGGATTGCTTCATTCAAGAATATGCACAGAAGAGTAGTTTTCAGATTTTAAAAATATAGATCATACCATAGGAGGCTAATTACACCTCACCTTTTGTTTTAATACTACACTGAATTGTCATCATCTCTGTAAGCTATGTACTTCTCCCATTGGCTTACTTCCCACCTCATCATCTTAGTATCATTTTTTCCTATTGTTTATTTAGACTTGATGCAAAGTACACTTGATACATGTAGGCAAGTAGTTACATTCATAAAGATCATGGGAGAAGTTCAATTTAACTAGTGTTAGTGATTAGCTGTTTAAGTATTTTGAAATGGAAAGGACTCTGCTTAAAAGCCAGCATTTATTGTTCTGTAAAGAGCAACAATTTCTGTATGCCAGGGAGAATTCCAAGTGCAAAAGCTCCTGAACTCAGAGTTCAGCCTGAGTTTTGTGATGGTACTCCCTTCTCCCTTGGGTTAAAGAGTAATCAAACCATTGGAACCCACAACTTCTTCAACTATTTAAAGAGTGGAAAGCCCAAATCATGGTTCTGGTTTCTGTCTTTTGATCCAGCTTCTTTCTATGTATTTTAATTTTGTTAGGTTGCAGTCTGTTTAAAGGAGCAGAAATGTGGGTTGTACTTCAAACTTTGTTGGCTATAATTCATTGCTATAATGGAACATGACTCATGGCATGTTTCAGCCAACAGTTTTAACTATATGCATGAAAGTGTTCTTTAAGCACACATTATGCCCACTGTGTCTTTCAGGCTCTTATCCTTTCTGGTCTCCCTATTATTTTTCTTTATAGTTTGCAAATAGAAGAGATATAAAAAGATAATGAAATTGCAAACATCTTTTGCAGGGTGTTATACAGGTTTCTGCTCATTGCCACCCAATGCCAACCTTTTCTTCTATGCAAACTGGGTTTTTTTAATCTCAAATCATGATGAAGCACACAATGTAAATGCAAGGGAAAAGTCTGGAGAAATAAACCTATTATTAGAGCTTGCCTTCATATTGCAAACAAGTACTGAGGAGAACAATTTTACCTACTTAAGTGAGACAAATTAAGACATTAGTCAAACTGTTTAAAAGCTGCAAAATCTGAACTTTTTCCAACAAAAATTATTATTTTAATGTAACTTTCCACAAATCAGCAAAATGTGTAAATAATATGGCATTGCACAGAAATTCAAAAACTTTTTAAGAAAAACAGAAAAATTGAGCTCTGAGGTCCTAAGACTTCTCCATTTCTTCACAAACTGTGTCATATAAGCTCTTGTTCGTGATTTATCTATTTAGTTTTGGTTTTTTCTCTGTCCTGATCCTGATCCTTACCATTTTCCACCAATACTTTCATTGCTTGAGTAGGTCACTGGAAAACTTATTTTGGAGAATTCTTTGCTCATGGTTTGATTGTGAGTTGCTTACAGTATTTGATAAGCCCTTTTATTTAAAAATCAGTCATATGAGATAAATATCCATACTGATTAGATATAAATAACTCATAAAAATTATTTTAATAGGATCATAGAATAGTTTAAGTTGGAAGAAAACTCTGTAGGTCACATGGTCCCAGAGATTACTCAAAGCTTTTTATGCACAAACACTCCTGATTACAAATCCAAAATGCAGTTTTCATGATTATACATTTTAAACTATTTTATAAACATATCTGCAATAAACCTGCGGTCATAACATATGTGCTGATGCATATATTGGCAGTATCAAAATTCAAGCAATATTATTTAATCAGATAAATGCTTGTGGAAAATATCTTTTAAAATATCTACTTAGCTTTAGTTACAGCCTTATTTCTCATCTCTAAATGTGTAATCTTTCCATTTAAGAAACTGGTTCAAAAGGGTGAGATTTATGTCAGAAGAGTAAAATTATTTTTGCTTGAAAAGTGAGATTAAAAATGTATCAAAATATAGAAAGGTTATGCTGACCTGAGCAGTAATAAGTACACAACTGATTAGTTCATTTCTGGTTATGCTCCATTTAACTGTTTTCTGCTTGAACCAGCTTTGAGGAACTGCACGAACATGAAAATTTCTAAGACAAGATGGTCATTCACTTAGTTTGCTGTGTCTTCATTTTGTGTGTGCCCTTGTGCTCCTCTGTCCTCATTTTAGTTCACTGCTCCCTGACTTCTACTTTTCATACTATTTTGCGTGTGCTACCAGGAATATAGGAAGGAGTGAGAGATAAGAATGATTGTCTTTAACAGAATTCCCTGTTCAGTGTTCCTTTTTTACTTCTTTATTTATTTTTTTTTTTCATTGAATTTATTTATGGTGGAAGAAGTTCATTGGCAACTTGATTGAGGAAACCTGAACTTTCAATGCACAGTAGGTAATCGAATGCCACTTTCAACCCACCAAGAATTTCAGCCTACAGGAGAGCATATTTGTAGGAAGTTAATATAACCTATTGGTATAAAAAAGCCAGATAATTTCTATAGAAAGAAATAAAAAGACCTGTTTTTACTGTAGAAAAGTTCAAAACCATGTATTTTCATGTTTGAGATCTTTTGGATATTTATTTTAGTTTTTTATCTCAAGCAGTCTCGAATTGGCTGATAAATCTCTCCAATTACCCAGTAACCACTTTAATTTTGACATTTTAAAAACATTTTTAAACCAATATGAGTGCTTTTTTAAGAATGAGAAGCTTAAAACCATAGGCAGCATGGGAAAATCCCTTTGCTTTAGGAGAAGAAAATAATTTTTAAAATTATTTCAAGTTCCAATTGCTTAAATTCAGCATAAGCATCAGTTTTCTGGGCTTTGTCTCTAGAAGTTACATAGGCCTGATATTTTTCAAAGTAAACAAGATTTCTGAGCTGAAAGCTCTTCTCAGACCTAACGAATTATATTTACTTGCTTTAGTTTTAGTAATTGCATCTGAGTACACTGAGCCCTTGTGGAGGGTGATTGTCTGTCATGATGGTTTTTTCCCAACAACAAATAATCACAAAACTCATGAAACTCCCGTTAGTTTCATAAAAAAATTCCCAAGTCATTAATCATATCTTAGTTTACTGATTTTTTTTCTGTCAGCTCTAGTGTATATGATATAACTCCCTGAGCATGTGATACATCAGCCTGCTCTCTGATTACTTTCCTTCATTTGTTGTACAATAGGGCCCAAAGGACCAGAGATCAGAACCACTTTGTCATAAGAGCTGTATGTCCCCATACAAGACACAACCTCCACAAAAAGAGCTTTCAGTGTAACTGATAAAGGCAACCCAAGGAAATATTTTTATCCCCCATTTTACTTACAAAGAATGGAGTGGAGGGAGATTAAGTGATTTGGCCAAAGCTCCCCAGGAAATCTGAGTCCAGGAGTCCTCAGCTCTAATCCACGAGACTATCTTTCCTCTGCTAGGAAACAGATGTTAAATTGGATGTTAATTTTGCCATGAAACTTCTTTTAAGAACTCTGAAAGGCAAATAGCCTCCAAGAATGATTATTTAGCAAGCTACCAGCTCTGCAGTCTTGCATCTCAGAAGTAATTCATTCCATCTTTGCTGGCAGGCTTTAAAAGGCCTTTTGTTTTCGCTCGCTGATTAGTATAACAATCTATTTTGAAAGATATGTGGGCTGATAGGGGGTATCATTTATTTGTTTCAGTGGTAGCTTTTTGCAACAAAATGTATGAAGCTTTTAAGTGTTGTGGATTGAAGCCTCTGATGTCAAAGATAAGTGTTAGGATTATAAATACAGATCCTCTAAGTATTGTAAGTACTATAATCAGTAACAGAAATTTGCATTATTCACTTGCCTTCCTTAAAGTGCTGAAAGTTTTTCCTTTTATAAACCACAGGCACATATATTATCAGTCAATATTAACAATTGAGTCAAACATGTAATGTGAGTTAATTACAGAATGTGTGTTGCGTTATATAAAATTCCCGTTTAACGCTAGACAGCAGCACGCTATGGGTTAACTTAGAATACCACTTGGCCTTCCTCTCCTTCTCTTTTCTGCAATTCAAATCAGTCTTCTGGAAAATTGGCCTCAATACCAGTGACGTGCTGCTGAACTTACGAGATCTCAAGAATATCCTACCAGATTTCATTCTTTTGTTGTAGAATTGTTTCCATCTGGGGCCTAGATATAAACTTGGAAAATGTAAAGGCTCTTCCCTCTCACCCTGCCTAACTTCAGAACATTGGCAAGCAACTTTCCCTGTCAATGCAGTACAGACTGGATTAAAACATTGGAGTAAATTATATTTCTGTGGCTGCAGGAATTAGTGGCATTTATTGAAAGTTTAATGTACTGCCTATCAATCCAAGAAGTAAATATGTACTTTAAAATCAAATGAAAATTAACATTGAACATAACAGAATATGAGAGAATAGTAGGTTCTGGAAAGAAATATTAGTCACATGGGGCCAGATCTGCTAAAGAGCACAGTTACACACATTTGCAAGTGCTTCATTTGTGTGTAACGTCTCAGTGTGTGAGCATAACTCCCTGGCTTCAGTCCACATTGCTGTTTCACTAAGCTGGAGCAGCTAAACTGGGAGTTTAATCACTTCTAGTTCCTCTACACTCAGCGAAGGCAAAGGTGATTATGAACCAAAACCTGTACTTCATGTATAATTAAATTTAAATTCATTTATTTCCAGGTTATTGCTCTGTGCCACTACGTCAAGTCAAAATGGTTCTGATACAAATGTTATCTATAATAATATTTGTACTAAGCTTATACTGGGGAACTAAGCAAAAAAAAAAAGCATGGGAGACATAGTTTGCTGGAGGTATGGTGAAAGAGGGGAGACAGTCACTCCAGTGTTTTCAGTATGGCTGCTTGGCTTGTATTTTCTGTATTTGCTGTATTGTATACCGCAAGCTTTAAGAGCTCATCATGTGATACCACTGTCAAATACCTCCAGCCTTTGTGCTAGACATTTGCACATAAACGTTTGTGGGTATGTGTGTGTTTCTGTGCCTTCACTACTGCTAGTGCACCAAGAAACATTCTTTTGACTTTTACAATTAAAAAAATTTAATATTGAAAGGCCTTTTACAATGATAACTGGAATTTAAAACATGCTGTCCTAGGCACTTTGACCCTTTCTTATTTTCTCTGCATCTCAGCAGCAGTAAGTCTGGAAGTTATGATTTGTGTTTCAGCAAAAACTAGTTTTCCTGCTTTTTTCTTTTTTTTTTTTTTTTTTTTTCTTTTTAGATAGATATATAATCTATCTGTGTATTCTCCCCACTATTAACACCATTTCTAAATGAAAAGGTAATCTCTGCATTCCTGACTGCCAGAGATTTGTTATGCTCCTTTGTCAGTACCACTGATAGGTTCATGACCAAACGCAGTCTGCTAAAAATGAACACACAGCCTCCTTCTGTATTCGAGCATACTGACATCTAGTTTCATTACTGTCCATAACTTATAAGCAAGCACTCTACGAGTAAAGAGCAGCTGTGCTAGGACCCTCTTCAGAAACACCAGTGATGTCTGTGTTATCAAGTACTGCAGACTGACAGGAGTGGATCTGTTTGTCAGTGTTGAGGATGTGACACCCACACTATACATGCCTGCTGTGTGGGAAATTGCCTTTCACTTAGGCTGGTCCCACAACCTAAAAGCCATTTGCAGCTGCAGAGCACTAGGTGACCATTTTCAAGCGTATAGATATCTGTTTATTGCCTGTTAGTGTAGGCATATTGCTGATGTCCTCAACTATGCTGTTTTCCTGTAATGTTTTCCAAGGTATAGTCCAACTATGGCTCTTACAGAAGGTGTTTGTAGCCTCTGGTGTTACTCATCTACACTCTTCCTTCCAGGTGTAATGACTCTTCCATCTTCTATCTACCCAAATATTATTTACTTTGCTTTTGTATGCCTTGAATGTAAAATAGTATTCAAGTGGTATGCGGTCTTTGTTTTTCCAAAGGACGCCTTCCAGAGCCTTCACCATGTTTTGAAAAGTAAGTGGTATCAGTTTTCTTTCTAAATATTGTTTTTCTAATGTATTTACCAATACAGTAAATCTCATATTCCCTCAGTATGGATAACTTTACAGCTCTAACTTTTATTCATTTACTTCTTCCTTCCTTCCATGTTAATTTTGTTGATTTTGGCACTGGTACAGCTAGTCCTACTTACTAACTATGTCATTTGCTTTTATAATCATGAAACAGATTCTCATTCATCTTCTGCTAGGGGGTTCTCCATTGGCCTTATGGAGAGCGCCTCCAGCTAGCAACGCTGCTGTTACCCTCTGTGTCAGTGCATGTGACCACAGGTGGCCTGACATTAACTCTCAGGTAACAAGAGTTCATTGCATATGTCTCTGCATTGACTTACAGTGTTCAGCAAACCATGGGCTGCTCAAAGTGGATTGTCATGGGCTTTGACTTTTGAGTGCTGTATGAATCAGTCACAGCACAATGTAGGTTGGAAGGGACCTTTGGAGGTCATGTGATCCAACCTGCCACTCAAAGCAGGGTCTTTCACTACAGGCTATTTTTCTGGAGTAAGGGGCTTCTTTTGCTTAACAACTTGTTTTTCATTGGTTGGGGGTTTTGTTGGGTGTTTTTTCCCCCCTGGAGTTCACTTCCAGAGATAAGAGATCCTCCAGAGTGGAGGAGTAATGAGAGATAAAGTAACGAACCTGCTCCTAGGTATTTGGGGGATATAGGCATCTAAAACTTTAAGACCATCTCTTCATTTGTAAATCAATTAGAAGCTTTCCTATGGCTTCCTCTTCTTCTCAGAAAAATAAATATATTTTTATATGTATATTATTTTAGTTGGCTTTAGTACCAAGTTCTGTAATAGTTTCATAGTTAACTGTGCAAATTTCTTTGGAAAAAAATGAAAGATATTAAAATATCCTTCAAATGAAACACTGATATTACTGCCAGAAACTAAGCTAATTTATTTCTATCTCCCTTTTTTGAAATTTCTGGTTTAAAGATACAGATAAGAACATATTTAAACTTTCTCCGTTGTTTTGTGCATTTCCATTCCAATACAGATGAGACTTTTAACTGCTGTTATTCCACTGAGGGGATATCTCTGATTCATCTTGCTCTCTTGTTCAGGGTTCACTCCTGGACAAAAATTCTGACAGAGATCAGCTTCATTCAGTGTCCAATTATAATTAATCCACATTATTTAATGTAAGTCTTTTTAATGATACTTTATCAATCTTCTGTGCGTACACTGGAGCTTTTCAAAGCTACAACAACTCTGAAGACTTGTTCTTGCTTGTTAAATACTTGAACTGGTTGATAGTACCACAGAAGGGAAACTGAAGAGACTCATTCCACCTCACTGAATGCCTAAAATAACCATAGGAAACAGAGGGAATAGATTGCCTTATCTACACAGAGCTTTGCTGGGTGGGGGTGAGAGGAGTCCTAGAAAGATGGAAGTGGCAGCTGCCTGCTCACTGTCAGCAGTAAGCTGGGGAATAGGAGCAGAATAGGAGGTTGGATCTGTTTGCAAGAGAACCTCTGCCAGTAGGTATGTACTCAGCAAGAAATACCTGGTGGCAAGAAAATTTTGGTTAGAAATGAGAAATCATTCTGGTATTTTGGATGGGTCTAAGCAGTGAAGTGAAACCAGTGAATGAGTCTGCTCTGGCTTCTGAGGTAGCACAAAGTGGCTTGTGATAACTCAAGAATCACAGAACTGCAAAAAAATCACATTGGTGTCACTCCATGCCTGAAGCAGGGCCTGCATCCAAGTCAGCTCCAGCCACTTGTCCCTCCAGTAAAGTTTAGAAATCTCTGAGGGTGGAGACATCACTCTGGGCACACTTTCAGAGTCTGCCTACACTCACGGTGATATATTCCCCCCCCCGCCCCCCCTTATTTCCAGCTGCAACTTCTCTTGTTGCAAGTTGTGAGCATTGTCTCATCTATACTGTGCACCTCTGAGAAGGATTTGACTCTGTTTTCACTTCTCTGAAGAGAAAGCAGGTTGCAATTTTTCCATTGTGTAGAACACCTACTGGTACAGACACCCAGACAAATCCCACAAAACAAATGGCAGAAACTGGAGCACTTCCTATTTCCTTGCTCACACTGAACTCAGGAGGGGAAATGGTGTGGTCACCAAAACTAAACCAGCCCATGCTGCAGTTTTGGTACCCAGCAACAGGAATCTTTCAGGAAGGAGGTGGGGAGTAGATCTCCCATACTAACTGGCTTTGGTGAAGCTGGAATTTCACCCACAGAAGTGATTCCCGGGCTTGCAGCATTTAGGACCCTGTGAAAGACCATGTTGCAAACAGTGATTGACATCTATACAATGGTCCACCAGCAATCTTAAGTCACACTCAGCCATACTGGAGAAAGTTTTAAAGCAGCCTTCCACTTGACTGGCAAGGCAGTTTACTCAGAGCTGGAATTAGGTATCTGGGGTTTATTTTACCACCAGCAGCAACACTCACGAGCAGCACAGTTACCAGTTGGGAATTCTGTTTTATGAATGTGGATATGAATGTTCCTGGTGTGTCCCTCAAGAGTGCCTGAAAAGGCTACAAAGTCTTCTTATTCGAAGAAAACCTTTCCTCCCTTTAGATGAAAATTTGGAGTTTCAGTAGAAGTTAGACAGTTACTCTGTATCATATACCTTTCCTTGTATTTTGTCAATATTAGAATGGAAGAAAAATACATACCCAACCTAAAATGTGGACTGAGATATAGATAATGTAATTTTTAAGAGGTGGCATGTCTAGGAACATTTTTACTTTAAAATCCCAGTATAAATACACCTCCAAAATAATAGCCAACAATTTAGAGATCATCCTATAATAACATCTGTTTATTCTGAACATTCATTATTATGAACTTTTAAAGAAACATCTCTCTTCAAGACCAAACTCAATAAAGAGATGTAAATTTTGCCATTCTTTGAATAGCAAAATCTTAGGGTCTGCTGCAAAAAAGGAGGGAAAGAGTTCCAGGCATTACAGACAAAATTCCCACCACCACCACCCCGTTTATCTCGACCACAGCAGTGGAGCAAACACAGAGCGAAGCAGTCTGTAAGGAAGCCAGCAAGTATTCATGGTGACATTCCTCTTTAACTTTTTCTGTTAATATGAGATTTTAAATGCATGTTATTGTAACTGCTTGGAATGCTGAAACTTTACAATCTCGGTTGTGCTGTGAATTTAACACATATTAAAAACAGAATCACAAGGTGCTTTTTTATACCCTTATGTGACACTTTAAAAAGGTTTACAGTATTACCTACATAAGCACCTGCAGAGTTACTTGGGATTTTTTCCACATGAAAGCATTATCTGAAATATGCATTTTTTTCAATATGAAACACAAGCTAACAGAAATTATATTTGGCTCCCATGTCCCTGTCAAATTTGCACAACTTTTTTCACTATCATTCCAGGATTAAGCTGTTAATGAAACATACAGTGCCGAAGTGCAGGGTACACAGGTGCAAAACCAGAGACCAATGGCAGTCATTTGCAAAACCATCTTAGAATGGGATGCAGGACTTGATGGTTTCGAATCTATAAGATTTCCACAAATTAAAACTATTCCTCCAAGTTAATTATAAAACTTTTCAGAAAGTTCTCTTCAGATCTAAAATGTAAGAATCAAATATGCATTTCCCCAACTATTGAATTAGTAACTACTTTGACAGCATCCACACCATGGAATCAGTGTAATACACAAGTCATTATGTCAAGGCTTCTGCCCACTCTTATAGACAACAATGTATTTTACATGATGAATCATTGACTTGTTGGAAAGATTTTCTTCTAGTGAAAAGAAGACATACTTTTTCCATTTAGAATTCAGAGCTTTTTGAAAACCACATCTGAGAATTATTTTTTTTTCTTTGAAATGTACTTGACGATATTTTTTAAATTGGGCTTTAAAATAAGAAACCATTGAAATCTTTGTAAATCTTACTCAGATTAAACCTGGAGAGAAATACGAATAGGTTCCAGAAATTCATGTTACTTCTGATCACATGTTGTAAATTTCCTGGGTCTAGCTCAAATGAAAACTGAAACAACACAAACATTAATCCAATCTGAAATTGATACTAAAAATTCTGTGAGATATATCATCAGAAAACTACCAGACCAGTTTCTTCCCAGACCAAATAGCTTTTGAAGATACAAATAGGCATCTATTAGTGTGAGTGCTTCCCTGAAGCAAAGTCCTGAATACATCAAAAATTATCTACTCTGCACTGCTATTTATGGGACACTTGCACCATTAAGCATTTCAAACCTCAAAGAGGAAGGATTCATCTACATTCTCTTCAGCAGAATGCAGATTTCCCATTACCTGCGCTATAGATTTTACATAATCTTTTGTTGCTTTGTCAAAGTAATTAGGAGCACATGCCTGGGAGGAACTATGTGGGTTATTAAATGCAGTTCCTGTAATCATACACATTAAGACTCTATAATCTCCTTCAAAAATTACTTGTTAGAAGTAGCTTGTTCTTTGCTCTTCACTATTCTGAGTGAAATATCATCTCAAACCCTTCTACTCTCTAGGTTAGAAACCTTCTAATTTCCAGGCTAACTTGGTTTGAGAAGACTTTTTTATTCTGATGTTTTCCTTTAGCTTGAATAGCTCTGTCTCTTTCTGTTCATCCTGACGTACTTCAAATACACTTTGACTTACTTACATATAGACAGCATGCATTAACCTTCCCAGCCTTGCTAGGAAGCAAGCTAAGCTTGTACAGGGTCACCTATGCAGCCTTTTGCAGACAGACCCAGGGTTGCTTCACTTGTTTTCTGAGCTGGCTGAGGGTAAGGCAGCTTTGAAGTCAAAGCAGCAAAGCTTCATGAAGCTGCTGTATGCCAGGGTTCGCAAGCACTGCCGAGAGCATGGCTGAATAGCTGCAACACAGTGCTGCACTCCTGTGGCTTTTGGATAGGATTTGGTGTATGCAAATGTATGCCATACATAGCATTAATGGTCTTGATAATCGTATTTCAGTGTTACAGGATTATTACTTTTAGCCAAGATGTCACATTGCAATGTCACTGCATCATAAAAAATCATACCGTTACTTTGAGAACAGGGATGTGATTGGATCAGTGGAGCTCCATATATTGCCGTTAAACATGAAAAAGGTTTTGTTAGTGGGTTCAGGAACAAGTAAAATTTCTAAAAGTAATTTCTTGTCTAATCTCTATGATAAATGGTAAATATCCACCAGCACCACCCCAGGCAGCTACCAGACAAAACCTAAGGAAGTTCTACACATTTTTTCACAATATCATTGTGAATCTTAAATCCAGATTGGAAAGCTCCAAATATTATCAAATGTGCTACAAAAGGAACTGACCAATCTGCAGCTTATACAGCACCTCTCACGTTAGCCATTTAATGCTAAGTCTAAGAATAGACTACTCTGATTTATAACATACTTTCACCGAGCTCTGTGTGTTGGAAATGGGAAAGGCAGAGAATCTTTTTATTAGTAAGAAATTCTCCTTAAAGATAAAATACTGCCAGCTCTTAGACACCCATAATTCCTTTCTATTGGATACTATTCCACTTTCTTTTAAGTTGATGGCAATTTTGCCACACTGTTCAGTGGAAACAGAACTGAGCCTGTGGTCAGGCAGTAACACGTGTGCAGAAAGCATAAATATTCTCTGGGGCATCTGAAGTACTATGACTCTCTGTTAAATCCTCATGTGAGTACAAAAGAAATCCAGAAAAAAATCCCAAAGCATTTTGCCCATTAAACCTGACTTATCTATGACTAATGACTCTTCAAGTTTGCCTTTAATATGTTATGCTTTGAAACTTAGTTTACTGTATATATTTTGCACTTTATCTGATTTACATGTCTAAACCTTTAGAATAAAATAGAATAACAAAACAGACTAGTTAATCATGATGAAGTTACCTTGCAGTTTATGATATGGAAAGCTGTAAATACTGAAGTCCTGATTAAGATTTAAATGCTAATTAGGTACGTTGATTTGGAAACTGCCCTTTGGTACATAAGTAAGTTCATATTTCAGAACACAGACAAAGACTATCAAAAGCAATGAAGATCAGACAAGAAGATTTTTCTTATTCCCTGAAGAAGTGGCAAATTACTTGAATCAAAAATGTGTAATAATCTACAAAATTATTTATTGTAAAATTTAGGACACACTGAGAAACTATTTATACAGGCAGCTCACATTCCACTTCTGTTGGGAAGGTTTCTTTAAAGTCAGCACATGGGTCAGAAGCAATAGATTGGCTCTTTATTCTGATTCACAAAGATGGAAAGCAAGTTTTCTTTCAGCAAGCATACTTGTTAAATTTAATTAAGATATATGTTCTTAAATCTTCATTGAGATCACTATCCTGGGTAACAAGCAATAGGAACTGACACATTTCTAATTAAACCAATCATAGGAAGAAACCACATCATGGCCCATACTTAGCTAGATCAAGACACACAAGAGTGAAAGACAGGTATTTAAGCAGGAGGCCACAAATTTATTAATTAAATTCTGTGGTGAATCATCCATTCACCTTTTCTCACACACCAGACTTATCTGGGTCCACTGTGTGTCTGCTGGGTTCCCATTCTTGATCTGCTACCGTAAGGTAGACTCTCTTCATTGTCTCTAGGACTTGGCTGATGTCTGACTGATGGAGACCCATGCAGCTGTAACCAGAGGGAGGAAGAACACTGAGCCACGGAGAATATCTGCTCTCTGAAAGCTTCAGGTTTCCCTTCTCTCCTCAAGCATTAGATCTCATTTGACATTTAGGCTGCCTCTTTCAGGCTTTGTCTCTTCTGAACACAGTCACAAACTGTGAAAAATCATTTCCCTTATTTTCTATTGTTTCTTTGAACTCTTACTTTTCACTGACCTGTACTTCCATAAGGTGAAAAAACTCTGCCGCTTTGACTCACTTGGACTCCTGTTCTACCTAATCTTATAGCAGGAAATTGATCGGAAAAAACAGCGTGAAGTACAATGTTTCCTGGAAGCCAGATCATATATTAGATTTTGAGTGATATAAATCTCTCTAACCCATGTGAGTCGGAAAAAAAAAAAAAACATTTTTCTATATTTACATGGATGTTTTGCCAAACACTACACTCTAAATAAGCCTATTGCAGTTCCCCATCTGCCCACCATCCAAAGGCTTGTTCCACCTTTCTGCACTTCGCTCTAGGAAGACGTGAGACTCACATTAAATCATTCTTAGTTTTCTAAGAACAGGAGAGAAAGTGTAACTTTCTTTGTTTCTGTGGTTGCAGGACAATATGATGGGGTAATCCCAGTATTCTAACTGCTGTAGCCTTCTGTATGTCTCACCTATGCCTAAAGTTGAATGATTCAGAACTAGATTTTGAGAAATGCAGTTTATGTGGGAATTTAGTGTTAGTTGGACTTCACCAACAAGTAGGCTGAGTCTCTGTGGCTAAAAACTTACCAGGACTTCTGGCTACTTTACATAAATTTACATATCTTTATCTTTTCTCTTCGTTACTGTAATACAATTGAGTCAGGCAAGTTTACAATTGGACACGTCGGGTAAAGCTATGGCAGATGTATATTTACAGTCCATTACAATAGATCATTTAACATTTGATTTGGCATCCATTTAATATTTGATGCTCTCTTATCCTTCATCTATTTCAGACCATAAATTAGTCATATTATAGCACAAGCTTTGTCAGTTCAGAACAGATTTTCTTCTGAACCTGAAAGATGCATGTTAAGTATGCCCCATTTCTGCAGCCCAAACTGTACGCAGGGTCATTTTAATGCTGTGCCTGACAGATTTCCTCATAATACACTATCCCCTATAGCAGGAAATGTGACTGTGGGTGGTATAGCTACACATGAAGCCACTGAAGGTTTCTTGAAATTCAACCTACATCATTTAACTTTCCATAGCAAGGCTCACTACAAGTGGGGACACACTGTCACCTACATCAGACTTTACCTGTTGATTTTGCAAAGGGTCTGGACACTGGGATTGAGGCAATCTGGAAAAAAGCCCAGCTCAGAAATATTTTCCTCCTGTAAGCTTTTTGGCATGATTAATGGACCATTTCAGGGCAAAAAATAAGACCATGGAAGATGTTGTACTGGAATCCCCTGCAAACCACACAGTCCGGTTATTTTCTGTACTTGCAAGGAAGTAAAAGCTGGACATAATGGTAAATTAATGTGGCCTTGTTTATGTGATGGGACACTATTCCAGAACTTGAGTAAAAAAAATCTTGTTTCATGTTTCCCCACAGGGCAAAATTATTCTTTGAGAGCAGATTTGGTCTTCTGAATACATCTAGGTTGTCAGGCATGTGGGCATGGAAATTTTATATTTTGTATATTAGACTTAAAACAAAAAAAAACTACCAACAACAAAAAAAAAACCTTCTGGGTAAAGAGAGGACCATGAAAGCTGCTGCACCTGATTATACATTATGAAGTTGTGATTGTGAAAAATATCGCTATGGCACATCTTGCTGCTCCTGCAAAGCCTGTGCTTAGCAGAGGTCCAGTTGCGCTCTCGGTGAGGTCTTGATGTGCCTTTTACCCACTGCTCTCAGCACACAGCCAGCCCTGAAATGTTTAGATCCTAGGAACATGTGGTCTCTGTAATGAAAGTTTAGGATTGTGTTGCCAGCTGCTGGATTACCCATGTTGGATATTGGTTAGTATTACCAACAGGGATAATGTGAGGTGAATTCCTATGCTTTGCTTTCCTGGGTTGCATGAAGAAATATGTGTAGTGTCTCTTTTTATCATACTGCCCATAGATCGTGGTGCTGCTCAAAAACACAGTGCCACTGAGCATGCGCATGCTACACTTGTAACAGGGCTGGTACCTGATATTTAGTGACGTTAATATTTGATGAACTTCTTACCTTGCTTTAATTTGCTTTAAATTTTTTTGCTGTAAATTTCAAGAATGACCCTTCCCCCTTGCTGTCAAATTAATATGGTTCTTGTCTAGATGACTGGGAGGGAAGAATGGTTGAAGCAAATTATAATAGGAATAAAAAGTAGCTAAAGAATTTTTTGTAGAAGAGTGTGCTTCCTTTCCAGATGCATTACATTTTCAGATTAGCATATCTCGTTTCAACTGTGATGAATCCCCCACATGTGTAAAGCTTTATAGTTGTTTATTAGAGATGTTTTCAGTCAAGCTTTTTCTGATTGCTGCTATTATTTGTGTAAAAACTGTGTAACTGGTTTACTCTGCTACTCGTAAAGTGCTAGTAATCTAAATAACATTTTGCAGCAGCCTGTAGTTTTTGAGGTTAAACATATATTGACTGTAATAGGAGTTCAGACCTGAGTTAAGCACATTGGGAACTGGCTTTTTACTATTGTGATGAAAAGTGAAAATACCAAAATGTGGCATTCTGATTTTATATTGCTCTTTTGAAACAAAACACAGTTTGTCACATCCAGGCCAGGTATAAAGTTGCAGCAGAGCTGTGTGAAAAAGAACTTCATTCTCATCATTTATGCAGAAATCCTGGGGGGGGAAGAAACAATAATATAGTGTTAATCAAATGTGTTCTAATCATGTGTGTGTATATATATATATACATGTGTATATATACATATATATAAAATATATATACACCTATATTGGTATGCATGTAAAAGTTGATCAGGAGCTCCTGAGTCAGGAATAATTTTTCCATCATGCTTCTTTCTAATCTCTAGGAACTGAATTAAGCCTCAACACCCCACATCAACAAAAACAAGACCAGGTAAGAGTATTTAATTAGCAGGATGATAGCAGCTATGAGAACTTCCTATAGGATTATGCACAGGTTTTTTTTACTTTGGCATTCTCTTGTCTTGGTCCACTTACAAAAGTGAAGAAACTACCACTAAAGAGGCTTTTTTCATCTTAGTGAGTAACTTATATCGCCTGAAACCATCAAAACTTCTTCTAACAATAAGTCACTACAGTCTGGTAGCCAAGAGTACAGAGAGTGCATTGAGATTTCCTTCCTTCATATCTACTGCAGTATGAACAAATACTTTCCCTTTTAGTGTATTTAACACTTTGTCATTGTTTAGTTTGTGATTAAAATAATTCTACTGTCAGAATTTTCTTCTGGTGTTTAGGTCAAGCAGGGAAAATTTTTACTTAGATTCCTAGACAATGATTCTTATTTTCAGGTGTCCTATAAGACTAAATAAACCGAATGTATCAAGAGAAACCACTCAAGTTTTCAGCAACCTGGATAACAATCTGTTAAATAATAAATGGCATGGATACATCTAGGAAATGTTATACCAGAGCATCTTTCCCTTTCTCTTTTCCTATTCTTTCCCTTTTTTTCAGGTACACAATAGCAGTTTGTTAGTTTGATGCACCATCTAAATGAACTGTCCCAGTTCATCAGGCCCTGTTGCTACCACAGGGATTATACAGCTACCTATAAACAAAGGAGGGCACATCAGGAAAGAATTTCTTGGATTTGAAATTACTCACAAGTAAATGGTGTCCTTAGTATTGCATCTGACATTATGGCAGCCAACAGTGCAGAGCAGCATCTTGCTTCACAACTCTGAGGTTGTTTTGAGTGGTTTTGCCAGCTAAAGCCTACAAGATCCCAGTTCACATCAGATCTACATCAAAGTCCTCACTGGAGATAAGACGGACAGAAAAAGGGAGCTGGCCTCCCTTCTTGCTGATACTTGCTGCCACAAGCCATCTGGTTGACAGGTAGGGATTGCCACCGCAGAATGGACACCTGGATGGTGGCAAGGTCTTCTGCTGTTGTAGCTGAAGTTTGGCAAAGCTGGCACCAGGGAAGGGAAGATCTGTTTTGTTTGTAGATTTGCTTGCTGGTGCTTTATGTCTGTATGTGCATGAGATTTAATCGGAAAGGAAGAAATCAGCAATTCTTATTGATAGAGGAGCACCCCGTATTGCCCTTTTGTCTGCTTTCAAGGCTTTGGAATGATGCAAATGGGAATACCTGCTTCCTTAAGAAATTGTGTGAACCTCTCCCCTCACTAGTGTTTATAGGAGGTCCTTGCACAGCAGAGAAGCATGCTAGCAATTCCTTCATCAGCCTAACCCTTCATAGCTAGGAAAAAGAGTCTGCCTTTGTTGGCTGAGTTGTGCTGAGTGTGTCTGGCTGCCTTAATAGTCTTCTGGTGCCATACACTGCGTGCAGAAATTGGGACAGCACTAACTGTTGTCAGAGAGCCAAGTAGGCGGCCAAGGTGCAGCAGCGGGAAAGAGGGTTTCTCGAAGTCGTACTTGGCTAAAGCTCAGGCTTGAACTTTGCATCTGTAAAAGCTAATGAGCAGATACCTGAAAACAAATGACACCCAGCCTTCAGAGTGCTATAAAATACACAATTTGCAAAAGGTTTCCTGGTATTTTTATGTCAGAAGGGTACTCAGTGAGATTAGGAGCTCAAAAACCTGTGTGCTAAATGTACCTATAATGAGATATTATTGCCTCCTCAAGCAGTTAGCTGCTGGATAGACAAGGCAGGCAAAGGCAGTCTTTATTCCTTGTTTAATAGATTAGCAAATGAAGTGATCAAATAGTTTCCACTGGAGTCTTTAAGAGCTTTCAGGGAAAGGAAAGAATTGAACCCAACTCAGAAAAAGCGTCTGAATTCAGTTCCTTGACTGTAAGGTCATCTTTCCTTTCCTCTCTCCTCCTTGAGTTTTATTACAAAAAGTACAATCACAAAGTGTATCACTCTTTACCTTTTGTTGTAAATACTCCTACAACTGTAAGCAGAGCAGTTGCTTGATACAGCACAGTCCATTTTTGCAAACAGGCTCCAAACCTGGTCCCTTCTGCAGGCGGTTTTGTTGTGGTGTATGAAGCTGCAGCATTCATATGATTATACTGGCAGGAAGGAGCAGGAGGGAGGGAACCTCCCTGCTGCAGCTGGATCTGAAATCATTTATTCATGGTAACATTTTTAGAGCTGATAAAAATCAGTGTCGTTCACACATTGGCAAAGAGAGGGTTTAAAAATTCAGGAAATACTCAGAAACCGTGATTGTTAAAGGCTGTATAATCCCATGACTTTTGGGCAGATTCTCAACTTTGGGGCTTGGCACTAAACAGAGGCACAGTGTCTTTCACTCAGCTGATTCACAAAATTCTGTCATTTCTTTTTTTAAAAAGTGCTACAGTTGGCTGATGTATTAACTTTGTGACAAATTGCATAGTGTCCTTTTTTAATGAAGTACTTTAAAATCCCTTAATTACTGAACTTTTTGTATTTATGCTTCCAGATTTGATGATTACAGGACTGAGGGATCCATTTTTAAATTAGATGGTTCCAAGTTAACTACAAATGCATGTACAGTTAACTTTGCTGAATGAGGTATAGCCACCAAATTTTTAACAAATCCTAACAGGATATTTTTTAATCTGTTACAGTACAGGTCCTCTTTATAAAGTTGTTGTAGCATTTATTTGTATGAAATCTGTTTCGTTTTGCACATAGTATTAAACCAGTTTCTATTAAAAGTGCAGGAAAATATTTTTTTCAGATTCTAAAGACAACAAAAAAGCATCAAGGTTTGAATGGGCATTACCTCTTCATACTGAAATGGCTTCTTTTGCCCGTATGTTACAAATAATATCCATTCTGTATATGCACTATAAAAGCATCCAAATGTACAGCAGTAGTTTTATGTGTGTGAGTGAGCCAGAGAACGCATGATTAGCAAGCCATTGTGAGGTGCTGTGAGAATACATACTTTGTGAAATGTATACCTCAACATAGTTGCCAAAATGTCCCAGATGATCATTTTTAAAGTGTTTTCAAATATTTATGGGTCTTTGGGGGACCTATAAAGACCATTCACTTTCCAGAAAACAGACCAATGTAATCTGAAGAAAAAATTATTTTTTTGGCCACCCAGCTGCACCAACAAACTGGATGAGATATATTGATATTACTCGCATGTAGATAAGTCAAAGACTGGTTTTCTTGGTATGTGAGGCTTGCAGTTTTGTAGTGGAATACATAAAAATCCAAATTCAGTACTGGAAAGTGACATTTGTTTTGCAGTCTTGTAGTCACTGAGGTGACACAAACTGTTTCACAGCCTTACTTGAAGTAGAGTTAAACGACTTCAGTTTCTAAGTCTCTTGAGCCCCCTTAGCTTTCTCCAAATGAAGTCAAACATCTATATATCTCAAATACGAGCAAAACCTACTATGAATCAACAGTGTATTTCACAGAGAGTACTTGCATTTGAAAATAGTAAATTACAAGCTATACATAATGCTCTTCAGAATTGTTAGCGTGGGAATACACTTTCGTACTAGTTATGAAAATAACTAGAATGACCCATTTTCTTTGGTTTCAACAGCTGCAAGTAAACATTATGTTTCTGAGACAGACCGAAAGGAGAATAACACTTATTTCATTGTTTGAAATGAACGTTAAAGAAGGTTTAAAGTGCTCAGAGCTGCAAATCTGGTAAACAGCTTTCTTGTCCATCACATGCAATAAAAAGTGTATGCACTTGTAGATATGGATGGAGAAACCTAAACATCAAAGTACTTCACTGGCCATCTGCCATTTTTTTGACTGCATACGATGATAATGAATGATATCACTGCAGTTTACTGTCCCATACTGATTTTCTCCATAGACCACCAAAGGTAATAAATTCCCACTTCCAGGACCTTTTTTTTCTCCTTCTTTCCAGTAAGTTGTTGCAGTAATTTATACACAGGTTTAACTCTTCAGTGGCATAGTATCAACTGAATTGGATTTAGTTTTGTAAACAAAGCAAAAAATTTATTTCTGTCTCCTAGGAAAGTAACGGAGGGAGGTACTGTTCTGTTGCCCAGTGCCAGCAGACCACATCAAGGTAAACTTTCCTGTGTCCAGATTATGTTTGTGTACTAATCTGGCTTTATAGACTCTGTCATTCATTTAATAATACTGAATTTAAGCACAAGGCATGTTTCAGTAAAACTACTTTGAAGGTTTGGGGTCTTCTTGCTCCTCACTTTATTCAAACAAAAAAAAAATTCTTAGTAAACATGAAACCATTGGTGCACATCATTCCTTCTATAGTGCTATATAACTGTATGGTCATTTAGTCTTACTTCACAAATGGGGAACTGAGACAAAGAGAAACGAAGGACCATGGAATGTGAGAAGGAATCTTCCAAACTATTGCTGACCCAAGTGGGTTGGTCCTCCTCCTTCAGTGTTGTGTGGCACAAACTTGTCTGGCCCTGAACCCAGCCTGTGGCACTACAACTGTGCTGGCATGTGCTGGTGAGCTATCGGATCCCAGAGCTGGCACCAGCGCTGCTAACCCCACCACCCTCCGGGACACAGCATTGACAAGTCCTGCATGATTTGCCATAAGTCCTGCAGCAAGTTGGTAGGAAAGTCAGCTATTGAGTCCAGCCCTCCTGAGTTCCTCATACCTTGCAGTAACAGTAAAACCAACTTCTCCTTCCTTTTATGGTGGGTTTAAACATCTCTTTTTCTTCAGTAATTTTTATTTCTATACTGAGATAAATACATTCTATCTGAATTGCAGAAAATGCATGCCACTGATTTTGCTGTCTGATCTCATTTCTGTTGACCTCTATACATCAAAGGTTTACCCACATTCATTTCTCTGAATGCTCTTTTTGTTGTTTTACAAATTTATTACTTTTTCCACCTATCCTTTTAGCAAAATTGGAGCACCATGAGTGCATGTATGAAAAGTATTCCTTTGCTGAACTAAAGAATAAGCATCAATATGAGCCCTGGTATGTAAGAGACTCGTTCTGCATTAGAGCAAACTACAGATAAAGTAACAGGGTAAAAAAAAAAATATTCTAACATGTAGGAACCAATGCATGGCCTGTCTCATTTTCAACCTGAAGTCAGATTCATAGTAAGCAGTACACCGATCAGTAATTATGGCACCTATATTTACTTTTGCTAAGGTTTGAATTGCACTCCCAACACCTCCCCATCAGGAGCACTGACAGGTCTAAAAGTAAACACTTGGGATGAGTACTTCAACGGGACTTGTTTTGAGTTGTTCCTTGCTATACTGAGAGTCTAGAGCTTCTTCATTGAAGTAAAAGTTTTTACCAAATTAGACTTGTTTATCACTAGTAAATAATCTCCTTCCTTTCAACAGAATAACAAAACAATACATAGAAATTAAATGAAGGGATTAAGGTGTTTGCTTTGAAATGTGCGAAAAGTACAAAACCAGCTGTGATGTGAAGGTCAAGGAGGGGGCAGCATGAGCAGCACTGCCCATGCTCACCCTGCGTACAGGATATATTTATTCCTTTCTACTTCATCAGTTGTCCATCCATCTCTTCCCAGCAAGTAAAGTGGCTATATGAAAAAAAACACAAATACAGAAATCTATCTGCTTTCTGTAGAAGGCAACTTTCCTAATCACTGTGGCAGCATAAATTATCAAATTATAAATTTCTACATAATCATACAGGTTTTGAAGGGGGAAAAAGAGCATTTGGACAAAACTTACATCATCACAAAATATGAGATAACTGGTTAAAGTAAACATAATAGAGGTGCGGTCTGAATATTTTCAAACAAATTGCTATTCTATTTTGCAGTATTTTTACTCAGACATTTCTAAAGTATCCATCTTCCTCTCAGGAAAAAAAGCACAGAAAAAAAAGAGAAAAATGTTTTTTAATCTCATTTCAAGAAAAAGAGGAATCTATTGTTGTCTGTGTGCTGCCAATTAATGTGGATCTTTTCCATGATTTTCATGCTGATAAGATGTCATTTCAACCAGAACATTTTATTTAGGTAATGTTCTGGATAATCTGACATGGAATTTGCACTGTAAAGAAAGGACATATATATATTTTTTAAAGCTATATTAATTTATTAAAAGAATACAATAATTACATTTTGCAGGTTTTTTCAGCCTAAAAGTTTTGCATAAAGTTTCAAGTCTGCTTATTTGGGAGAGGTGGGGAAGGAGGAGCCGAAGTCCTTCAGATCCCAAGAGCTGCCTCAGTGTCAGTCTTACAAAAGAAAACAACAACATGGGGCCAATTTATTTCATTGCCTTAACAGTGTTTGCCTCCAGAACATGAAGAGGAATGTCACAAAGCTTCCTTTGGACTTTTCTTCATAAATTGACACACAGTTACTCCTTTTGTTGCCTCCCTGAAAATCCCTTGTGCGTGCATCATGCTTTCCTCCAGGGAGTGCAGTAAGTCACGGTCTGCACAAGCCGTGCACAGAAGCAAATTGCGTCTCACACGTGTGGTGCAGCTCACAAAAGTGGAGACCTTGTGACTCTCAGTCCTCGGCATAACAATAATTTGGCTTTGTATTTGCGATCCAGACAGTAAGCACCTGAAGAAGTTGTTAAATCCAAACACGTTCCAGAAAAAAGGTCCCAGTCCCTGATAACGTGTGAAAAGCCTGTGTGTGCACAGAGCTGGGTGACGTTTAGCAGCAACACTAATTTATTCCATGAAGGTGAGGTGACGCAAAGTGAGGAAAAGAAATTTGCCATTGGGCTAGATGGGTGCCAAGGGGATAGTATGATATGGTTGCCAGTGAGAGCAGGGGACAATTTTTGATGACCAAGGAGGTCTTTTTCAGCCTTGTACTCTCACATAAGTGTCAAATACAAATAGATTTTAGCAAGTCTTAGAGAATGTTATATTCGATCTTACCTTGCCTGTCATGTCAGAACTATCAAGAGGTAAGTTGCTCCTATTTTATGTATTGCATGGTGCTTCATATGTCACATATGACAACAGACTGCTCAGCCTAAAGGTTTATATAGACACTCCAAAAATTAAAACTAGATTTTGCTTAACTTCCTTTTAAAATCTGACACTAGACTTGATCCTAGTCAACAATTGGAAATTGCAAAAAAAAGAAATAA
Organism: Falco rusticolus; assembly: GCF_015220075.1. NCBI lineage: Eukaryota > Metazoa > Chordata > Aves > Falconiformes > Falconidae > Falco > Falco rusticolus. The sequence continues at coordinate 106,235,407 of NC_051188.1, read as the reverse complement.
CTCACTAAGAGAAAACAGAAACACATATCTACGTATCTAACTCTACTTAAAATTCCAGGAACACGTTGTGGCTGCGTTTGAGACTGATTAAAAAGGGAAGCAACTTTGAAATTTTGCCAGACATTTTCCAGCATGAATGACTCCCTTTCTGTCTCACACACAGAAAACAGTGAGAAGCTGTGTTGCATACTGCAGCAATCTCCTTTTTCAGCACGAAGAAACTGTCAGAGATAAGACAAGAGATATGTAATATTATAACCATTATTTATTCTAGATTAATGAAAGAGGAAAATAGCCCTTTTAGTTGCAGCTTGCATGCAGAAAAACATTCATCTTACAGAGCCCACACTGTCTATTATATTCACAATATATTAGCAGTTAGCTGATCTATCAGTTGAGGTGAATTATTACATTGGCTTACAGTGATATCAGTTTTCATTATAGGGCAGTCATCCAAGTCTTTCCCTATTCTGTTTGCACATCCTTATTTCTTTGCTTTTCCTTTACCCTTTAGATCCTCTCTGGCCAGGAGGTTCGTAGGCTGAATATGTATTTTTAATGTCTGAAATGCATGAAGAAATAGAAGAACTAATCAAGCAAATGGATTTCCAGCAAATTTATTAATTTTGTACCATATCTTGTTGCTAGAAGCATGTCTTTTCACAGACCAAACCTCCTTCTTCTTACACCAAAGCATATTACAGCTGGGGTGAACAGGGGCAGAAAGGAGGGTTTGGGGGCGTTGGTGTTTGGTTGGCCCATTGGTCTTTGGTTGCTGTGTTGTTTGGGGGTTGTTTTGTTGTTTTGTTTCCCATTGTTTGGTTGGGGTTTTTTACTCCCTGTTACGCACCAGTGAATCTACTGGCTAAATAAAGGAAGAAGTTCCAGAAAGAAATTTGCAACCCTGGGTTGATATAGAGCAGGATTTCAGGACAGAAGAAAATAAAGGAGAGAATGGCAGGCTATGCTTTCACTGTCTAGCAGAAATGGCTCAGAAAATGCCATCAGGGACAGATTTTCTAGTCTTTGGCATTGCGAGCTTGCAAGCACAGCTTTGGACACATTCTGAGCAAACTCAACAGATCCCACAGGACCCCTCACGCCCAAATTCACTCCAACGTCTTAGCAGCTGTCCTCCACAATATCCCTGGGGCTTCTCTTTCTGCCTCCAAAGCTTCAGGCTTTGGGACAGGAAAGTATGGTAGGGAAGGGGAGGTTCATATATTTACTTAACAATATTTTCATTTTAAATTAGCAATACCATTTGACTAACAGCAGTAGCAGTTCCTCTCTGTTGTAGTATAGTTTCAGGCCACAGCCAACATTTGTACTTATGTTCAGTAATGCTGCCCTCTTCATAGGACTCTTCAGGGTATACAGCCCTGACACTGCAATTGTCCCTGCATGTCATCACCCTGCAGGTTCCCTCTGCTAGCCAGGGGTTTCCCTGTGGCTGCCAAGTACATCCATGAAGGCAACTGTATGATCAGGATGCTCTTCAGTATGAGAGAGAGAGACTGAGTCTTCAAAAAGTAAGTATGCATATATTTATACATACATATACACACATATGTGCATGTGTATTTTGCAAGAGGAACTCTGGCAGGTTTTTTCCTTACTTAACGGATTTGTTGCCCTCCTCTGTCCTCTCCCCACTCTCAGAAATCACTGTTGCTCACTGGTGGCTCATATGCTTCAAGCTGTATTGTATAATTTTGGGGGTAGGGTTTCTTGTACCTTGCCTATGTTTGAAGAGGAAGCAGCAGGCACCACGTCAAGTCTAAATAAGGACAATAATAATTTCCAGCGACAGACAATCTCTTCCTGGCTGGCTATAGTCTGACTCTTCAGCCAATGTAACTGGCAGCCCTGATATTTCCTCTGAGCCTGGCACAGAGTTAAGATGCTTGGTAGTGTTCTAGATGCCAATTTATCAATTTATTCCTTAAAGCAGTCTGATTTCGTTGCATGTGAAAATATATACTTATCTATTAAAGGAAATACAAGTAGAATAAAACAGGAAATATTAAAACAGCATGAGGCAGTGAGATATGGCGTTTCTTGAACAGTAGCAATAATCTTAATAAAATGCAGATGCAATCATGTTGAGGGAGCAGTGTGGTAATAAAAATTGAAGAAAGGAGAAAGGTGCATAAAGAGAAGGGGAGCTCTTGGGTGGAAGAATGTCTCTGAATTTAGCAAAGACATAATGTGGTGCCTGTTACAATTGCACAGCTTTGCTTTCAAAATGTAAAGTCAGTGGGTGGGCTGCTTTCATGCCTGGTGTAAATCCACCAGTGTCAGTGGAATGATACCCATTTTAGATGTAGCTCTGCACAAGGAATGTAATAAAGTGTAGATGTCAATAAAATCATTGATGGACATTATTTAAAAAAAATAAAAAATCATGAGCATTTCCTTAAATGCATTTGAAATCCATGGGCATTTAAATTCATTTTCCAAGAATATTCACAGTGATCATATTTTAGTCATGGAAAACAAACATCTAACAAATGCTTATTCTTACAAGTTTTGTAGTTCTGGCAATCTATTTGGTTTCTGTCTTACGGCCTAGAAATTGTCAGTCTTCCTACTGGAGAGCTGAAATGATACCATGTGAGACAAGAAACCAGTTCCCACATACTGCCAGATTTTTATTCTCTCTTTGTACAGTATCTAGCACAATGAGAAGTCTGCTACATGACACAGGGGTTGTGTCTGTTACAGAGAACAATAATAAGAGCAAAATAGGAAGACATATTCTTTAAATATTAGGCATTTAAAGAATAATACAACCATCAGGCACAGTCAACTGGTCCACAATGGGAAAGGCCTGTTTAACTACTTTTATATCTTTCTATGATAAGGGCAGCCTCCTAGCGGAATAAGGGAAGGCGGTGGCTGTAGGTTTTCTGGATTGTAGTACGGCTTTTGATACTGTCCCTCACAGCATCCTTCCGGACAAGTTGTCCAGCTGTGGGATGAGTGGGTTCACTGTGCGCTGGGTGAAAAACTGGCTGAACAGCAGGGCTCCGAAGGGTGGCAGTGAATGGGGCTACGTCTGGCTGGAGATGGGTCACCAGCAGTGGTCCTTAGTATTCAACCCTAGGGCCAGTCCTGTTCAATATATTTATCAGCTATCTGGATGCAGGAGTTGAACGCATCATCAGCAAATTTGCTAACAATATCAAACTGGGAGGTGATATTGACTCTCTTGAGGGACAAGAAGCCTTACAGAGGGACCTAGATAGATTGGACCACTGAGCAGTGATTAACGGGATGAAATTTAACAAGTTGAAATGCCAGATTCTGCACCTATGATGGAGTAATGCTGGGCACAAGCATAAACTGGGAGACGATTGGCTGGGGAGCAGTGCTGCAGAAAGGGATCTGGGGGTGCTGGCTGACAGCAGGCTCAATATGAGTCAGCAGTGTGCCCTGGCAGCCAAGAGGGAAAACTGCATTCTGGGTGGCACCAAACACTGTATAAAGGCTGGTCAAAAGAGGTGATTATCCTGCTGTATTCAGTGTTGGTGTGGCCTCACCCTGAGTACTGTGTGCAGTTCTGGGCCCCACAATTTAAGAAGGATATGAAGGTCTTTTCCTGCCAGATGAGGAAAGGCTGAGAGAACTGCATTTGTTCAGCCTCGAGAAAAGAAGGCTTAAGGGAGACCTCATCACCATGTTCCAGTATTTCAAGGATAGCTACAAAAGAAGATGGAGGCTCCCTTTTTACAAGGAGTCACATGGTAAAGATGCGGGGTAATGGGTACAAGTTACTCCTGGGGATATTCTGTTTAGACACCAGAGGAAAACTTTTCACAATGAGAACAATCAGCCATTGAAATAATCTCCCCAGGGAAGTGGTGGATTCCTCAGCATCAGACACTTTTGATTCCATTGGATAGGGTGCTGGGCCATTTTGCCTAGACTGTGCTTTTGCCAAGACATGTTGGACCAGATGATTCTTGAGGTCCCTTCCAAACTGGTATACTATGATTCTATGAATGTTCCAAAGGAGGCCAATAAAGCTGGTGAAATGGTTGGAAGGAATGTCCTATGAGGAGTGGCTAAGCACTTTGGTTTGTCTGGTTTGGAGAAAAGGGGGTTGAGGGGTGATGTCATTACTCTGTACAGCTTCCTGAGCCAGGGAAGTGGAGAGGGAGGTGCTGATATCTTCTCCCTGGGATCCAGTGATAAGACACATGGGAATGGTTCAAGGCTGCTCCGAGGGAGGTTTAGACTGGTTATTAGGAAGCACTTCTTCACCAAGAGGATGGTCAAGCACTAGAACAGACTTCCTAGAGAGGTGGTCAGTGCCCTGAGTCTGTCAGTGTTTAAGAGGCATTGGTTAATGACCTTAATAACATGCTTTAATATTTGGTCAGCCCTGAATTGGTCAGGCAGTTGGACTAGATGATCATTGTAGGTCTGTTCCAACGGCAATAGTCTATACATGAGCACTATAAACATCTCCTGACTGTATTCAAAAACAATGCTTATCAATAACTGAAACAAGTGTGCAATGTAGAATAATCCGAAAAAAAAATTGTAAGAATCATTTGATCGCAGTGAGAAATGGCGGGAAAATATTTTGCATAGCATTTTACAGGTGAAATCATGTCATTATTGCAAGAAAAAAAGGAAAAGAGGAATTTCTTTATGTGTATCCTGTAGCATTAATTACCACAAAAAGAAAAAATGGGGATACCACTCTTGAAGCTCAATCTCACAATCAAGACATTCTCCAAACACATATATGATCTTCTTTTTCTTAAGTTAATTTTCTGCTCTGAATTTATGTATATTTTCATGGTTCTCCATTTTTTAAATACTTTTCTGCTCTAATGGAGTTTTAGTAGCCCATTCACTATATAGATTTAATACAGTTAAGCCTCGGGGCTGTCTAAAATTAGATCTTGGTTGTTCTTCTCAGGACCTTAGCAATGCATTTTTGGTTTCCAAACATTTCTAAAGGTCAGTATTGCTGGAGTCTTGTTACTTGACTGTGAACTTTCTTCACCTGTTAGTGGAGATAATAATCAGGGATTTGTGATGTACTTCTGCTATTACAGGAATACATGATATAAATAACAGTTTCCATCCCAAGATGCCCTGTGACTCCTGAGAGTTTATCAAGGAGGGCCTCCTGAAGTTCTCCAAGGAGTAAAACAAAGTTCTGCACCAGGGGAGAAGTAAACCCATCCATTAGCAAAGGCTATGAAACCCTTGGGTGAGTGACAATTGATGGAAAGGAGATAAGGTCATGACTGACGCCAGCTGAAAACAAGCCAACAGAGGTCTCCAGCTGTGGACAAGACAACGTCAGGAGACACATGGTCAGCAGATCAGGGGAGGGCAGCACCTGCCTCTGCTCAGCACTTGTGTGGCTGCACCTGGAATTGTGTCCAGTGTTAGATATTTGAGTTCAAAAGGGACACTGAGAAACTGGACAGTGTCTTGCAAGGAGCTCTCAGGACAGTCAGGGGCTAGAGCACCTGACCTACAAGGGGAGGCTGGCAGAGCCATGCTTCTTTAGTGTGGCAAACAGAAGGCCAATGGGTGGTTAATAGCAGTCGGTGACTTCTTTAAAGGCAGTCACAAAGATGACAGAGCCAAACCTTTTTTGATAGTCGCAGAAAATACAGCAAGAAGCAAAAAATACAAATTCTGGTTTGGGAGGTTCAAAACAGACATTAGGAAAATCCTCTTCACTGGGAGGACAGTGCCACCATAGAACAGCCTACCCCAGCACCCTGTGAAATTTCCATCCTCAGAGATTTACAAGACTCAACTAGACAAAGCCATGGATGACACAATCTAGTGCTGGCAATAATCCTGCTTGGAGCAGGGGTTGGGACTAAATGACCTCCAGAGGTCCCTTCCAGCCAACACTATGATTCTATTATTGTAATATATTTTCAGTTTGGTTTGGGGGTTTCTGTTTGTTTTTTCTTCTCTGGACTCATTTGGCTGACTTTAGGCCCTAATGAGTCCTTTTCCACACCCTGCTTTTCAAATGCTATGGCTTCACATTTCTGCAGTACTTTTGAACTCTCTAGAAAACTGACCACAGAATGAAACAAAATGTTTCCCTGCTCGTTGACTCATCCTGTGTCTGTAAGAATTTCTCACAAATATCAAAGGGACACAAACACAAGCCTGAGAAGACACTATCTTCAGCTGTGTTTTACATATTCTGTATAAGCAACAAAAACTCTTAACTCATTTTTTTATTATATTCTGGAAGAGGGACAGAAAAGAGAGAGAAAGGGTGATAATGCAAACCAAACTCTCAAATGTCTTCCAAAGCTATTAAATTTAGCACCAATACATAATAAAGAAACAGTCAGATGATTTACATATATATGGACCCTTATTTATAAGACATCTGAATCAGATTCTGGATGAGGCTTATGGTTTGGCTTTCTAGGGGCAGAAGAAATAGGTATTTTGCTGGAATCCTGTAGCTGTCCCTATTTTACATACACAGGTCATGATGTTTTATATATTCAGAAGAAAGTCAAGCACGTGTACTTGTCTTTATTTTGCTTGTGTAAATGGTATAAAATTAAGTCTTCTTCAAACACATCCATATGAGCAATTCATGTTTTACAGAATGTGTATTACTGTTATTCTCTTGATATAGTCCTAGGAGGAAATTCAGCACTATGAGTAACACTGCTGTTTTCATTTATTGTGAGGCAAGAGGCTTTTCTTGAAAAAAAACTTCCTTTTAAATATAGATCCCTAATTGTCTGAGGTATTCCTAATAGAATTCAATTTTAATTACCCTCCAGCCCCCTCAGCTTTGAGGACAGCACTACTATTACCTATCTTAAATTTATGAAACAGTGAAAGACATGAGACAAGGATTCTCTTCAGGAATCCAAGAGCCTCTGTGGTGTTGCTTAATGTTCCTCCTTAGTCAACTGTATCTTGTTTTAATGAGGGTCTGTTGAATCTGCTTTGTTACTCTTCTGTTAACTTTCTTTCTTTTGGTTTTGCTTCCTTTTTAAATGAATAATGTGTCAGGTATCATTTTCATGCACTCATCATTATTTGTTTCACTGGGAACGGTTCAGCTTTTGCATCCTTCTCCGTCCGATGAGCCGCCTTTTGGAACTGTTCAACCCAATGTAGGTCAGCCAGGCTTCACTGGATGTTACTGTCACATTCCTACAGACTACAAGGTTTAAAAATAGGCTCCCTAGGCCTTCAGGATGCAATTCCATAGAGGTGTTGTCTTATCCTCCACTCCTACAAAAACAAAGGTGGTGTAATGGAATTCAGCATCATGCAGGATCAGACATCTATATAAACAGTCAAATCTTTAAAAATAACATTAACACTTGGATTTAAGATGAGGCATTCTATAATTAGGGGAAAGGACACATATATGCAATATATTAATTTAGGTTTCCAATCCCAAACTCTCTGCTTCATTCAGCACAGGGTGCAACACAAAACAGGCTATGAGGGTCATATATTAGTGCTCTGATTTTCTCTGTTGCCTCAGATGAGTGGTTATATTTACGTATGCCATCGGGTATTCTAGCCATTCTTCTGATGTATAAATTCTCACCACTCAGGCCTTTGCTCATGTAAAAGCTAGGAAATTCAACAGTGACAATTAGCATTAGGGATAGCCATGACTCTTTCCTTGCTGTGAGCAAGAGATCAGCAGTGCTGAGAATTAAGAACTTTATTTTTCATTTTGTATATCTCTTTACTTGTTTTTCTTGTAACAGTGACATTTCCAGTTGCTCTCACATCTAAGCTTTAATGCTGTACTATATTCTCTTAAAATATAGACACTAGATCCAGGAAAATTTGGTCTGTAACTACTTAGCCTGCTGAAATTATTAGTGCTGTGAAGGAATGATCTCAAAGCCCCTTGGCTTTTTGTATGCTACTGAGCATAACTATAGGAACTCACATTGGTCTAAAATAGGAATTTGGATAATGCAGAAGAATAAGCATTTGAGTGATGTAAAAAATCTTCTCTGACTGGGATCTGGCCTGGCAACAACAGAAATTCAGATCTACATGTTAACATTAAGAACATAGACCTATATCTCTAGAAATCACTTCTCCAGCTGATTTCTTTGGCAATGGCCAGGGAAACAAACTCTGTCTCATTTGTTGTTGGACGTGCGGGTAGTTTAAAGAACAGGGAGGGAAAGCAGAAGACAAAAAGGAGTTAATAAGTTAATAGCTCATTGGCAAAATTAACCCTTTCTCTATAATTCCTCTGAAAGCAGGCAGGTTTTTTTCTGATGTGTTCTATACTGCACTTGCACCCTGAAATGGATAGAAGTGCACAATTTTGTTATCTGAAAAAAAAAAGGAAGATAGATAATAATCAACAGTGAGCGAGAGACAATGCATTCAGTATATTGCAAATGTTATTATCATTGTATTATCAATCATTCACAAAAATACAATGAAACACAAACACACGCCCCAAAATCAAACACTGACCTTATGATTACACATGGATCTGAATCAAAATCATCAGTTTGAATGCTCCAGATCTTTGGGAAAGTTCAGCATTGATTTAAAGTTTGTGGTTTCCTGCTGTCTCTGTAAAAAGACTCAGCCAAAGTTTTGGTTCCAGGCACTCTTGAACACCGTTTTAAATAAATCTTGTAGGCATTTATTATATGGCACAAAGAGACAAACAATAAGAAAGCCATATTTTAGAATTTTTTTAGGTTTTAACTCCGTTGGCTCTTCTGGGAGACTCCAAGCAGATATAGGTAGACTTAATGAAGCCTCTTTTACATGTATAGGAGTGATATTTTGGTGCTCAGATTTGTTTGGTAATTTAGAATCCTTTTAGCAGTTCCAATCTATCCAAAAAGGACTGAAAATTGGGTCAAATATTTGATTACTCGAGGTCTCTGAATGTGAGACATCAGATGAATGGCCAGATATCAAAATGCCCCTCTTGTAATATCAGTACTTTTTCCTCCCTTTCAAAAATATTTCTATTTCTACCCTGTCTCCCTGCACCCCACTGCTCCCAAGGAAAGTCAGTAAGACACTCAGACTGCTTTTGCAAAATATAAACATGACTTTCTCAGAGTACAGTAAAAGCTGATAAAAGTTTTGTTGCCGCAGCTATGAGAAGCTCAGGGCAGGCTGGATTAGAGTTGCTTTTACTGTAGGAAAAGCAGTGAAGGAAAAGTGTAGTGATGCAACAGCATGCTGGGGAGAGCCCTGGAGAACCAGATTTGCTGCCCACCCATTCAGCACTTCGTGAGACAACAGGGTTAGTGAAATGTATGAGAGACTACTGCCATCCCACACCATGGCTGCTGCTACTTATGCTTAGCAGCATGTCTCTGGCAATAAAAGCTGGCCATTCTGCCATTCCCTGAAGCCTGTTACCCTCGAAATTGCTTACTTTGCCTAAAGCCTGACCTTCCCGATACACCAAGAACCTGCCAATGCTGAATTTGCTGAAAGTGTGCTCTAAAGGCACAGGGAAATTTGTGCTCATATGACTAGTGGAGTTCCCAACACAGGCATTTCTCCACTTGTCTGGGTGTAGCTGGTCAAGTCTGGCAACTTGATGGTTTTCATCCCTAGTAGCTTTGCTTTACTGGTAGAAAAAGCATTTTGAACAAATCATTGTGCTCCTACAAGGAAAGGCATTGACCCAACCTCCCGGCTCTTTAGAGCTGTAGCCAGCAGAGGATGTGCATGATTTCTTGCAAGCTCCGTGTTCTGCTGAAACACTGACTAGCTGCATAATAATCTGTGCAAATTATGAACTCAGCAGTGACCATTTTCCCTCTAAAACTACTGCAAGAGACCATAACTTGTCCTCTTTAAGCTTTTCTCATATTTATTGTAACATTATAATTTCATCTAATAGCTGTGTAAGCCTTTGGCAAACCTCACTCTTCTGCTCATTTTCTAGATTGACATGCCCATTTGACTCACTGTCCATCTCTCAGATGCATGTTTCAGAGTCTTTACCAGGTTTCATTTGAAGAAAGAGCTGCTCTAAAAGACAGATTCAAGATCTGGGTCCTCTTATGTCTCTCAGGCTACAATAAGAGATCTATCAACATCCCTTTAAGAGCAGCTAGAGTGTGCTACTTCAATTTCCAGCTTTGAGCCTAGAAAGCTGGAGACTCTTGATGAACAGATCTTGGTAAAATCACCAGCAGACCTCAGTTTAAAAAAAATATATATATATTGACAAGCTCTGTTGTAGAGCTATTGAAATGCAATGCAAATGTAAAAGTGTATGAATCTGCTTATTTTGGCATCTCAACCTGCAAATCAAATTGTCATATGAAAGTGATCGTTTTGGATCTCCTGTCTTCCAGATGGCGTCTTTCCCATGTGCTCACAGCATGCTCTAGCTTTGTGATACCTGAGCAGTACTCTGAATGCAGTTCCCTAAACTGGCAAAATTAATTAGAAGCTTATTTCCTGTTAGAGGAATGTCCTGGCTGTGTCTGAGGTTATATCCAAGGGGGCTGTTGGTTTGCCATTTAGTGAGAAAGGTGTCAGCGTTTGGGGTTTTATTCAGATGTCCCCAGACAGCTGTGCTGCTTAGAGATTTTTACGTTGTGTTGATATGGTCTGAGGAACTTCTCAACACAAGCTCCAGATTGCAGTACCGCACCATCACGAGCAGCCCACCGAGCTCATGACTAATCCAAAGGGTACTTTGACCATTCCACCTTTTCCCTAAACAAAGCTTTTAGGCTGCAATACAATACAGGAAGGGAAAAGCATAAATTAGTAGAATCCTTCCTAGGCTTCCTGAGGGACTCGAGGCCAACTAAGCCTGCTTCATAGCTGCTCTTTCACTTAATGGAAGGGAACAATCTATCTGTCATCCTTTGCATTGTTATATATATATATATATATATATATATAATTATTTTTTTTTAGTTTAGGGAAATATGGACACTCTGAAAGGCACTTGTCTCATAAAATGCAAGATGTCCACATGTGAGCTAGTTTCCTAGGCTTCCTTTGCTAGTCAGTAGAGAGGAAGACATTTCCTCTCATCGTAAGGCAAATGCCCGTGGTGGGCTGGTTGAAGTGTGCTTATTTCTTTCCATTCAGTACATAGGGGACTTCAGATATCTACACCATAGGTATATAATATTAGGTGAGATGAATCTATCCTGCATTTCTAAGTAATACTTTGAGATAGTACAGTGTTATTTTTTGAGACAACTTTCATGTTAATAGTTACATTACTATAAGATTCAATTACTTCCAGCCACATTCTTAAACCCTTCCTGTCCCCTTTTTTATATTTCATATTGAAGCCACATTTAAAGATGTGGCAGTCTCTTGGGGGAACACGTGTCTTGATGATGGGCTGATAAATGTATATTCCATATTGGCAACACTAGGAGTCCATGAGCTTTGTGCTGAGAAGGAAAGCTACCACAGCATTCACCTCATGGCAATTTAAAGTGATTACCTGTAGGCTGAAAATTATTGTGTCATTATTCCCTTTAAATAAAATGAACTCCTCTTAAAATCACAGGTAGTCTGTTTTTAAGGATCTGCAAGTAACAAAAAACTGACAATGTGAAATTCCTTCTCCCTTTCCCCAGATTCACCTTTGTTAAACCTTTGATCTCTGTTACTTTCCTGATTATGTGGCTTATTTAAAAATGCCCTACTGTGTTATCTGTTTTTTCAGATATCAGTAGGTGTGCTTGAACATCCTTGGGGTTTAAATAGGTCTGAATAATGGAGAAATCAGTGTGATGTAAAAGCAAAAGGAGCTTACATTTACAGTGGTAGCAATAATGATGGTACAACATCACACAATGGCTCCTGGAAGCAGACAAATGTCAAAACAGCAGGAAAAACTCCTCTCGCACACTGTTAAGGCTGCCCAGACTTCTCCCAGAATAACATACACAATTTTGATGAATTCAAAGCTAATATCCATGTCACTCCCTCACAAAGATGGCTAGTTGTGCTTTCTTGTTTAAAAATAGAGAAATAATCTTTTGTTTTAACAGATTCCCTCTACGGTAGTTTGCTGTTCTTGCCTGAAAACATGCTGTGTATAAAATGGTTGCGTGAAAGGGTTAGCAATCCGAGACACAGTAGTGGACATTGTTGAGGGTGGAACAGCACGTTTCGTTGCCTAAGAGAAGGGTGTGGGCGATGATACTTGGAGAGCTAGCACACCTCAGTGGAAGCTGTGTGTACTACAATGAACAACATTTTTTTAATTAAATCAATTTGTTCCTAGTGTTGTCTTAACATAGTCTCGCATTTTACCTAGCTTCTAAGGTTTTGATGTATTTGTTCTGCTTTGGTTTTCTCCCTGGGTTTTTTAAGCTCCCATGATTTCCGTCATTCTCCGTTTTCATGATAAGTGGAACTTAGAAACAGATTTCTTTTTAATTTAATAGGAAGAGTCTCTTTAGGAGGATAATATCTAAAGCAATAGCACTGGTCTTTCTGCACAACCTGCACTTTACTCAGTAATCTTTCAAAAGCAATCACTTTCCCCAGAATAGTGATAGTTACAGATCTAATTTGTCAGAGCTGCCCATCTCCTAACACTCCAGATGAATTCAGTGGGAACTGTGGATGGCTACCACTTCTGTGACTCAGGTGTTGAGTTTATTGGAAAATAAAGTGAGCCCTGACAGTGCTTATACTGCTACTATGGACACTACGCTTCACAAGGTTGCAACCTCCATATGCTCCACTGCTGGTTCCAGGAAAGATTTTTTTTTTAATGAAATGGAGTGGAAAGACGCACACCAAGTAACAGTGTGAACTAGGAGAAAATACTATACCTGACCAAAACCACTGTTTCTAGAAAAGTACATTGAACAGATTATTGGCTTTATGTGCTATCACCTAACACTGGGTTATAAAAAAAAAGGCGGGCGGGGAGGGGTGGGGGGGAGGGGGGGAAGCACATCTACACTGTGTTACAGACAGATGCTCTAAAAATTATGATGATGATGATAATAACAATAATAATAGTGATCTTCAGTATAAATTGAGAGTTATCTCTCCCTTCCAGTTTTCACAACAAGTAAGGCAAAGAACCAACATGTGAAAAGAGAATTATTTTCTTTTTCCTTTGGAGATTCATGCAAACAGTAATTATATGGATAAGGGCTTTGCTAGCAGATGTTTATATTTTTCTTCTTTTTTTTTTTTTTTTTTATCTGACCACTTTCCTCTGCTGTGTATCTGGTTTTCAGTTCAATTTCATCCTTGGTTAAGAATGCTATGCTATTACCTTCTCACAGTAGTATGTTCTATGAAGTCCTGAATGACTATGGGTTTAGTTCACTTCCCAGTGAAATCCCACAGAAGTCTCCAGCCTCCCCTTCCCAAAAAAACTAACATATGACTTAGCCCAGTGTATACAGAGACTTAATGGGTCTAATGGATGAATTTTTTAATTGTCTTTCCTTTAAAATGCTAATCTACCAGTTAAGGTATAAAAGTCGATTGGCATGTCATTTGAGGGAATCATGTGCTGCTGCTCCTGGACCTGTTCTGGAAAGAAACACAAGGCTATGTGGCAGTGACGTGGGAATACACATCTCATGGAGGTTCAGAAAAACTGTTTCCTAAGTTACCTAAGCATTTTTGAAACTTCAAACTGTAGTTAGTCAATAGGGCATGATCACTAGTGTGGGGGTTTTTTTTATTGTTGCCTTTTTTCTTTTTTTTAAAGAAACTGATTCATTATGTAAGTCCTTTTCTTGACACCCCCACCCTCCCTAGGGACAATGAGACCAGGGACAGTAGGAAATCCAGACAGACAATGAGACTTCTAACAATACAGAATGTTGTGTGAAATACAGATCATCTGCAACACAACATGTAGGATCATCAGGTCAAATGTCTTTGCTTCCTCTAGTTTCAAAATCCATTGAAAAACAGAACCAGCATCTTTCTCCCCTGCTTTCAATACTACAAATCCATTAAATTTTTCCTTCCAATTTAATCACCTTTAAGCAATTCCAGCTTTGAAAACATTAATACATTGCAACAGAAAAGGTACACTGGGTCATAAAAATGACCATAGTAAGGCCAAAGAGGTCCGCAGTTTCTTGCACTGCTATAAATGAGGCCCAAAAATGCAGATACCTTTGTCTGATAAGTCTTCCTTGGTTTTTGCAACATTCATAAATAGTCTTAGAGAAAAACTGAAGAATGTGAAAGGTGTGAGTTTACTAAACATGCTATATAAAATAGATGTTGACTTCATTACCGATTTCCAAAATTCAGAATAAAACATGGCCAATTTCTTCCTGTCACCCAATTGTTCTCTTCAGCACAATGACTACTTGACTGTTTCATGTAGTAATAATTATTGACAAAGGGACAAAGCATGGAGCAGTCAGATTTTGCCCCACTGTTAGTTCCCATAATTTGGAGCTGTGCTGTCTTTGAAATAGTAAAAGATATCCATAATAGATGTGATTTCTAAGATCTTCTGTAGGAGTTCTTTTCAAAAGCTGTATTGTTTCCATGGGTGCTGCCGTATAATCTAATTATTCCTGATGGGTTGCCTATTGTACCACAGGATTCTTCAAAGGAAAGGAAAACAGCAAGGTAGATCATTTGAGCAAAAATCTTTTATTTGTTTAGGACAATGTTTCACAAAAGCTCTATCTGGGAAGCAAAAGAAATCTCTTCTGAGCCTCCTTTCTTTCAGAACTCAAGTTTCTATAATCATATAAAGCGGCTCTGTGTACTGTATGTTTTATCCTTTCCTTTCATTGGATGATAGAAGACATTTCAGCCCCATGTTGGGGTGGGTTTTTTTCCCACTGAAAAATTAAATCATTTATATTGTAAGATCTACTGTAGACAACCAGGGTAAAGCAACCCCAAGCAGTCAGAGAATACATGCCAGGCCCAACACCTGCAGCTTGTCAAAGGAATTATTGCACTCAACTCAGTTGGAATCTTTTTGCGGTAAGATATACAGTGGTGCAAAGGAGTTGATATTTACATCCACCTCATTAAAGTGAATCAGTTTCCTATTATTACAGAGTCCCAAGTTCCTAGACCATATGATGAATCTCACTTGGTCTGTGGTGTGTACAACTGCACTGTTTTTGACCTTGACCATTGTGCTAACCAGTGCCATTGCATGTCCTGTTTCTCAGGACACCTTTGCACCTGCATAACTAGGCTCCAGCCAGCTTTTCCTAGTGAAGGGTCTGAAACTGTATTTTATCATGTCAAATAACAATATCCTGAGCACACGAGCATGCTCTTGTCTTGTTGTGAATGCATTAATAGATTAATGTTTCTCTTACATGCACTGTCTTCCAAGCTACCATATTGTAAGAAAACGGTTGTGTGGGAAAATAATGAGTGGATAGAAAACTCCTCAGACATATCAAGTAGGGAAAGAATGGAAGCTTAGAACTGTTTCTCCCCATCACCCACTCCTCTCACAGAGCTATTGCCATGACTGTTTTGCACAGCTAGCTTCTGTGTTTTGAAGCTTTGCCGTCCTTGTACGTCTATGTGAAAAGATTTTCCACTATTTAAATGGAGCCTTCATTTTGTATAGCCTACAAAAAAGCCAAAGCCTTATGGATTTTCCTTTACGTTGCCTTTCAACAGCAATTACTGTTTACAAAAATGACCTGTATTGCTCCTATATTACCATTATTCCTACATGAGTCAATGGTTCTGCCAAAGCACTACTCAACTTTGTTTTCTTATGTGATATCTATCCTTAACGACTGGTGACAGCTTGCATTGATAAACAATATTCAGCCAGTAAACTTCTGCTTTTAGGTAGAGGCAGCCCAGCTCTGTTTCCTCCAGTGATTACCAACAGAGAATTCAATGCTCCAGCAAAGATGTTTGGGATCCAGAAGCAGCTGCAGCAGAGACAAACCACAGCCTGTGGGGTTCCCTAGGGAAGGACACTGAGCAACATGGAGCTGAACTCCTGGAGGAGGGAGGGAAACAAGTGAGGAGTGGAACAAAAGCTGCGTACATCTTGGAAGAACTAATGGAAAACTTTGAAGTCTTTCGTCAGTGGAGCTGAAGGGAAAGCCAACTTTTTTATTCTACCCAGCCCCAAGAGAAGGTGATATTCTGTACTCCTTCCCCTCTTTCTTGATTTTCTACTATTTGTTCATCTGAGATACAAGGTAATGGCATTATACTACTACATTACACATCTACTTTGAGTTTGTTTCCTACTAAACAAACCAGGTTCTTCATTCAAATTATTCAAATCAAATTGTTTATTTTAAATTGAGTGGTTGGGTTTCACTTTGGCTAGGGTTTTAACTGATTGCGGGGGTGGAAAAGTACTGATGCAATGAAAAATGAGATTCACATTCAGACCTAACAGCAGTGCAAGCTGTGCGGCTGAGTGCCAGAGTCCATCTCCTTTGAAGGTTCATCACTGTTGTTCAGACAGTCTCATCTCACGGGAAGCCACGTGGAAAGGAAGAGACTATGCCCCTCCAGCTAGTAGTTGTTATCACGGAGGGATTTGATTTAGGCAGTGGATAACCAGGACAACGGAATAATATACCCAAGGTGAATTTGTTTCCAAGCAAAAGGGCTACCTTTTACAGTTTAGTCTTCTTCCAGCACATAGATGTCTTACGTATACATGGAAGCAATGGAGACTGAATGTAACAAATATCTGGAACAACATAGCCATAGATCTAAATCCAGTACAATGAAAAACTTCTAAGCATTTTATCTAAGCTTTATTTGTCTGTATTGGAGCACCACTTTTAATAAGTAAAGCTGAGGAGGTTACAAAGTAGTAGTATGAAAAGTATTGCAATATTAAATATTGGTTTCCAAGCACAAGGGAATTTTATACATCTTTCAAGGAGAGACAAAATTATGACTTGATATCAAAGTCCAGAGTAGCTGAAATCTGGAAAGCCTCACTTTAGCAGAAGTACTTAAAAAGGAATTGCAGCCATCCTCTCAAGGCATGGTTTGCTCCTGATAAATCAAAGTAGCAGGAAATGCAGGGGTTGGGGGGAATGTTCTCCTGCTGATGCCATTGGATGAGGCATCAGGTACTCAGAAAGCATGGAATACTTTCATGGCATGTATGCATGTTTTGAGATGAAACTGGATTTCAGGTTTTCCAAAGGGACAGTTTTCTTATGGCAGTATTTTCTTTCGGTTTTAAAGCTATTTTTTCTTTTCTTTTTTTCAGACGAGCACATTCATACATTACTATGTTGATGAAGCACAGTATGATTGGGGAAAGATGCTCTGAAATGCTTTGTAAAGGTCACTTAAAAATTTTGGAATGTTTCACCATGGCTTATGCAGTAAACAGGATAATCATGCTGAGAGCAATACAACATTCTAGAATATTTAATTTTATTAGGAACCTAAATACATTAGGATTTGGTGATTTTTTTTTGTTTGTTTGTTTCCATGTAAAAAGAAATTATTTCATTTGATGAATTTTCTCATACTCAAAATAACCTTGACTTCCCATTACTATTAAAGCTGAAATGATTAAGATGATGGTCACTATCTCCCTACTGTCAACTGACACAGAAAACAGGGTGCCTTGGATAAAGGTGTTTTTTATCACACACTCTTCATGTGGCCTCTAATATAACTTATGTCTTAATGACGTAGAATCATGGAATTATTTAGGTTGTAAGGAACCTCTGTAGGACTTGAGGTCCAACCCTCTGTTCAAAGCAAGGTTAATGTCAAAGTTAAGCTAGGTTGCTCTGAGCTTTCTTTGTCCAGTTGGGTTTTACTTATCTCCACATTTTGCAATTCCACAGACTCCCTGAGCACCTGTACGTATCTGACCCACTGTCATTTTGAATTAATCTTCATTATGCCTAACCTCAGTTTCCCATGCTTCAGCTAGTATCTGTTGTCCTTTTTCTGGGCACCTCTGAGAATACTTTAATTCAATCTTTATGTATTAGGTATCTAGAGAGAGTAATCAGAGCTCCCGCTTGGCTTTCTCTGAGTTGAACAAGTACAGTTCTCTCAGCGTTTCCTCATACATCATGTACAACTAAATATTTTTATGGGAATAGAGGGGGGAAATGGTGACAATTTGAAAAGCACAGGAGGAAGAAAGAGAAAGGGAGCCTGAGAAAGATTTAGAGGAAAAAAAGGTGACAGGAAAACTGACTTGATGGTGGAAGAAAAATGAGAACAGGTGCTGAGAGGGATCTGGTGCTGAAGCAGGAAAAAAGATGAGAGCAAAAGGAGGACATGAAGCTGAAAAAGTAATATGCAGGAAAGGTTTTAGAAGTTGAAGAGTTGTAGAGGTGAGAAATGGGTAGGAAATGGAGTGGCAGCTCCTCTTCTATTGTAGAAGAAGACAAGGGGTGTGCCTTCTGAAAAAGATGCTTCTGTATGTGAATTTAGAGCTGCATTTTGACTGAGAAGCTCATTTCTGCCTCAGGAAGAGGGAGGTGAAGAAACGCTTTTGAGAGAGAGATCTTTTATGAGGCAAGCTGACAAGACTGGTGTAAAAAATGAATGAGCTCTGGGGCCTGCAGACCAGACAAATCCTTAATATTTCCTGTTTCTCTTTGAAAGTCTACAGAAGGCTCTCTTTTCCTACAGCTTTACATTTCTTGTATCTTTGCCATACTTTAGAAACCATCATGGCTGCAGGACAACCAGCATCAAGTATCAGACCTGGCACCTTTGTTCCAGGGTAAGCACAAGACTTTTAAAGAACCATAATTTTCCCATCACCCTAGGCTGGAGCTTATCAAATTTATAGATAATACCAAATCAGGAGGGGCTGCAAATGTACTGGAAGACAGGGTTAGAATTCAAAATGCTCTTGACATAATGGATAGGGTCAGAAATTAGCAGGCTCCTAACTTTAATAACCTTAATACCATTCTTCCATTCTCTACCATTCACAAATCTTATGATAGTTTGACTCTTTTGACTAATACAATTGCTCTTGATATATACTAACGTAGTACCATCAGCCCTACAATTTCTGAATTTTACAATTTGTTTTTCGTTCTTTATCCAGCTGAAAATTCATGTTTCTTATCAAAAAAAGAGAATAGAATTCAAAGCTGAAGAATACAGAAGCTGAGCTACAAAATGTATTTTTGTAACCAGGTTATATAATATAGATTCTTTTGTATCTTTTTCAGAGGTGCCGTTCTTCACATACCTTTGAGAGGAAAGGAAATACAGCTGTTCTCCATAGTTAACCTTGAGCGGTAGATTCAAACCTATTAGTTCTTAAGTTAGTTTGCTTCATGCTGCTACTTCTATTCCACAACAATACATGTAGGAATATCAATACACTCTGCCACTAGACAAATGCCATGGAAAAAGTTAGGCTATTTTTTCAGCAGCAAATTTGACTCACCACTGAAAGAACTTCCATGTGTCCCTTTGGCTGCTAAAGAGTTACTATTTGGAACAATTTACGTACTGTATTATCCTGTTATTTTATTTTAAACTTTCATTATTAACTGTTTTAATGAGGCAAAACTGCTTATGGTCATGTGAGAAAATCAGTGTAGTTTTACAGAACAGTATTTTTTCTTCTCACTTTGCCTACCCACTTTTTTTTCCTTTTTTTTGTTTTTTTGTTTTTTGCTTCACCACTTCTCTACCTCCTTCATTCTTAGAATAAGTCATTCACCATAGAAGAGTAATTTGATGTGTAAATCATTGTCCCCACTGCTGTGGATGAACTACAGTACCAATAATTAATATATTCATGGTTGCCATAAAGTGGCCAAATTAATGATTAGCTAAGTTCTTAATTGATTTCATTAGTTGGTATGTCCAGCACTGTCTTAACCAGGAAGGCAAAGAAATATTTGAGGAGAACCACTGAAAAGAAAATTGTATTACTCCCTGTGTAACTATTTGACCAAAAGATTGCTATGGCCATCTCTGAAATTACTGCTGGATGAGTACTGAGAATGGTTTTTGTATGTTGGATACTGTCCAAACCTTTACCAGTGTTGACATAGTTTGCAAATTCTTGCTAATGCTACAGTTACTTTGATAGTGTGCATCAAAGCATAACATAATCCTTGAGGCTAAACCAAGTATATAAAAATCATTAACAGATAATATATTGTTCTGTGCCAAACCACTGATCACATGATTGGTGATGCAAATATATTTTCTTTGCTCATTCTTGTTCTTCCTTTAGTAGAGCCAATATTTGAAGCAGACTTCCTTTGTACAGATGGCTGGGATAAATAAAGCCAATCCACTGATGTGCAGCACTCAGTCAGCTGAATAGATGAGAAATAGATGCTTCCTCTCTGCAGTGTTTTTGGTTGGTTTTGTTGGGTTTTTTTATTTCCCATTTGGATTTCCTTGCATTCTGGGTTTTGTACTAATGTACAGTGCTTAATACAGTGTGGTAGGCTGGCCCCAGCCAGCAGTCAAACTCCCACCCAGCCGCTTGCTCCCTCCCCTTAGTGGGACAGGGGAGAAGATGGAAGAACAGGAGTTGGAAAGCTGGTGGATCGAGATGAAGGCAGGAGGATCCACTCACTGGTTATTATCATGAGCCAGACAGACTCATCTTGAGAAAATTCCCAATTAAATGCCAATTAATTGACAATTAAAACAAATATTTGACTACAGGTTCTGGTAGTGGGAAACACTATGAAAAGACCCATTTACACACTCCCCCTTTCCCAGGCTGATCTCCCCCCAGCACCCCTCCCCTCTGCCTGTCACAGACCAGGTTACACTCAGCCCCTGGCAGGCAAAGGCTGTGGCCAGGCCATGGCCGCTTCTCCCTCTGCTCCTTCCTCCTCACTCTGGTGTCTGCAGCTCGTCCTCCCCTCCTGCCCTCTCCCCTCGGGCCGGCCGGGCTGTTCCTGACCCGTTCCCCCTCAGCGCCGGCAGCGCTGCCCTCCCTCGCGCAGGTTTCCCCACTGCCATGGCGGCCATGGCGGCTGCGGGGCCCGGCCGTGCCCTGCGCTGGGGCCGTTGGAGCCGGCTGGAACCGGCTGGAACCGGTTGTGCCCGGTACGGGGCAGCCCCGGCCGCACCCCACAGGGGCTGCCCCCAGCCCCTGACAGACCCTCCGCACCAGCGCTTTGTACAGTCACCAAGAATAAATGTGAAGAAATCGAGGCTTTTGTATCCACAGAATACCAGCCTAGTCCACAGGTCCACAGTGGTGAGAATATCAACAGGCAAGAGCTGACGAAAGTGGCTTTTAAAGACGAGCACCCTTGCCTTCCATCCATGATAGTTGCCCATAAGATGGCTGACCAGGGATCAGGGGCCTTTCTCCTGAGGAAAAGCAACTCTAACACAGTGCACATCTTCCACGTGCTTGGACATCAAAGTACCCACTCACTCCAGCTCTGGAGGTCAGAGTCCTCCTGTTTTTTGGGCAGTCACGAGGGAGACAAAGGAGAAGTACAGGCCAAGAAGGCTAACAGTTCTCAGTGCCAAGGTTCAGGATCCCATAATCAGGCACAGGGTGCAGGCAGCCACCACAGGAATCTCCTGGAAGCACTGGCTGCCAGGGGCCAAAGGGAGGGGAAGGAGACTGAGGGCTGGGGTACACAACAGCATTTTGCTGCCTTTTCTCTACAGCTGCTTTCACATACTTACCAGGATTTTACAATTAATTTTAACAAAATGCAGGAAGAAAAAAACAAAACCACAGGTTTAAAGAAGGGAGGAGCAGGCTAACGAGTATTTTGATTAATTAAACATATTACAGTTAGCAGAACCTGATGAAATTTACTCAACTACTTTGGAAACCAGCCAAAACCATTTCTGAATCACCTTTAGAGATTTCCTAGAGGACTGGGGAAGCATAACCATGGCACGTGAATTGAAATATGGAAAACAGAGGGACCTGGGGAATGACTGAGTATGCAACCTTGTTATGATAGCTGGGGGGAAAAAATGTGGTTAGCTCTGAAACTGAGAGGATCTTTCAGAGGATGGCCCCTGTTCAACCTTGCATCAAGTCTTAGATGACAAAAGGGAAAGAACTAACAAAATGGGCAGGGGAGGAGCTGCAATCTTAGAAAAAGTGATGAGAGTTCAAAAGTTATCTCAAATCAAAGTAAAATTCACTCAGAAGGACTGGGATGGAGACACCACATAGATACGTACAAATGGAAAATAAGCATGTAACAGAAAAGCACAAAGATTTGGAGATCACAGCTTCAATGTGAGCTGGCCACGCAATTCATTCCCCAAACACTTCATTCTAAGATACCCCTGTCAGAAGATCCTATGTCAAGTAAGAAGGTGGTAATGATCAGCATCTGTTTGTTATGACTCAGTATGAAGCACTGTTCCCAGTGTGGCATGTTAGATTCAATGCAGGCAAACTAGAGGATATCACAGCACAGCAAGAATGATGAATTATTTCATCATCACAATCCATGGGGAAGGGGTAGAAAATTCCACTATGTATTTCTAGAAGAGCATGGACAGAGGCTGTGCAAGTAACAGTGTGTAGATATGACCAGTGTGTGACCATAGTTTTCCACTACACAAAATTTTGGTGAAGCAATGATACTTCTTTCTGTTGGGGAAGAAATAGCAATCTTGACTCCAATTAACAAGATTTTGTTTATACAGAATGAAAAAAAAAAATCAAACTATCAAACCAGTTACAGAGATGAAAGCTTCAGAATCTTCCTTGTTACAGTCTTTTTTGCAAAAAAAACCAGCGTGAGAGACTCTCAGTGGCATTACAGTGGCAGCTCAAGGGAGGAGAATGACTCACTTGGCCATGCTGCAGAAAATCCTGGCAAACTGTATGCCACTACAGAGGATACAAGAGGCCAGACAAGGGATTCACTCCAGCTGACGAAGCAAGCTTGCAGCAGCTACCTCTGTGTCAGATGACATGCAGGACTCCAGCCACCTCAGCTTGCAATTACTGTGCCCAGGGGTTTGTGTCTTTTAGCTTCCAGAACTGCACAAACTAGAATGGAGATCACAGCTCCAGAAATAATCGTTCATAGTCTCTCCTTAAATTGTTTTATTTAACAGTATCTATTTAAAGGTTTGCTGATTAGACAGTAATTCCAGAGAGCAGAAATATTGCTATTGTCTTCCTGGACAAAAAGGGCTGTTAATTTAATGACAATTAAAGAGTTAAACTGTGGGACATTAGCTATGAGGACTGCATGAAGGTGACAAATCCAGCACAGAAAAAAAAGAAAAAAAATTGGTCATCAGAGATAATTTTCACCTTTATACTTTTATTTTCTTTAATTATTAATTTAGTATTTTGTTATATTTTTAATTACCACAGTGTTTGAATTATCTTTTTTTTCCCCCAATAAATTACCAAATCTCACTAAATCACCAAAAATAATTCCATTCAAACGACCCAGCATTGCTCTGCTCTGGAATCAAGAGCTGGCCCACAGCCAGCCAGAGCCTCACTCCACAGCTACCCAACTGGATCATCTTCCCCAGCTAGCCAGCCAAAGCAGTTTGCCCTGGCCAGGCAGCCAGAACCACTCAGCTGCAGCTGACCAGCCAGAGACTCTCAAGCCCAGCCGGCCAGCCAGGCTCTTTTCCTGGCCAGCCAACTAGATCATCTTACCTGGTCAGCCAGCCAGCGCCCTTTCGCCCAGCCGGCCAGCCAGAGCCCCTTTCCTCTGCTGGCCAGCCAGAGACTCAGCCTGAGCCAGCCAGCTAGAGCAGCTCACCCTGGCCAGCCAACCAGTCTCTTCCCTAGCTGGCCAGCTAGAGCAGCTCACGCCAGCCACCCAGGCAGGCTTGTTTCTCCAGCTAGTTGGCCAGAGACTCTGAGCCCCAGCTGGCCAGCCAGAGCCTTTTCCCTGGCCAGCTAACCAGACCATGTGTAAGAACACGGTCAGCCAGCAGCCAGAGCCTGCTTCGTCAGCCAGCCAGCCAGAGACTCTCAAGCCCAGCCAGTCGGCCAGCGCCTCCTTCCCCAGCCAGACAACCAGATCACCTCACCTGGTCAGGTAGCCAGGCAGAGCCCTTTTTTCCCACCCGGCCAGCCAGAGGCTGTTTCTCCAGCTAGCCAGTCAGAGCCTCTTTCCCCAGCTGTCCAGCCAGAGCCGCTCTGCCCCAGCCATCCAGCCAGATCATCTTACCTGGTCAGTGAGCTAGAGCCTGCTTCCCCACCCAGCCAGCCAGCGTGCCTCAAGCCCAGCTCACCAGTTGGATCAACTTGCCCATCCAGGCAATCAAAGCCACGAAACCCCGGCCAACCAGCCAGAGACTCTTCAACGCCAGCCAGCCAGCTGTAGTCTCCTTCCCCCAGCCAGTCAGCCGAGCCAATCAACTCCAGCCAGAATTGCCAGAGCATCTACCCTGCCAGCCAGTCACTCTCGCCCCAGCTGGCCAGCTGGAATTTTTGCCCAGTCACCGAGCCAGAGCAGCTCACCCTGGCCAGCCAGTGGGAAACATCTACCCTGGCCAGTCAAGCCAGAGCCTCTATCACCAGCCAGCCAGCCAGCCAGCCAGAGCAGTGCTTTGCATAGCACAGGATTATTGTGGGAAACCATGTCACAAGCCCTACCAAGTCTACACAGACAACATCGTTTACTCTTACCTTCTGCAATGATTCATCTTATTTAGCACTGAAGTCAATCAGATTGGTCAAGCATCATTTAATCTTAATGAATTCATATTGACTGCTCTTGCTTATCTTGTTCTCACTCATTTGCCAAGAAATAGCTTCCAAGATTTGTTTTGTCATTTTCCCAGCAACTGAAATGAGACTGACAGGTCTGTAGGCCCTAACATTCTTCCATTTTCTTCTGTAGGTGTAGTATGTATCATTCTCATGGAATGCAGACTTCCACCATCTCTGGTGTGAGGAGGAAGTTTGCTCTCCTGAGCCCCAGGGTCTGTGCTCCGCTGTTGCCTTCCCCATGCCCCTTGGGATCTTGAGTTCCCATAATGTCATGGTCTGTACAGCCATGGTTTCCATTCAGATCCCTGACCAGTTCTTCAAGAAATTTTATCACCCCATCACAGGCCTCTAGTACTTGTGCTGCACAGCTCCTTGGGTACCTTAGAGCTGCAAACAACAAGCACTTAGCACTGTTATAGCCTTTCTCTGAAGCCGCTGAGGCAGAATTTCCCAAAGCCTCTGGAATATTTCCCCTTTGGTTTTCTCACACCATTATTTTCATACTATTGTTCTAACAGCCTGTAAACACCAGCAGTGCTGTTATGGGAAGTTTTTACAGGAAGCAACAACTGTTTGTGGGGTGGGGGATGGGACATGACAACAGGGACAAAACCCCCCCTTTGTTACCTTGTTTTCTACATCTCAGTTTATGTTGGCAAAAAACGACCACATTGTTCAACAGAGTAGGTAACTTCATTATTATTTAATCATTATTTATTTTTTCATTATTTTATCCCTTATTTTATCACTATTTAATTCCTTATTCATTATAAACATTAAGTGACCTAAAATTAATTCATTATAATTTAGCATAAATCATTACTTTTTATAATCTTTATTTATTCTTTTCCATTAATGTACAAAATTGGAGCTTAAAAACAATGTATGGTATTTGCACCTGATCACCATACTCCAGTCAGCACTAACAGTATATGAACAACACAAAGGGAGATTAAATAGGTCCTTATAAAAGGATACTGTACATTAAGTATATAGTACAGCTGTGCTGCCCCACCAGGTCCCTTTGGAGAGGTCCTGCAGCTCCCTGATGGCCAAGCCCTGCATCTTCTGTATTCACGTTTCTTGGATAATCAGTTCTTCAGTTTATTCAGTCACTTTTAATTCCCATGTAGATGAAACTCTGCATTAGTCTGTGGTCTCCCTAACTTCTGTTACTGCTCCTCTGCTCTTCAAACTACCATATCATACATACTTTACAGTATAGATTGGTCAACAGGATCCTTGTTGCCAAATACAGATAAATCATTTAGTAACTGATGCCTTTTTTTTTTCAAGGTGATTAATTATTTAGGGTATCTCCATTTTCTAACATCCTACTTGGAGCTCCTTTAGCTATTTCTATTTCTACCTCTGCTTGGCAAATCAGGCTGCTTTGTTTTTCTTTAACTGACACAGAAATTGAAATGTCATTTTTGCAGCATCCTTACCCTGCAATAACCAAAGTTTGCAGTTGGCCAGTTGATGACCATCAGAATTTGAAAAGTATAATGAGCAAAGGTACACTTTTGAGCTTTTGATCTACTTCTCAGCCAGCTGAAGCAGCCCAGTGAGCCTCCCTGCCCTGCTCAGTGGCCTCTCCTGTCTTACAGATTTGTGCTTCTCGGTTGCCAACCTCCAGTCTCCACCCTTAATCCTGATCCTGCCTCCGCGTTGCTCAGCTCCAGTCACCTGTTTCTCACTCTGGTTCTGCTGCCATCCTCAGGCACCTTATGCCTCTTGCAGTCCCAGGCACAGCTCCTGCTCCCAGCCAGCCAGCCTCAGAGGGTAGAAGTAGTGTCTTGACCTTCAATTGCCTGGTTTCCTCAGGATCCTTTTGTCACAGATCTTTGGCTCTGTATAACTGGCTTTCTCTGATGCTGATCTTGGCTCACCTTCATTTCAGCATCGGGACTCCTCCCTCCCCAGCCAGTTCTAACTGTTGGACTCAGCAGTTAGTGTGTCTCCAGCCACAACCCACCTTTCAAGACCAGCCCCAAATCCTTTTTCAGTTTTTAACATCTACGTTCATAGCTCTTCCTTATTTAGAATTGCTGTGTACTAACTTAGTAATTCCGAGATGTCATCATTTTATCAACCCTATCTATGACCTAACTCACAAAGGAAAGCTCTGGTCTGTTGGGTTATTATATTTTCTGAATCATTTATTGATTTTTTTTTAACAGAGGGCTGTGGCAAGATCAAACAGGAAAGTAACACAACCTTTCCATTTTAGGATATTGCTACACATGCTTAAAAGACAAGACATGTCTCATTATCCAAGGGCTTTCTCTCTTTTCAGTTGTTCCAAATAATGGTCTTTCTTTCACAAAGGGCATTTGAGCTGCTTAATACCTTTTTACCTAGAGAAGCAAAACTGCAAGAACCTTAACAAAAGATAAAGGTGTGATATATAACCAGGAAGAAAGCAATTTAGAGTGCAGTCTGAAAGTGGGGAGACTATTGCAAGATGCTAAATGCATTTATACATCTGACACCTATTGAAGATGTCCTTAGAAATGGCAAAAAATCACTGGTGAAGTAGAATCATACTATGGGTGCCTCATGTTACCCGTGGTGCTGCCAAGACCCTTTTCATATCTCTAAATCTCATCTGTCCTAGATATTTTATGCCATATCATTGCTATAAGGCTCCTGTATACCATACCAGATATATCTTCAGGTGGGTCAGATAAGGCCATGAGGTGAATGAAGTAGCTAGAAATCTATGTGACCTTACCCCCATTCCTCAAGTTGCATGCTTGTATCCTTGTCCATCAGATGGCAGAATGCGCTTGCAGCCCCTATGTTAAATCACAGACAGGATGTGCCAAAAATACAACGTATATTGATAAAGATGTGGCCGCAGCACAGGGTTGCCTCCATGGACCTGTCACAGCTTTTCTCTGGTTTTGGGACTCATGGATCAAACTGTAAGAAGAAAACCTTCCAGGTGTGCTGGGAATGTTCCAGTTGTTCTGGACTCAGCAAAACTGTACTGTTGTACTGTCTTGTTGCAGGGAGAACAGGAAGGGAAATAATAGAGACCTGACATCCCTGGATATTTTGTAAATTGACATCCAGCGCGATTGACCTTCAGTGTGGAGTATAAGGAGGGCAACATCATGAGGCTTCTTATTAGACTTGTGTCAAGCAGGGAAATGTCCATGTCCTCCAGGGGAGCAATCCACTGGGAAATAATATATTTCTTATGGTTTCTCAGGTATGGTGCAGCAGACCTCTGTCATCCTGCCTTGAAGTCACTGCTCAGCTTTAATGTGTGTGGTCAGAAGCTGTTTTGGCACTGCTTTAGAGGATAATTGACTGATTTTTCACTGCATCCTTTACTCTGTGCAAAATGGGTGTAAAATATCATTGGATGGGACAGGGAGCAGTGAATAGCTATCTGAATACACTTACATGCCCTGTGCTCAAGAGTGTCTTAAGTGTGGAGAACAAGGGCCAATGAGCCAGGTCTTGTCTGCATGTAACCGCACTCAGCAGTCCTACAGGGGTTCAACAGTCCAACTACTATGAGAACAGAATTAGTTGGGGACAGAAGACAAATACACTAGATGAGTGTGTTAGAGTAATTGGTGGTTGAAGGGAAACTGTTACCAGTTTTACTGGGAAAAAATGTTATTTCATCAATGCTACTGTCTTGGAGGGAGAGATGTGATAAGGAGATCAGAAACATATCTTGGAAAAATATGTCTGCTTTCCTCCTGTTTCTGATGAGCATTTCATGTTATTTTTTTTATATTACTATCACACCCACTATACTGAAGGGTCATAAATTTCTTCATGTACCTTGTTCCAGCATTAAAATATATCTACCTTGCAAACACTTTATCCAGGTTTCAGAATGTGACCAGGGAAAACATTTGGAGGTACAACCTACCATGCAGAACACAGATCAGAGCTAGTTTATTCAAAGGCAGATGGAAGTAATTCCTAAAAAAGTATAACACAGTTCAGGAAGTGTTCAGTTTGAAGACTATAGTTGCCCTGAAAAAGCAGAGAGCATACTGGATTAGACAGCAATAAAATTATTTTTCTTTGACATTCTTTTAGCAGACAGAAGGTGGCAATTTCTTACTTTTTGTGTTAGTTTGTTGAGATTTTCCAAAAGCTTTCCTGATACACTTTTGGTAAAATTTTCGTTTAAGAACATAAGGAGTTACCATATTGGATCAGATTTGTGATCCATCTGGTCTGGTAGTCTGCTTACAATAGTAAATAGTACCAGACATGTCAGAAGAAGGTGCAAACACCACACAGTTGACAGAGGTCATTTCATGTCTTCCCTAATAGTCAGGACACAGTAAACGAATTTTTAAACCTTTACAGTACTTTGCATTAACTGTTATAATTCTGGATATCTTTATTATTGCTGTAAATAGTAGTCCTTTCACATACTTCTGAATCCTCAGCCAGAATGGCTTCCAGTGCTCATATGCTTCACAGCCCAACAACGCTGGAAAAAATATTTTCTGTCTTAATTTTACATTTGCGGTCTTCTGTTTTCATTAACTGATGCTTATATCAGCCAATGTCTCACTGCACCATTTAATGTCTTAAAACACATGGACTGTCTTATCTCCCTTTTCTACCCCAGGCATTGCTTCCTGTTCATTTCTTTCACATCCTGTCTTTACCTTTCTAGAGTAGAAGAACTTTCTTTCTGCCCCTTTTGGTATGAGACTTCTCCCCGTCTCCAATAATTATCATCCTCCTTTGAATTTACTCTAGCAGATTGCAGCAGGAGGTCCACTTGACACAAAATGGAGCATGAGAAAAAGACAGAAAAAACACAAAAGATGAGTCACCTGAGAGTATGAAGTTTTGGTTTGCAGAAGAAGGTTGGGGAAGAGGATGAGCTCAACTCTGATCTGCAGGAAGTCAAAGAAAGAAGTCATAGGCGAGGTGGAGAATGGTCTCCAAGAGGGGCTACACAGGGTATCCTAACCTCTACTACCCTGTCATCTGCCTTGGCTAGAAACACTGTGATACCAACCCGAATTATTTCAGGAATGCAGAACTTTTCCAGCAGTACTGACCAATGACTGAAAGGAAAATATCATCCCAATAACGAGAGAGCCTGAAAACCAAGAGCTTGTATGCGAGGCCATTCAGAATGAGCAAGTTCTGAAACTTATTCTTAACTGTGCTTACTGCTGTGTGTTTCTTGAGCTACTTTCTGAACAGAAGGGATAAATTCTTGGATTCAGAACTCTTAAATAAATCCCATAATTGAGACCAAAAAACCAAATCTCCAGATTTTAACAACTTCATTGTATTTCCACCAGCTGAAACAAACATTTACAAGAATCACTTCCAGTCTGCTGTTGTTACCATTGCTCAGCACCAAAGTACTGAAAATAATTGTAAATAACATCAAAAAATGCACAAAAGTGGCGCCACTGTGAAATCTGTTTTGAAGGCAAATTTGTATATCTCCATTTCTTCTTAAACTGAAGAATGAGACTAAATTTTTAAAGAAAGGCTCAACGTGTCTCTGTAGGACTGATTTTTTGGTGGGGAGATGTAGGAAATGTTTGCCACTTTTGTCTTCATAAAGAGTTTTCACAAGTGTAACCAAAGGACTGTGGTAACATCAACCAAGCAAATCAATTACAAAGCACAGAAGATAAAGAATTCCATATTTTTTTGTACTTACTCATTCTTGAATAAAATGGCACAATTAAATAAAGAACCACAAAATTTTCATTCATTCAGAGGAAGGACTGTCCAATGAGTAAAGGATACCAGAGAGCAGAAAGGCTGAGGAGGGTTATCTGTTGAATACCTTCTTTTGATGACACTAAATTGTCATTGTTGTTAATTATTGGGTTTAATGTATGTTAGCTAATTCCAGCACAACACAGGGAAAGATACAGAAGGTCTACATCAATTAGTCTATATTAACAGTACAGCTGATAAGTCTACATTCAGGTTTTAGCATTCAACTGTGCTAAAAAATCTGGCTTAAATCCACCTTAGTGGTTGGGAGGCTACTGAGATGCAGAGGTTAGCAGGATCCAGGAAGGTTAGTAACACTGATATATATAAAATTCATCACAAGGGCTTATAGTATGGCTAGAGACTTGGATTATAAAAGGCGTCAAACCCAAGGGTTTCAAGACTTTTTGAAAAAGACACGTTTGCTTCTGAAACAAAATGAAAAGGTGAATAAAAATTTAGTTTGCTTCTATTCTGTTGCAAAAATGTTTCAATTTAATAACACTGAAAATATTTTTCTCCTATTTACTTCTATACTATAGATTTTAGATGCAAGTTGAAGTTGGTGGGTTTTTTAATGTAATAAATAACATGTTTGCAGTTGATCATTTACTGATGTAAAATTATACATGAAGCTCAGTTTATAATTGTTCTAATAACTGGTAGGACTTGTTTTGCCATTGCTCACTGATTAGTCTAATCAGTTATCTGCAATTTAGTTAGCACTTAAATATATAGCTCCTTTAAAACAAAAGTGTGGAGAATATGTGAAATAATGTTAAATGTAATGTTCTGAAGGACTATCACCAATACTAGATGTCTATGTCTGAAGGTATGAGAAAGTGAGGAGACTGGAAGCCTGTGGTGTGAGAGAGAAAATGATGCCTAAAACAGTGTGCACACACAATACATAGTTACATGTGACGTAGGAGACTTCATCTGAAAAATCATCTACAACATTTCAAAGACAGGTTAGGAAATTTCAGAATCAAAGCTACTGAAACCTTAATCATTACAGAC
The DNA here is from genome assembly GCF_015220075.1 of Falco rusticolus. Taxonomy (NCBI): domain Eukaryota; kingdom Metazoa; phylum Chordata; class Aves; order Falconiformes; family Falconidae; genus Falco; species Falco rusticolus. The sequence goes on along the minus strand of NC_051188.1, from coordinate 106,204,020 downwards.
TCTTTTCAAACTGTCTCCTAAAACACAAAGCAATATTAATTTATGTCTGCTTATTCAATGCACTAGTTCTTCCATCTGTTAGTGTTCACAATAATTTTAAATCTATTTTTACAATACCTCTCTGAGCTGACAGGAAGAGGGGGCTTATGTCCATTTTTACAGGTGGTGAACTGAGTCACTGAGAGTTGAAAGTTTCCACTAGTTTTGGATGCCACTAAGACTTTATTTTGTGGAGTATTTAACATTATGTAGCACTTGTATCTAGGGTTCAGTTTTCACTGACTTGATTTGTACTGCTACGTGCTCTTTGTTTCTACATGTTAGATTTCAAGGTGTCAGATAAGAAACAGGAAAAAACACAAATAGCATGAAAAACTGAAAATACTAGGCAAAAATTCATTTCCTTGCTGAAAATAGTTTTCTACTCTTGCTCTGAACTTCCCTGTATGAAAATATTTCCAATCAAATGCCTGGAAACAAACTCATGTAACAGGATGTGATGGGTGACTTGAATAACACGGAGAGTCTCCTACCCTCACCACAACACACATTCATTAATATCAGCATCCATGACAGGTTGCTGCAGTCAGGGGATGTTGCTGCAGTGTCAGGGATTTTGTTAGGTGGAAGGTACTGAATACAAAAGGTTAATTTTACTAATTAGTAGATGATAGATTAGGACCATGAATAGCTCCAGAGAACATCAATATGAACATTGAAGAATGTCCCTAGGGCCATTTAATCTAATTCAGGAGTCAGAGTAATCGCTGAAGTAAAGGAAAGCCTGGCACCAAAATGAAGCAAAAGTCAATGAAGTAGAGACAGAGGAGCTAAGGTCTGATGGGTTGTTTTGGTCCAGAGATTTAGAGTGATTGAACCAAAGACAGCAACAGATAATGGACTAGCAGATTTTAAAATATTAAACCAAAATACACCACAGGACAAATCTATGAAGAAATGCCACTAGATTTTGATGAAGAGCTCTTGCATGATTAGGTTACGTAGCATGCTATATAGATTGTCTCTGGAGCACCATCCTGTCCGCCTTCAATCTGTGTTTTGTTCTGTACTGATGGGAGTCTAGCTGGATTGTGTTTTCATCAATTCAATTGGTATTGTGCCTTAATTTTGGCTTTCCTGCCATTGATCTTATTGCCTTTGCATCACACACAATATCTTTTTTCAGGTTGAAGCTCAATGATGTAACAGTGAGTGTGCCCCTGTGGGGACTTTTGTGACTGGCAGAACCTCAGATTTGTCACTTCAGACAAAGGATCAAGAATACCTTCAGCTGAGTGTTGTGCTGTTGGGGTTTTTTTTTGGGGGGTGGCTCACTTAAAGGAAGTCATATTAATTGAAATATTTTTAATTAATGATTCAAATAACCTAGTGTAAGGAAAGGGGAAATAAACTTTTTATTTTATCAAATGATTTCACTGGCTTTTGTGTAAATGACATTTTTGTTCAGGAAAATATTACTTTCCTGCCTATTTCAATAAATTAATATTTTTTCAGTATTGACTATGTTTTGCAGATTCCAGATGTAAGGCTATGATTTTTAATAAGCATTTTTTCTGCCCCTTTACGCCTTCTTTCTAGTTTAAGACTTTCTTTCCCCCTATTAATTCTACTCTTTTTCTATTTTCTCTGTACTTGGGATTTATTGGCCATTTTATTGGGAAATTATGTATGAATTATGATAAATTAGGGGCCAATATTTTGTGTTCTTACAACATGCTGGATTAGAATTAACTCCCATAGAAACTAATGACAAAAATCTCTAACATTGGTGAGGGCACTGTGTAAAACTGGGGGAAAACAACTGGAAAACAAGGAGAGCTCTAAAGAATTTGTCTATAATTATATGAACTTTAGAACTAAAACAGTTTTCCAGGTGCTCATAAAGTCTTGTCTATCAGCCAGTCACTAATTCTTCATCTTTCCGCGTCTTCCATAATTCCTACCTTCCTCTGTCCTATAATGAATCCATCTGGAGCAGAGATGTTTTATCAAACCGATGGCTACGGAAAGACATAAATGTTCTTATACAGATGTTTAATGTTTTGATAGAGGACCAATAATGGACATCTGTATTGACGTTTTCAGTTGGAAGTATCTACCAGAGCAGATTAAAAATTGTTCATGACTTTAAGGAATAAAACTTCTGAGGAATAAATGTTCCCTTTATTATGTAGTACATCTGATAGGGAAAAAAAATATTTTCCATTTTTTTCAGTATATTTTTAACTAATTAATTAAATCTAATGCCGACTTCCCACATAACCCAAGTATAGGTATACCTACATGTACATATGCATTCATACATAGACATATTATGATTTATATATAGAAATTCAGAGGGAAGACTAATTACAGAGTTAGAACTCTGAGAGTAGAACTGACAATGCCTGGCAATACAGCTCTGTACCTTTTCGGATGGAATTCGACCTTTACCAAAGTTGCACTTTGGTGTGGAGAGACCCCTCCTCCGTTTCTGAGAGGCTGTGCTATTTACATTATTTTTCTGTCACACAGCTGAAATCACAGGCTTATCCTCCAAAAAGCCTGGCATTGGCTGCTCTGCTGGATACCGGAGCCGTTCTGTGTTCAGTTAGACAGGAGCTGTGAGGAACTGAGTGTTGGAGCAACCCCCCCAAAAATGAAATCAGGCTTCCCAGGTTTGCATTAAGGCTTGGGTATTAACTCAGTTATGTGAAGCTGGCATTTATCAGTACGCTTGTCTTTCTTCTCGCATCTTAGTCAGCTGTAAGTAAATGAATATTCTTTAAAAGACGTGGATGAGTATGATTTCGTGCTTGTTTTGTCTCGGTTGGATGCGCAGCAAGCTAACACGCGGCGGTGAGGGGACGCGCTAGCAGTCCCACCGCTCATGCTCAAGACCCTGCTGCACCCAAAACCTTCAGCCGGGCCCCCGGGGCACTTCCCCACGAAGCAGCAGCTCGTTTTCTGGGTGCTGCAACAAAGCGCCGCGCTGCACCAGGAGCCCCGAAGTGCCGGCGCCCCTCACCGCCGCCCCGCCACTCGCGGCGCCGCCCCCGCTGCTGAGCTGCCGCGGGGCGCTGCCCCGCCTGCTGCCGCCAGGGGGTGCCTCGGCCCGGCCCCTCCCCCGGAGCCCCGCCCCCGGAGCCCGCCCCCGGAGCCCCGCCCCCAGAGCCCCGCCCCCGGAGCCCCGCCCTGGAGCCCCGCCCCCGGAGTCCCGCCCCCGGAGCCCCGCCCCCGGAGTCCCGCCCCCGGAGCCCCGTCCCCGGAGCCCCGCCCCCGGAGTCCCGCCCTCATAGCCACGCCCCCGGAGCCCCGCCCCGGAGTCCCGCCCTCATAGCCACGCCCCCATAGCCACGCCCCCATAGCTACGCCGCCGGGGGTCTCCATGCCGGCCGCGGGCGGGGCGTTTGCGGAAGGCCGGGCGGTAGCTGCGGGAGCGCTGCGGGGCAGCGGGCAGCCCGCGGCGGTGCCCCTGGCTGCGGGCCCCCCCGTTACTCGCTGCTGCTTACCGCTTTCCTGGCCGTTAACGCTGCGCGCGCGCCGACGCGTTTCACAGGTACTGCATTTCTTTCTGGCCGCTCCCGTGCACGTCTGATTGCACTCGGAACAGCAGGTCGAACCCGGGCTTAGCTCGGAGGCTCTCTGCTTTTGTTTTAAAGCTGGAAAGGCATTTGCGTGCTGAAAGTTTTCACTTTCCTCACGGCCGCTAACAGCTGTAGTAACACAGCTCTGTCTGCAGACTTGCTTCTGCTTTTCCCAGGGAGGCAGACGTCAGCGTAACTTAATGCAGGGGTTAAGAGCATACACTGTAAAGGCAGATCCTGGCTGTGAGGTTGTAACTGCACTGCCTGCGAGGAGCCGCTTGCCAGCCTCTCTTGGCAGCAGCAGCCGTAGTGTCCTTGGGCAGTTTCTCAGACTTCGTATCTCCATAAAGCTGCCCCAGCTTAAAATTAAAAGTGACTCTTACTTCAGTGGATTATTTCAGTTTGGGATTTGCAGTGTTCCAGCTAGGCTGTTGAGCCAGGCAAGTGCAAACTCCTCATGCAGGCATGATCACAAAAAACTATGTGTGTGCACCTGACCTTGAATAATCACAGCCAAATGATTTGTGACATGCCTTTGGTGTAACTCTACCCTTACCGCTTTGGGCTTGACTGTTTAGGCAAATTAAGGTTAAGTCATACGGCTCTGTGCTTATACATATAAACATCTCTCTGTCTCTTCTGGCCACTGTCTGACTCTGACCAATTCAACTAATAGATCAGAGGTGTCGAAGTTAACCATTTTAAGCATGTTTTGAGGAGATAGGTAGTCTAACATAGAGGGAGGCTGTACGAGCCTACAGCTCAGGAAGAGCCGGCAGCTGCCATCTCTGTACTCTTACTACGCAACAGAGAACCCGCACCTTGCAACATTAATCCGTAGAAAACCAGGCTGCATTGGTCCTGCTGCTTTCATAAATATTATTTGTTTGTACTTTGCATCTCTGGGAGGGAGAACTGAAAGACTAACGAGCAGGAGAATCACATCAGAAACAAGGCCACTACATCTCTTCTGGTTACCTCTAGGTCAGGAGCCAGTATCTGACTCTAGACACAACCTGAACTAAGCAAGGCGGGAGACTGGTTAGGTCAAAAACAAAGAAGAAAGTACACAAGAGAAAAGATATTCCATTGTCTTTCCAATTGTCAAAGACTGCTATGTCTGAGTGTGAAGTGACAGAGCTCAGAGAGCTGGCCGTTGGAAAAGGCTGTGACTCCCCTCCCTTAGGCGGATCATATATTAAAAATTCTTACTTCTCTCTATGGCTATAAAGTTAATCTATATTAGCTTAGCTCTGGTTTTACATTTCTATGTATATGCATTATGTTCAGTTGCAACAATCTCCCTTCTGTCTGAAGTGGCAACATCTTGAAAGATTTAGAAAATTAAAGATTTAAGATTAAAGAAATCAAAGATTTAAAAAATTAAAGAAAATTAAATGTAAACAATATATTAAATTATGGGAAAAAAAATAGAGGCTCTCAAAACACCAGACTGTTTTTCATGACTTGCTGTGTTTAGGCAAGACAGAGCCAGGCACAAGGGTAATTTTTTCAAGGGTTCTTAACTGACTCTAAATTTCTTTTTCAAACGCAGCTTTGGTCTTTCTGAGCCCAAGTTTAAGTGAAAATCAGCAACACTTATCCTTTGAAAATTCAGGCCCTGAAGTCATGTGGATTTCAGACCTTTCCAGAGACAGGAATCAGGTCTGCCCTGCCGCAGGCCAGGGGGAAGATCCCCTTCTCCAGGTCCCAGGGAGAAGGCAGATCCCATTCTCTGGGTCAGGGAATGATCTGTCATGTGTGGGTTCACTCTGTGCTGTTAAGGGACATGCCAAGTTCTCCGAGATGCTTTAGGCATTGTGGACTAATTCCTAGTGACTTGTTACTATGATTGTTCACTCTGACTAGTGGAGTTTGCAAGGCATAACTTCCCAGTAGCCTTGCCATTTAAGAATTTGCTGTAGTAGAATATCCATACCTAGAGAGCAGCAGCTGCCAGCAGCAATGACAAGTACAGAGTCTACCTTATACTAGCTTTGATCTGATGCCACCATTATCACTGCCATCTGCTGCTCCAGAATGGCTTTTGGGTTTTAGTCAGATTTCATAGAGATAAGGCTTGTGCAGCCACACTGTCATCATCACATTTTTAAACCCTTTAAGCCATAACATAGAAATGTCACAGGTAGCGTGGCATCTTAAAAATCTTGTGTCCCACAGGTTTCTTGAAAACTAGTGAGCAGATAGTGCTTTTTGCTCCATTAAGTTCAGCTGTTACTTTTTTCTGGTATACCTGTCAGACAGTTGACTAAGTAGCACACCTAGACTTTGAAGCTGCCACAGTATATAATGTATCTTGCACAGCCATCATGTAAAACAATTGGAATAGAACTACTACAAGATAGCTACAGAAAGCATGAGAGCTGAGTGTAGCAGGAGGCCTTAGGCAAAATAGGAGGGAGCTAAGTGTCTCAGGAAAGCAGAGGAGAAAATGGAGTACGGAGATGGTTTGGGTGAAAAAAGAGAACCTGGGAATATTGCAGCGTTGGCTGTATGGAACAAGAAGAGGAAATCGGTATGCTACCGTAGAAGATCCAGAAAACACAGGACAAAAAGTGGAAGATGGCAGGCTTTCTATGCCTTGGTACTCACAGAACTACTGTCTCATGTAGATCCCCCATAACAGATATTAGTGGGGCACTGAATACTATGGAGATACCTGAGCAAGTGCCAAAGAACAGACTATTAACTCTTGTAAAGGAAATCAGTCGAGCACACCTCAGATGGGTGGGAGTGTCCTTGAATGCTAGGCATAGATAGTGCTCATGTGTATAAATGAAGTCTTAATAGATATTTGGATGCTATGGTTTTTATGCAAGTGATCTACTTCCTTTTTCATGTTATTTTTGCTTAAGACTGCCAGCTTTACTGTGACAGTCACTGCAGAAGGAATTGCTGTTCTGCTTGAGGAACATCAGAGTGCAAGGGCAGAGTACAAGGGTATTGGTGTCCTACAGACACCCTCTGGTTGGAACCCTTTTTTGGCTTCCACCTCATCAGGTGGCTCAGTGCCTGTGTGCTCTGACCACTAAACACAGCCATAGGGGCATCTTTGAAATGGAGCACAGGAGGAGAACATGGCTCCTCATAGGGGCTCCTGAAGAAGCACCTCCCAAATGATATCTGATGAAGAAACAGGTCTAACTAGTCCATGCTGCTTGTTCATCCTGCCCTGTGTCACGTAGACGCTATCAGCCTGTATGGGATTAAACTGGAGCTAACACACTGCTGTATTCCAGTGTGTGGACTTGTTCTAAGGTAGATACAGGAATTATCCTTTAGCCTAATAAATAGTACAGCAGAATGACTATTGCCTCTAATGTAGGTAATGCTCCAGAATTATTTGTAAACAGACTTTTAGTTGGGATGCACTGATAGAGCCTTGATACTCCATGTATATAGATTCTGGTCAACATGAGCTCAAGGTCTTACAGCAATACAGGCAAAGAGGCCTGGGCTGGGGTGCTTCTGGCAGGGGAGAGGGAGGCTGTGGCAGAGATGGGTGCTCCAGAGTTGTGGCTTCCCAGCTGTTGGTGGAGGGAGGGGAGATGCAAGGGATGGCAACAGCTGGTGCAGAGAGGGCCCTTTACCTCTGCTGCTGGCACATTCCCCTTCTTCCCCTGCAGCAGCAAGAGCAACCGGGCTTAGATAATGTAGCCATTGGGCTGTACTTTATGCACTGTGCCCATCTATCTGCTCCTTAGTAGCTCTCTACTTTGCTTCTGCCAAGAGCCAGCTCTGTTTCTCATAGATACAATGATGCTTTTTACAAAGATTGTATTTAGCAAGCTCCCTGGATTTAGGAAAAATTACAGAAAAAGAGAAGAACAGCTGAGAGAAAGCAGGTAAAATCAGCAAGAGACACTGCCTGTCAATATACAACACCCATATCTCTGTTCAGTCTCAATTTTCCAGTCTGCCACGTGTAGACAATTTCCACTGCTCCAGCTGTTCCTTACTTAAGTGGAGGAATAGCAAAGCCACAGGGTTCACAACAACATAACAACTCCTGTAGCTGTGGCACAGCAGGATCAGGTAGGGGCAAATCCAGAAGTATGCTCAAACACTGTGGTTCTCCACTTAAGACTCTGTCTTTGAAATCCACGTGTCTTGCAGGGTTTTTTCTCTCCCCCATATTAGCTCTATAAATTCCTTTCCTTTCAGTCCAGTCATTCCCTTACATGGAATGTAAAGGCAAAGTAAGGCATTTAGTGGCAAGAGAGGCAGATCACAAACAGTGTCTGACAGAGTTCTCAGGCACAGGTCAGTCTTAACATGTCGATACCCATCCTCACCCGCCGGTCATCACCTTACCACTCAAGCTGTATCGCTTGGCTTGTTCTGTCGATAATTTTCCAGTAAATCCCACAAAGTTCATGAGTTCATCTGTGAGTAATAGAGGAGTAACTTGGCACCTGAGGGCTTCCCATTTTATGCCAGTCACAGTCTTGGCAGAGGCTGATCCTTTTAGGCTTCTACTGTGTGAGTGGTAGCAGTAAAAGCACATTACTTTCTTGCCCATCTTGAACACTGGTGCTGATATGGCACACATGAGCAAGCATGTAGGGAAGGGAGAGGAGAACTTTTGTTTGTACAGTGGTTTTATGTGTTCATAAAGTGCTCTAAAATCCTCAGAGATAAAGAAAGCATTGCATTCCTCAACCTGAATCACCACAGTGCAGAAAGTTGTATTTCTTATGGTTTTCTGCCTAATGAATAAGACATAAGATGTGGCCATTTACCTACTGTTAATATCATGATTAAAAAGGCAAAGAACCAGTTTGGGGGTCTGGGCTTGTAACAGTTCATGATTGATTTATTTTTTCCCCCAAGACTGCTTTTGTGAAAGCGAGCCACAGGTACTGTGACAAGCCTGGGACCATCTAAGGACGCGTCGGGGTTACTGCTCTGTTGTACACCGGGATCTCCCTGGATTTCAAGTCAAACTTCGGGAGAGATTTAGGAATCCCTGCCCTATTGAAACGGTTGATGCAATTGCAGGCAGGAGCGTGGGAACCTAGCTTGTAATTGGGAAAGCCACCAGCGGAGGTCAGTGCCTGACAGAGACAGGCTCCCCCGCCGCAACGCCGGCGCCTACGGCCGGCATCCGCTGCTCTGCTTCGAGTAGGCGCATCTGGCTCGGATCTACCTGTTTCTCCCCGTGTAACTGCACACTCGAGCGCCTTAAGCAGCTGTGCTAGCACACGGGCCTCTCCTGGCTGAGGTTTTGCCTCGGTTTACAACATGGTGCTCTCTCCCGACACTGTTTACCAGCTTGAAGAAGGCCTGAAGCTGGTGCGTAACTGATCTTCACAGATGAAGGTTTGCTTCACAGTCACCAGACTGCATGTGTGTGTGCAGGTGCTGAGCTGGAGGCATCCCATGCTGCAGGATTGGCCCCATGTTCCTTGGGAATGCTTAGTAGGTGCAGCCTTCAGAGAACACAGGAGGAATTGCTTTTCAGGTGGCCAAGTACGGATCTTGGTGTAGAGTGAGTCATCTAAATGTTTTTGTTGTCTGAGAAATAGACTCCTCCAAGGGATGGTTCATCTCACTGTGAGCACTAGAAGTGCCTATGTTACTCTGTTAACCGTAAAAAGTATGTAGGGTGAACTGTTACTGGGATGCAGACCTCCAAGTTTAGGTGAAAGAAACCTCACCCATAGTTTCAGGAATGTGAGCATGAGCCGTTCAGCCTTGATATTCAGCCTTGTCACAACCAAAGTGCTTACGGATCTGACCAAGAACAAAACCTTCCAGCACCTGGTGTACCTTTAGGATCAATTTCAGGTGTCTCCACAATCAGGCAGCTCATGAGTGTGGATGTTTCACGTTAACTATATGCCACTCATCCTGTGTGACTGCAATAAACATACACCCCTTTGCATGGTATTCTTTGTGCAAAGATGTATGTTTTAAGACTACTGTAAGCCAGACCAATTTCAAAAATTATGTAAGCAAGACAGTGTTGTAACACTGAAACCAAGCCAGAGATCCAAGTCTTTGGTTAGGAGGGAAAATCACATGTGGTTAAAAACCTACGGATGGGGCTTCCACCTGATCTAGTGGAAGATGCTCCTGCCTATGGCAGGGGGGGTGGAACTAAGTGATCTTTAAAGTCCCAAGCTAAACCATTCTATGATTTTTTTTTCCAGTTTGCTAAATGCCTGTCGATAGTTGATCTTTTTCTCCTGCATGTGTTTGTGGGTGGCATATCAGAAGTGCCAGGGCCGGCTCCCAAGGGAACTGGACTTTCAGTTTCACATGGACTTTGAGCAAAAGGGAGAAGAGTCCACAGGAGAAACCTCTGCTTTTGTACACACTAGAAGTGCAAGCTGTCCCCTCAAAGATACACAGCAGCATACTAAGATCTGTAAAGGTACATGTAACTGTCAGGACCCTGAGCACATTCCCTGCCATCCCCAGAGATGTCTGGCTGCCCTGGCTGGGAGCAGCTGCATTAGGCACATGCAAACTTTCACAAGCACATGGAGAGCCCAGAGGAGAAGGAAGTGGATGATAGTGGCGGTATGAAACATGGCCAATAAGAGAAAGGCTGAAAGATTTTGCTTGTTTAGTCTGAAGAGGAGAGGAGACATGTGAGGAGAGACACTACTGCAGAGCAGAGAATTAGTCTTTCCTTTTTCCTGGACTCAGTAATAGTCTTGAACTGCAAATGAAATTTGGGCAGTAGAAAAATGGTTCTTGTGGCAAGCAAGGAGATATGGTGGAATGCACTGCAGGGCTATAAGAAGTCCAGTGCGTAACCTTGAAAAAACATGTTAGGCAAATGTCTAATGGGAATCCTTGTGGTGTACTTCATTCTACTTTGGCCAGCAGCATGGCAACAGACCCTCTCAAAGTCCTTCCCAGACTGTTTCTGTCATCCATTGTGAAGTCATAAATCCTGAGTTTCACACCTCAGAGTCCACTGACAGAAAAGATAGTTTTAATCATCAAGTTTTATCTTTTTTTGTCATCTTTTTCTTTTTTTTTTAATTAGGTCGTGTGGGTTTAAACTTTTTAAAGTATTCAGGCAGTTTATCTCCTATCCAAGTTAGTGAGAACTCATCATCCATCTGGGGATGAATTTATCATCCATCTGGGAATTAGTGGGAATTCATCATTACATGCAGCTAAGGTATATATTTCCACACTTATTTCTAAAGGTTGTCTTAAAGGTAAGAACAAAATCAAAATCTTCTACTCTCACAACATACACACACATAGACCCCAAAGGAGACAAAAAGATTGGGAAAAATATTATGAAATAAAGTCTATGTCATTCCTTTTTCTTCTATAAAGGATGCTCACTTCACTATTTAATTTTCTGTGGCTACCTGTTGAGCGGGGTTGTGTGATGGGAAAGTCACAGAGCACAGATCCAGCACAGGCAACTGAAATGGCATCTAGCACAGCAGCAGCACATGAGGATTGGGGGTATGGTTGCTCATTTTCTGACCACTTTTCTTGTCCTGTTCGGTACAGAAGTTGGTTAGGCAGGGGTTAGGTAGAATAGTCCTTCTTATCCACATGCTTTAAAATCTTGACTGTCATAGACATGATCCTGGCACTGCTGCAATGAAAAGGGAGACTTTTCCCACTCTCCTCTGTTCCTGCACTTACTTGTGGATCAGAAATAAGGCAGCTCCCTCTAGGTGGCCAAGATTTAATGCCTCCTTTCTAATGAAAAATTCTTACGCTTATTTAACTGCTCTAGAAATATGAGATTCACAGACTGTTCTCTGTACCCTGTTCGCAGACAGGGGACAACCATTAACAATGGGGGAAAAAAGCATTAATGTCAGTGGGAAAAAAGTGAGACTGGATGTTTAGTTGAAAGCTAGCAGGCAAACTGACATTCATTCTGGCACAGACACAGTAAACTGCCATGCATAGGGATGGCACATAGATTAGGAGGATCCTAGGCAGGAATGAGAGGATGACTCACCTCCCTTGCAGGAAAAAGTCCAGAGTCGTCGTCTGTCTTGAAACTGGTGATATGAGAATTCCTCCAGCTTTCCCTTTCTAATCAAAAGAATGTTTAATAAGGCACTTTTTGATTTATTGGATTAATTGTCCTGGCCTTACAAAGTTCTGAGTGCCATCACTGCAAAATCCTAGATAAGAAACAGCTATTCGTCTTTTTTTTTTTTTTTTTCATTAGGAAAAAATGGCTGTTCACTTAGTATCATGCAAGGCAAACAGACAACCAAGCAGAAGGGTTTCTGATTTGTGGCTGGGTTTTTGATCAGAGGTTACTAAGCAACTAGCCTGATCTTAGCCCTACATTCCTCCTTGGAAAGAAATGTATGTTAACACTCAAGTCAAAACTGGGCTTATGTATACATTCAGCTGACATCAAAGGCATGCATGGGTACAAAGAAAATCATGCTTTGGCTTCCTAACTTACAAGACTTTAAACAATTACATTGCCTGTATTTCATTTGTGCTCATATTTGTGACCTCTGATCACACGTACAGTAACAAGAAGATGCTGGAAAAAGGTAGGAAATTCCATGATTTTCAGGGTGGGCTTAACCCAAATGCATACTTTAATGAATGTTGTTTGGTTGGTACAGCTATCACCTTGCCCAATATTGGCATGTGTTTTGTTTCTGATTCAGAAAAGCAACAACTGTATTTCCCGGCACTTGTTCTTCATCACCTGCTTCCTCCCATCCCATGCCCCGCAGCTTCTGTTTTGCTGTTACAGATGCCAGCCTCGCCTGTTTGTTCCTCAGGTTTATCTGTACATGGGCTTGGGCTTCCTGGTGACAGGGCTTCCTAAGATATGTCCTCATAGAAATACTAACGCAAGAATTACATGAATTACCCTGAAAGAGTGAGACTGACTTAGGTATTCTCCCTAAACACTTTTTTCATAAGCAGTATTCCCTCCCTGTCACGGGAATGATGCTGCTCTCAGCCATAGCTAGCTAACCTGCCCAGGGGCCTAGACAAAAAACCTTAATAAGCATCCCTTCAGGATTTGGAATAGAACTAAACAACTTCAGTGCAGACAGTCTTCTAGAGTTGTTCAGAAGGAAACATCTTCCCACAGTTCATTGGGATCACAGGGTAATTCTTCTTAATGGAGTGAAAGAGCCATGGGATATATCCCCAGAAAACCCAGCAAGTGCTGACATGGTAATTCATGCAGTGCTTTGTGGAGTGGCTGCCCTCACCAATTATCTAAATTAACTCAGCAAAGACTGCTCACACATAGAGAAAATCCTCCCTGATCTGATTTTGTAAGGCCATTTCAATCATTCCTTCAGACCCACCTTTGCTAATGTACTTCTGTGAAATGAATTGCTGCGAAGATGAGAAGAAGTTACACTTACTTTATCTCTTTGTGGTACCTCATAAATGTCGCTGTGTTCATTATGACAGAAGTTGCTGGCAGTAACTTTCATGTGCCAAGTATGCACTGGTAGTGACTTACATAAAATGCTTTCAACTCAGAAATGTATAACCATTTTATAAAATTCTATTGCCATTGGTGTAACAGCTCTTCGCAAATTAACAAAGAGAAAGCCCATAGGCTAGAAAAGTGCCCCCTCACTGCTAATGAACTTGGATTAAATGCATAGGATTTAATTAACTCACTTAATTTCATAAAGTTCTATTCTGGTTTCGCTTCTGTGGCTTGCATGCCAGAGCATTGGCAGTCTCCCAAATAATAAATGAATACGACTATCCCAAGGTTGGGCTTGTGCCACAGCTGAAGCAGGAATAGCCAAATCTGCAATAGAAATGTCTGCAAACTGCTGGAGGAGAAAAGCAGTGCCAGGGTAAACCCCTTTAAACAAACTCCCAGGCTCACAGGTGCCACTGCAGCGCAGCTGGCTCAAGAGGTGGGAGGGAGGAAGACAGTATTCAGCTGTCCAGGCAAAGAAATAGCAGGATTTTTCAACAGATCTGTTCTGTTCTTACATGGCAAATTAAGTTTATTTTCTTGTAATAATGTTCTCAGAACAGCTATATTTCTCAACATGATTTTATTAATTTGCTTGTAATTCAACCTGAAGTATACATACAACATAAAAAAAATTAGGGTTGGAAAAATCAGAGCTTGGATAACTTACATTTGGTGAAGTTAGAAACAACCAAACCCAGGAATTTAGAGGGTAATTGTGAATAATCTTAACTAAAGTTACCATGACTGCTTCTATATATAACAGCATTCTTCTCTGGTAGTTTTTTTAGTGAGCTAATTTTCATTTGCAGGTTTTAGACACTGAAATAATTAGTGAGAAACACTTTTAGAAGGAATGTGGCTACACTTCCAGGTGGAAGTACACGGGGTAGTTTTTAGTCTTCCCTCTGAAAACAGCTGTACTGGTATAAAACTTTTTTATACTAATTGTGAATTCAGATTGGAAATATATGCTGGTTTACTTATGCTATAATTAAATGTGCTAAATAGATATTGTACTAAATATACTATAACTAGGAAGATTACACTATTTCAATTATATTGACAAACTGGAAGACTCACATTTTTCTAGCACAAAAAAAGGATTAGCTTGATATATGCATTGAATGGTGGCAGCTAAGTAACTCGGGTCTGATTGCAGCAAATGCAAGGTACTGTCTTGCATTAAAAGCTACACCAAGTCATATCACTTCAGGTTTACCATGGACTAAAAGCATTCATGTGGATTGTTATCATGGCTCACTTGGTCCACAGTAACTTGTTAAGCCATGATAATTCAGTAGATTTTCAGCTTAAAGGGAAATGTTTTGGAGTACTAAAATCACAGTGTTGTAGCTGTGATAGTGTAAGGATATGTTTTGCATTGACATAAGACCTAACAAAATAATACCATTATCTAGACGAGGCCTGCAAGACCATAGTAAACAGTGAGTACTAAATAATGGTCAGATAAATGAGGACTCCAAAGAGAATCAGTACTAGTCAGGATACAGCTGATGATCAGCCTGGAATGCATCAGTGTTCTTTGATGTCCATGTGAATCTCTCACTTTAATCCAGAGAAAGATGATTTTCGGTTGAGAAAAGTGCCCTCATTCAGGAGTGCACTTCAACACATACTTGAATTTCACTAAAAGCACTAGGATTGAAGTTTGAGCTTAAAAATAAACATGTGCTTACATGTTTTCCTGCGCGGAGTCATTGATTTAGAGACTGAAAAACATGCAAGTTAACCTCTTTTGAGAGCTGTCAAAGTAGTGTTGAAGAAAGAAATGAAATTAAAAATTAAAAAATTAAGAAAGTATTTGGGTTGTTATGTTACAAGCTGAAAGTGATAATACAAAGATATATTCAATGACAATGAAATTATATGAATTAAACCCATGGTGTTTGGTTTTTTTTAAATGATGATACACTTTGTTGACTGTTTGTGGTATTTATTGTGGTTTAAGAGAACTGGGTAAGTCTGATAAACTGTTTAATTTTGGATTGGAGGAGCTGATGGAAGCGGAGTTTTGTCAGTGCTATGAGAAGCTTACTTTCCCTATTGAACCTCACATTTAAATTATCCTGACTATCTACATTGTGTAAGTAAATAGACATGGGAAACGCAGCATCAGCTCCAAGAGTCTGCTTAGTCTTCTTGTTAGAGGTATAATGTGCTAGCATGCATTCGTATGTAGGGTGAACACTTACAGTCAATTACGCTCAATTTATTAGATTAGGTATGCAGAGGAATGGGTAATAGCAGAGTCATATGGCAGTGGAGGTTTACCATCTGCTATCTGCCTTTAGCAATGGACCAGTTCTCACTGTGGACAACAAAAAGGAGTAGTGAAAAAGTGAATGGGATAGATATATGCTTTTAAATTCCCAGCTGGGAATTTCATTCAGAATTCTCAGTTTATGATTCATCGAATCATAGAATTGTTTAGGTTGGAAAAGACCTATAAGAGCATTGAGTCCAACTACCTAGCACGGGCAAGTCCACCACTAAACCACATCCCTAAGTGCCACATTGCACCATTTTGTAAAGAAGCTGAATTATTTTTCAGTATTTTACAGCTGAAAAGATTTTCTAGCAGGCTTTTATTAATTGCATTTAATAATCTTCCGTAAGAAGCCTGTGCAGAACATGCCAAAAGCTATTCAGCCCACAGTTTAAGAATATAGATCCATGTAATGCAATTGACAACAGTAGAACTGTGTGGAGTTGATTTTGGCTTTGCAACTATTCATGTGTATACACTGAGATTTTTGGATTGAAAAAATTTATCTGTGCATAAATAACAGCCCCCTGAAACAGAGCTGAGGAGAAGACATATGTGATGTCGGACTCTCAAGCAGCAGAAGTTAGGCATCTAAATCTGAAACTGGGGCACTAAAACCTTCTATTCAGAAATCTCATTCAACTATTTGTTGACGAGGGAGACTGCTGGCACCCTGGGTTAGGTGTGGTTCCTCAAGAACCAAAATGCTACTTCTCTGCAACCACAGCACCTCATTTTTCAAAAAAGGTACAAGTTAGTGTGATGTCAAACCTACCACAAAGCCTCATCTGCTTTTAGGAACCAGTGGAGAAATACTTCCATGTACTTCCCCAATGGCCATCTGCCGTTACGCTCTAATTCCACATTATGCAATCAATAGCCTAGGACTTCCCACAAAATTCAGTAAAAGCAACAACTTTCTTGTAAAACTTGTTTTGCACTTTTAAAAGATGAATCTTAGCCTGAGGGCTATTAGCTATTTTGGCCATGGCCTCTGCACTCTTGCTGAGCTGATGCAAAGGAACCAGAGCTACCTAAAACAGAAGAGGAGGGGAAAGGACCACTCTTGACATAGCCATTAGGGTGTACTTCTGGCAGACTGAGATCTCTGTCTTCATCAACAACCGAACCAAAACCTGTGGTGCTTTCTCCTCAACCACGCTCGCTGAGTGCCAGGCTGCAAAGCTGCCTCCTCCCACCTAGAGGCACAGGGTGGGCAGGAGGGAGGGCTGACCCACCTCACTGCCAGTCAGAGCCAGACACTCAAGAGAGGATGTGGCTGGGAAACCACTTATGAAGGGGAAAGTATATAGACCACCAGCACCCTGGACTCTATTTTCTGTAAATAGCTCTCCAAGGGAAAGAAAAGAGTTACGAGTCCTTAACAAATGGGAGCAACAAGAAAAGCTATTTTCCTTTATTCATGAATTATATGTATTGTCTACATGTTCAAAACAGAAATTCTTTCTGTGGTGGGTTTTTGTTTGTTTTTTTAAAACCTGCATATATGAAATTTACCTTCTCAAATCTCAGGCCTTTCTGCCTCTATGCTGCAATCAGCAAGGTTTGATTTATTTACAGAAACATTCAGTTCTGGGTAATTTTTTGAGAGCTTGTGAGATCTGTGACATAACAAAATAAATGTAGCATTGGTACATCCTGCACTGACTTACACTGCATCTGTTTTGGGAGACTGACTTCCTAGGACCAGCTGATATCCCTTATTCCTCCTGCCTGGGTATCACTTTGCTGGGGATTGGTATGGGGTGGGGAGAAGTTGTTTAAAAAAACAGTCCCTGACCTTTTTAGCAGCAAACAACTGCTGATGAAGCAAGCAAACAAACGAATTAATTTCTGGAATTTTTATGAGAGGAATTTTGGATTGGGACTGTGTTTGCCATCTCCTTTTCCTACTGCCACTACTCCGAGAGCTTATAAACTAGATTCTCAGACTCTTACATTTTGCAATTCCTGTTTCTGACCTCCATTACAAATCCCACACATTTAGAAGCACACACTAGAGTACTCTAGTTATCTAGAGACTCTAAAATTTTAATATTAACAGCTGAAGTTAATTAACGGTAAACCTGAAGATAATTAACAGTAAACCGAACCGTCTTTACCCTTTAAAACTCTTATTATTGTACAAAAGAAAAAGAACACTTTTTTAATCAACAAAATAGGTGAGTTCATCCAGAAAAAATGGATATGAGTTAAAGTATTTTGTAAACGTGTTTGATAAACTGACATACTAAAAGATTTTGCATGTCCTGTGCTTTTAACTTGATAATCTCTAGCCCATCTGTAAGCAAAGGTAAATTAATTCTTCAAAACTCAAAACAATAGAATTAAATCCCCGGTAATACATTCATCTGCAGGTGTGTGTGCGCATAAAATATAAGATTATATTATTTCATGTGCATTTCTGCGCTTTTTTCCAAATATTTTGTGTTTGTGTTCACATTACTCTAGTGTAATTTCAGAACGAAGATTTATTTGCTGTTGTATCAATGCCATGGGAAGTTCTCAAATTGCCAGAACCATCATTCCCTCCATCTGACATCAACAACATGTATATTGTGACAGTTTGGTGAATTTGGTATCTCTTTACCATAAAAATGGACCTAGGTTCAGGGACTTAATGACTGAACTTTCCCATTTTTAGCCATTTTTCTACAGGAACAAGCCTTTCGTGATCATGCTTCCAATTGCTGTATTTGTCTACCTGTGAGTCCTCCCTGTTCCTCAGTAGCTCAGGACATACTGGCCAATGCAACTTCACAGATATACAGAGGGCTCAAAAATAATGCTTGTACACATCGTTACAATATAGAGAGACTCTAGTAATTACCTTCTGAAACTGCTGTGTGAGCTCATACTTTACAATACACTAGAGTTTACCTGGGAAAGGCTAGAGGAAGCAGAGACAAGGAGCAGGACCCTCCAGCAGCAGGAAAACCACCCGAGTTGGTCATGCATATGACAAATATGCAGGAAATCAAGTTCCCCTGGTTCTGGTGCTCCTTGAGTGGCCTGTAGGTGTACCTGCTGCTCTTTCTCATCCCAGTAACACTGTTTAGAAACCAGTGCCTATCAAACAGGATTAAATACTGGACTATCTGGTCTGCCTTCATTTAGCTGCTGTTGGTGGCTATGGCCAGTGATCGCATTTCTAGGGCATAACTTAGTCATGGCATTTCCTTTCTATGTGTTTCTGTCCTGGACTTCTCCATGTGATACTTTGGTCTTGCAGAAAGCGGAGCAGAAAGATGTTTACTAGTGGGTGTAGTATAAATTCACTGGAGTAACCTAGCTGATAATACTTGGGTTTACGTCCTTGAACTTGCTTTGATTGTGGACTGAGAACAACAGAAAGTATTATGTTGTGTGTGTTTATAGGCTGTTAAATCAATATGCTGCTGGAGGGGAATCTTCCACATCATTTATAGATAATGGTGAGAGATGTGCTCTCAGCAGCGCTGCTGTACATGCAAAGTGCCTCCATTGACTTCTGCAGTGTTATACATTTTGCTGCATGATTAATTTAACTCGCTCCCCCTCATGAACTGTCCACAATGAGAATTACTGCTCAAACCAGAGAGTTAGCTGTTGCAAAGAACTGCCACCCCAGAGCAGCCCTTCCAAAGAATCAATGTACTAAAATGCATCTAAATGTTAATTTGGAAACAAAAGAAACAATGAAAATTGGGAGGGTATGATAGGAACATCAGATAGCTTCTGAACCATAGGCGTCTACAGCAGACTGTCTAGGAACATATGCTCTGTGCTGATACAAAACGTTTATTTGCACTCCTGGTGTTTCACAATGCATCAGGTTTCAAATCCATCACAGGTCTCCTTCCTTAGTTTTGTACTTTGATGTTCAGCACTGAAAATGTCAAGTCCTGTACTCCACATACGTCTAACTTTCTGACCCTGAGCTTTTATTATTATGGCAAATTATGGCCTACAGATGAACTCTCCTGAAAAGTCATCATGGAGCTGATGCAAGAAATTAAAGATGTCGAAAGCATGCGTGTGAGCACGCATACTGCATCATTACTTCAGCAGTGAACAGAAGGAGGAAGTATGGGTGACCACAAATAGCAAAAAAATCCCAGTCAGGATAATGAGCAAATAATGACAAAAAGATACCAGACTTGCAAAATCCAAAAAAGTTTGAAACAGTAACAACATATTCATTAATTACTCAGATGTTTTGGTGAATGGAATAAAAATGTATTTCAGTAGATGAATGATAGAGGTATTTAGCTGAAAGTTATCAAAAGTATTTGTCTTACGGAGCAGTTTTCCCAAAGTAAGAAGCTTTCTAAGTGTGTCCATTTTTACCCCCAGTACCAGCTGCTGTTGCCCAGATTTGCTTATCTCCCAATTCTCCTTGAAAATACCAAATCATTACCTGATTACTAATTTTTTTTTGTTTAACAGAGATTTCTAATTAATTGGAAGCTGATTAACAAAACTGTTAATAAATGTTGAGTTCTGGCAAATCGTCTTATTAAATCTTTCTGTGTCAGTGAGTATAATGAATAAACCGAACTGAAAGTTGGACAGCTTCAGGTTTTACTGTCAACTCAGCAAGACGCATTCCTTTCCATTGTACCTGAAGTTGTAAGTTATTCCCACTTTTCTGACGTAGTAGCTACACTGAGCATGTCTAAATGTCAGTCAGTATGTTTTCCTAATATAAGCCAAATTTTTAGCCTTCTGATGAGTGGGAATTATCCAGATCTTGGAACTCCTATACGTGAGCTTTTGAACAAAGATTGTTTTAATTGGTGTGTAGCCAACCACCCATTTCAGCAATCTCTGCCCAAACACTAATGCTCATTTCCTCATAGCAAGTCCTTTTGTAATCGAAGTTATTTTGACAGAATAGAGTGAGGCTCCTTGTTGATCTAGTGACCAAATAAACCACAACAAATGACGAGCTGTGAAACACCAGCAGCAGTGCTCTCTCCTCCAGGATTTTCTTCCAACATTAAAAGACTTTTTGCAGCACAAAGAAAACAAGCCTGTAAGACTATGTGTCATCTCATCACCTGGTCCCTTTGTAGTACTGCTTCAAGTTGCAGAACCTGTTAACTGTAAGGTCTCCACATGTTGAGCGGCTGTGCAGGTCTGCTCAGGCAGAATCAAAAGGCCACTCTGCACAGGCAATGACTGGAAAATTCAAGAGTCTCCAGCTGCAGCAGTGCCAGCTTCCCAAAACTCTACGTGCAATACATGTGGAAGCCCAGCCCAGGTGCCCACAGGTCAAAGACCTCATGCAGGAGGCCAGGCAGCATAGGCAATGGCAGAGGCAGCTTCTGTGCCACGAGTGCTGGCATTCGGTGTGGTCTGTAGCCCAGAGAGAACATGCACAGGAGCCCAGGGGAGCAGCCAGTGTGCAGGACTGACAGCAGAAAGGCAGTGCCACCTCTCAGGCTGCAACTTCTTACTTGTGTCCCCACTGTGCTCCTCAAGACCCTATGTCTGAAACGGGCACTGTGCTTGTTTCCTACCAGCAGCTGGGTGTAATAGTTTCTTATCTTCCCAATATCCATTCCCATTCTTACCCATTAGGTATTAGGCATCCCACATTTTCCTCTAATCTGAAGACTGGTTTTCCAGTATTTACAAATATACCCTAGCAAGAGGTTAAATACTCCTTGCTTAATAAAATGTGTTTATGCAGAACTACTTGATCACTCAAGAACACCCTTAATAGACAACCCCAATGATGTTGACACTGTCCATTAAGGTCCACCTTCCTCTTGATCTGCTTTATGTTTTATAATTTCTTCATCGTAATTAGCATCTTTTGCTGGCAGGGCTAGCACCCATAGCTCAGCAGAACTGCACTTGGCTGTTTCATCCCTGGTTCTGACTCATAAAGGTTGTCTGGGAAAGTTTGTAAACATGAGAAATTGCCATTAAAAGTAAGGATCATATTATCAGTCTTACAAATCAAGGAAGTTCTTGCTGGGTTAGGATGAATAACAAAGGCCATAGAGGTATATTTAGAAAGTAAATGTGTACCTGTGATGAGCTACATACATTTCACAAGCAGCAGAACTGAGAAGTTTGTGAAGGAACCAGTTCTCATAGGACTCCACCCAGACAAAGACAGCAAATAAGCAGCAACATATGATGAACCAGTTAAATGAAATGAAGGTATACACACCCAGCCCGGGTTACTTTCAGGATTTAAATGGTAATACATAACCTAAATTGTTAAATGGGTTTATAGCACTGTGAAATACAAATCTAGCTAGAAAAGCATGTTCTTTTTGAGACAGGCTTATTTTCTGAGACATGGGTGCATGTCTCATATAGACAAACACCCCATACAATAGCAATGAAGTGTAAATTTATTTTTTAATTTTAATTCCTTACAGCGCCTCCTTGTCTGCCTCTTTCCTCTTTTGTTTTCTTCTTGTACATTTTGATTGCCGATCTCCCTTTTCCACATTTTGCTTCTTTCTGCTCTTTCCTTTTGATGTTCTGGATAGTAGTGCTAGAAAGAAAGAAGAAAAGAAAAAATACAAAAAGGGAAAAAACCACCAAACCCTGGCCCTGCTTCTGTTATCTGGCACTAATGATGGCCATAAGGAGCAAATGTCTCGCGTTCCTGTTATTGCCAACAGCCCTGCTGCTGCCAGGCAGCTGCGTGGAAGAGGCTGATAGGAGCAGCCCCTCTTACACTTATTATAGCAGAATTGCAAGCAAGGGTACCTGAGTGGTACAGCCAGGGAAGCTGCTACCAATGCCAGCGAGAGGCCAAAAATGCGCTAGCAGAGACAAACCTTGAGTGACGGTTGTAAACATGGTTATCATAGTTAAAACATGGTAAATAATGCATGGCAGGTATTCGCATGTTTCCCGTGCTGGCAGAGGCAGGCTGCATTTGTTAACCCTCAAGTCACACCACTGACCTCCTTTTTCCTAAGTATCCGAAGGAGGAACAGATAGCTGGATGTGCGGTAATTAGATGCTGGGTTACCACTAACGTCGTTATTCTGGTCCGTTTTACTGTGACACGTGCTGGGGTAGTTACTCCATGCATTTTTAACAGATTATTTCTAGTCCATGTAGATTCGTAAAAGCACATACAGCACGGACAAACATTTTCTTTAAAATAAGCTAATTCGGTACTTAATTGCTGAGGTAGGAATATCATTGTTTTCCCCGATCGGAAATCAAAATTCCCGGAAAGCCTCATCTCTCACTGTCAGCACCAAAGGAAAATCGCAGCATTGTTGTTCCAGGGATTGCACCTTTTCAGTGGCTGAACCGCCCGCCCCAGGCGGTGTCTGGCTGCGCAGGGGCACGCAGCGGGGCCGGGCTGCCTGAACTGCTCCGGGTTCAGGCTGTGCCGTTTGTTCCCCTATTAGATGATAGCGTTTTGGCAGGCTGGTGCAGTTTTTGCCTAGTCAGCTTTATCCCTGTATATAGAGCCCCGTATAGCCCCTGCACGTTGATCTCTCAACGATCTGGGTTTTGCTTATGTGCAAAAAAAAATGGGATAAAAATCTTAGAAATTACTTTAAAAGTTCACACGGTCAACATGCTGTTCCAGTGATACCACTTCAATATTTTATTTTCGTTATGTTCTTCTTCTCCACCAAGCTGTTCGTAGTCTTTTCGGTCTAATGTTTTTGTTACTTTTTAATTATTATTTATTTATTTCCCCCCCCCGCCCCCGAGCCGTGCACAATGAAACACGATTCAGAGTTCACTTTGCTAATCACCCCCCCTTTGACCAAGAAATGCTTTACGGCGGCTACATCCAGCTTGGTGGTATCAGATTTCAGTGTGAAAAGTGCTGCATTCCTGACTGCCCTGCCTTCCCTTCTTGTTTGATTTTGCCTGGTAAAATAAATCGAATATTTGGAACAACTAATCTCATTCAGAAAAAGAAAAAAAAAGCACACAGGGAAAAAGTATACATACATACAAAAAAAAAAAAGAAATTCAGCTATTTTTTCCCCCCATGTTTAATTCCACTTTTCCATCCACTGTATTTTCATTCTTTTTTTGTTGCTGCCCTACACTAATTTTTTTTCTACCTCTGATTTACTTCAGGTTTTATTCTACTTCTTGACTTCTGGTTTTAGCTGAAGAAAGCACTTCTCTAGATCTCTGAAATTCACAAAAAATATCTTTCTGTATTAAAAAAAAGTTACTTTGAAAGACAGCTGTAACTTCCACCTTCTGCTTCTTGCTGTAGTTCATGACAGAACTAGCTCATGCTGGGAACGCTGCTTGAGGCATTTCAGAATCTTAAAAGCACTCTGGGGTTTTATATGTAATTTTTTGGGTTTCTTTTATAATGTATAGATAAGACCTGCATGTTTTTATTTTTCTCTTTCATTTTAACTGTTTCAAATGTTCCTTTTTGTTGCCTTTGGTTTTGCCTGTGATTGTCTTGTCTGGAAGTTAATTTTTGGATTTAGGCACTTGGGGGGAGGAAGAGCATTTGCATCACTGTAGCTTTTTGTTTGAACGCAGTTACGCTGGCACAAAATACTGTAACGTGACAAAAATGTTGTCTAATTCTTAGAAGAAAATGGACTTTAAAACAATATTTGCTGTGAACTCCTAACATATCTTTGAAAATATAAGGGCCTTTTTGTAGACAGTGTTTTGTTTTGCATGCAGTTAAATATCTGTGAGCTGTTTGGTTTGTTTGTTTGTTTCTTGGGTTTTGTTTGTTTTTTTTTTTTTCCTTGGAAGGTTAGGCTTCTTTTACATTTTTAAAGGCTGTCTTTTTATTATCTTCTTGAACAGTATCTTTTTCTCTGCTTCTGTTATTTTTTCCTTAAATAGCCTCACTCACTTCAGAGACACAATTAAGACCCTGAAGACCTTCAGAAAAAGGAGGTCTTTAAATGAATTATTCTGAATATTATAATAGTTTTTTAAAAAAAGGTTTGCATTTCTAAGCATCCCTCCTGGTCTTTAAAAACTGAAACTGGCATCTGTGTTGGCTTGAATTTAAATGGTCCCTACAGGCTGTTTAACTCAAAGAGTTATTTTATTCATTTGGTTGTTTCTTATTTCTTCCCGTAGGCTAACTACAAACGTAGCTCTTATATTTGTTTACTTGCCTCACTTTGTTAAAAGATTATGTCTTCACCAGTGCTTACGAATTTATTAGTGCTTAAAATGCACTTAAATTGTTGAACTGTTTGCCTTTATCACCCTATTTTACCTGAAGCATTTTTTGCTGTGATTGTTCCCCGTGTATCCTTAACAATGAGCTCTCTTAATGTAGAAATGTAGAGTTAGCTGAGCAGAGGATGTAGGGAAGTGTCAAACATTATTTGTCTAGCTTTATTTGCTCCTATTAATATATCCTTCATTTGTATCGCCTGCGGTCAACATTTTCAAATACAAGAGATTATAACTGGGTACCTTACCTCCACATCTATTAAAAAGTATCACCAACACTTTAACAGGGACAAACCTCTCTCTCAGGCTGTGTTTCCTCCTGTCCTCTTTGTTTCTGTCATGCTCAAGCCAGTGCACTATTCCTTTGGTGCAACTGAAGGATATGCTACATTCCCCAGCTGAGCCCTAAGAAGCTCCTGGTTTATCTGCCCCCTTCCCTCTTGCTGTTTGCTTCTCCCGGGCAACTCATTGTCCCCACAGGGGTTCTGAGGCAGACTTTTGAAGGGTTGTTTTGTAACAGAATTGCCTGAAAAGACAGAAGCTAAAGAAGAGGGAGATGGGGTGCAGGGTAAGATGAGAGGGGTTGCTTTTGTTCCGTGTCACTGAACTGCACCTTCCTCTGTCAGACATCAATAGCCTGACCTCCAGAGAGTGATGTCTGCCTCTTCTAAAACATCTTCTTGGATCCTATACCTGTAGTTATAGTGGCCAGAGAGGGAGAATGGGTGGAATATCACCAGAAGTGTTGGAAATCCCAGGATGAGCCTTTGCCCTGAGTCAGCAGCACCCATCAGACTGCCCTCTCCCACGGTGGTCCTCAGCTGGTGGCACACAGCTACAGGGGCAGCTTTTTCCACTTGGGGCAGTTTCACAGGGTCATCGTGTGTTTCTAATGCATTTGAAACATGCTTCAAAATCTCCTAATCCCTGTTTCCAAGCTGATCAGCCTTTGATGTTTATAACATGGCTCTGTTCTGCTCAGCTGTAAAGTAGCTGATCATTTTATAACCGTTAACAAATATAAGAGATAAGCAGTGGAAACATAAAGATCAGAATCTGGCTCAACCTTTTTCCTTTCTGGCAATAAAGAACAGCATTTGAGGGGATTTGTTTGGTTTCAGTTTTTATTAAATATATATTTCATCTGTGATAATGAAGAACGGGGAAAAATGGATTTTATATTTGTGCCAACATGGGCAGGTTTCAAGTATTTCTGGTGGAATGAGTCTTGGACTAGATCCTAAGAAAAATCTCTGCATAAAGGTAACAGTCCCTGCAGCCAGATTGTTACTGGTGGCAGTGGAGGTCCTGAAGGTTGGTGAGAGTAACTTCTGTGCACTGGTAAATACACAAATATCGTCATATTCATAATAGGCCACCCATTTCCCATTTGTATGTGAGCAAAGATACATGATAGGGACAAAGAAACCTGAATACAAATTGCTAAGGGGAAGATTGTGGGGTCTTCACTTTAAATTCTTGAAGCAAAATGTAAACTCATCAAAAAGCCAGGATTGTTTTGACTGTCTGAAGAGATACTAGGCACTTCTAAAATGCTGTAAAAGATACAGACCTACAGAGAAAGGCAACAGAATCTATTAGAAGAAAGTGTGAGGCATCTGGAAAGGATCTCACAAGGCAGAGGTGGCACAAAGCCTCATCCAGGTCCTGAGGGCAGCACAGGACTCTTCGTAGCCCAAGACACACTTGAGGCTCAGTTTATTCCCTGTCTTCAACTAGAGGCGAATTGTATCTGCATTATAAGTAATTGTTTTGCACTTCATGGTAAGTTCTCTTAAGTTACCAAGTGTTTGCTTCTTATGTTATAGCAAAGTCATGTAGATAAGCTGCTGCCATCACTTTTCCCCCAGTTTAGCAGGTAAAATCTTGGTTTTTTAAATTCTAGTTTAAACATATCTTTATTCCACCCTCATCACTTGGACCATACCACGTCTGCTTTTGTGCCTCTCCGTTATTTCCATTTTCCCACCACCTCAAAAATACTACTTGTTTCGGTCCTGTGTTGGTTGAGATTTAATCTGTCTAAATTTTCTTACATCCTTTCAATCTGCTCACCTTCTTGGCCTCTGCTTTGTCAGGTGGTATCATCTTTCATTGCACATAACACCTTTCTGCTTTTTCTTTTGATCATCAGTGGCATCAAAGGATACCAGACCCCCCCCCCCAAAAAAAAAAAAAGGGCCACCAAGTTAATTTATTTAAATCCTTGCTTAAAGCCTCTCCCAGGAAACATAAATAGCTAGTAAGTAGGCAGTTAGGTGTTATTACTTGTATCATAACCATCTACTTCTGTCTGTTTATACTTAATTTAGAGGCACTTTGTATTTTTCCTCACTGGACATCTTTTAACTTTTCCATAGAATCATAGAATCATTTAGGTTGGAAAAGACCTCTGAGATCATCAAGTCCAACCATTAACCCAGGACTTCCAAGTCCACCACTAAACCATGTCCCTAAGCACCACATTTATGTATTTTTTAAGCACCTCCAGGGACAGCGATTCCACCACCTCCCTGGGTAGCCTGGTCCAATGCTTGACCACCCGTTCATTGAAGAAATTTTTTCCTAATATCCAATGTAAACCTCCCCTGGTGTAACAAATTGAGGCCATTTCCTCTTGTCCTACCACTTGTTATCTAGGAGAAGAGACCTACCCCCACCTGCTTACAGCCTCCTTTCAGGTAGTTGTAGAGAGCAATGAGGTCCCCCCTGAGCAACCTTGAGACTTCTCCCAGCTGCCTGTAGAATGTTTCAACTGTCTCTTCAACCTGGTTAGGTGGTCTGTAACAGTCTTCCACCAGGGTATCAGCATTATTGGCCCTCCCCAATCCTTACCCATAAACACTCAATCCTATTGTCACCATCATTAAGCTCTAGGCAGTCAAAACTCAGTCCCTAACACACAGAGCTACCCCACTGCCTCTCCTTCATAGCCTATCCCTTCTGAAGAGTTTGTAGCCACCCATGGCAGCACTCTAGTCATGCGAGTCACCCCACCATGTTTCCATGATGGTGACTATGTCATAGTCTTCCTGCTGCATGAGGGCTTCCAGCTCCTCTTTGTTGCCCATGCTTTGGGCATTGGCACAGATGCACTTCAGCTGCACTATTGATCTCACCTCCAACCCAGGCATGCCACCCTTGGGTGCATCTCTAAAGAGCTCAGTTTTATTCCCTTCCGCCTCTGAATCTACCTTAAAGCTCTCTCAATGAGCCCTGCTAACTCCTGACCTAGGATCCTTTTCCCCCTTGAGACAGGTGAACCCCATCTGTTGCCAGCAGGCCTGGTGCTGTGTAAATTGACCGATGATCAAAAAAAGTGAAATTTAGCCATTGACACCAGGCCCAGAGCCAGGTACTGATCTGTGAGATCTTCCGATTATGTGCCTCATCGTTCCCTGCAACTGGCAGGATAGAAGAAAACACTACTTGTGCTCCTGATCCCCTCAACCAGTCACCCCAAGGCCCTGAGGTCTCTCTTGATTGCCCTCAGACTTCTTGTCACTTGGACTTCATGATTGCCCACTTGCAAGACCAGTAATGGGGGCAGTACTCAGAGGGCCGTGCCAGGCAAGGGACTTTTCTAGTAACATCCTTTGCTCGAGCCCCAGGGAGGCAGCAGGCTTCCCTATTGTTGGGCTGGGTCCGGTCAGCATATCGGGCCCTCTGTTCCTCTGAGAATGGAGTTGCTGATGACAACCACCTTTTTTTCTTCTTAGCAGAGGTGTTCATCACGTGTGGGTTGACCAACTCTCCCCAAGTAACTCCACCGACCTGTACAGACTTTTGTCTACATCAGAGATTTCCTGGCTGCCATGTTCCAGAGCCCCATACCTATGGTATGGGGGTACCTGGGAAGGTGAAGGAGGTCGTAGGGTGATTCACCTGCTACCCCAAGCCAGGGACCTGTTTCCATTCCTCCCTGGCACTTAGGACCCCTCCTTGTGCCTGGTGGCAAGTAGGTAGGGGAGCCTCCACTTCTTATGATGTGTCCATCTGGTGCATTCGCCCCAGCGATGGCAGGGAGCGGCTCCACCAGCCTATCTCCCTCTCACGCTCCCTGACACTCCTTAACCTCTCTGCTTCCCCTTCCAGCTCTGCCACCAGGCTGAGCAGATGGCCCACCTGGTCGCACCTCACACAGGTGTTATCTCTGCTGCCCTCCGCTAGCAGTGACAGGCTCCGGCACTCCCTGCGGCTGTGACCCAGCCAGCTGTGTGTTCACCTGGGCGCTCTGTCAGGGTCGCCACGTGCCTTCTGGCGCTGCCTTTTGGCCAAGTGGAAACCATGGCTAGGTTTCTTCTCAGGGGGCAATGAGCACTATTGGAGCTGGCCTCTTGGAGCCGTCAGGGGGTCAGCACCCACACTCGCCCCTCCTGACTGCTGCACTGTGCCCCCCGGGGGCTGCGTTTGTACGTGTGGGGGTTGAGCCGCCCACGCTCCCAGGCCCCCCACGCTGAGCCAGACCTGCCACCTGGCAGGGCCTCAGCGCCTCCCGCTGCAGGGGGGAGGCAGGGGAACCCCCCCTCTGCCTGCGCTTCTTGGTTGTGCCAGCTCTCAGAAAGCTCCTTATGGTCCCTCGGCCAGATCCTCCATGCTGCAGCACCTCTGCCGGAGTAGCGAGCCTCAGAGACTTCCAATTTTTTGATGCATTTTTGCATGAATTAATTAAATTACAAGTCCGTGTCAGATGTTGAGTGGGTGTTGTTTGTTGGGTTTTGGGTTTCGCTTTGGGGTTTTTTTTTACAAAAAAAGGTCAGTTAATTCATGGTATTTAGTCCATTTGTAGGGAGAAGTGTACCCTCTGTAGTTCTAGTCAAGACTACAAATACTTGGGTTTCAGTCCTGATTTGTCTGTGCTGCTAAAGGATAGTATGTACAAAATACTTATTTTCAGGCCAGCTAAAGCAAACTATAAACATCTGCTTTAAAAAAAGGATATTTTTTAGAGTATCCTACCCTGCTCCCTCCACAAAGATCCTCCTCCCTCCACCCCCCCCCCCACCCCCCAGCCTCCAGCCACTAAAAGTTATGTTGGGCAGCAAAAGCAGGAACAAACAGAAGGGTCATTCTCCTTCCTTCCCTTTTCTGGTCCCTTCAGTTCATGTTGAAGCTGATGAGCTGAAAGCTTTTTGATTTGATGGATTTCCAGTGAACTGGAGAAGCAGAGGTGTGGATGCACTTGCTGTTTTGCTGCTTCTGCTGTTGGAGTAATAATATCCAACAGAAGGGAAAGAAAAACATATGGAATAGTACCATCTTAAATGACTGGGAAAAAAATGCTCGAAGGCTACAGCCGTAAAAAGAAGGGCCTATTACAAAATGAAGTCATGCTGAAAATCAGTCATGTTTGACCTGCTATGAGGTTACAATATGAGATCAATCATCATCAGAGTAATACTAAAATTAAAGTTCCCCATCTCTTCCAAGAATGTATCTTGAAATAGCTGGGTTCATTATGACAGTTTAATTGCACACCTTTAGGAAAGCTAAAAAGAAACATTAGCTTTAGAGAACAGAGTAGACACATTACTTAGGGCAGGGATCAACATCTTTTTATGTATACTTGGTGCACGTGGTGAAACAGAGTCACCACTCATAAGCGGAGCCTTTAGACACCACTGTAGCACAACCAGACAATAATAGATATAGTTTTGCCAGTCTTTTAATAGCAGATTCAGCTAAAATGGCAATCACTTTAGCTGATGTAATAATCCTAGCCACAGAATCATCCTTGCCTTTTTGCAAAACCGATCCTCCTCCAATGATGCTATCAGGAAAGCATATGTTGATCCTTGTATGCATCCTCTTAACCAATCCTCATATGTATATTCATAACCAGCAGTGAGTGATTCAGGAATCGATTCAGCAAGCTGGTAAAGACGCCTGCTGCCAACAGCAGGGCTGTGTTGGCAGCTGCCTAAGCCATCCCAAGCTGCTGCCTGGGGGCTGATAGGAAGCAGACACCTTGCAAGGGGAAGCTCTGACCTCTGAGCTCCATGTGAGCTGGGCCCTTCCTTCCAGCGGTGCCAGGACTTTTCTTGCAGCCTGTACTTAGATGAAGTATCAATGGCTTTCATCGATACCGGGTTGTCTCAAGATCAGGTTTCACAAGGCAGCTGAGCTGATCAAAAAGTTTGCTGCTGCGGAAAGAGGCAGGGCCTGACCCTCATCTGTCCCGGGTTGATGCTGCTTTCCCTCCTCCTAAACTGTGGGATTTGCCTTATCCCATCTCCCCAGAGGCTGCAAGGCAATGAACACAGCCCAAGCACAAAGGAGTAGCACCCAGCAGTGAGAGCAGGGGGGGAGGGAAGGGCCAGGGCTGCTGCTTTTGATGTCACTGCAGACCAAACATCAGCCTTTGCCACCCTGTACTGTAAACAGATCTCTGAACTTCCAGTGCGAGGTCATAAAATGCATTAAATTGTGCTATGTTTAAGCATTACATACTAAGACATTACAGCACCTGCAACTTTTCTTGCACTTCAGTAAGGGGTAGGACAAAGTGTTTTGCCAAGTGTAAGTTATTGATCTTAGGTTTTCATACTGTCCCTTTCAGACAAGAAAATAATTATACAATTATTCAGATGAAAAAAATAGGGAACAGACAGATGAAGCAAATAGTCAAGAGATTTCAGCAAACAGTAAAACTAAGGCTCTGGCTGTCCGGCCTCCCCACTGTCCTCTCCATGTCATCCCATTTGGCTTTGAACTCGTGAATACATTTTGCTCATCCTCCTGGAGCATTTCACTAATTGATGAAAGATTAAAATATAATTCACAATGACATTCACCACTGAAGTCTGCCTTAACAAGATGCAATAAGCTGAAACCATGGAGAAAAGGGAAAAAATGCTTTCAGAAAAAATGAATTGCAGAATTTTATAAGTAG
This sequence comes from Falco rusticolus, assembly GCF_015220075.1. Taxonomy (NCBI): domain Eukaryota; kingdom Metazoa; phylum Chordata; class Aves; order Falconiformes; family Falconidae; genus Falco; species Falco rusticolus. Next base: position 106,172,611 of record NC_051188.1, on the reverse strand, counting down.
TTTCATATATTTGCAGAGGACTACTTGCAGAATGTCCCCAAATACACCACAATTATGCAATAAGTGCCACCTGCAAATAGCAATGGCATTATTAATTTGCCATCAGGTTAACAGTACTAGACTTCCAGTTATGGGCTACTTCTACTGAGCAAATACTTTTCATTGGTTCTCTGGGAGGTCATTTAAAACTGGTTTCATTGTAAACAGTTACACAACACATTACAAAGGTTGTTATCAGTAAAAGTATGTATTCCTTACACTGTCAGCATTTTTTCCTGACCTAATGTAATTACAAAGCACCATTGAAACCAACCTAGCCTGTTTATAAAGTAGGAAGGAAAATTACATAACCCTACCTAAAAAACAAAACCACAAAAAAAACCCTTTACAAGTGAAACTTTTACAGATTTTACAGCAGTGTGATTTTAAATGATCCAGCAACTAGAAATGCATCCAAGTCAACCTGGATCACAAAATGGAGCTCTCCGTTACAACAAGACGCTGTTTAAGTGCACTGAGCAGGGAAGAAAAATCTCAGCAAAAGACACCTGCACTTTTGAGAGGGCTTCTCTTTGGGTCAGCAAGTAATGTCCATTGCTATCTCAAGCAGTCACGTCATACACTCCATTCCAGAAACTGCTAAAGTTCTGTACTGAACGTTGTTAGACCTTTATTTTTGAACCCGTGGGGGAAGGCTCCTCCAGAACTTCTAACTTGGACAATCAGAAACTTTACCCTGGAAAAAAAATGTGGGTTCCCTGGGCCAAAGTCCCTGCCTTACCCAGCAGGTGTGGTCATGGGGAGGGAAGCAATAAGGAAAAAAGGCTGGTTTATGTTGCACTTGCCAGTGTATCAGTCAGCTGGACCTACTCTGACGGTACATGATCAGTACCCAAGGTAAGGGAAATGGAGGGCAACATAATGAAGTGGAAGAAACATGGGGCCAAGAGTATGACTATTTTACTCACAGTTTGCTATTTAGACAGTCACATCTGCTTGTGCAGTATCCCCTTGACACGCTACATAATTTCAAGCAGGGACACCTATAAGTGACTCACAACAGCAATTTCAGCATTCTCAGGCTCCTAGGCACTACTAGGCAGAATTTCAGACTTTTAGGGATTGCCATGGTAAAATGTACCCTGGGTACATATCCACCCGAAAAAAAATGAAATTCAAGGAAGGGAACCTGAAGAGGTGACATTGAAGGTTAAGCAGAAGAGGCAGGAGTATATGGAAATGAGGAGGAGGAGAAGGTGGCATCCATCTCAGAAAGTTCTAGGAAACCCTATTGTGTAATACTGAAAACCAAAAACTTACGAGTACACACCCCCACACACCCCCAAATGCTGAGACACTATTAAAAAAAAAAACCAAAAACTTGATAAAAAAGTTAATGGTATTTTTGGTTTTTTAATTGTGGTTTCTGCAGGTCTTCTCCCCAGTCTATCAGCTGCAAACAGGTTCTGATATTTGTTCATTTTTAATGAAAGTTCTGTTTTTCATGACAGTAGAAGCTGATGTCTTAAAAGAAAAGACTGACCAGTACAAGGCTTCTAAACAGACTGGAGAATATTGCCATTCTTTAATGTATAGTGACAAATAGGTATTTGATGGAAGTACTGGCAGAATCTTTGTAACTGTGGGCCCCAGCACAGAGATTCTCAGCGTTATTTAACTATTCGGTCGGGAACAACAGCAGTTGGCACTGAGATACCTTGAGAAGCTTGGCTCTAAGAGCTGTTGCAATTACCCTGAAACACCTAAACTCCTGTGACCAGCAGATTTTACAGCCCTGAGCTAACTAGCCAGGCTTCCCCCGAGAAGGGGAATATCACACACCTACACAGGAAATATTTCAGAAAGCAGCCAGCTGAGCACTGTGTCTCACACTGGTAAAGAGTGAAAGGTGAAGCGTGGGACAAGGAGTGAAGTGTAGGCATCTAAGCTACTGACTCCATGGAACAAGCTGATGGACCTGAAATGGCACCTACCTACCTGTTCTTGAGGTCTATGAGCACCTCCCTTACATCAGCAACAAAGATTGGTTTGCCAGTAGCAGATGAAACGTTTTGTTTTCCCATCCTGTACTTGCACTCCCTATCTCTTATTTTTGCCCTTCTGCTTTTATTCCTCCTGCTGTCTTTTGAGCTGATGCTGTTCTTCCATCCACCGTTGGCTCGTACCCAGACCTTCAAGCACGCTAGGCACGCCTGTGGGATCTGGTCTCACTGGCAGAATAAGTGAATGCATGTCAGATGAACTGAGTGTTACTTCTAGTTGACTCCCATCTTAATGCACCTTCTTGCACTGGCTAATGGTTGTATCACAACACAGTTGTTAAGACAGCCACGAGAAATACTGCATAGCCGGCTTGTGCACTCCAGGTACAGGCTGTCCCTCACACCACTTAACAAGTATGCCTCAAGCTTGGTATGAAGGGGTAATTTCCCCTGGTTATGGAGGATCTTGCCTCAGGGGTTTCCAGATTTCATCTCAGGGAAGGCCTTTGAGCAGTTTAGTAGTGACTGGGCAATGTCAGCAGTGGCAACCAAGAGAAACTTGGATGCCCAGTAGGATAGTGGCAGCTGAGTAGCAGTTCAGAAAATGTCACTGGTGTCTTAAGTGGTAGACACAGACACCAAAGAGGCTGGTAAGTGCTAAAGCACTGTTTATAAACACATGGCACAAACAAAATAATCTGAAAGTTCATAACGCAGTCCAAGCCACCATCAGCTGCTAGTTCTGCACTATTAAAACTGATCTGAGTTAATTTTGGGATAAAGTATGAAATGCCATTGCCTCTGGCATATCTGTGATTAACTGCCTGTTTAACTGTACTCCATAAAGGGCTGGAAAAATCCCTTCCCACTACTCTTAGCTCATGAATGCTCCTGGTTTTCAGACACAGTTTCTCCTCTCCTTCACAAGTGTGGATCCTGTTCCTAGTCCTGCCTTTCGATTCTCACAAGACAATCCCTTTTTTTCTGGGCACTAGAAAAACAAACTACAAACATTCTCCTCCTATGCACAGATGCCAGCTTTTACACCTCTCTGCTTATTTATAGGTAGTTTCCAGATTGCCCTTGGCCTTTCAGTTCTCTCATGATCACTTCCAGCCTGGCAATGCAAGAATTCCCCCTCAGTGCTGAGCAACTCTGGTTGGAGAATACAACCCAAAGCAAGCATAACCCATGGTAACCCTGTGAAGAAGCACATAACTGCTGTCGTTCTCTGGCTGTAATTTTAAAGATCCATGTTAGGGGTGCAACCTCTGGATGGATGCTGGGTGTCAATGCTGTGTTCCCTCTACAAGCAGACAGCTGTAGGATTGGGAATGCAGCCCTTCTTCATAAGTGTAGCTGTGCTTCAACACAACTGTCCCATGATAAAGCTATCTTCACTCTAAAGGCCAAATTTCATGAGGCAGCCGAGAAGATGTAGTTACTGCTACAACCAACAAGCACGGGCCTGTTCTTCCAGTCCTTTCTCACAACTTCACCTCCTCTTAGCTTGTGCTTGTGCTGCTTTTGTGGCACCAGCAATGGTCAGTAATCCGTTCTGCAGGTAAACCAAGCTGATTTCCACAGCAAAGTGGAAGGAAGTAATTATTTGCTAGTCTGGTGAACTGCAGTAGCTCACTGAGTTGTGAGATTACTATCAAAGCTCTGTCAAAACTGGCACATGGGAAAGTATGCAAAACTGAAAGTGGAGAGAGGGGACTAGGGATGTGCTTTCTGTGAAATGCTGTTGCTGGCTCATACAGGCATCAGCAAATGTCACAGCTGAAATGCAGTGAAAAGAGAGAGAAAAGAGGAGAGAGGAATGTGAATGTAACCTCTTTTGGAGACAGCAAATCTTCAGATCAGCTACTAAAGAAGCACTTCCTCACCACTTCTGAACATAGCATCTATTTTTCCTCTTAAGAAAAGTTTTCTTCAATCAAGGAGTCACTGTGTTGAATATTAGCTCAGAAAAACAGTTTGCTACAGGACAGATTTGTATAGTCAATTGTGTCAATGATCCAGGCAACAGACATTGCACTTTTACTGCCACATGCATATACAATGAAAGTCTGAATACCAATAAATCTCCAATATGTAACTTATAAAAGATATGTAACATTAGTAGTCTTTATAAAGATGAATCACACAACGCACTCCTCTTCTGGGCTTTGAACTAATCAAATTATCTTGTATTATATGGATTTTGCTTCTCTTTCACAGCGTAACTATGTAGCTTTAAGTTTGGGTCAACTCAGGGGACTGGTGTTTCTTCTTTCTGCTGTTTCTGCATCTAACCGATGCAAATATTCAAGTAACCTCTGAGAGAAAATTATTCGAGGCAAATTATATTTCTAGACTTTAATATCACAGGGACACAAAGGTGTAAATTGCTGCACTCTTAAAATGCCTTTGCTAAAAATTGTCTCTCCAAAAAGGGGAGCATAGCAAGGTGTGAATTTTAGGCTGATAGCGACTGTCACTTGATTGAGGTGCTAAATGTTATTTTAACTCTGAACAAGACAGCTTGAAAAACATTAACCCAAATTGAAGATAATTAAACCTCAGCTATTGTTGGATAATTTTTCCTTTACTTCTTCTTAATTTTCCCCAGTAATGGATTGCATATAGTTGCCATTATAAAAGTTAGCAAGTGCACAAAAGCTTAATTGGAAACAGCCCAAGGTTGTTAAAGAAGAAGGCAGAACCTAGTCATCCGGTCACCCCGCGCGTGTGGATCGGTGACTTCAAGGCATCACCGGGGTGCTCTCCTCGTGGAAGCTGACGTGAGGAAGGGGGTGGCGATACCTGATACCTCGCTGGACTCCTCCTGGGGGAAGCTGGAAGGCTGCACTCCCCCGCCTCAGCGTTGTTACACTGCTCTGGGCTCTGCCAGTTGGGACATAATGTGAGAGCCTGTGCTCAACGCTTTATTATGAAATACTTAGCACTCTGTAACTTTGCCTTCTAAAATCCTTTGCTGTAATCTCCCCATGTTGATGAGACCTTAATGTAGTCTGTCTCTTGACTCTGGCAGCTATTTTCAGCATATCAGCCTGATTTGCCCTGGGCTAGTTGAACTAATGCTGATAAGGACAGCTAGCACCAAAAAGCTTAGCAGTACAGAAATGCCCGTTCTTCGCATCATGGCACAGACACCAGTATAAGCAATGCCAAAAATTATTTTGCAAAAAATGGTCGTGCAAGCTGGACCTTCCCCTTCTCACACCTCTGGATGTGGTGCTATAGCAGCTTAAACTGATTCCAGCTGATTCACAATCCTGCCCTTTCCCTGCCTGCCTCCCAGCCCCCCTTTTTTATGCCAGCTGGCACAGGCAAATAAGCAGGAAAACGGTTCAGGGAGCTCAGCTGGCTGAAAACAAAAGGTATTCATCTTTGGCCAGCCTGGCTTCCCAAACTCTCTCATCCGCTAGTGTTGTGAGCTCCAGTACAAGTACACCTGTGGGAATATTTGGGCTAGGGAGAGCAGGACTGTGGCACCTCTAGTTTAAATGACCAGCCTCCGGGCAGACTCACACCTAACGCCAGCAGCCAGCAACTAATGAACAGAAATGGTCCCAGCCTCCCACCCCACCTCCCCTCCCCTGGACAAATACCCCTGCATCCTCCCTCATGCTGGCTCTGTCCTAAATGACAGAGTAAACCAATGGACTCTGCTGATTCAGGAGAAAACGTGTCCTTGAAAATGCAGTGACTCCCTCCTACACTTAGAAATCCAGACCCCAAATCCCCAGGGTACTGTTTGCTCCTTCCCTTCATCTTTTTTCCCTATTTTGCCACCTTGCCCTTATGGAGACATGTTGTTATCAGTGTTGGGAACTGTACAGCCCTATGGGGAATTTTCCCTCAAGAATTGCAGTGGCTGAGCACAGCAGCTTCTCCAGTGCAGGACAGAAACTGAAACAGAAAAAAATCCCTGTATTCCTTGTATGCCATGGTCACATCCTGTGTGACCTGTGTTAAGGCAGCATGGGTGACTCGCATTTCATTGCTTTTGTGGGTCAAGCCTGCGAGTAACCTCACGTGATACTCTTCCACCCATCCCCTCGAAAAACCAAATCGATAGCAATTTCACTTTCTGGAAGGTCAGGCAGATAAGGAAGTGTTTCCAAATCAGGGAAAATAAATTATTCGCAGCCTGAGGTTGAAACTGGTGGATAATTTCCCTTCAAAAAGTAGAGGAAAGTTGCAGAAATAGGCAAACCATTTTATTCAGGTCCTGAAAACTTTAGTTCTGGATATACCAAACAGTGCCATCACATGATTTTGTAAACTAATTTTAAACTTCCAAATTTGTGCTTTTTGTGTAATAATTATAAAAAAGTTAACTTTTTTTAAAAAAATCATATTTTTTTTATTTCAAGCTATCTATACATTTAGGGGTTTTCATACTGAAGGTTTTCTTAATTTTAAACACATGAAATTATTTTTTTATATTTAACATAAATCTTCAGTTTCCTGAGCATGAGACGCCATTCTCCATAAAAGAAATGCTAAACAATTACCCATCTGTAGAATGTGGGTCTGGACCGCAAGCCTCTGCTCCAGTGGATATCTCTTCCTTGTTGACTGGATTTTGCCTTCACCCTGGAGCCTTTTTTGGACTTAATCCAAAATGCTGGCAGTGGTAGAAATCTGCTCAAAAAGTTTTGAACCTGACCTTTTCCTTTGTGAGTGGTCATTTTCACAGTTATCTTTTTCCCTTACTGTGTTCAGCGTTCCAGGAAGCACAGGCCACGGAGAATCCACAGTGTCACATCCTCTACTAAGTCTGGTAGCTTTATGCCTTATTAGCCAGACCAATGTTTGCAGTGGGGAAGGGGGAAGATTCTTTGCATTTTAAAAATAATAATTATGTAGGCATTGTACTCTGACATACTCTTAATTCGCAGGAGTGTGAGCAATTTTCAGGAGTGTCAACATGATCGCATCAGTGTTGCTTTTGATTTACGAGGGACCAGGAATAGGTCTGTCTAGGCTAGATGAAGTGTGGACCTCATGTTTCCTAAATGCAGTACAGTATTTATTTTAATTACTAGCTCGGATTTATGTCACAGAAGGGTGAGCATCTCCATTCTAATGACAAATCATTTTCTCTTTCTGTAATGACTGTGATTGCCTCATTATACTTTCCATGGTATATAATTTCTGTGTTGACATAAGTGGGTGTGTAGCAAAAAACCCTCACTCACCCAGTCAGCCTGGGATACTCAAGTCAGATTGCCCTCTAAAGCACAAGTCTGCAGCACATATAAAACCACAGAAGAAAGCAAAATCTTAATATTCCTTCTTTGAGGTACTGGTTCCTTTAGCGTCATATTACATGAATGGTATTTTCGTTCCTGTGTAGAAGGGAAAGACAATTCTGTTCCCTCATTAAATATGATGCTTGAGATCTCCCCACCTGAAAAGCTACACTTTATGTATAGTATCTAGCATCTTATTGGGTAGCTGTGTTTTCACTGTGTCTGTTAGATCTCCCTTTGAATTGTCGTGTCCTTACAATACACAAGCAGTACTTATCTGAACCTTCACGGAAAATGACAATGCATCTACCCTGCTTACCAAAAAAACTAATTCTGAGCTAGCAAGTAAAAGCTGCTGCTTTATTTAGTAAACAACCATTTTGAAGGATGTCCGTGCACATTCATAAATTCATAATTACAGCAGAAGTGGGGACACAACCGATTTCATCGCTAGGGATCCTTTATTGCACGTAAGGTATAATGCCTCTTTTTTAGCCAGGTGCTTAGGAAAATACCCTTATGCATAGTTACCCATTTGAGCTGATGTTTTCAACAAGGCAGAAAGAACGTCGCATTTTAAACTCTCGTCTCGTACATATGGAACGTAATCACATAAAAATGTATTCAGGCTTTATTATGGATGTCAAAAGTAACAATACGTTCCCTCTCAAAATCCATTTGGACTGTGAAATCTGTACTACATAGCTTTTGCATTTCTGTAAATATTTGGTTATGGGGATGCTTTCTTAATACAGCCAGAGCTGTGGCTGTAACAAAGCATGTATGGTAGCGATACAACTTACCCCTTTACAAGGATAAACCAAAGAAACACGTTCACGTCAGTTAAGAGCTTTGCCACTGCAGTGTATGGTAACACATGCACAGAATAAATTCCTAGAACACACTCAGTTATCGCCAAGCCTTGTTTTATCTTCTGGCAAGCGTAACTGATGGTATTGCTCCATGTGGTTACAAACCGTGCTTTTCCAGCATTGGCCGGGGCTGCCATTTTGGGTGTCACGCAGCAGCATCACGCTCCCCAAGGGAACCTGCCTGTCCCCCTTCGCAAGCGGGCTCATCTTCCTTTTGTCTCGCTTCCCAGTCTTCTTCCCATTCCAGGTCTTCCAGTCAAAAGACGTAAGCTCCGTACAGGAGAGCACACGGCATCGCAGCAGCGTTGCTATGGGGACCGGCGAAGACGAGCCCTTTGGGCGCCCACAGCCGCAGCGGGGACAGAGCTGCCGGCGGGAGCGGTGCCCCCCGCCAGCACCCCGGCCGCCGCTGCAGCTGCCACGGGCACCCCTCCCCCGCCCACACGGGGCCCCGCGCGCCCGGGCCAGCGCGCCGCGCCGTTCGTACCGCCGGGCCGGGCCGGGGCAGGCGCCGGCGAGCCCTGCCTGCAGGCGGCGCCGCCGGGACAGGCGCGGGGAGCCGCGGCGCGGGGGGGGCTCCCCCCGCCGAGGGGTGCGGGCGCACGCTGCCGCGCCGGCGGGCAGCCCCGGGGGGTCCGCGGCGGCACCGGGCGGGGCGGGGGGCGGCGGCAGGTGCCACCGCCGGGGGCGGGCGCCGCCGAGCGGCCGTCGGGGTGGGACTGGGGCGGGTGGCGGCCGGAAGTGACGGGCTGGGGCTGGACTGATTCACCTGCTGGGCGGTGCGCGCGGGGAGGTGCCCGCCGGGAGTCGGGGGGACGGAGCCGCCGGTGCCGGGTGCCCGCCGCTCGCGCCGCGCCATGGAGCCGCCGCTGGTGGTGGTGGTGTCCCTCGTGCTGCTCTGCGCCGCAGGTGGGCGGCGGGCGCAGGTGGAGGGGCGGGAGGGGGCGAGGGGGCGGCGGCGGGGGAGGGGGCGGCGGCGTTGTTGGGAGAAAGGGGGGCGGGGGCCCTTCCGCCGGTGAGCGGGGGGCGCCTTTCCCGCCGTACCTCCGCCCGCCCGTCCGCCCCTGCCCGTGTGTGCGCGGGGACAGGCGGTGGCTGGGCGGGGGGCTGCGTCTCCGCTAGCCCCTCTCCCGGGCGGGCGGCGCCGCCCGGCCCCTGCCCACCCGCGGCCGGGTAGCGGCGCCTGAGGCGAGGTGCGCGGGTGGGCGCTGGCGGCTGGGGCGCGCTGCGGGGCGGACCTGGGCTTTGTTCGCCGCCCGCCGGCGGGGCGGCCAGCGCCGCTGCCGCGGTTTGTCTGGTTCCTTCTGCCCCCCCCCGCCCCGCCTCGCTCTGCCCGCCTCCCCGCCTCCCTCCCGGGCGTCCCTCGACGTGGCTGGGGGTCGACCTGCCCCGCCGTGGGCGCTGCGTGTCTCTCCTCAGGCGGCGGCGGGGGCCGTGCGCGGCCCTGGCAGCGGTGCGGTGCCGCCCGCCCGGCGCCGCTCCCGGGTCCCGCCGGTGGATGCGCCCCGCTGCCCGGGCGCGGCTGGGCAGGGCGGCCGGAGCCGCTCCCGCTGCGGCTGGGGGAGCGTCACGTGTGAAAACCCAAGCGAACAGAGCAAAAAAAAAAAAAAAACCCACCATGTAACGCATCTGTAATGCCGCTTCAGTTCTGGCTGTAACGTGGAAGGCTGGCCCTGTTTTGAGCGGGTGGAAGGCCCGGGTGGCTGCCAGGGAGACCTCGGGTCCTGCTTGTCCCGGACCCGGTGGCCGTGACTGGATCTGTACGGAAGTTTGAGGGTGGGGGGAAAGGAGTTGAATTAGATGGATCTAAACTCGTCTGTTTTCCTTGCCGAGGCAAAACAAAGGAGTGGGTATTCCCAAAGCAAAACCCCCCCACAAACCAGAAACAAACCAAACGTGCCTGGGCTACTAAAAAGTCGGGAAATGTTTTTCATTTCAGACATTAGGTGCCGTTAGGTTCCTGTGATGAGCTTGCTTGCAGCGCTATGTTAATGTTTCCTAGACATATCCTTAAGAAGAGTGAGTTTCCACTGAAGTTGACCCAAACTTACGTTGGAACTACAAAAGATGACAAAACACCTATGGAGGTTCAAAATGCGTATCAGTGGTGTCAGGAGGCTTTTTTTTTTTTTTTTTTTTTTTTTGTTTCCTGCTGAAATGTTAATGACTTTGTTGATGTCGCTGCTGTTTTGGGAAATTACTCATGGGATCAAAATTCTGTGTCCATAATGGAATGGTGAACTCTGATCTTCAGCATGAAAGGATATTGGTAGTTCTGTATTAACTTTTTCTCTTAGCAGAGTTAAAAACAAGATGGATGCTGCATAAGAACTATGAGTTACATGTATTTAGTTGATGGGGTTACCAATTTAAGGTTTGTATTGACACGCTTCATATAACTGAAGACATGAAAAAAGCTTGTTGTGGGTGGAACTGTATGTACTATGAGTGAGCTAGATCAGTGTTAGGATTTCAAAGGCTATGACGCTATGAAGCTAGGAGTAATTAATATATGAGGAAATGTAAAGCCAGAACGAAGTTTTACACTTCAGCTCTACTGGAGTATACGGGTGTCTTCAGACTTCACTGTGAAATTGGATGAATTTGTAAAGACAGTAATATATTTATGTTTTGATTAGAAATATCTTTTGCATAGTTATTTGGATGACTGTGCCCTGAAAGATACATACGTTCCACAGTCCTCTGAAGGAAGTAATTTAGTAATCTATATGTCTTAAGACTTGATACATTCTCTGAGCTTGTTTGTGTTTTTTCCCCCCATCAGATTGAGTCAATATTTCTGGGTCTGTGTTCCAGATAGACATTGCTTCCTTCACTGAGGGAACAGATGTCAGTAAGTTGCAGTTCTCCATACGGACCAAACTTGGAGGAAGCTAATGCTTGTGCAGTTGAGTGAAAGTTGTTGGCAGTGAATGATTGTCTAGGTACTGAAGTCTTTACTTGGGTTTGTGGTACTGCAGCAATTTGTTGTGCTATTTTTTAAGGCTTGCGCTGTATGCTATTTTAAGGCTTGCACTATGTGCTATTTTCACAGCTTGTTTTTCCCCTGTAAGCCTCGTTTTCCTTGTTTCACTGTTGCTAAGAGTAGGGGATTCAAAGAAACCGATTTTGCATAAATAAGGAGGCTTATCTTGACTGTACAGAATACCCTTTCAACAGGCAATGGGGCTATACCGTTACATGTTGAAATGGGAAAGTGTTGGCTCTAAGCTGTCCCTGAACCGTATTCAGGGATTTAATCCCTCTGTTAAGGTCAATTTTGCAGTCAGAAATAACTGAATTGGGAACTTCCCTTTCCCTTGCAGGGAATTAATTTACATTTGGGCGGCTATTTCTGCACTCGTAACAGCTCTTCTAATTGTACTAATTCTTCTGTATCTAAAAATGCCCTGCAAGTCTGAGGGAGAACTTGATGGCCATTTGAAGGGTCTCTTGATATGTGTTGTAGTTGTGTATGATCAGTTACTTTAAGTAATTGGGGATACCCAAAATGCGCAAATTCTGTTTAACTTAAATGAACATTGTATAGCTGTCGTCAACAAATTCTGGACTAGGGTAATAGAAATCATGTGCCTCTTCAGATCTTGAAATATTTTATTGGTGTAACAGATACTAAACTGTTTTCCAAAGGGCAATACAGATCTGGTTTGGAGAGGAAGGCTCAGTCCTGATGTTAAGTGCTGGCAGATTGTTTCTTACGGATGTATATAAAGTGGTGTATGTTTTTTTTTTTATTAATTCTAAGCTTTCCAGAGTGGGTGGTCATCTCCAGAACTAATACAAAAGGAAGTCTGTTGTTGCTCATTGTCAGTTACACTGAGCACATGTTTGCCTATGCTGTGACTTCAGAGGGACTGTGTATGTACTGGTAACCTTTTCCTGGCTATGCAGTGTTGGGGAAATAGTCTCATTACATTTGGCGTAAATTCAAGTTTGTGTAGGGTTTTAGAAGACTGAGCATAAGTATAGGTGCCTAACTTGTGATCCTGTTTTAATGAATAAAATAGTGACCTATGGCTGTTAAACTTTCAGGAATGTGTAATGGCAAAACACAAAATTTAAACAGCCGTGAAATGTTAACATAGCCAGTTTTATCTGTCTTTGTGTAGGTATAAAAGAGTGATTACATATGTGGTGATCCTTTTAGTCTTCAGAAGATACATTATACAAAACTGTAATGCTGTGTGCATAAATCCTTAAATTGAGGATAAGAGTTTGAGCAGAGTCTTTAGTTGGTGGTGATATCTCTTGGTTTTGTGGTGGTGTTTTTTTGGTGGTGGTTTTTTTATTACAATAGTAGTAGGAAGTAATTTTGCAGTATTGAAATTCTGCAGTGTGTGATTCTTTATTAATAGACTATTAAGCTTTTAAATAAAAATAAAGTTCAGGTAAGCTTTGAGAAAAGTCTGTGATTAGAGCCCTGTCACTAAACTTGCAAAAATATTTCCAATAACATGCATGCAGGAGCAGGACCTAACACAGACATGGTGAGTCAGCATTTGGTGGCTAGTACGCTTTGTCAGATATGTATAATAAGGAACTTAAGCCTGTTCATGTTTTTATGCATGTAACAGGATCTTACAGAAGCTTAAATTAGGAGAAATGTGACTGCCACAGGAGTTAAATGGTCATTCTTATCCTGGTGTCTTAATTGCTAAACCTGGTATGCTTAATCCTTTGGGGAATAATTGTAACAAGTTCCAGCAGTCAGGTTCTTAAGTGTCCCTTGACATGAAAAGTTGTCTGAAGTTCAGGACTCCTTTCCTAGGTTTCCCAGATCTAAGTGTCTCAAGAAACGTGAAAAGCTTTAACTGGAGATGACTTAATCAACTAGTTCCTGCAGTGACATCAGCTGTGAGGTTTGAATTTTTAATTATGCCTTAACTAATATGTGTTTATCAGAAGGTATTTTATGCATTTGGAATGCTGCTGCAGAGATTATTATAGTCTGTCACTTCCGTCTCTGACTGCCCTCTCCCCTCTGCTAGCTTTCCCTGTGTTGCATCAGGTTTCAGCTGCCTGTCTTCACTTCCAGTGCTTGTCACAGCCTCTTGCAAAGCAAAGTCTGCTTAATATAAAGGTGAAACTGCCACTCCTAAATGGCTGGTATAGCTTCTATTGCAGCTTTACAAAAAATACACTTTCATATGGGGGCTTGTGTGCTTTGCTACCGATTCCATCCGTGCTTTGAGAAACCGAGAAATTATGCTTAGCAACATGGTTTAGTGATGGATTTGGCAGTCCTTGGGTTAGCAGTTGGACTTGACCATCTCAAACGTCTTTTCCAACCTAAATGATTCTATGAAATTCTTTATGAGTATCTTTGATTCTGCCTCCATATTAGAGCATTTAAAAACTCACTTGCCACAGTGCCCACAGAGATTTGTACAGACGTGGGAACTTGTTTTGAGGGCCAGTATTGTTTCATCATACTTCCTAAGTAAAGTAATAATTTAATCTCCCCACCCCACTCCCCTTTTTTTTTTCTTTTTTTTTAGGGAAATCCTTTTTTTACTAGTTTGCATCTTTAGCGGGATGGTTATAGGAAGAGCCACTTCAGCCTGTTGCCATGGGAGTAAGTGGCAGTGAAGCTATAGTTCTGTGGAAACCTGTTTGAATAGCAGCTTGAGCATAAGCAGCCCCTGCATCCTTGCTGGTCATTTCTTTTACTGCACAACTGCCTTGATTGTGTGAGTGCGTGGTGAATGGGTCTGAGTTCAGGCTGCTTAAAACTTTAATTTTTTTTAACCGGTTAGATTGCATGCTTTGAAACAAAGAGTTTTGCCAGCAACTTGTCCTGGTACAGGGCAGGAATGAGTGATAGGAAGGTTGGCAGAAGAGCATTAGGAGGAAAACCTATTCTGCTTGATCAGTGTTCTCCCATAGGAGAGGCATATCTATATAACCTTGGCCTGGGGCGAGCTTAGTTTGGGAGTCTGACTGCAATGCTAAATCACACAATTGGCTGAATGGCTAGATGCTACCACAAAGATTATTTTTGCATTATTTTGATTATTAATTTATGTTGTACTTGGCATTCTTCTGGCTGTATGGCAAGCCAGTTAAGGGAGTTTCAAGGTCAGAAAAATGCAGTATTCTACCTGTTTGTTTTCCTGATCCAGCACAATGAGGTGAAGTCTGAATTGTAACAAAAGAGGGTCAGCTGGATCCTCAAACCCACATGGGTGGAATATATTACTATTGTTTTAATGTACTTTAATTTTTTTTTAATCATATAATCAAAACTTGTGATGTGATAGAGAGGCAAGATTTGGAGCTTTATTGGCTGTAGGCTGGAGCTGTTCACCAGTGGTGTGATATCCTCTAGCTACTGTTAAGAAGCATCTGAGGTACTTGATGGTCACAAATCTTGCAGTTCCACATGAGGCTACGTTTTTTTAATAGATTTGTTTTTCATGCCCTCTAGCTAAAACCTACGCTTACTATGCTGAACAGCGATCAATCAACAAGGAGTATTTGGTGTGCTAGAGAACAGGATGAGAATTCCATAACTTCACAACTGTTCTAACTTGTGCAGAGTAAGTTTGTAGAGGGAATTGAAATTCCATGTATTCACTGATCCTGCATTTTCAGTTCTTCTTTTTAGATGTATTAACAGCATAAGCTACAAAGAATGTTTCATCTCAGTTGTTTTAAGGCATGTAAAAATAATGTGTATGTATATGTTAAAACCTCCCTAAATTTTGAAATGACTTGTTAACTTTGTGGCTGTTTAGGGTGCATATTCTAATCCTTTGAGCTTATTCCTTTCTGGCTGTTTTTTATGGGGGGGTGAGGGTGGGGCAGGGCAGGAAGAGAAGCCAAAGCAGGCAGGCAGCCAATTCTTTCTGTTATCGTGATGCTTCAACTTCATATTTAAAAACCAGCAACAATGAAGACCAAAACACCCAACCCTGTGCTACTGAATTAAATAATTTTCAGTCTTGATGCAAAAATTGCATGTGCTAGGAAGAAGCATTGCTTGTTCAGTAGCTTGAAGAGCCAAACCCCCTTTTACTCAAGTGAAAATAATATGGCTGCCTAGTTGAGTGTTTGATTGTACTTAACTCTCTGATGCATTGACTGACAGATGTGCTTAATGCATTCACACTGCAAAAGAGCTGCTTCATTCAGTTGCCTTTTAAATGCCATCAAATTGGCAGGAAAAAAAAAATCAAATCATGTGACTTGATTGCTTAGTGACTGTATAAGCCTTCAATGTTTGTAATGGGAAAATCAGTGACTTGCAGGGCTAAAAGCAGAAACAACCCGTGCAGTTGATATAGACTTGGTAGAGGAGAGGCAGGCTTTTGTGTAAGTTGTGTCTAAGTTTGAGTTCTGAGTTTTGGTGTTTGTGTCATGGTGTTTTTTCTTCTCCCTCACCCCCCTCCCTTTGGCTGAAACAAGTCTGTAGATTGATCCCTACTTCATTTTACACTTCTTAATACTATGTATAGCTGGTTTCTTAATGGCTCTAAAGTGCAGTCTGAAGGTGCAGTTGCACTTTACACCTGGCTGCATTACAGATACGATGCAGTTACCTCTGGTGTAACTTCATGTGTCTGTGGAGGTTGCTGCTGCTTGCAGTGGTGGTCTTGGGTCTCTCGTTCTCTCCCTCGTGTCAGAGCAGTGTCATGCAGCTGCTGCGTTGAGTCTGTTCAGCTGGTACAAAAGAAAACTTTGTTTGGCATATGTTGTTTTCCTGCTGGGTGATGTCACTGATCTAACCCGCTTTGCGACTGGGCAGTGCTGCTGGCTCCGGAGCTGCCTAGGTGTGATGTGAGATGGCTCTCTGGGTGGGGCTCCCCGCCAGCGTAAGCGAACCCTTACCTGCTCGCTTTTCTGCCTCTGGCTTTGTGCTCCTGCCGCTGACCTTGTGTTTGGAAAACCCCACCAGGAGAGGAAGAGCAGAGCTTCCCGTGCAGTGTCAGTTTTTAGCCGAGTCAAATCTTTGTTCTGGTTTTCTGCCATTTTGCATAAGGTGTTATACTGGCGTAAAGGGAGGTGATGGGTTCAAACCCGAGGACGACCAGGCAGGACCTCAGCAAGTCCAAAGTATTCTAGTTGTCATTCCTTTAACGCTGCAGGTTGAATTGGGTCGTGCTGGATCATTTAAATGTGACCAGGCCTTAAAACTGAGGACTTGAAGTGATCTTCTGTAGATGTTGGGCTAAACAGTACTCCTGTGCTTAAAATTAATCTTAACCCCAGTTTGTGTTACAGGATCCCCTTCCCCTTTTAGTTGGCCTCCAAAAGTGTATCCTTCCTTTCCTTCAGCAATGAGGGACACATGCTCCCTCTCTACACTTGATAAGTACTGTCCCTCTCAAGTAAGGTCATCAACTGCTGCAGTTGCTAGGATACTGGGCTGGTGTCTTTGGGTTTAGCAACAAAAAAGCTTCAAGAATGCGCTGAACAAGTAAGGAGCATGAGAACAATTGTAAAAGGAAGGGGATAGAATCTGTAGGCAAAGGGGATGTCAGGGAAGAAGCGAAAGTTGGGGGGGCAGGGGGAAGTAAAATATCAGTAAGCTTTAGCCCGTGATTTTTAGGCTTTCTTAGTTGCATAACTATTCCAGCAGATATCAGTGAATTGTGTTTGGGAATGATATTGAGCTCATCTTGTGTATTTGCAAGGTTGGGGTTATTTGTAGTTCAGTTTACATGAATCTTAAAGTTAATATTTTTATTAGATTGGGAGGATGAGTAACTTCTAACTTAATTGTGCAGTACATTTTAAAGTGGGGCATGGATATGCAACGCTGCGTGAATTAGAGCTAGTTATTCATTTAATGGTGTCTGAGGATATCCAGACTGAAAGAGCATTTTTTGTTTTTCTGTCCTTGAAGAAGTATGCTTAGCCTGTTTCATGTTGGTTTAGTTGTTTTTTTTTTCTTTGTGTGGTTTGAGAGGATTTGTGGATTCAGGTGAACTCTGGTAGATACTCGGTAACTTAATGGTTATTGTTGAATTGATGTATTTTGTCAGATTTTTCAAGCTAGAGCAATGCAGGATTGCTTCAGCTTTGGCTTTTGTTCAGAGCAGACCACCTTAAGGTGGTGTTTGTAGTATTCCGAAGGGGAATAGGTCTTTTTGAACTGTTCTGTAGAAATTGTGAGTTTCGAGTGGCAAAATTCCGTTGTTGGAACTCGTCAGATTTCAGAGGTTGCTGAAAATTGTTTCTTTTTGTGAGTCTGGGGATCAGACAAGTAGAAAGGAATCTTAAGACTTAGTAGTGGAGTCCTTCTTAATAGTGGAAGCAGATGAAAAAAGAGAAGTCAGAAATAAGCAGGGAGAAAGTATATCCATGATTTGAAGAAGTAATGTCACACTGTTTACTTTAAGGGAAGGTAGGACTGGGAGACTTTGCCCAGTAAGTTGTGCCTCAGAAAAGTGGTGCTTCCTCCTGGTTACTCAGAGGAAGTGAAGTGTGGAAATACAAACCCAGCAGCAGCAGAGTTGACTATCCAGGTGGTAGAACTTTGCCAGGTTTCTTCTAACATGCAGGATTTTTTTCTGTGTTTTGCTTTAAGTGCTTCTGCGGTTTTATCAGCCTTCTCTTTGTAGTTTATGGCGGAACCTTCCTTCATGTGTGTCAGTTCTAGCTGCACTGTCTGTGGAAGAAGTGTCCTGAAAACCTAATCAGACCAGAGCTCTGGAAGTTTGGTCACTCAGCTTCATTGTGCTATTGGTAAAGCAGAGAGGTGAAATGGGAGAAAGAAGGATTTAAAATCTTGTCTCTGCTAACACTAAGTGTGTCCACGTCAAACTCTAGCCCTTTTCTCCAGAAATTGCTTTGTGGGTTTAGTTTCCTTAACTATTTTTGTATTTAGTCTGAGATTAAATGGACTAGGAAGGAGGAGACAACATTTGGAGGACTGGGAACCAAATCTCTTCTAGGCGAGTGTTTTTATTCCTGGGTTGTCTTTGCTTTCACTGGCTCCATAAACTGTATCCTCTCTGCATAGCAGAAGGGCATCATGGAGATCTGTGACTGATTAGCTTAGAGAATATGATTCTGGGAGGTATGAAATACAAGTGTGAACATCTTTTGTCTGAATGTTAAATCTCTGTCTTTGGGGATTAATCAGTGTTCTGCCTAGTGAACTTGGCCTGGTATAGAGAAGCAAGTTTTTGTCTTCTCTCTAACCTTTTTTGGGCTGGGCCTTTTTGAAGTTGAAATAGAGGGGTATGTAGTATGTCAGTAGCTTGCGAATGGTAGATTTAGAAGTGCTTGATGCTTCTGTTAGATGGTGTAAGGTTTGTTGTTTGTTTGTTTGTTTTTAACTACTGACTGTGAACCATGCTTTTCTATGAAATTTGTATTGTAGCATTTCGTAACCACAGTTTGAGTGTCAAACATGGGGAAAACGGCGGTCTGTGGAGTGTATTAAACATTAGCTGTTTAACATTTCTAATACTAGCAGAATAGTACTTTCTTTGTTAGAACAAGCTTTGCAGTTTGCCTTTATCAGCAGTGGGTTATCCTAAAAATCTGAATTGTCTGCAGAGTTCTACAGTTGTTACATACTAAACCCAAACCTGCTCTTTGGATGCATATCCAATACAGATTCAGGTGCAGTAATGCTGTGGTGTTTTTTCTTTTCTTGTTTTATTCACTGCTGTTTGATTATTGGTAGTTCATTGCCTATTGCTTGCTTGTTTCTTTTCCTCGTCTCTTCCTGATTCTTACCTTAGGTGAAGTTGCTGTGACTTTTAAGTGTTCTTCTGTATTCTAGGTGCCTCACTGAATTAAAAGGATGTGTATTGAGCTAATATGTATTTTGGATTCTGTCGTGAAACATTCGGTGAGAGTATCGGTGTACTTTGGTTGTAAAAGAGAATTTTAGAATTTCATTCGTGCCTCAGAAGTCCCCAAACCTGTTAAATTTGCTTTCTGAAGGGAAGGCAACTGATTTTAATCCTTCCATTAAACTTCTCGTTTTCTTTACTGCCATTGTTCCTTTTGATGTTCACTGAGTTAAAGAAGAGTCTTTAGCGACCTTTCTTTGTATTGTTCCATGTCATGTGTCCCATGGAAAAACAGTGAAGTTGAGAAAGTAAGCATGAGCAGAGCTGGTTGAAAAACTCATTGTCTCTTTTCCCTTCACTCTCTGTACCCCCCTAAGTTGCTCAGCCTGAGTTTCCGAAGCCTGGTATAACTTCTAGAGAAACTGAAGTAGGGATGACTCTGCCTTAATCTTTGTTAGGCCTCTTCAGGACCAGGGACATAATGATTGCAGGATTTTTTGGGGTATGGTGATGCTTGCCAGAAGCTGTAAGATTTATGACACATGGAAAAGTACATGCATCAAAGCTTCATAGTATTTTGGACCCAGGTTCCTGAAAGCTAGTAATAGAGTCTTGCTCTTGCTGTTGTAAGCAAGATGCTGGAAACCATGAGAATCCAAATCTGAAGCTAGGCTTTTTTGGCCTTTGGGGGTTTCACCGGTAAAGCTAGGATTCAGTTTGTGGTGCAGTCAATTATGATAAACTGAGGCAAAACAGCATAAGGAAACCGCAGCCTCTGGCCGTCTTGGCTGTGCTGATGTGACTCAGCTCCTGGGTGCTGTAAAAATCACTAATGTGAGTAATGTCAAGCATTCCTTTCCCTTTATTTTTGCAAAATTAACTTTTAACCCACTTCATTAGTGGCACCCTGCCTTGCAGAGCCTTGTTTTGCATCATTTGAGGATAGTGAAGTTTTATGTAATGAGGAAGCAGGAGAAGATTGTGGTGGTGGCTTCTTGTAGGGATTTCAGCCATCAAGGAAACTTAAGACTTAAGTAGACTGTACCAGTAAACACGGGGAAGTCTCCCTCAGCTAGGCACCCCTCAGTGTGTACTTAGTTTGGTGTGTACTCCCTACTTGCCAAGGGTGTAAATTTAAGTTGACTCCCCCAGTTCTACAGGGGCTTATTTCAGAAATGCGGTTTTGAAATAAGAACTTACGTGTGAGTGGGGGTGGGAAAGGGGAGAGTAAGGGAACTTTGCTTTATAGTACTGTTAAAGCTAGAGAAAAAAGTAAGAGATTTAACTGTGAATGAGAGGCATATTCAGATCTATAACCTGTATTTGAAAGAGGAATCTAAGCTGAAGCATCTCTTAAGTGAACTTTATAGCTTGTTATCTCTCAAAGCACTAGCATGTGTTTCTGGTTGTCATTGTTATTTACTTCTTAAGGCCTGATTCTGTGAAGAAAAGGGTTTGTGTATTTACAGCCATTCCTTGTTTACAAGCAGGTATTGGCAAACAAGATTGTTTTTGGAGAGCCTGCTAGTAAAGTCAGAAGTACTGTGCAAATGCAGATTGCAGGTGGATCACATGTGGCTTTAAGTACAGCAGCATCTTTGAACTCAACTCTTAACCCATGTGGAGGCAGTCTGTGCTTCTTTGCAGTTGTGCTCCTCGGTGATTGCCAGTTTGGACATCAGTTGAACCTGGCAGCAGTCCTGCCTTTGTGGTGCATCTCCCTTACTTCTGCCTTTCAGTATAGGTCAGCTGCCATACTCTCCGCTGTCCCAGCTGATTGTGTTCCTCCTGTTACCGACTGTAGCAGGGGACTGTGCTTATTGGGTTACACAGCTGTTCTGTAACGTGGTCCTATCTGATGCCAGAAAATGTTCATGCCATGTTTAAATTTACACTTAAATTTGTGTAAGCCAGCAATCCAGAATTTCAGTGTATCTTGAATGTGTAACTTTTTTCATTTAAATAAGAAAATACTAAATGCATAAGTAATTTGCTGATGAAAATTTGCTTTGTTATTTGTTAGTATATATCTACTATATATAGTATAGCTCTATTTGTATCTGTGCTGGAATGGAGAAATCTTGGCTTCATTTTACTTTTTGTCTGCTTTCTGTGTTGAGGATTCTTTCATACTAGAAGACAGTTTCCATCAAATTCTATCAAACATTTCATTTTCCCCAGATTATTTTTTAAAAGATTAATAATGTAGTTTGCCAAGCTGTGTTCCACTTGAGTGGTATTTGAAGGTATGTCCAGATATTCAGAAGGAAATACGGTTTCTCTAAAGATGTTATATTGGTTTGCACCCCTTCAGAAATGATGTGAAAAACTTGTTCAGTCATGCAGATAGTTTGCAATGCTCTTTTAGGGTCAATCTCCTGGAGAAAGAGTATTTTATTTCATGTTAAGAAACTTACATTTTGGATTCTAAGCATTCAGGTTTGTATTGACCTCTTACCACCTTCTGACAGAAACTTTTATAAGGCATAATACTTATCCTGCATTGAGGAATATTACTTGTCTCTTCTCACCCAGTCATGAGGGTTCATTCTTCTATTTGCCCCAACTGAGTATAGCATGTGTTCTCCTTGCAAAATATTTGGAGAACAGTATACGTGCATTTGGACTATTGCACTTACGTTGTTTTCAGTTGGGGTTTTTTTTTTGAGATCTGTTGTAAAGCTTAAGACTCAGAAGCATGCAGTGATTTGTTTGCTGCAATTAAGAATCAGATATTTTAATTCTAAGCATCTCTGGATAAGCAGGATAGAAAGAACTTGAAGAACTTGAAGAACCCTCATCTTTCTGGTGTGTTAAAACAAGTTTGAGAAAGGTCCGAAATTTTAGCCATGAAACCCTGCTAGCCGAAACAAATAGACAGCTTCACTCAGCTTGATAAAATGCTTCTGTCGCATACTCGCAATGTTAGATGCCACAGTTGATCCACTCATGTTTTGAGGAGCGCACTAGGGGAGTGAAAAGAAATGGAATCTTCCTGATTTGAGTGGAAACTGAAGGGGGTGAGGTGTGGGAAAACTTTGGGAAAATGCCGTCTTGTCACTTGGCTTCATATAGATCTTTAATGCAGTTACAGAGTTGTTTGTGTTGGATGTGACCTCGGTCATCCAGCCTTCTGCTCCAAGCAGAGCCAACACTGAGTACTTTGGTCTTGTCAGTACCTGCTGTCACTAAGTCACCTGTCCTATTTTCCTTTTTGATTCTTTACTGCTCGTGTACTAGTAGAAGCTTTTCATGTTGCACTGGAGTCAACTTTATTGGTATTTTGACTTCCCTAGCAGGTACGCTGCATGCTGGGGCAAAAGTTGTGTATTCCTCCCTTGGTAAACTTCTCGTTTCTTCCTCCTTAGGCTGAGCTGATGATTGATCTGCTTTTTTTCCTGAGTGTTAGGATGCATTTTTCTTGTGGTTAGAAGCCGTGGTCCTTAAATACCCACCACCTTTCTTGAGCTTTTTTGCTTTTCAGAACAGTGTCCCACAGAATTCTGCCTACTGAATAAGTCCGCCTGCCCTTCTGAAGTGCAGGGTCTATGTGGATGTGCTTTGGCTCGTCTCCGGATTTTAAGCTCCAATATTTCATGGTCGCTACAGTCAAGGTTGCCATTGATCCCATCCTCAGCAAGTTCTTCCTTATTTTTGTGGAAAGCAATTCCAGGAAAGTATCAAATGACCCATTTAGCATCTGTTTTTCCCTGAAGTCTTCCAGAAGCCTCCTAGATTGTTTGTGTCCTGCTGTATTGCCCGCCAGTAGATGTTGGGAAGGTTAAGGTGTCCCACAATAACCAGTCTCTGTGAATTTAGAGACTTTCTGCAATTCCTGAAGTAGACTTGATTTGCTTTGTTACCCTGAACAGATGATTTGTAACAAACTTCAACTATGATGTTGCCTATATGGACCTCTCCTTTAATCCTGACCCACAAGCTTTTAACCAGCCTGTCGTCTATCCCGTAGAACAGCATTTTGTGTTCCAGGTGCTCCTTCAGGTAGAGGGCAATTCACCTCCTGTTCTTTCCTTCCTGGCTTTCTTGAAAAGCTAGCATGCATCCAGTTCTGTGAGCTATCCCACATGTCTCAGTTACTCTGGTGTCATAGTTCTGTACAGGTACTTGAGGGGGTTCCCCTTTCAGCGTGTTTTATCCTTCCCAAGGTCTCTTTTTTTTTTTTTTCCTCCTGCCAACCTGACCTGTGTATTTAACACGTCTGCAGTTAAGGGAGAGAACAGTGATTCAAACTTCTGTCCCTATTCCCTGACAGACCTCTCATTTAAAGCGCTTGTCACCACATCTGATGAGGATGTTCTTAACCACTTTGTTAAGTAGATCTCATATGTAACTTAGCAGCCCTCATTTCTCAGAGGTACGTGGAGCCATAAAAATTAAAACACTGCCTGCAGTGCCAGTCCTACAGCGAGTTGTTAACTTGTAGGATGTGTCTCTACAAGCCTTTTCCCAAACCGTCACATGACAGAGCAAGGAGAACAAATGTCACCTGGGGTTCCATATCCTTCTTTGTCCTTGGAGTTTTCTAGTCACTCTGATTTGCTTCAGGTCTCTTGTTAATAGCATGGGTGCCTGCATGAGCAGGTAATAGTAATAGTTATGGGAGGGAGGTGGGAGAAGGCAGTAGTGGTGCTAATAATAAGTGTTAGTAGTTTAATAGTTAATAGTCCAGTGGCCAGAGGACCCTTGGCAATCTCTTTAACATGCTGAATCTGGTCAAACCTCCTTCAGCAGCATATCTGGCAGCAGATGCGTGTGCCTCCTCTGCAGAACAGAATCTCCCCGACTAGTGTTACCTGCAGTTCCCTCATATTGCTAACGGTTAGTTCAAACAGCTAGCTCTGACGCCTAGCTCTTAATTGAGGTGCTTGCTGCTTCTGCCTGTCATTCTAATGTTGACAAAAAAAAGGGAAGTGGAAAATAACTTTATATGCTTGTGTTCTTAATAAGAAAGACTGTGGAGTGCTGGTGTAATAAAAACGAGGTGTTGGGGAACATGTGTTAAGAAGGGAATTGAGATTGGGAAGCTCTCCTACCAGCTAATGTGTGCTGCAAACTTCGCATGCAGGAGTGATTTTTGAGAGCTATCTTGAGGTTCACGTACTTCATCTTCCATTGGCAAGTTTACATGCAGTCAGCGTGCAGGAACATACTACTCGTGCTTCAAAAGTTTCATTTTTTGTAAGTCTTCTATGTGTGATAAATTTCTGGCAAGTAATTTCGGGCTGCTGGGTCCTGCTTGTGTTTGGCCTATGGTTACTACGTTGATTCATATGATTTGGATCAGAGAAATGATCGTTGTAGTAGAAGCTGTGACTGAACTTCTTGCTGTTTGTGGCTTGTAAAGCACTTTAAGCAAGCTGCCATGTGATAGGCGGGACTGTTAAGCCTAGTTTCCTAGGAGTATGCCTCTGAAATGGAGTACTTCCAGTGTTTACCATAATTTTTCTTCCCTGTTCCCAGTGTCCCTTTCTCAGTGTTTTGCTGTCTGAACAAGAGCGCGTGTAATGTCCACTTTGAAATTATACTTGCAGGGAGTCGTCTGACAATGAAGAGGCAAGAGATAGTTGAAGGATCTCGTGCTTCTTAGCAATGTCAGAACAAATGAGTAACTTCAGGGACTTCTGGTTGCACTGGACTGTTATTTCTACTTCGGTATTTGTTTGAAATTGTCAGAGAAGCAAAGTCATGGCAGAAGAGGGAGAGAAGTAAAACACTGTACAAGTTGTGTTTGTTTAGAAAATTAGTAAAACCCCCAATATCAACATAGGAATACAGGAGTACTTGGCTGTCCAGTTTGTTTTGGGTGTATTGTGTGTTTCAGCAGGTGCCAACTAAAAATCAGAGATGTTACGCGTTTTTAGTAGTACAGATGTATTACAGCATCTCCAACATGAATTGTTACCCACTACCTGTTGTGAAGGGGCAGGTGGTGTATTCCTCGTAACCAAATTACCGAGCACCTTGAGAAATCCTCAGCAGATCCTCTCGTGGGGAGGGGAAAGCAAGTGTGGTTCTGTGGTCATCCCTGTGGAACTTCAAATGGCAAAGTAACTGTTCTTGGAGATACTGTCACAGAGCAGAAGTACTGCTTTGGTAATTAACTTTTTACTTCTGGATGAAAGCTTCTCATTTCCTGGGTTATACATTTGAGGCTCTTAAAGAAGTGACATCATAATGTATTTCATCATCAGTCGCTAAATCGTGCTTGACATTCCATCTTGCTGCTTTAATATAGTAAAATGAAAATGCAGAAATGCAATTTGAGATGGAACTTGAGAATATTGTATCAGAGTTCCCTAATGAGGCAGTAGGGGAGAGGGGAACAGAAGAGTATGGAAGTCACTGAAAAACAGACTGGGAATTTTCATTCTTTGCTACTGTGCTTTATGGAAACATGAATGTACTCTGAATATACCCATTTCTAGAGATGATGGCTGGTAGTAATATTGTCTTTGTTTATGCAATGCTGATCAAACTTAAGGATTACACTGTAATATAATTCACTAGCCAAATGACGTTTTTAAGCCGTTTAGAATGGCTAGTTTTACAGTTGGAAATCTGAAAGGATCCTTTAGAAGGGGATAGCATCTGTGGCAAGTCAACCAGCATTCGTGGAGGTCAGTATCATTTCGGAAATGGTATTAATTCAGCACAGTAGCAGTTAGTTGCTCAGATATGTTTACTGCGGTCAAAAAAGAGGTGATACAAACCTGTTAGAACTATCTTTGAAAAGATGTACACTAGTTGGTAAGAACCATTGTGCCTAAATCTCTTTTGTACCTGAAATTGATGTTTCTTGGTGTTCGGTGGTTTGGGTTTTTTTCTTCTTTTTCCTTCCTGGAAAGAAGGTAATGCCATGTAGAGTAATACCATGAATGGTAGGAAGCAAAATAATCCTACCTAGTTTGCAACTGTGTTCGTAATCAACTATTGTGAAGGTCTTTTCTTGCAGGCTTTTGTCTGTAAATTGTCAGGTGCTTCTTCTTTCTAAATGATATGGAGAAGTGCAATTTAGATAATAACTTGAGCTAGTGCGGAAGTGCAAGTTAGAGCATAAATGC
Source organism: Falco rusticolus (assembly GCF_015220075.1). Taxonomy (NCBI): domain Eukaryota; kingdom Metazoa; phylum Chordata; class Aves; order Falconiformes; family Falconidae; genus Falco; species Falco rusticolus. Next base: position 106,146,615 of record NC_051188.1, on the reverse strand, counting down.
ACTGTTTATAAGAATTTAAAATTTTATTTCTGAGGCTATAATTCTACAGATGCACCAAAACAATCCTATCTTTACACTGGCCACTCTTCTTGTGGCCTTGCATCTGTTGTGGCTGTGGTAACATCTGTGTGACTGTCTAGCTGTGACGAGCAGCAAACTACACATGTAAAATGACTGGAAATCTGAGCTTGGTACCCAGCAAGGTGGACAAAACAGTGGATGTACAAATGCCAAACCCGTTTCCATAACAAGCAATGAGAGCTTTCCGCTTCCTGACTGTCATGTATGGGGCTATGCACTTGATAAGGGGAGCCTATATTTGTTGTAAAATTGGGGAAATATTGCTTCAGACCTTCTGCGTAAGCCTGCTCAGTTCAGCACTGAATTGAGGAAAAATTGTTGTTTGGAGACATGTTTTGCTTAGAGGCATGCAGGTAAGGATTACACAGCTTTTTTTTTTTTTTTTTTTTTTTTTTTTTGAGGACTAAAACAAGCAGAAAGGGCAAACAAATTTAAAAAAAAACTGATTGAGATTTTTGGAAAGGATTAATTTGTTCGCTCCCTGTAGATAGAAGAGGCCTTACACCTTAAGGCAGAGTGGCTTAACTTGGTCTAACGCAGGACATCACAAGAAGTCTGTCCATCCTGGTGGGCTTCATCCAGGCTTTCATTTTACAGTGGGGGAGTAGTGATAAGGTGATTATCTAATAACTTGAAAAACCTGCTGCCAGAAATTTTTGGTTTAGCTTGTATGGGACTGGAATTGTACAAAACCCAAACATGGTTTGAAAGACGTAACTGCTTGTTGGGTATGATTCCAAATGGACAGCATGTGACTTTGCATTGTGTTCAGTAACACGCTGCATCTCTTAAGCAGTAACAGGTCTGACTAGTGGCATGATTTCTATACAGGGAAAGTATTATGGATCTGAATATATAATAATATACAATAGAACACTTACGGTGAAAACTGTATGTAGCCTGTTTTTAAAATATAAAAAATATGGTTTTTATAGGTCTAACAAGAAGCCTAAGTATAACTTCAGTTGACCAATCGATGTTTGAGAAAGCACAAGGAGAGAAAGTTACATTGCCATGTACTTTTGTAGTCTCGGAAGAAGACGAAGGCCCACTAGATATTGAGTGGGTATTGATACCAGCAGATAATCAAAAGAAGGAACAAATAGTAAGTAGAGAATTGTTTTGGACAGGGTTAATTCAGTTGTTTGAGTGGGTTAATGTATGAACTTTGGAACTGACTTTTTAAACTTCCACCTTTTCAGGCTGGGATGCTTGTGATCTTAAATTCCTTGGAAGCACCAGTCATATGAAATATAGTGGTAGTTTTGGAATAGCAGATTAAGTATGAAGTGTCAAGAAGTTTCTCACTATAAATGTGTCTTCTAAAGAACTCACAAATTAAATATGCTTCAGTTCCAGAAAACAAAGGATGCTTTTGTACCTGCATTATTTTCCTGATTGAAAACTGATTTATGAGGACTTAATTTCAAATATATTAACTCTTTTAGTTACTAACCCTACCCTTTCGTATCAATAAGATGACTCCTTTTGGTAGACAGGTTGTGCAGAATGAAATCTGAGTAATTTTAAACAGTTTTCTTTCAGTTAGAAGTAAATGCTGACATACTGCTACTTGGGCAGGTGTTTAGTTGAAGTATTCGTTAGAGTGCTGTGTGTAGTGATATTTTGAAGACAGAGGTATTTGGCTATGTCAAACTTCTGAGATTATTTAAAAGAGCAGAAAGAAACTGTCAGGAATCTGAAGATGGCAAATTATTTTGAATGCTTACATGCCAAGTGGATTTCTGAATCTTATTTCTCTGTTTTATAGATAATTATGTATGCTGTAGACAGGATCTATAATCATTATTATGCTGCTATGACTGGGCGGATGCAGTTTACAAATCCTGATCCCAAATCTGGTGATGGTTCGTTGGATATCCTGAATTTAAAGTCAGCAGACACGGGCACATACCAGTGCAAAGTGAAGAAGGCTCCTGGAGTTCAAAGCCAAAAAATACAGTTGACTGTACTTGGTAAGATAATGTTTTTCTTGAATTTTCATTGACATATTTTATGTGTTTATTCCGTTCTATCTTTGGTACCTAAAATGAAAACTTTTATTGGGCAAAGTCGTACTGAATCTGTGATGATGCATCTATTATTGAGGCTTTGGGAGGGGTGGACATCATTCTGTTCCGGGAGATGAAGGGAACAATATTCCAGCTAAATGAGCATTTTTAAAATTCTGTGCTTGGCTTGTATTTCGTAGAAATACATTTCCATGCACAGCAACAGTTTGTTGCACAAGCTTGGTCTTAAGCAAAATAGACTGACCTACTGGAATGCAAATAGTAACCATTTTGATTGTGACTGATCAATGGTACTTTGTTTATTAGTAAAGCCAGCAAGAACTAAATGTTCCGTTGAAGGATCACAGGAGATTGGAAAAGACGTTATCTTGAAATGTGCATCACAAGAAGGATCCCCGCTTTTGTCTTATGACTGGAGGAGAGTATCTGGCTCACAGGAACTTCCTGCCACTTCCATGCTGAGTACTGTCAAACTTATTTATTACTCTGAAATATTTAAGAAAGATTGCATTTGTATTTTTGGCTTATCTTGACTTGTGAGCATCTCATACTTAACATTAGTATAGAGTAGTCAAGATAAGTGTCACTTCTGCCCTCTCACTGGTTAATAAAATTGGCATTGAAACAAGTGGGTTTGCTTTTTTTTATTCATACAGGGAAATGTTTCAAGCTTTAAGTTGAGATTCTTACTGTTAGGCTGCAGAATCATACTAACCCGTGCCTAAGCATTGTGAGTTCTCTTGCTTGCTGATGTTGGCAGTTTTGATGCATGTATGGACAGTAGGGAAGAGTCAGAACAGTCTAGACTAGTGGTTAGAGCTGCCTGCAGGCAAGGGGAGACAAAAGCTTGAATTCTGTTAGAGATTGAACTGAGGTCTTCAATTCCTGATCAAGCGACAGAACTTCTTGGTTAAAAAGAGGCACATGTCTTTAGAAGAAAAGTTTCAAGAGTAATGGAGAAGAGAAGGCTTACCCTCTTCTTACAAGAGCTGACATACAGGAAGGAGTTACATATTCTGAGTTTTGACTTATGGGTTCTAAATTATTATAGGGGCATTATTATGGATTTTTGTTGGGAGAATTTCATTGTAGAAGGTTAATTTGTGAGTTTTGGCTTTGTGAAAGTTATTCTGGAATATTTTTTGGAAGAGTACTGCTCAGTACCAGTTCTTCTTGATCTTCTTTGTAGTTATGAAAACCTTAAACCTTGATGGTGAAGTTTTCTTGCAGGTGAGGCAGTTTAAGAATCTGTAATAGACCTACTTTAACTCAGCTTGTGTAGGACATACAGGACAAAGTGGTGTTGTGTCTAAGAGTAGCAAAAGTGGATGCCTAGAAGACAGAATAAGAAGTTGTGTGTTTCTTCCTCGTAGGGGTCTCCTATCCTCCTGTAATTTTTGTCTCAGTAAATTCAGGTGTGGCTTCAGTCTAATTCATTTAAAACAAACAAAAATTTACTTTTGTGAATTCTTTAGTTTCCTTTTTAACTTCTATAGTCTATAAGAATCTGTAATAGTTTAGATAGAACACAGATCCCTAAAAATCAGCTACATATGAAGATTCTCATACTGTTCTCAATTTTGAAAACTTGCCTTCTGGTAGTGCTATTTGATATCTTCTTGTTTTGACAAGTGTCCTCTGTACCACTCGAGACCTTAAGCTTCTCTTGTTATGCCCCTTCTATCTCCAGATCCCAAACTGGTCTCATGGTAACAAAAATATCAATTGGCTGTAGCAGTGCTGGACAAGAATGAGTGAGGAAGTATGCAAAAGTGGCATGTAACCTGATAAAACAATGTTTTGGGCTTGTGGATGTAGGTTTGGGGACACTGAACATGTTCTTGAGAATCTAGACACTGCTGAACTTCTTCAGCCGGAAGAGCAAAGTATTTGTGTGGTGCTTTGTTCGTGTGATGTAGCCTCTTGCAGTGTTGATGGAAATCTACTGGCAATTAAAGCATGCAAGCCAATTGAAGTTCATATAGTAGAACCTCACAAAGTTAGCTGTCAATGGGTTTTAAAGCCCTGGGGGAATAGCCTTTGTTTTCACTGATTGTCTCCTACCCTGTCAGCATAGCTAGACTTTGGTGACCCACTGGGGTGCAATTTTCAGGTTAGATCCACCTCATGTTGGCATGGGTTCTGCAGGCTTCTGAGCTGGTAGTGTAGAATAGGTTTAGACAGAAGAGCAGGAGGTACTTCTGGGATGCAGTTAATCTTTTGTATCATACAACTCTGTTAGGGTGAGATAATTGGCTGTTTTAAGTATCTGATCCTATCCATTGACAGAGTAATTAGTCTGTAGGCTTAATGTTAAAGTCAAATGCTGTGGAATAAATTTCTAACAAGGTAAAGGACTTTTACGAATAACAGTATTTTGCAGCGTGATACATATTTGGTTTTATTTGGATATTTTCAATATGGTATTTTTTAGTTAAGGTTTCATCTATGTGCTGGATTAATTCTGTAGTATTAAATATGGAATTAAACTTTGGGAAATGGTATCTTTCTATCTATTCACAAAAATTCTATCTTTCATTGTTTGTAGATAAAAATACAGGGGAACTTCTCTTGAAAAATGCCTCTCAAGACTATTCTGGTACATACAGTTGTATTGCCTCAAACAGAGTGGGCATGGATGAATGTTCTGTTGAGCTGAATGTCACCCCTCGTAAGTGTTTGCTGTGTAATGGTCACATAGTGTTTTGTGTATTAGAAATGAATAATCTTGTTTAAATGAACTCCTAAAAGTTTTTTTTAAAATCCTCTTGTGTAACTTGAAGCCTTTACTTCCCAAAATGTTGCTTTTTGTGTGGAAAACTGTTAACTCTTAGTTGTTTTAAATGCATGTGAGTGAAGCGTATCCTCTGTGATTCAGCGCTATACTATTAACCTGGATCATATGGAAGCATACTGTTTGTAATGTTGAGTTTGAGCAAAGTAGTTGGTCATACAAATCTGACACTTAAACAGTATTGTTATTTATCTGTTCTAGCTATAAATACAGCTGGCATAATTGCTGGAGCTATTATAGGAACTCTGCTGGGTCTTTCTGTACTGGCTTTTCTCGTCATCTGTTGCTGTAAGAAACATAGAGAAAAGAAATATGAGAAAGAAGTACATCACGATATCAGGTAATGACATCGCTAGTTTCTGAGCAGTATTATTTGAAGATTAACTTTTAAATATGTATTTCTGCAAATAAGATACTTAACAGTTGACATTTCTGTCTTAATCTGGAAAGCTTATTAACGTACTAACAGCTTGTCAGAGAACTTTTTGTTTTGCATGTGGTGTTAGGTAGTCATGTGTAACTTCAATAAAGATTTTAAAGGCAATGAATACTTGATATTTTTTTTATTATTTATTTTTTAACTTCAAGTAATATGTGAGCCTCTTCTGGGTACTGTATCACCATAGAAAGAAACAAACTGGAAATTTGCTTTCACATAGGAATGGTGACTGAACTCCTTGTTAAAGGAAAAATTCACACAGATGTGGGTACCACTAGGCTTGCTTTAATCACAACTCAGAGCTGGGTCACCACCCCAGTGAGTGGCAGAGAACAAAGGGATACAGCACAGCTTAGATACACTTATCAAATCATTAGTAAATGTCCGCAGTTCTTAGAAGTTTCCTTTGGTCTTGTCAGTTGCGCGAATCCATCACCTGACCCTGTCCCAGTTGATTCATCTATTCAGTTCCAGTCTCTGCCTCGGTTCCAAGGTCCTCCTCGGATCATGATCTTTCTGCCTGCTTTAACTAACACGATCCTTTAAGCACACTCAGTCTTTGAACAAGTAATTCCTATTCACATATACTAATTTTTCTAGAAACACTTGCATTTCTGAGAGCACCCGAGTACACAGATTGATCATCTGTTGTTTTTCTATTGTCCTGCTCATTAACTTGACCAAGTTTTAAACCAGCCTTGGATTAGGGCTATACAAGGGACGAGGCCTGGTTCAGCCATTTAGCAGCTTCAGCACTTTAAATTTCTTAATTCAAAATACATTTTGTTTAACACTGTTGTTCTACAACTGTTTTTTTTTTCTTTATTTTAGAGAAGATGTTCCACCTCCAAAAAGTCGCAGTTCAACAGCCCGCAGTTACATAGGCAGCAACCGTTCTTCTCTGGGTTCAATGTCTCCCTCAAATATGGAAGGATATACGAAAACTCCATATAGCCAAGTCCCAAGTGAAGACTTTGAACGTACTCCTGGTCAAAACCCAACCTTTGCACCTTCAAAGGTAGCTGCACCTAATTTAAGTAGAATGGGAGCTGTTCCTGTGATGATTCCAGCACAAAGCAAAGATGGGTCCATAGTATAAAGTATTGTTAATTTAATGCTGTTTTTAAAGTGTTCATTGTAAGTATTAGAGAAAACTACTGTGTTCCATCCCTCGTTTAAAGAATGGCATGCAATTTTCCTTGGAAAAAAAAATAATGAACAAGTTAGTTTGAAAAGCCACCAATTCTCATTTTTAATTTTAAACTTACTAGTATATGACAGTTGAACAATTTGCTAAAAGCATTGAAGTTTCTAAATAAATATCGGACACTGAAGGCATTTGGACCTTTGGTAGGTTGCTGAAGAGATGCCAGTTAATGTGCAGTTCCGAATATGTAACAGCGAGACACAAGTGAGAAGTAACAAAGGCATTTCATATGTAGACCATGAAGTTTCTCAGAGTTCCTGAAACTTTATCCTCAATTTTGCAATGACAAATATTTGAACCTGGCCACTGTCTGATGTAGTTGCAGGGGGCTGAAATACTGAGGATGGCTTTGAGTTCTGTTCAAACTGAGTATTTATGCAGTTCTTTAACCTGGTAATGTTTGTTTGGAGCGCTTCTTGAGCTCTTATTTCAGGGGCTACCAGTTATTGCATTGGTTCAAGTAATATAATTAATCTGCTCTGAATTTAAAATTCCAGTGAGTGGAAGTGTGACAGGAGACCTCAGAAGCTCTTTGAAACATGATTTTTTTTTTAATAATAACTCATTGTAGTCATGGAGATAATGTAATGCTTATGTTATCTGACGCAAGAGGTCCTATCGGGTGGTTGTTGGTGGTATCTAAGCTTTAAAATCTATAGATCCAACTGTTACGGTCACAGCAAGAATGACTATGTATCTTTATACAGTTCTTAAGTTAGTTGTACCTTGCATTTTCCAAAGCCTGTTTAGATTTTAAGGGAGCGTGCTCTACTTCTTTCCAAACCAATTACCTAGAAGCTCCATGTGGTTTTAATGAAAGCTGTTAAGTAACTGGTATTTGATATCTGTCCTCCTGCTCTTAACATCACTGTGGAAACATCTTTTTTCCATATACATGTAAGTAGTAGTTAGCCTTTACTTAAGACGCTGAAATTTTTCTGTATGAATTTGCAGGGAGTTTAAAGCTTGTTTCTCCTTGCCTCTTCAACAGCCCTAAATATTATGAACAGTTGTTCGGACTTTTAAGAGCAAGAGTTTCATGCAACCAGAATCTGAGGGAAATAGTGTCTGTGTTTCGGCTGGGATAGAGTTAATAGTTATCCAGAATAGTTAATACAAATCTTGTGTTTCTAGATTAAAAACCCTTCTCAGTTTTGCAAACTTACAGCATTACAGGAGGAACAGAACAATTCCTTATCTTCTACATGTACAGCTTCTAATGACTGATACTATATAGCTGTGGAAGCTGGATTTAAAGCTTAGTTAGTGCAGTTTGAGTCTTTGTGGATTTTTTTTTTATTTTCTTCCTTCCTAATTTCCACTTTCTCCTTTTTGATCCTGTGCTGAGGGGGTGGAAGTGGGGAGTCCCTTCAGCTTATTCCAGCTGTAGATGTTAAACTGCAAGGTATTTTGGAAAACTCTAAAGGCATATAGTATGTGGCACTCATGTTGATGAAGGAAATACCTGAATAGCCTGTTGAAAGATGTTAGGATTATTTGTATGTAGCAACAGCCTGAGAGAAAACATTTTCCCAGACTTCTAGGTTTAGTGTCTGCTTTTTTTTGTAGCTGCTTATAGATCTGTAATAAATCCTTTGGCTTACTACTAGATGTTTGTCCTATCTGTAGTTAAGTGCACAATTTTTGGCTGGCACTATTAATGTAAAGAACATACCCTTCATACTGAATTTAAAAACTTGAATGGCTATTAAGTATTCTAGACTTACAGTTTTACAAATTTGGGACTTTTTTAGATTGTAAACTGATGCTGTTAGATATCAGATTTTTTAATCTTTCATGTGTGCCTTGTCAATAAACTTTACCTGATTGTAACTTCAGTTTTTATGAAATTTCTGGTGCCTAAACTTGCTGTTTGAACAGGTGCTTAGATGATGGTACAGTTTTTAAAACACGACACTGTGATCTGATTTCTTGATTCGTATGTACTATTTATACCTCTCCAAGCCTATTTTTGGATGTGACTTTAGTCTCACTCTCTGTATTGTTCTGTATTTCAAAATGTCAGTTACTCCTTCAGTTGCTAATTATGATCTAGGTGTTTATATTCCTGAAAACTGCTCAGTTGTACCAGTGAGATGGGTGGTTGACTTTTACTTGTGTCGTAAATAGTAGGTTTAGTAACTGTGCCAAACACATGCTTATGAAGAACAATAGATGAGGAGACATCGTCTTGCATCCAATTATTGTGATAGAAGAGACTTCAGAGGTTTTAATCATACAATGATTGTTTACCTTGAGACTAAGGCCTTCTTTAATTGAAAGGGTATAGTTGTTACAAATACAAGTTGAGTACAAAACTAAACTGAACCACAGACTGAGAGATAGCTATAAACCTAAGCAACCAGGCAACAAACCTATTGAATTTTGGTTCTTGGTAATCTGTGGACATACGTGAGATTAGATGTGGTTTTTAGTTTTTGTTTGTTTGCTTTTTTTTGTTTGTTTTGGTGGTGGTTCTTTTTGTTTGGCCTGAGACCCTGTACTTACAGTCAGGTAAGCCCTAGGACACTCAAGAACAGAAACCCGTCTCACTAAAGCATACAGAGCAGAGTTTACACATGCTTAATGCTCTGTCGGCTTGTACAAAATAATAAATGGACAAAGGACAGCATGATGTGCCCTCAGAGCCTAGCTGTTAGGTTTAGCAGCCTTGACAGTGTCTGTCTATTTATGTAATTGCATGGAAAATAAAAGAAATAGAATCTGACATAGTCCTTATCTGAAATAAAGAACCTCTGACTTGGGGTAAACTTTGCCTCAAGTTGCTATCATCATGCCTTTTTTAATGGATACAACACTACTATGAAAACATAATACCGCTATTATAAATTGTTTTGTCAATAGATTGTTCACTTATACTGGATTATGATTCTCAAAAGCAGCTACTATAGTTTAGCAATGAATTTCTAGCTGTGTAGGAGATGAACTGGTTAAACATGTGAGGAGTCCGATCTTACAGATAACTCTGCTAACAGAACTCTTTTAGGAAGTAACGGCAGCTGATACACCAGTTAAAAGGTGGCATTTTAATGTCTGGTTTAAAAAAAAAAAAAAAAAAGTGTGTGTGTGGTACCATTATGTAAATACTCCAAGTGAACTCAAGAAACCTCTAGTTAATGTCATGACTGTAAACTTGCCTGTTGAGGACTACTATATATAGAAGAAACCTCTCAATTTTAGCATGGTGTGAATAAAGTGTTAGACTTGTAATACTGTGGAGGTTACGTAACACTTGTCCATTCATTACAAGCATTTTCATAAACTTTCTGAAATGGGTATTTAAAGATACTTGTGTGAAACTTCATTACCTAGAAATAAACACTTCTTCCAAAGCAGTGTAGTGCACAGAAATGCCTTGTTGGAGGGGTAAAACATGACTTCTGAAAGAAATGTACAATGCATACATCTTTATCAGCTCTGATAGTTGCAATCGTATTAGATGTATGCGTCCTGCTTAATAGTACAAGTACTTCATAATTGCAAGTTTTTCTGTAATGCTTAATATTGTATATTACTGGTTTTCATTATAAGCTTTTGGGTTTGTTCTTAACAGTGTATATTCTGGATCACTTTAGATCTTTGTTCAGTCTAAAGACATACTATTTGTGTCACTGAAACAGTGTTTTATACACTTGATAGGTGCTTTATGAGACCCTTTGGTTATCGGTCCTTTAGCATTGAGGCACAGCTCAATTGAAATGGGAGCAATAATATTTCCTGGAATCCAAAACGTTACGATGTTACGTTACACTTCCCATGCACAAGGCATGGACTTGAATATTGATATGAATTTCAGTATGAGGTTTTCTATTCACACTTTTGGGGGAATGGTATTTTACAATACAAGTGTTGTGAGTGAATTTGTAAAAACAAAATCCAGAATTTTAAAATGCTGTAGTTCCATGACAGACTTGTGTACTTTTTGAAATAAAACTGTTGGAGAAAACAGTAGTCTGTCTTTATTTTAAAGCAGCACTTGTGTATGGCTTCAGCTTTCTCTTTATGTAATTGGACGTGAACTAATAAATATGGCTGTGTGTACCATGCTGGCATTAATCATTTTATTTCTTGCCCCACCCCTCCCCCAATTTCTGAGGCAAGTAAGACTTCAGATATTTTAAAACATGAGCTTATTTGTGGTTTCTGATTGATCATATCATCTGTGTATCTACAATTTTAAAACCATACCAGAGCAGTCTCAACAGTTATTCTGAAATGTAAAGTTGGAAAGGAACTATAAAATAAATTTAATCCCTCTCTGTTTTAGGTAGAACCAAAAATTCCTTGAAACAGATAAATTCTTGTCTTTTTAAAATTCAAACAGGCAGGTTTACAGCACTCAGAGCATGCTGATAAAATGCTTGGGTTTATATTGCCAGTTAATGTGCATCTCTTTTGATTCAAATGAAGTTGACTTGGGATACTCCTCACCCCTTGGCCTTGTAAACCAGCTGATTACTGTCCTTGCCACTTTACCTAAGATTAATGTAACTTATCCAGTGTTGTCTTGGGCACATATTTAGTTTTAGGAAACAAAGTCTGGCACCTATTACCCGTAACTTTTCTGGGCAACCTGTTGCAGTGTCTCAGTGAAGAATTTCATCCTAATATCTAATCTAAATGTACCCTCTTTCAGCTTAAAACCATTACCCCTTGTGCTATCACTACATGCCCTTTTAAAAAGTCCCTCTCCAGCTTTCTTGTAGACCCCCTTTTGCCTCGTCACTGGAGTGTTCAAGGCCAGACTGGATGGAGCTTTGAGCGACCTGGTCTAGTAAAAGGTGTCCCTGCCCATGTTGGGGTCGGGGGGTTGGAACTAGATGATCTTTAAGGTTGCTTCCAACCCAAATTGTTCTGTGATATAATACTTGGAGGCCTAATTAACTTACATTTGTTCATAAGGGCTGCGTATCTTCATATATGTACCTGTGTCATGCCAGATGTTTTGGTCACTTCTTTGTGTATATATATCTATAAAAAACCTAATACATGTGTACAAACATATAAAATTAAATGGAGTCTGGTGGAAAAACCTTTAGGTTTTTTATTTTATTTCAAATTAAGACTTGTGCTTAAATACCAAAGAAAACCTGATAAAAATGAAGTTTCAGATTTGTCTTCATTTGTAGAGCTCTAAGAAACCTTTCTACGCCCTTTTAATGTTAAGTTCAAGACTTCCATCCTTTCCTAGGTGGCAGTTCTGTCACAGATGGTACTCTCATGCCTCTGCTGCCCCAGGTCTTTTATTTGGAGACAAGAAGATTGTGAGTCAGAGAAGCTGAGTACTCCCAGCTTGTCTGTGGGAATTCCAACAAATCCACTAGCGCTTTCCTGAGAGTGTCCTTAAAGAATAGAGGCCTTTCCGTTATGTGGTCGTTCTACAAAACCTTTGTGGTCCTTCTATATGTATTAGACAATGCCTTGGGTGAAGTTTCTTTAAAAGGTCTGCCTTGCAGGGTTTCATTCTGTGAACATCTTTGCGTATTTGTGCTTACTGGTTCAAATTCACACATGGAGAAGTTCAGGTTCTGTCAAGCTCTGTGATAATGCATTGTTAGGCTATTTTAGAAAACAGTTGATGACAGGAACTTAGCCTTGCTTTCTTGTGCAACCAAGAGAGCCTGTGAAGAAAATACCTGATCAAGGGGCAAAAACAAGAGTAGAGGGAAAGAAAGTCTATGGATGTTGCCTACCTTTCCAACTCTCAGCTTAACTCTAAAATTCCTCTTCACTTGTGGGTGATTTCACTGTAGATGATTGCTTGAACAATAACAACATGAAGACTTGCATCTTAATATAAAAATAACGAGTTGTGATGGTTCTGTTGCTTTTTTAAACTTGCTTTAGGCTTTTTGCAGAACGGTACAGGCTCAGCTATCAGGAGAAAACTATAAACCTGCATTTTATAAAATGACCACTGTGACAGTAAACAGGATTGCATTGTCCCTGCTGTGATTTTCGTATTGTTGTAAGTCGATGTGGTGGCACCCTCCTCGTAAGTTGGAGTTTTGAAGGCTTAAGTTTTCAGCTGTTGAGTATGGGTCAGCTTGCTTCGAATATGCAAAGTCAGTATGATGATGATGATGGTTGCAATCAGAGACCTTAAACACCAAAGAGGGCTGCTCTGCTGCACGTTAACTTCTGTGACATCTGACTAATCCTGACTGCTGTTTCAGAAGTAAAATGTTACCAAGTGATATGGAATAGGGAGATTCAGCCGCTAGCTGGGTCTTCATTTTTAGTGGATTAACAGTCATTGAAATTTCCTTTGGTCAATGCTATCTAAAAAAAAAACAGATGAAGGACAATTCTACTGTATTATTCAGGAAGCATCAGAAAGCTGTGCCACTCATACAGGAACCTTGTACAATGCCAGGATTGTTAGGTGGCGGGAGGGGAGTAGCTTTATGAAACAGTTGAATGAGTTGGTTACACAACTTGATTATGTAACAATTTCAAAACATGGCAATATTAGAATAGACGTTAACATCTGAAACCACATCATTTTACCTTCAGTAATCTAATTTTTCCTTCAGGGAAAAACCTCTGGAGGCAGTATGTCCACTGGGAAGCACAGAAAAGCTGTGTGATGCAGTGACAGTTGTCCCACTTCTCAGGGCTGGGTGCTGTGGTTCTGTGAGCTGCAGGCGGGTAGGACGAAAGTTGAGTGCTGTACCTGAAGGGTATTGGATGCTTTCTGGAGTGTTTTTTCTAATTGCAAAACAGAGGAAAGCAGCAAGCCTGATGAGTTTGTGAGGAGCTTTGTAGGAGGAATCTGAATTCTCGAAGCACAAATAACTGTCCAACTTCTTGAAGCATTTCCCTACTCTGGAAAACAGCATCTGATTTAGTGGTTTTCAGACATTCTGCAAAACCTTTTTTACATTTAGAGTTGCTTATATAGTCAGCATATCTTTGTTAGTTAAATTGCAATCTTGTACTCTTCCTATCATGCATAATTTCTGCATGTGACATTTTTGGTTATCCTTACTAACAATACTGTATAAAGAAGCAGTTAGAAGAAACTGTAGACTAGAGTCTCCTGAACACCCCAGACAGGGCTGTCTGGTGACAGCACGGCTACTTGCTGCTCTCGGCACCAACATCTCTGGGGGTGCAGTGTTCACTCAGGTTAGGTAGCAATTCATGGTGAGTGTTGTGTCAAGGAATACTAAATCAGATAGTAAAGAGCTATAAAGGTAATTTAGTACCATTAGTATAATAGCTTCCAATTATGTCAATTTTGCAAATTACGTTCTGTGTGAATAGGAAAGAAACTTGACATTTTGTTTCTTGTGGCCAGTTACTGCTGTACAAGTGAAGTAACACCTCTTCCTAGCTTACGCTTTGGCCTGCTCCATGATTTGTCAGTGAAACTATTATCCCATACACGAATCTGAATCTCCCTATTCCATATCACTTGGTAACATTTTACTTCTGAAACAGCAGTCAGGATTAGTCAGATGTCACAGAAGTTAACGTGCAGCAGAGCAGCCATCTTTGGTGTTTAAGGTCTCTGATTGCAACCATCATCATCATCAACTCACAGATGACTCGTTAGTCAACTGAAAGGGTGGTGTTTCTAAGAAACTTTGCTGAAGCCAGAACACTTGTGCTGTGCTTTGCTTAACTGTAGGAATCAAGGTAAAAAAATTACTTAAGATTTCCATTTACCAGTAGAATAGCCCAGGTGGGAGGGAGGCTTAGGCCAGAGATAAAGGCAACTGTTGGCGATACATAAACCCACTGAATTGCTTGTGACTGCTAAAGATGATACCAACTCTGGGGCGTAGCTGATGGTTTGTGGAACATGTCAAAAAGCTTATGTTGTGGCTGCTAGCACAAAACTTCTTACCCAGATAAATAAAATGCCTTTCCGTGTCACTTCCAATCCTGTAACTGTCAAGACCAGAAACAGTTTGTCTCAGCTGTAAGAACTGTAAAATACAAAGTAAATCTTGCAATTACTGTATTTTAATATATTCTTGCCTGTTTCTTTTTGGTACACAAGAAAAATTACAACTTACTGAAAGGACGCAGGTTCAGATGAACTGTTTGGTCTTGCCCTGGTTTCGTCCTTATGTTTTGTAATTAAATATGAAATTGCTTAGGAATTGCAGTATCTTTTTCTCTGGCGTCAGACTCGATGTGTGGTTTGGGTGACCTCTTTAGGTAACCTATTTAATTTAATTACCTTGTATCCTTATTTAAGATGGGGAAAATCACAGTCTTTAAAGCACAGAACCTTAAAAAAAAATTCTGTGGTCTCCCATACGGTCTCCAGCCCACTTGGGGAAAAAAACATGTTATGGCTAATTACGAGTGCTTTGTATTGAAATAAAGTAATAAATGTAGTGTTGAGGATCCTGGGCGCCCTCTGGCGGCTGTCCGGCAGCCTGCCTCCCTTTCTCGGTGGCTGAGTTGCGACCGTGTGGCTCGGCAGGTGGTTTGCAGGGACTTGCTAAGAAATGGTACGTTTTCCAACGGAAAGCAAAATAATCACCTTAGGTGCTGGAAAGTTATTTTTGTAGCACTTAGGAAAATAATTGATGTAAGGAAATGGTTGTTGTAATCTGCTTCAATTAAGACATTTTGTTTTTCTGTATAAACCGACGGCTGTAAAGCTGTACAGAGATCATTAAAGGAAACATACAGCTGAGGTATGAATGTAGTTTTTGACAGTCTTTAAAAGAGTGAGAAATGCTGTATTACCTTTACCAACGTTGCTAGGATGGAGGTGCATATTCCTATATCCCTTTTATTCATTTAAAAAAAAAAAAAAAAGTGTATCTGAAGCCGGACTGACTAGTATGGACGAGAGCTTAGGGTTCATCATTAAAATGTCTGTTTTCCTCATACTGAAGATCTGAGGTCACCAAAGGTCACCAGAGATGGTTCCTCATTTGCAGCTCATTCAGGAAAAAAAATCTCAGACATCATAATTGTATATGTTGGTTTTCTTTTAGGAGCAAGACAATGAAAATTGTGGTTCTTGTACAGATAACATGCAGTTCTGATTATGCTAGACTTGCATACTTGAAAGACATTGAAGTTCTAAACATCAATTACATGCTCTTAAAATCAGGGTTATGTTGCTACTTGAAATATTTTAGGTGTATTATTTAAATATGATATATGCATATCAGTGTGATTTTTTTAATAGTGCGTGAAGTGGGTGGGTAGGCAGGAATCTCAGACAACCCGCTAAAATCCTTTATTCCTAGATAAAAGAGCTGGAAGGAGTGTTAGAGCCTTTACGCTCAACGGTCTTTTTTTGTTGCCTGAATCAGCATAATTTCCCTGCCTCTGGTGTTACCTGAGCAAGCTAGGATTTTAATCAGCACCCTGAGTGGGGTATCCAACTGACAGTGAAAATTGGGTCATTCTGTTACACACGTGAATTTTATTCTGACAACATCCTGTGTCTGTGCCAACCATATTAACTAGCTAACTTGCTGCCGGCTTTATGGTTTGTAGGTGGTGGGGAAATTGCTGAACATGCAGGGAAGCTTAGGACATCCGTAATGCCCAGCATAGCTAACAAAAGCTCACTCACCTGCAATAATAACAAAAATAAAATAATTCCAAGGCAAGGGAGTCTTATTAATGAAGTGGAGGATGAGGATTGATATCCTGGCTCTGTCATGACTTAGCTGTGTGATGTTTTTTCTGTTGTTTTGTTGTTGTTTTTTTTTCTCTAAACGTTGACATCTTTTCCTTATTCCTCAGCTTCCATGTCTGTTAGAATAAGAGATAGTTGTCTTGACTTCTAGGGACTTTTGGAACTAGTGTGTCCCATTGCACTGTCTGTTTTTTTAAAACTATCTGTGATGGGTCTTTTTAGTCTTCACCAGCTGCCCATCTAGTGCTTATTTTTACTTCTTTCGTGATCTTAGAAAATTTTCAAGTATATGTATTTAAAGACAGTTATCTTGGTGAGACCATCTGTGGTTGTCTCTGTCCCCTGCTGCTTGCTGGTTTTTAATTCTGTCCTGACAGTAGTCGCTCTTCCAGTACTTCCCAGCGCTACCTGGATATTTCAAGTTGTAGTAAAAATAATAGTAGGGCAGATCTCATTAGGCAGTTTCTTGAGGGTGGAAAATTCCCCAAAGCCCATTGCCAGCTCAAGGGGAAATGGAGGCTTTGTCAGAGATTGCAGCTTGGATGCCTGCTTGGCATCACCTCAGAAGTAGGTGGCTTCTCTCTCCTTCTGCTCAGTAGCATGTAGGAGAGGGTATGCACCTGGGCTGGTGCCCCTTGGCACTCAGCTGGGTCCCTTGGCACTCCCTCACCACCTTTTTCCTTCCTGCTCCCTTATTAGCACGTTGGAAGGTATTCTCAGGGTAAGGTAGTTCTTCCTATTTGTTTTGGAAATACAGAATCAAGATGTGTTGATGATCATCGTTACTGCTGTTGGAGGTGCCTGGCTGTGTGTACTCACACTGCCAGGCTGGGATATGTAAAGAGAGATGTAAAGCTCCTTCCTGTCATCGTTGGCCCTGCGCGTAACAAATTACTCTTTGTGTTGGGCTTTTCATACCACTTTGCCTGCAACGTCAGCTTCCCACTTACACTGCCAGCTGACCTTCCTCTTTCTATCACATGCTGCCTTTTTATTTCTGATTGCTGGATTGATTTCACCGCTGAAGCAGGATGGATTTTTAGACACTTTTTCCTTTTTCTGAGTTCTGCTCTTGATCATGTGTTTGTGGAGGGTCATGCCTTTTACTGATCTTTTCTGTCATAATTTTTGTTCCTAGCCAGTTTCTCTCCTTTATCTCTGGTTTAGGCACTAGGTGCTTTGAACTATATACAGATATATTTTAGACTGGGTCCTGTTTTATCAGCTCAAATGTAGCAAAGTTATGATTGCAAGTACCTGGGCAGACAGCAGTATCTCGTTAATTGATATTTTTCTTGCAAGATCCAAAAGAGTTACCACATCTTGTTTATAAGTGACAACACTGGTGGGTGGATTTTTTTTTTTTTTTTTCTTTACCACAGCTGCGTGAATAACCTCTGGCTGCATGCTAGGGTTCACTTGCCGGACTGCATTTTTCTTTACTACTTCTTTGGTTTTTATTGCTAGAGATTCACTTAGATGAGAAGTAAAGAAGAAGAAAATCAAGACTGAAAGTATCAGGACAGTGCAGGCAAACGAGAACAGATTATGTTGTCTTGTATTTGTTCTGTTGTGCCTTTCTAGCTCATTTAGGCATCTGATTTTAAAAAAAAATTGCTTTTCCAAACAGCTGGGGGATCGAAAGCTCTCACCCCATCCCAGCTTGTCTCTGTGCCACGTAGCAGACTTTTTTCTTCTTAAGCAGGGTATGCTGTCTCTTGACTCATTCATGAAAGGGAGCGAACAGGACGTGCTTGATGGAGAGCCGTCATTGCGTGAGCCCCTACTTGCACCCCGGCCTTATCCCCGAGAACAGCTAGATTTAGAAACGTTTTAGCATGTAAGAGCTCTATTTATTCAGGCTTTTCTAATAGAGTGTGGTAGGATGAACTGTGTGTGGAGCAGTTTAATCTTTATTTAAAAGGCACACGTTTACTAATTATTAACTAGTTATCTGTTCAAGAGCTATTAATGCAAGAGGTGGGAAAGTGGAGTGCTGTGTTAGCTGTGGTGCAAAGGCAAGAAAACAGACAGAAAGGACACTTTGTCCCAATTAATGTGCCTCTTAATATTCCTTAAAAGAGTAAGTATATAAACAATACCCAGAATGTAGCTGTTAAACCGATTCTCATGCTAGATAATAGCTTTAAATAGAAAGAAGGCAAATGTGGGGTTTTAACGCCAAGCAGTACTTCGTCCTAATTTGAGTTGTGCTTTCAAGCAAGGTTTTGTGAAGGTACTCAATTATTTTCACTGTCACGTGCAGCTGAAAGATTTTATTTGATGTGTAGTTCTAATTGAAATGTGACAGTTTGCAAGGAAGAAAGTGAGATGTTAAGAGGTCGCCTGAGTCAGTTTTTTAAATTACTGGTTTTACGGAGAAACTATTGTGGCATTGAGGCACATTTTAAAAATCTGTGAGGACTGGTTTAATTATACAAAAGCCTGTAATAAGCTGCAATGATGGATTAGAATATGAGTTGTTTCCAGTAAATGCAATATATCCATATACATTTGTGGAATATTGATTAGGAAGATTTGTTTCTTGTTAGCATATCATGTTTGGAAAATTAATATTGGTGACTGTCAGCAGAGTCTGAGTACAGGCAGCATATAGGTAAGGCAGGTTTGCAGCATGGAGTGGTAGCAAAAATGCTTAGTTATAATTTTTCTTACAATATCAGTCCTGGAATATTAACTGAAAGAATACAGAGCTGATAAAGGACTGTAATTGGAACAAAGAATTATTTTTTGTTATCTTTGTGCAGAAAAGTATCCCCAGAAAAAGTCAACAAAAATAGGCAAGGAACTAGAACCGACTTCTAAGGAAATGGTGAAACAAGCAAGTGTGCAGATTGGGATGAGTCACTGGATTCTTTGAGAAAACTGAGTGTTTATAGCAGTAACCACAAAAAAGTGTGGTTCTTTGGTAATTCAAGTTACCGGTATGAAACTGAAGAAAGAGACATCTAAGCAGACTTGACAGATACTTTAAAAATGAATTGCAGTTGGCATGCGCTGGGAAATCCACGAGGATTTTCAAATAACTGATGTGAAGATACTGAAAATTTGCTATGAAGTTAAACTTACAGTCATTTAGCATCCACTGATAAATGGAGGCAATTTGCTACGCCACTGCACTCATTTTCTGCAAGACACAGGTGTAAACTCTGTAATCTGAATGACCATAATTTGGGTGGTGATCTGGATCGTACATTGAGTTGCTGTATTTTACAGTATCTAGCCTCTTGTTAATATAGATTAATGATATTCTTTCTTTTTATAGTATGACATCGCTCACAAGATTGGTGACATAACAGTGGTATAAATATGAAGAAACAGGCACCATTTTTTGCATGACTTTCAAGTATGGTGAGACTGAAGTACATTATAAAATGAAGTGCTGTTTTTTCACTTTAGATTCAAGATTGTTAAGTATGCTGTATTCAGTTTTGTAAGTACCACATTTTTTATTTTACATATTTTTAATGCAAAGTTTACAAAGTGACTACCAACATTTTTCTTGCTAGTCCTGTTTTTTGAAAAGTGTGCGCAATCATTCCACGCTGCCCCCCAACCATGGAGATTAAAAAAATTGAAATTAACAAAATCAGCTCAGGTAGTAGAACTATAGCCTTAAGCAGTGGGACATTGAAAGAGATTGTAATCTGAAATAGAGTAGTTTTGGGTTTTCTTGATGATTTGATAGGAAGTGTATCATCTGTTCAATGCTGTAGTGACAGCAATGAGGTCTTAAAACCTGTGTGTGAAATGTTCTCCATTTTAAGATTGTATATATTATGTAACACAATAAAATGCACTTGAACGTTACAGTTAACACGTGCTTCAGCATAATCTGTTAATGCAGGTGTTGTGGTCATTCATGTCTGTACACTGCCTCATTCCTTCTGCCCCCCAATTTACCATGCAGGACACCAGAGGGAAGAAGAGCACGTTCTTTAAACCAGTCTGTTTGCAGGGTCCTTGTTGCCTCCTACGGCATGGAAACTTTGGGTATTGGTTTCATAATGAAAATAATAATCTACCTAACCATGTAAGGATGATCACTGTGACTAACTCTGTAGATAGGAGCTTATTAATTAGTTTTTGGAGCCTGGTGCTCTGCTGGTACTCATGCATTTTTGATAACTCATTATCTGTCACAGTCCACAGGAGCACACTGAAGGGTGCCCCAGCATTTACAGAGTAACAGCGAGCAGCTTACAACCTGGCTTTGATCAACTACATCTTCCTTTGCTTTTGAGAAATACTGGGTGTGTGTGCATATCTACATAGATAATATGTAGATACTAATTTAAACCTTAATCCAGTGATACCTGTTATTTTGTGGTCTGAAGGTAACCGTATAATCCATTGGTGAAACTGGTGAAATCCAAGGCTGAAAAAATGTTACTTATTAAATTATTTTTGCTTCTGTTTTTGAGAAGAGCACAACTAGTACTAGAATAAACTCACACTCAGATGCAAAAGTTCAGACCAAAAGTTCCATATAATTGGGTTTGTCACTGCACATGAAAAAACAAGTAAAATCATCTAAGGAAGTAGTAATATCTTCATGAGAAAAATGAAACAGAGGAGGGTTTCTAAATGTCATAGGTTTAAGTAGCAAAATAAAATTATTCCAAATCTTATTTAATTTTGATATTATAATTGCAGAAAAGATACTTTGCCTTTAAGAAGCACTTGTTTTTATGCCAAAACTTTACATTCCTCATTCTCTCCTTTGACTCTATGCTGCCTGAACTTGTCTGTGAGTGAATCTGGCAAGTAATTAATCAAGGTAAAATTCCATTGGGATCAGTATGAAAGTTGCCTGGTCAAGAAGCAGCAAGTGCCTGTTGAACTGTATATTCTTCAAGGTAGTGATTTATAGATATAACTTTCCTTTTTGCTACAGTGAATAAGTGTCTCCCCCCTCCTCCCCCCTCAGTGATCACCATCGTCTAAGTGTTTAATTGCTGGTGTTTTAGGAAGGGAGGAGAAAGGTAGGAAGCTTATAGTTTTGTTTAAAAATTGAGTTTTGTAAAAGAATGGTTTTTTTGCAGAAAAATCTGCAAAACGATGCACCAAAGTATGTTCTTGAAGGAATACATGGAATAAACTATTTTTGTACCCAAATTCCTACCTAAATTAACTTCTGATATGTGTATATATTAAGTAAAAAAGTGTGTAACAAATACTTTGTTGAAGTTATATGTGTGTCCATTTTGCAAAGAAATTTGCATTTAGTTTTTCTGCAAGAAACTAGTAACTGTACAACTACTTTGTCATCTTTCTAACGTCTTGCTTAGCTAATTCACATGTTCTTACCAGATATCCAGATACCAGTACTGAGTCTCTTGAAAGGTACTGTGTGTTGGGTATTTAGCCCAGAAGTCTACCCCAGTGAGGTCACTGAGTAAGTGTTGTTCGCTGTATGTTGTTGTGGCATAAACAGGAGACAAGTTTGAAAGCTCGTCTGATAACACACAGGAGCTCTGAAGATGGAGTCTGACTGTTAGTCTGCTTTCTGCCACCTTTCTCAGGCTTGGAGGATACAATAATGAAGCCTGGAGGTCGTGCCTGTGTAGATTATTGTGACCGGGTGGCTGTTTAGGACTGATTGCAGGTGTCAGGAGGCATTTTTACTTGGTTATAGATTAATTTTTGAACCGTTTATCCTTTGTATCTAATAATGCAGAATAGCTTGGTCATGCGTGGTCAGTGGGTGGAAAACACCCTGGCTCTTGTGCCAGTACTGTTAAGTGAGAAGAAGTAGTGTGTTTCACATACCTTAATTTCTTGCCAGGGCTTGCTTTTCACAGGAGAGTTCAAGCAGGTGCTTGTTTGGTAACTGTGCTCTTGTCCACACCCAAAAATATCTCATCTGGTGTTTCATGTGGAAGCTAACTGGCCTGGACCTGGAGAGTCAGACAAAGCCTATAGTTGCCTATACTTGGTAGCCTGCATCGTTGCCACAAAACAGGTAAACTAACTTGCAGTGCTTTCCCACAATCCTTGCATAATACGTTGTTCTATCAAATGGGAATTGTTAGATCAAGCTGGTACTTTACTCCATTTAGTTCAGACCACTTCAGTTTCATTTCTCCAAAAGCCATTATAATTACAGACATCTGAAGAGTAGCACTGTGCTCATCCATTCTCACGCTTACCAGCATTTTCTTTGTAGTTACCAACCCTTGCAGTCATGTAGACCTTTAGGTTTGATGTAGACTTTGGAGAATACGTGTTGCAAGCTGTGTACCAAGGCTGGTTATGTGGGTTCAGACTGCCTCAGTGGTGTCTCACATGCTGTCTGAGGTTTAGGGTGAGTCAGGTAGTTCAGCAGATGAACTGGCTCGTGGTCTAGGGGCTGATTCGGATTAAACTTTGCCCTACAGGCAATACCACTGCAACAGGCTCAGAAATGGGAAAATCTGTGCAAGTGCAGGGCAATTTCATACTGCTACAGCTGTATCCGTGCCTGAATTTGTATCAACATTGTGATTATTTGCATAAAATTAAGAAACCTCAAATCATGACTCTGGCATGTGCATTTTGAATGACAGAGTTTGCATGCTACAGAAGGAATTGGCTCAGCCTGTCTGGGTCTTGGCTTTTCTTTCCTGGCCTTGGGCTACCTCCTATCTTGTCAGTGTAAGCATTGGTGCAGCTGCCGGGAGCCACATCAGAGACACGATACAGTTTAAAATCAGTTCCATGTGATGTAGTGTGGTTTTAACTCAGGTATGTTCATCATTTCAGTTCAGCAAGCGGCTGCACCAGTATTTGTGCTGACAACAGGGGAAGGAGGCAGTGTGAAAGTGGAAACAAGGATCAAAGTACAAGAAAAAGGCAGAGAGCTGCTTTCAGCAGCAGTGCTAGAAGGTGTCAAGGACCCACTCGAATGCCCTGCTTTGAGTGGACCCGGCAAACTCCAGAGGTGCTTTCCAACTTCAGCTCTTCTGTGGTCCTGTGAAAAAGATGCATGTACCCAAATTCTCTTTGCATCAAAAAATGGCAATCCACAGCTGCCGTGTAAAGTTGAAGATGCTGGAAGGCTACAGACACCTCAGCTTTTGACACTGATGTTTCCAGACACCTCTGGCCTCTTACCCTGCTCAGAAACCTTTAGTCTGAATAGGATACACAGCTTGAATTGTATCGCATGCACATCTTATTGGCTGCCACACGTATGAACTTTCACAAACGTCCACAGATACCTGGAGCATGTTCCCAGGCCATCCTGCCCCAGTAAGTATTGGGACAAAGCACACTGGCAGCAGTTGCCACTTTTCTTTTAATACTTACAGGAGATGGTAGATGATAAAGCTGATGATGTCTTCAACTACGAGCTTGCAAAAATGTATGCAGTTATTTTATTTGAATGAAGTAATTCCGAGTCTCTCCCTAAGGCATCTTGTGAAACATTCAGGTGGGCAAATCGCCTTTGGCTTCAGCGGCCATGCAGATGGGTCGCTGGCACTGCAGTTGTCTTTGCAGGCTCCAGGCCTCCTGTGTTACTTACAAAATACAGATGGATCAAATACAAAGGAAGAGGATTAGCTGACTTCAATCTCAACTCCAGTAATATGTGGAAGGTAAAGAGGGAAACCATTACTTAAAAGGAAGCCGCAGCGTCTTTCACTACAATTTGATGCCATGTTCAAAGATTGCTTGCTGAAATCCACATACATGAGGCCCAACTCACTGGATTTTAACGTGACTCTTAGCGTGACATGGCTATAACTTCACTGTGGTTCATTCCAGTTCATTTGTATTCCTCATGTGACTTTCATTGTTTACAGGAAAATGTGATATGTTAAGAATTCCCAAGTAATTTATTTTGAGTTGCTTGCTTAATAGTATAATGCAGGCTGCATTAACATTCAGGAAGCAGCTAGACAATAGCAGGAGCCTGAGCTAATATTGATTATGCAAAAATGTTTACAATGTACTGTGTACTTTGTAAGTAGTTCCCCAGTTACAAAGTAAATGGCATCAATTACAATTATCACAACATAAGCCATGAATGTTTTGGCTGACAAAAAACCCCCACGGGATTACTGCCTTCTGCATTAACACTGGGTCATGCTGCATTCTACCATCTCTGAGAGTCTAGCTTGCTGTTCTCTCTGTCCTCATGACTGAGGCATCATTAACGCAACAAGAATTTTCTGTCTTTACAGAAAAATCATGTTCTTTTTACATACGTTTTTCTCAGTTTTGAACCTTTTTCCCTGTAGTCCTCTTACCAGAAAACAAACTTTTCCAAAGGCTGATAGTCTTACTCCTGAGATTAACAGTAAAGAAGGTGATAACTCTAATAAATCTCACATCGTGCACTAACATGGAAACAAAGTGCATGTAAGCCTTGCAGGACTCCTCAAAGGAAGCTCTATGTGAGCTGCTGAAACTGCGAAAGGGTGCTAACACACCGAAGCCTGTCCTATGACAGACAGAAAAGTTTCATATTTACAAATCCACATTTTCATATTTTTTTTTTTTATAATTTAAATTGGGAACTAGACATTTTCATGATGAGAAGGCTTAGAAGAAGCTAGGCTAGTTTCAAGCCTTAGGGCAAAATCTTGCTGGTCTGACTGCATTTAACAGTAAGAATTGCCATTCATTGTCACTGTGCAAAGCACTGGTCTATAGCAATTGTACCCTGGATTAGCTGCGAGCGTGCAATCCCAAACCACAGACCCCCTGCCTTATAGTTAGAAGTGCTGGCTGCCATCCCGGGTGATTTTAGTCCCAGAGGGAGCCTGAGAGCTCTTGGGCAGGGAAACCACAGCTGAGGTGGGGGACTTCCTTTCTCTGCTATTCTGCCTCTCCCTCAATTAAAAATCTTGGCCTTTTATAAGAAGTCTTAAGTTTCCAGGCAATTCCTAGCCCTTGGTCTCTTGACCCGGACTATATGCTGCAGAAAACTGGGGAGGTTACTTCCCTAGGACATGGCAGGTGTCTTACATTTTGCACGAGGTTGGTTTTTTTTTTTTTCTTTTCTTTATTTTTCCTTGGCTTTTTTATTCTTTTCTTAAAGCAAGAGGATTCTTTTGTTGTCTCTCAGTGCCGTATTTGAATGACGAGTGTTTGACCATCTGATGGTTGTTTATGGCTCTAGGGCCTCTGCTCTGGCTTCAGTGCAATAAGCTGATGAGGATGGATTAAACTGGCTTGGGTAAGTTTTTGCTGGAGTAAATTTGGTGTGTGTGTGTACAATTTCTACTATGTCCGCAGAACTATCTGGCAGCAAAAAGGAGCTGGTGGGTAGGTAATATCTTCAGCGGCTCCATCTAGATACAGAAGAGGAGATGTTGTTGGAAGGCACCTGTGTAGAACAAAGGTGTCGTAAGCAAAGGATTTGACGATGTCAGAATACAAATTCTAATGACTGTTGTGCAGAATCTCTGCAGAGCTGCTGTTGGCCTGGTTTATACGGCAGCAAGCAATGGAAATGCTAACATAAAATGCCATGTTTGTGGTATGAACAGCCACAAAGCTACATAGCTTTGTTGTCTACATAGCTCATGGCACATTGAGGGGTAAGAGTCTGACAAGTGGCCAGGGGAGGGGGGACACAGCTCTCCCATTAAGTTGTGAGGTTCAGGAGGGACCCTCTTACTTTCTAAACTCCTTCTTCCCAGAAAGGAGTCTAGGTGTGCCTAGATCCAATCAAAGTCTCAGACTTGGTCAGTGGGTTTAAGTCTAAAGGATTATATGTGCAGCCACTCATCAGTGTTGTCGTGTGCCTCTCAGAGCCCAGGTTAAGGCCTTTCTCTGAAATGGTTTCACAAAGTTGATAAAAATAGATGATTTATTAAGGAGACAGATATAAAAATTCAAAATTGCCGTTGATAAATGCACTTATTGCAACAATCGAGCTCGAGTTCAGAGTTCAGTGCTTTAGTAAACAACGCTTTCCCAGGTAATATCCAACATGGAGGCACGAGTCTTCCCAACAAGGTGTCCCTGCTCAGGGTGGGAGAGGTCCAGGCGCCTCCACCCATCCAGTGGTTGGAGTTTCATCCTCAAAACAGAGGATTCTAAACGCCAGGTTTGTGCTCACGGCGAGGTGGGACTCAGTCAGTTACTCTGTGCTGACCGGCCCTTGGAGGCCAGCGGGGCCTGGCGTGTCAGCACGGGGCAGGGGCGTTGTGACACGTGCAGGGGCCGTCCCGGCCTCTCCTGCAGCCACAGCGGCTGTGAGGCCTTCGCCTCGGGCCAGGCCCCACGCGGCTGGGCTGGTGTCAGAGCCCTTGCCTGTTCTGTGGGATCCCCAGGCAAACCACCAGAGCTACTCTGAGTGGAATGCTGCTGTCAGGGACTGGAGGCATCCCTGGTCACTGCCACTGGTGGTCCCTTAAGGAAATAAGGTGCAAGATGGCAGGGGGGAAGCACACCGCCACAGCTGATCAGAAGAGAAAACTGTAGTAATTCCTTCGTTATTTATAGAAGTTTTGAGACATGTAAGAAAGAAACTTCTTAATTCTTTCAGTAGGGTTTTATCAGTTTATTTGATGATAACTATGATTTTGTTTAACACATGCGTGCAATGGCAGTCCCCCAATTCCTGAATCCCATTGACTCTTTTGTGCCAATCAGCCCATAGCCCAGGCCCTGGTGACAACTGAGTGGCTTGCTTGGACCACTGGTGGATACTTAGATCCTCTGTGATCTGTCACAGCGGACAATTGGGCTCAGAGGTCCACCGAGCACCCTGTTCAAGAACGTAGCAGTTGTTCTTATTGCAACAGGGGATTAAGGAAGCATGTATGCAGCTAACACCCCTTCTGTCTTTCTGGTGCATTGTGGCCCCTTATGGACAGCCTATGTCCCTGGTTGCACATCCTCATAAACCCAGGAGTGCTGCCCACCAAAGCTGTCTCCTGTAGCACATTATTATTTGTGGAAAGAAGCAAAATGGTCATCCACAAGGAATCAGTGTGGGACTGGAATGGAGGATGATGGCTTCCCCCTTGCATCCTGGGGGGGGATGTATACTTCTATAGAGGTATACAAATATACTTCTAAGTAAAAGAGAAATGAGCTTGAGCACTGTGTCTGTGACTGCCTGGGATGGGGAGAAAGCTCACTCCCTAGTGCTATTTTAGATCTCCAATTGGTGTCTCCAAGACAACTCTGCTATAAAAAGGAATCAAAGTGGACAAGCTGTAGTCCAGGGACTAGGCCTTTGCCCTTGCTTAGCATTATTCACATGAGCTTGGGACCTGGCAATCTCATCTTCCTTCTGGCTTGTTGATTGTGAGCTGTTTGGGGGTGCCAGGAGTGTCAGGAAGGCATCAGACAGGTGCACTGTGCTCCTGTGCCACCCACAGCTGCAGGCTGGAGGGGACACCGGTGGCATGGACCAGGGTGGGATCCCGATGGCGTGGGCTGGAGGCAGGGTGCTGAATGCCCTTTGGTGGCAGAGCCTCCGTAAAAGTGTGCTTATTTACCTCTCCCAGATTCCCTGGCTACCGCGGTGGTGGATGCAAAACTCATGTTTTGCTTTTTTTCCTTTAGTAGCAGGAAAGTTGCTGGCACAGCATGGAGGAGCTCCAGGGGACCAAGAGAAAGTGTCTGCTTCAGAGCCACTTTCCTTGATGCCTAGGACTAGCTCCACAGATCCCTTTAGCTGGAAAGTAAGCCAAACTGTTCTTTGACCTAAAATAAAACTATTACTTTTCATAAAATGCATTGTATGCCAGTAAATTCTTGTCCTATTACATTACACTAAAAAGCCGTTTTTTAGCATGTCAATGGGTTGCCAGAAGCAAGAAAATCCATGGAAGAAGGTAAATGATATATTGTGTGCTGATATTGGTGGTGGCTGCTCTTCTGTTGTGTCCCCTGAGTGTACTGGCTTGACACTGTGTTTTCATGCAGAAGAATAAGGATTAGGTTTGTCCTGCTATGAGATGATTCATGTATGGGGAATGCGCATATTCAGAAAGAGTGAGATTTCAAGAGTACATCACTAAAGACAGGCTTGTGATAAGAAACAACAATAAACCAATAGCTGAGCAGGGAAAAAATGTATTTAATAAAAGCAATTTAATTTAAAGTTGAAATCTTATGATTGTGTGTCTGACCATTTCTACTAAAGATGCTGTTATTCAATCTTTTTAAAAAGTGTTTTATAGCTATTTTATTCTTTGATGTAATATATACATATTAATTTCTATTTATTTTAGATATTTTTTATATGTATGTGTATATATTTTAATAATATGCACTCCCTGACGTAAATTTCCAATTTTATTATATGATTTTGCAATAGTACAATGTCAACACATAAAATACTAGGATAAGGCTGGATATTTAAAGTTAATATACAGCAACTAGATGTCAAACTTATTTATCTAAAAATGTCTAAGATATGAGCTAATATTTAGCAAAATAAGTGTGTTTCACAACTTTGATACTATTCATGATTTCCCAGAGATCTTAACATAAACCTGTAATTGGCATGAATTCTATCCAGCAGTGAGCACTGTAAGAAATGCATGTTATGTTTGTTACTTGTTTTTAAGGCACAGTGGAAATTCATAGGATATAACAAGCTGTGCATTTGAGTGTGGCTGATTTTCCTTCTGTACGATTAATTTATTCTGAAGGGAAAGGGAACTTCAGGCTTAACATATTTCTCAGTAGAAAGCCTTCTCTGAAAGATTTTCATGTGGATGTGAGTGCCTGATTTCCAATAGCATGTTATGTTAAACAGACACTTTGAGAACATCTGCATTTGAACTCTCTCCTCTGGAAAAATAAAATAAAAAAAGAAAAAAAATTGGCAGTATACAAACATCAAGCTAGAAACAGTTATTCTGCGCACATTTCAGCTCTTGTCTTCATTGGGAGCAACCCAGGCATGACACCATGGTTCTGGTATACAAGCCCTGAAAGATAAGATTCACAAAGCAAAACCACAAATAAGACTGCAGTTGTCTTTAGCTTGTCAGTTTGACTTCTGTCTAAGTGGATGAAAGGCAAGCGTTCCTGCCGCTGGAAGACTGCTCGGAAACCTACATGAAACTTGTTTATGCCTCTCAGCTTGGTTCCCACTGGCCAGGTGATCTCACCAGAGAGGCCCCTTCTTCCAGCCACTGCAGATCCCTTCACATGACTGCTGGTCATGAGTGCTGTGCCAGTAAGAATTGCTATATAATAACAAAGGAAAAGCATGTTAAAAAAGCGTCATCGTCTTCATCGCTGCCAACTGCTGCAAGGGAGAAAGCCTCCTAAGCCTCCTGCACCCTGTTGCTGCTCTCCCTGCTGGCCACTTTCCCTTTCCCCTCCTTACCTTCCTGAATCTCTCCTTTTTAAAAATTTCCCCTGTCAAGTAGCTTTTACTATTAGAGTCAACGTGTACTGTAAGTTATGGATGCTGTGCCTGTAAACTTGTGCAGCAAGTATCCTTTCAGGTTTTTTGACTTCTGTTGGGGTACAACTTATAGACAGGGTAGGCGTTGAATCAAAGGGAGATGGGGCTACAAAAGCACAGCACTTTTTGCTGAGCTCTGTGATGTTTTTTGGCTTTGTTTTTTGGCTTCCCCCCGCCCCCCCCTGCAATTTGATTGAGTGGAATTGAAAAACAAAGAAAGCCAAATCCAAACCATTGTTGCTTAGGCAACAAGATGTAGGTAAGAATGAAAACTACAGCTCCACTAAAAGCAGTGCAAAGGGCTTATTGTGGTTGCCTGTGGAAACCTGTGTTGAACACATTCTGAGATCTAACCTGGGTGCTTACAAAAATAGCAATTTCAGTCAATTTCACCACAGAAGCAGCAAAACTTCCATGGGAAGTTTGTGTTTGGTTATAGGCATTTGAATGCTGCTGCTATTTGGAAGTTACTGTAGGGAATATCTGCTGACTCTACAATGTGTTTTGGCAGACCCTGAAGAGAGAAATGTGGTTAATAGCCTTTTGCCAATATTCAGTTCTGTTGGATGTATCATACAGCCATCTAAGAAATCTGACAGCCTTCATAAAATTAGCCTCAACCTAATTAGGAATGTCAAGGTTTTTAAAATGACTGTTAATATTGTTGCTGTACATCATCCAGAAACTCAAGTGGGGACCAGCACCCAGTGTCTTCACTGGATATGGAAAAGTGTCATAGCCATGAGTTAAAAACTTTCTGAAATCTGAAAAAAACCCTTTCCTTTTATCTCCTCTGTACTCCTCTGTTCTCAGTTTGTAATCCTGATTTATCTTATGGACTTAGTTAATGTTAATTTAGTCTAAGTAACTGAAGAGAAAAACACAACATGAATTTATTCCTTAATGATTTATTATGGTATTATACGTTCTTGGTTATGAAATGGCCCATACAAATGTGAAGAAAGTACTAGATTATGCAGTCTTACTGTATTTCATGATGTTTGATTTTCACTTCAGTCTCTTAACTGCTGAAATTATTTAATGAAAGGGCAATTATTGGGGTGAATATTTAATTAAGAATATGAAACAAGTATAAAAGCAAAAAAAGCCCACAAATTTTACATACAAAAAAATCCACACACGTATCCACATGTACAATATCGTTACCTTTATGATGTAGTTAAGGAATAGGAATGTAGTAAGCCAGAAAACTACTAATGTTCTTTCAGATGCTAATTTGGTTAAATGTTAAACATGCTTACTTGTGTCACTAGCAAATAATGTGCAGTTGCTGTTCTTACGGGAGGGTTCAGTCTAAATGTTCCAACTCAGACTGACCTCACTGTGCTAGACCTATAGGCAAACAGTAGGAAACCTGTCCTACCACATAAACCTGACAGGTGAAATAGTAAAGACAACCAAATGCTGGGAGATGAGGGGGTGGGCAGATGGTTGCCTTTATTTTACAGAGGGGGAACCAAGCCACAGATTGGTTAGGTGAGATGCCTCAGATCAAAAAGATGTCCTGCAACAGAAAGATAACCCCAAACCAGGTTTCCTGCATCAAAGTCCAATGCACTCACCAGGTCAGTGTTCTGCCAGCAACAACAGCTGCTGGAGTAAAAGAAGAGTAAGTATAGCAGGGCATTAGTTGA
Source organism: Falco rusticolus (assembly GCF_015220075.1). Lineage (NCBI taxonomy): Eukaryota > Metazoa > Chordata > Aves > Falconiformes > Falconidae > Falco > Falco rusticolus. Next base: position 106,115,370 of record NC_051188.1, on the reverse strand, counting down.
AATGACTGAGAATTGTGAGTCAATAGGCAAAAAGAGGAAATTGGAAGGTGGAGGATAGGCTTATGGAAAAGCTAAAAGCAAAGCTTTTAATCTATGAACTTCCCTTTCATGTCTATTTGAGGTATGACTGCCAAAATAAGATGTTATAGCTTTATTTCCAGTAGGACACTTTATAAAAATGCGTTGATCTTATTTTTTTCAGTTTTATTTCATCAGCTGTTGGAATGAGTGTGCTGTCTCTCAGTTTCCAGGGATCAAAGTGTAGGCAGTGAAAAATAATCTACCACTCTGGAATAACTTGCAGCAGCAGGCATTCCCAGTACAAATCAGAGTGCAAATCAGATGGTGAATCAGTGATCTCAAAAGAGGATTACTTTGGATTAGTTGTCCAGTGAAGCAGGCACTTTGTATAATGCAGCAGACAGCTCCAATGTGAGCCATTAATTGGTTGTTTTGTGTGTGTGGTTTTTTTTTTTTTGAGAACATTATTTTATCAAATGGATTTTCATACACTAATTAATAGTATTTTGACAGTGTTTGTGTCTAGAAGACAGATTATGTGACATACTACTAAGCAACTGAAAATTAATGACCGTACTTTTTGGGAGAGGGAGGAGGCACGGTGGAAGCAGCCTAAGCTGCAGTTTGGCTGACAGCAGTTGCATGTAGGTTTAAATGCTGCTTTGAAGGATCATTGTTTGACTGTCCATTGTGGCTTACAGCTTGATTTGTGAGACAGGGAGAAGACTGTGCTATCTGGCCAGGGTTCAGTCCCACTGGTTCTCTAGTTTAAGTCTTTCATATTCCAGTGAAGTCTGAAGAAGAGCTTTATTACCATTTCACCGATAGTGTATGTTGCTAAATTAATCTGCCTTTCAGTTAAGTAAGACTGTCATGATATAAGTAACAAGGTGATTAGAAACACCATTTATCCATATATAAATAGCAATGTCCTGTTCCAGTAGTTTAATGTTTGACTCCATCATGCCTGTAGCTGTGTCATCACTGTTTTACACAACAAATTGGTGTGCTGCCTCCCTGTTGGCCTAGGTTCTGGCCATTTATTAATAGATATAAAACCATTACTGGCTGCATTTCCGACCTCACAAAGTCTTAAGCAGCACCATCTATCCAGAAGCAGTCTCTTGGGGTGCTGTAAAGGGGTGGGAAGAGAAGTGAAGGGCAAGAACTCACTTGGAGATCATGCACTAGAAGTAGGGAAACCAAGCATATTCTGTGTATGAAATGGTATCTGTCTATGAAGTGGTTTCAGTACGCAAGGAAGGCAGTCTTTGAAGAAAACACTCCAATTTTCTGGGCATTATAAAACCCCTGGGGAAGAAGAGCAAAAGCAGCTAGCCATTACTGTGATGATGGAAATAAATGTGTGCTGAAGCTCTAGATCCAGGCAGCTTTACATTAAGGCAAGTCCAGATCCAGCAGCACTATCGTCTCCTCTGTTTAGACAGGAACAGCTCCAGACCATAGTCCTGGTGGCACCCCTGTGCCCTGACACGCTGGGGAGAGGTGCGAACAAGCTAAAACTGCCGGATTCACCAATGACGGGTGAACTCGCACCATTGTTTCTGTGTTCAGAGCAAGCCTGGACAAGCAGCGAGAAGCTTTGTCCCTGCTCCAGATAAAGGTCAGCGGGTTGCTTCTGATTCAATCCCAAACTTGTCATTCTGTCAGATAACATCCAGTCTCCCCCTTGTCATCAGCTTGGTGTCTCCTTTGGACTAGCAGCCTAGAAGTGTGTGAGGAGATAGCAATCGCTCTCGGAGCTTCTTTTGAAATGGGCAAAACCCTTGTTCCCCTGGTGCTGACTGTCCTAGGTGAGACACCAGCTTCAGCAATGAAAAAAGTAATATGAAAAGTGACAGGGAGATTTACACCTCTAAACTGCTGGGATGGAATGAGGTCAAGTTTGGCAAAATGCATTACATCAGCTGGAGAAATCCTCCTTTAAAATAAGGCTCTTGCTGGCCATGCCAACATATTCTGCCCTGCCTGTTCAAAACCTCCACTGGAAGCCTCTTTATCTACTGGGGCTGTGACACAGATGTTCAGGTGTGTTTCTGCAATAAGCAGTATAAATACATATTGTCTTTTATGTATATTTGCACTGCAGCTCTGTATGTTCTCATTCATCTGCAGTGTGCTGCTACTGGAACATACCAATGATCTGCTGTAAAACAAACATCAGAATCTGTCTTTTTAATACAAGAAATACTTCTTCAAAGACATGGAATTGTGGGCTTGCAAGAACTGATAGAACTATGGCACAGTACCCAAGCTCCTTGGTTGCTTTAGGGGTGTTGTAAACCCACCTGTATGTAGAATACATTGTTTACTAAACATTAATGACAAGCTTTAAAGGAATAATAAATAAGACTTAGTGAGTTTCGCTCTTGTGGCAGATTGGCAACCTGTAGACGTGTACATGACAGAGAAAGAGATGACACCAGATTATTATGAAATATATTTGCTTGTCTTAAAATTCCTCCGAGATATGACAAGGTGCTAAAGGCACCTGAACCATGGCATGTGCAATCATTTGTTATAATAATAAAAGTAAATATGTTTGCTTATAGAATCTTCTTGTGCCTGCAAATCATTCCAAGATGCCTGGGTACCAGTATAAGCAAGTCCCTAAGCAAATCTTTCATTTGTACGTGTGAACAGTTTTACTGAAGTCACATGTCTGAAGTTCTGCATGTGATTTTCCCAATCATGTGTTTGTTTGTAACATAGAAAGCAAAAATCAAATCTTTATATACATGTGTATATGTACATATATATCTCTTTCTGTACAAAAGACACTAATGTATTCAATTAGAAGAGGTTTTGAGCATTGCTAGTTGTATTTGACTTCAGCTTCTCCTAGCTTCCATAGATGTATGCACCAAAAGGTACAAATAAGTTGGTGAAATGAAAAGGCAATTTGTGAAATCCATTGTTCACACAGTATGTTGAATGACAAACCTATAGTGAATACAGGTAAATATCTAATAAGGAGACAACCATAATATGCCTATTTGTGTGACATCCAATTTTTTCCAGTGTTCAAACATAACTGAGCTGTAGCTGACAGACAAGTGAATATTATTTGTATGCAAAGAAACAACACAGTCTGTGACTTAGCTTTTGACTTAGAGACAAAAGGATTCCTTGGTGTCGTGTATTTTTGATCTTGTAGATGATATTTTGTCTCCTTTTTTTTTTTTTTTTGAGAATATATTCCCAAAAGGAAGATGCATAATGATATGTGAAAAGACTGGAAGACATATTGTCTTATACTCTATTGCTAGCTTCACTAACACTATCCTTATTAAACATAAACCTTCTGCTGATGTGAACTAAGCTCAGAGAAATCACAGCAATTTATACAAGTTATGGCTACCTCTGTCCCTCTTCTCTCCTAGGGCATTAACTTACTTGTAGTTGTGTTTCCACACTGGCAATGGCAAATGTATTTAGAGTGATAGCTGCTCAGCAGTCAGTGATAGTTATAAAAATTGGATTTGAATGTAAACATGTTTTCTGCTCCAAGCTTTCTCCTGTAGCTGACAATGCAACCAGCTGATATTTTGCTGTGGTAAGAAATGTACCTGTAAGAATAACTAAATCATTGAAACCTGGGGCAGTTTCTGTTTCCTGAGTTCCTGGACGTCTTTGTGTTTAACGGTATGTATGAAGCAGTCATAAATGCCAATATATGGGAATTTTCTGACCTCACAGCTTTACATCTAGTTTCCAGCTCACCATGTATACGCTATCATATCCCAAGTATATGCTGCTCTATTCAAACAGGACAATGCCCTGTTTTGTTTCATACAGTGCTGTCACTAGTACAGCTTGGGCTCATAGCTGTACTATGAGTGAGTGAAAAGCACAGAGTGAAAGCACTTGGCTGCTCAACGTTCTTAAGGGGGAGGAAAAGAAAATGCAATTACTGAACCCTACCACCAGAGGGAGCCTTGGGCTCGCTAACGCGAAGCGGCACACTGCACCAAGCAGTACTTCATCTCTGGTCTTCTAATGCAAGGTTTTATAAGTATTAAAATATTCCTCTTTAGATATCAGGAGGAGAGTAAAGAAGCAAAATTCACAGCACCGATAGGAAACATAAGTGCAATGTGTGTGTGCGTGTGTGTGTGTGTGTTTGTGTGTGTGTACACTTGAATACAAATCATTTTAATTGCACACTTGGTCCTGTGACAACTATCAGGATAGCTTAGAAAATGGTCAGACAGCTGGAGGGAAAAACTGGCAGGAACTGAATGACTCATATCTACAAAGGTCCTTATCTGATACGGTTCTTTTGGTTTTAGTTTGATCTGGTATTGTCAAGAGAGCCAGGGGCATTTTGTGAAGGGTGGAACTGCACTCGGAGTTGAACTGGCTGAGTGGGGACATATGCTGCACCTTTGCCATGAGATCTCAGGTATAATCTTGTTATGAACATTGTTATCATTCCTTTCTTTCAAATAGCTGGCCCTCACTAGTCCTTCCCACATTAAAACTTCAGGCACTTCTGGGAAATAGGCATGTTCAGGCCTGTAGAGAAACACTTCTCAGTACATGTAGAATAATTGCAGCTGCCTCTGTACTCTTCCAGAAGCCATCTGGTCCTAGGAATGCCTGACCTAGGAATTTCTTAGTCTTTTAAATATTCTAGTATTCCTCATTGCAATGTCCCAGTGTACTCAATTTTTATTTTGTTAGAAACAGATCAAACAATGTAGTAAACAGCCACCAAAGCAACACATATCATGGAAGTGATATAAGTGAGCCAAAACCATGACCAAAGTCCACACAATCTAATCATATGTACATACAGCCATCCAAGAAACTCTGAAGAAAGACCATGCTACAGGTCACGTGGATTATTCTGGCAGATTGCATCAAGCCAACTTAATTATAGGCTGTGTTTAATGCTGTGTTCTGGGTTTTTATTTTGTGTGTGTGTCACTAAATAAATAACAACACTGACAGCCAATAATTTTTGTGAAGTCCTAAAAAAACCTGAGCTATTAATTTTGGCTTGAGAGTCATACAAAGCTTCAAACTTCAGCAGTTCCTCCTAGGTTTGTGTGACTGTGCACAAATATCCTACTACAGAAGCAGGCTCTAATTTTTTTTGCTTACTTGGAAAAAAACATTGTGGCAGTACGTGTATTCCAATGTAGTTTTCAAAAAATTATTTTAACAGAAATGGGCCTCTTAAATGCATTCCACCCTAATTTTCACCCCAGAGTGAGCTCTTTATTCGTGAGTGTTGCACAAGCTGCTTGCTGTGAGTCCTGTGGTATTCCAGCCCTTGACATCAACAGAGCAGACACATTGCTGCACCACTTGATTGACCCCATATGTGATCAGCGCTGATCATATAAAAAAACTCATCAGCTCCAAGTGTGGTTTTAAAGTTGTTACAGTTCAGGACTGCTTTAGAGAAAAGGTGAAAAGCTGGCTTAAATACTACAGGATTCAACCCTGCAAGATATTGAATACCTTTGATAATATGTGAAATTATCCTCTTAACCACTCTCCTCATTCAGAGTTAATGATAATTAAAGAAATCTTTACTCCTGTTGTCAGTTCTCTGCAGTCTTCTGCAGTCTTTCTGATAATTTCATGAAGGGCTCAGCGTATGGGCAAAGGACAATCTTTCTTTCTGTCATGCCACTGAGTTTGCACTGAGAAATCACGTGCCCCAGTGGATCCCTTGCTAGAAAAATCCCTGGGATGCCCCTGGAGTTGTCAACACGCTGCTATGTTCAGGAGACTTGAGCACACAGCTCAAGGCATGTAGGTGCTGACCTTTCCTGAGGACATGTGGTTCTTTAACTGGGATGTAAGGGTGTGAAATAAAGCATTTATTTAATAAGTTTATGAATGTTTAATATCTTTATCAATGATCTAGATGAGAGGATCAAATGCACCCTCAGTAAGTTTGCAGATGACACCAAGTTGTTGGGGAGTATTGATCTGCTGGAGGCTCTGTAGAGATCTGGACAGGCTAGACCAATGACCAAGGCCAACTGTATGCGGTTCAACAAGAAGAAGTGCAGGGTCCTGCCCTTGGGTCACAACAGCCCCATGGAACACTACAGGCTTGAGGCAGAGTGGCTGGAAAGCTGCCTGATGGAAAAGGACCTGGGGGTGCTGGTTGACAGCCGGCTGAATATGAGCTGGCAGCATGCCCAGGTGGCCAAGGAGGCCAAGAGCATCCTGACTTGTATCAGAAAGAGTGTGGCCAGCAGGATTAGGGAGGTGATTGTCCCCCTGTATTTGGCACTGGTGAGGCCACACCTCGAATACTGTGTTCTGTTTTGGGCCCCTCACTGCAAGACATTGAGGTGCTGGAGCATGTCCAGAGAAGGGCGGAAAAGCTGGTGAAGGGTCTGCAGCGCAGCTGCTATGAGGAGTGGCTGAGGGACTGGGGTTTAGTCTGGAGCAGTGGAGCCACCATCCCTGGAGGTATTTAAAAGACATGTAGATGTGGCACTTGGGGACATGGTTTAGTGGTGGACTTGGCAGTGCCGGGTTTATGGTGGGACTTACTGTTGATCCTAAAGGACTTTTCCAACCCAGGGCACGGACCCTCCCTCTGCCCAGCAGTGCCTGCTGCCAGGGCCAGCCCTGCGATGCTGCCCTGGGAAACAGCATCAACTCCACCGTTTGTCAGATCGCACTGGGAATCAGCTCAGTGAACTGATTTGCTTGAAAATAAGCCAGCAAAACACAGTGCCACCGGGAGCTGTGCCTGCTCACTTGCAAAAGCAAAGGAGGCCGCTTTGCCTTCCTTCATGTCAGGTAAGCGGGGTGTGAGCTGGCAGCACGCAGCCCCTCAGCCCGCCTCGTGCCCTGGGCAGGCACGGAGCGTCGGCCGACCAGCCACACCAACGCCGACTCAACACCAACGCTGCTGCCTGCCCGACCTTCCGCCGTCCTGCCGGGGCTTGGGTGCTCCTCTGTGAGCCAGCGGGACCGCAGCAAAGGCTGCAGCCCGTTTTCTGCTTCTTGAATGAGCAGCTCCCAGAAGGGGCTGGCAAAGGCCAGGGCTGGCTTGGCGGCAGCGGCGGGGAGACAGGGTAATCTGGTGCTGAAGGAGGGGAGATGGGGCAGCTTGGTTCAGCTGGCCAGGAAAGCACTGTGCCAGCATGAGGTAGCCTGCTTCAAAAGCTGCTGCACCTGAAGGCTCTTGGTTTGCTAAGGGAGTGGGGTGTTGGTGCATCCTTGCTGGCTGAGACCTTCTGTACCTGGGTGATAAAGCATCCTCCAACTGAGAGCGGGGAAGAAAAGCCCTGAAAACAACAGGGGCTCCAGTGCTCAGGATGTCATTTCAATTACAGTTTCATCGCCCAGTGTGCCTGATCTGTCTTGATAGATTTCAGCACTTCTTTTCCCTGCAAATGAGTCCTCTATCCTTTTCAACTGTACCTTTGTGACGTTTATAAAGGGGAAGTGACATAGCAGACAAGCTGCTCTGCACTGCTTTCTTAAATGCCAGTTCCAGGTTGAGAGTTTACACTCAATTTTTGAAGCAGGGGACTGAAAAATTCCTTTTCTTCTATCAGTATTTTAGCCAAGGGCTTCCAATTTCAGCATGTTCCTTAGCTGAAGACATAACATGAGGTAAAAACTGGGTCCAAAGAGCAGCATTTCAGAATGCAGTGGCATACAGTCTTGCGATATAAAATAGCTGACTCCTATCAAAGAGAAAATAATAGGAATTTTTACACTGATTTCATGCAGCAGTTGTGGTAGAGGGAGAAGGTGGTTGTCATTACATTCAAAATACAGAGCAACACAAGCAGATTTACCCGTCTAAGGCAGAAAAAAGCCATTGTGTTATGGGTGACCAGGCACACACAGCTTGTTCAGGAAGACTGCTTTAAACTATGGACAATGAAAGTAGCTGCCACTGGGTCTCAGGCGACATTGAATTTACAGTGAGGACTGTACTGCACAGAACACCTTCTGTTTGTGTTTTGGGCTTTACATTTTCTAAATAAGGCTGAAGAACCCTGCAGTTCATCTCAGAGACTTTTGGAAGAATTAATCCTCCCAAAAGGCTGAGAAGTAGTGAGCAGCGACACTAGTGCATAGCACACAGCTGTACATGCTCTCTGACATAAACAGATGAAGCTTTGCAATCAAATTCAGTATTGCCACAATTTGTAGTTGAAGAAACAAGCACAGGTATGTTACTGGTAATGGATTTGCGTATGGCCATCCCCTTAAAAAATCCAGTGACACAGCTAGAAAGAGTGACCAGAGTTGAAGACAGCTTCGCAGCCTTGCATTGACCAGCTTTGGCTCCAGTGAGCCAAAAGATGCTGAAAGGTAGTGCAACTGCGACAGGAGGTGACACACTCTGAGTGTGTGTTGTGAGTGTGTCTGTGAGTTGCTTTATTACTTTGAAGGAGCTTTAGCCTGGGAGTACAGTGCTGGGCTCCCCAGTACAAGCAACGTCCTGGAGAGAGTCAAGTGAAAGGCCACAGAGGTGATTAAGGGACCGGAGCATCTCCAGTGAGGAGAGGCTGAGAGAGCTGGGACTGTCCAGGCTGGAGCAGAAAAAGCTCAAGGGAATCTGATCCATGTATATGAATCATAGAATCATAGAACCATTTAAGCTGGAAAAGACCCTCAAGATCATTGAGGCCAACTGCTAGCCTAACCAAGTCCACCACAATACCTGATGTGGGGAGTAAAGAAGAGGGACACAGGCTCTTGTCAGTGGTGCCCAGTGCCAGGACGGTGGGAGGCAATAAGCACAAACTGAAATACAAAAAATTTCATTTATTGTAAGAAACCACATTTCTTCTGTAATGGTGTTTGACTTCTAGAAGAGAATGCCCAGAGAGGCTGTGAAGTCTCCATACCTGGAGATATTCAAAACCCAGCTGGACACAGCATCAAGCAACCTGCTCTGGCTGACCCTGCTCTGGGCAGGGGTTGGACTGGGTGATCTCCTGAGCTGCACTCCTGCCTCAGCCAGCCTGTGATGGGGGAGATGTGCGTGTGCATGCGAGACAGTGACCGTGACTGCAAGGGCTGCTCAGTGGCCTACAGCCAGTGCATGCTACTCATTTGCAGGTTGTAATTTAGTCCCTGTTTTCTGGGTGAGCCTTAAGCCTGGCTTGGCAACGAGGGTTCTGTCAGAGCACTATGAATTTGCCTTTCCCATGAGCGTAAGCAAAGATATTAGCTTGATAAGTGTTTCTGGATAGATCTGATCTTGCATCTGAATATGATGCAAGAAGGGACTACATTTGGGCTTTTTCCTGTTTTAGTTCAAAATTCCAAAAAGTGTATTAAAACCAGCAACAAGGCACAGTAGAAAACACAGCACATGCAACTAAGTTTGCAAAGTGAAGTGTTCTGGTTTGCCGTGCCAGAGTTAAAGTCAGCAGCGCAGCAGTTTGTCCCTTTGTGGTTAGTCATGAGACAGTATTTGCTCAGACCATCACATAAGGGTTTTTTCTGTACTTTCCTCATTACCATGATGGATGGGACTCACTGAACAAACAACGTTGTCTTTTAACCTTATTCAGTGTTTGACCAGTCTGTGTGGTCATGTACTGAAAACCAACATGGACTACTTGGCGTCCTGGAGTGTGCCAGCAGGCTTTATTTGCCCTGACCAGCTTCCAACCCCTTTTTGGGGTAATTCTCATCTGCAGCTCCCCCTCATCCCGAGCCCAAAGCCCATCACGCTAGGCTGCTCAGCGGCAGGGTTTTGCCAGCGTGTGCCTCTCGGCGCTTGGTGCCCCTGTGGTGCTGGGCTGCTGCCTGGGGAAGCTGGACCTGTGTGCTGGGTCCTTGGGAGAGCTGGCACCCAGGGCTCCCACTCGTACCGAGTGGTGTTGGCTGGTGGTCTGCAAGTGTCTTGGAGGTGGGAGTGCAATGAGCTGATGACAGTTCTGGGGGTCTTTACCAGAGTGGCAAGAAGCAGGTCCCAGCCCATCTCCAGCACCGCCAGGTCTTTGCAGCCTCCTCAGCGTTGCAGGGCAACTGCTCACCTCAGCTGGTCTCTGATTCATTTTCTTTCAACATAAGCCAGGTTAATTTTGACTTTATTTAACACTGGGAATTATGGTTGTTGTTGTTTCAGGATGGCTATGAATGGGATGGGAACAGGTGTTCCTCACCTGCCCCATTGGTGACCAAAGGCCTGTGTGGGCAGAAGGTCCCTTCGCCCCACCAGACCCAGTGCTGAGCTGGCAGGAGGTGGAATGACCTACATCGTCACTTAAACCCCAAAGCACACTTTGCTCAGGTTGAGGCAGGATTCAGCCTGGCACGGACAGCCCTGCCAGCCACGGTCAAAGTGGCAACCTTGCAGGTGGTGGCTGGAGCACAAAGGGCTTCTCAGAGGTGCGTAGGTTGGTCAGCTTTGGGCACAGGCTCACAGGGGCAGAAGGCAACCTTCCAGGAAACGCTTGGCATCAGGGATGGTTCTGTATCCTCATGCCAATGCATAAATGCATAAAAGCTCGTCAGAGCTACGGCTACCGGCGTTTGGTGGTAAGAAAGGACAGCCTCTGAAGTAAGCACCTCATGCTGACGAGCGTACACCAACAGGGTGATGTTCAGCAGCCAAACTAGCAACTGCAGCAGCATGTTACGATCAAATGACTCTGAAAACTGTAATGCAAGGCAAAGCTATTTCCCCTGCTTATATCAGCTATGTAAAATACATTTTTTTCAAGAGATAACATGTTTTTAAAAAAGATTAGTCTTGCCCCAGTAACACCTTAAAAAAGGTCTGTGATCAGCAAACCAAACTGAAAAATTCACATAGTCCTATAGAAAACGGCACTGTGTGCTGAAGAACTGATGCGTCAAAGGTTAACATACATAATATAGCTGATGATTAAGCCATGTGCTTTTAGCAGGGTAAAAAGCTGCATTTCACATTTGGCTGTGCAGTGTCTAGGATCTGCCTCTCTGATAACAACATGAAGAATTTAAAATCTAAACTGGCAAAGCCTTGAGCTGGCCTTCAACATGAAGCAACACATCCCCATGGTGATTTCCTCAGCAGAGCCTGCTCATGTCTTGTGGAAGATGACACTGAACCGGTTGCCTCGCTGTCACTGCTGGAGCTGTTTTGAAGTGCCTTGGCTAGAGAGAACAATGAATATACCTGTGATTGAGATTTGCAGACACATAGGTGTTTTATTTACACAGAAATGTTAACTATTACTGAGTATAAATTACAGGCTTTTAGAATATTTTTGTCATCTGATTTTTCCCCTGTGGAAAACCTTGCCTGCTAAATTATGTGGAGCGTAGAAAACGAGTACAAACTAGAGCTAGCAAAGAGATTACATTAACCATGATGCAGCATCAAACGCTAAAATGTTGAATCCAAACATTAGGCACTTAATTTTGATCAATGCAGTCAATTAACAGATTTGTTGTGGTTGAATAGGACAGAACAGAAATAAAGAAACAGATGAAAGCATCTGGCTACTAGTTTTATTTTTCTGGCACTGAACATCGCATTACTGGCAGCAAGAGCTGTCCTGCTTTTCCTGTTGGATCAATGTCTTTGACTCATATGCCAAAACTCAAATTCTTCAGTGCTGTGTTATTTTAACACGTACAAAAATATGTGAAAGTCAACAACCCTGGCCATTCGTCACTTTAAAAGAAAAGAAGTGTAATTGTTCATGAGGAACGGGGCAGGTGTGTCCCTGTGGCCAAGCCGAAGCGCATCAGCCAGCTCTGCTGCGGTGCAGCGGGTCACAGCCAGCAGAAAACCATGTCCTTGGTATGGGCTGTTCTTCTTTGCCCCCAGCCCTCTCCCTGCAAGCCCAGAGACAGGTGGTGGGTGCTGTGAGACAGTACAAGGACAATGCTACTGTCTCTGCTGGGCAGAGAGGGTGCAGGGAGCCAGTCTCAGGCCTGCTGCTCACAGACCCAACTCCTGAGGTCCACATGGAGCGATTTCAAGCAAGGCAGTTACAGCTACATTTGGGAGGGGTGGGGGCTGGAAAAGACCAGACTTCCACTCCTCCTTGTCTCACTTATCTCAGGGTAAAGTGTTAGTGAAGCCAACTACAAAGGTAGCTGATGCTGATAGGAGCTCGCTTGGGGACGTACACTGCTTCCTCTGAAGTCATGGTCACCTGTTACTGCAGTGAGAAATCTTATTAATATCTTTTTTAAAAAAGATAAGCAAAAGAAAAAGAGGCCTTGCCTTTTCCTTCCCTTTCCTTTGCCTACCAATATATAGCACCACAGTGCCTTCAAAAATGAATTTCCTTTCCTTCTTAAGAGTTGATTATGCAAAGAAGATACGGTTTTTGAGAACTGAGGAGTTTGGATGAAACTTGTAAGGGGGATGCTTCGTAACTACATACAGTAATAAAAATAAGTGCTCATTTACTGCTGAGAACAATATATATGGGATGATTTCAGCCTAATGGAGACCAGTTTGACTGGCCTGCTGGTTAGTGGTACAGGTGAGTGCCTCTTTCTCATCTTTCTCACAATTAGAGTCAGCATTTTGTAAAGTTGGTTTGGGTTTTTTTTTTCTTTTTTTTTTTTTTTCCCTCTCAGTAGCTACAATTCTACAAAAGGATGATTTTTTGAAGCAGGTTTTTGAAGGGAGAAAGAATTCCTCCAATTTCTTCTTTGGGCAGCAGGGACAGAAGAAAGAGAATAGTAGCAGTGACAGCAAACAGGGCTATTCAGGGCTCTTACTTGGCTGTTGGTGTGCTCCAACTAATCTGTCTGGAAAGAGAAACATGTAAGAAATGCCCTGCTGTGTCAGAGCAACAGCCCGTTTAGCCCAGTAGCGTGACCGCAACAGCGGCAAGAGAAGAGGCTGTGTAGTGAGCTCAGGGGAGCTGGGCTTCCCAGTCATCCGCTCCCCTCCCGCTAACCCAGCATCCACAGCTGCGGTACGGGTGCCAGCAGGCACAGCCCCGCACATTGGGTTTTGCTGCACATTGCTGTCAACCGTTAATTATGAAAAGATTGTAACAAATTGACTTATGTTTAGGTGATGAGCTTTTGGACAAAGAATACAGTCCAGCTGTTCTGAATGGCTGCTGCATTAGCATTATGAAGGATGCTGCTGCTTCTCAAACTCTTTGAAGCCTGTAGTGTGCTGGGAGAGGAGAAATATTGAATGTTCCAAAGTTAATTGCAAATTCAAATTGTAGTATTCCTTCACCTATCTCCACATGGAAAGACTATATATTTTTAAATAAAGTCACCTGTACAAAAGCCGTGTTCAAGATTAATGACACAAAGAACTTCAAGAGATGGCACTTCAAACAGATCTCTAGTTAGGAGCACAAATATTTTTCAAAACTGCAGCCTACATAAACATATATTCAGGATCACTATTTAAAACCATCTTGGGAAAGAAGTCCCATATTGTTTATTTCAATACACAGCTATAAACAGAATAATTTTCAGTCTATGATCTTTTCATTTTGAAGTCTGGCTGCCTTTGATTTAGAATTCTAATTAATATCAAACTGTTACCACTCCTCCCTCAACCCCCTTAAAACTGACTTCCCACAATATCCTTTAGCTTCAGCAGATTAGAAGAAATCACTGAAAAATAGGCGAAAACCATGGAACTGTTTTTTGAAAATGTCATCTTTCTTAAGGGGGATTAAAGAAGTCTTATAATTTAAAGCTGGCATTTGGCTTCACATACCACTTACGTTTTCTGCTATATCAGGAAGAAAAAGTATTTAAAGAGGAATTACTGGAACTGTTCTGCTCAGGAACCTGTACTGAACTGGTGTTATTAAAAAAAAAGGAAGTTAGGCTGCCCTTGGTTAATAAACCCAATCTTTAGCCATGTTTCTTCACTTACGGGATACAATGATTCATGCTTGGTAACATACACTGTTGTGCATACTTTATATGTACGTGCTATACACAGAGGTATTGTGTATCCTTACCAGAAGTCAATGAAGGCTGCTATGTGCTTGAGTGACCATGCGACCAACGCACTGACTCGTGTACATTCAAACTAGACAGAAAAGCACAATACATGTTTAGACACTTTCAAGTAAGAGGCAGAAAAGTCTTAGCCAAGTTCTATTTCTATATATATATATTTATATATATATATATATTTAGATATTTTAGATATATATGAATGTATCTCATCAATTTTATGAATATAGACATATAGATGCATCACAGAACTCAGACTGCAAAGGCTACCTCTATCTGAGAACCTATTTCTGCTTAGTCTCTCAGCATTGCAATCTACTTTTGAAATAAGGATGAAAATGATGAAGGTCCTGAAGTTATTGTAATAAAGGTTCACATACGATTTACTCCAGGACCAGTCTTGCTAGGTCTTTTGTTACTCCTGAGGATTTTACTCAGAGGCACCTTGATCTAGAGTCAATATAGTACCTTAGGTTTGAACTGAACTTGCATTAATTATTTTATTGTTGTGAGTAAAACTAAACACTACAATGAGAGTGTTTTTTAAATGCTAGCCTAATACACAGACTACCCTTTAAAGAGCTGGAAAAGGCACCATTGGGTCATGTCGGATTTTAGAACTGCTGGAAGTTATGGTTGTAAAAAAGAAGTGTTCCAAAGACTCAAGGTGGCTTTGCATCACATTTATTAAACACTCTCTTCATTAATCTCGTTAACCTCATTTCTTGTGTACGAGGTCTGCAATTTTAAAAGAAAAGCTTCCAGCTGAGTATGCATCCTGGTAAGTTGGTGTTTCTCTGCCATTCCACACAGCAGGTCAAGTGTCCCTGTACAGGTTTAACAGTGACACTGCTGCTGCTCTGAAGTGAAACGCCACTAGCTCATATAATGCCTCCATCTGATGGCATGACGATCCATAGATCCGATGCATTCTGAAAAGAAGATGACATCACAGGGCTGTCCCAGTAACTCAGTGGGAACTGCTCTGCTGCCACGTCAACCCACAGCAAGAAATCCATCGGACACACGGCGTGTTGATCTCAGCTTGTGGGGATACCGTGGGGCTGCATTACCAGCACTGGAGCTTCTCAGCAAGGTAACATAGCTGCAGAGGAGCGAAGCTCTTTTGCCCGCAGCTTCATGACTTCTCTTTATTCCTAAGCACCTGACAAAGCTTTCTTTGTGGTTGGGGCATTCCCAAACACTCCCCTTGCCCCGGTCTCTTTCTGCTGATGCTTTGGTGTGACTCTGTCCTGCAGACTTCTTTCCTCTTAAGTGGAACCATGCAGAGGACTTCATAAAATCTCCTAAAGATTTTGAGATTTTTTTTAGCTTTCTATGAAATTTCTATCAAATCTGGACAACATTAGTGGATTCCTGAGTTACTGGGGTAGAGTGAGAGAACAGGACAGAGGCACACAGAACTGCGTAAGCCTTCGCTTATCAGGGATTATTGAGAATCATGCACATCTTGCATCCATGCTAAGTAATATCTTCCCCAAAATAACATATTTTCAACACTTCCTTTAGTATGTAGGTAGGCCCTCTTTCACCTCATCATCAGCTGCACTTCATTAGTGTAGCATGTTGCTGACCTGATCTCCCTCGATGCTCTTCCATTAGACAAAAACTATGTATGAAGGAGTATTGCCCTTTTTGTCCCTCTTTTTAATATGAAGAATTGAAGCTTACCCACACATCTTATCAAAGGATAAGAAATGCACAACCAGTGTGCTTATGCATTCTTTCCATTAGCACAGGGGCACATAGGTATGCTACTGCAAATGAAATAATAAGAATCTTTTCGGTTAGGTGTACCGGTAGTACATTTGTTGTATGCTTAATGACAACTTTAAATTTCAGGTTTTGTCTCCATTTGTGCATAAACATCACTTTTCTTAACTTTGTCAGTGATCACCTTCACTGCAAATTTATGACCTGAACCTAGCATCGGATTTTTTCCCTCTGAAATACTTGACCTGTAGCACCGATACCCGTATGTAGCATCAAGGACATTCTCTGCGTGCTTATCTCAGGTTCAGCCAGCACGTAACAATATGCCTGCACCTACCTAGAGATGCATTTGCCATACAGAAGCAGACATCTTCTACTGCTTAAGTCATTATATTTGACCATCTGTAGCCGCACACGGAAGCTCTGCAAGCCGTATACAAACATACAAGTACAAAGTAAATATTTACTGTTTCTCACACACACACACAAGATCAGCAGGGCTTGCTGAGCTACTCAGCTAAGCACCAGTGCGCTGACACCCTGTAAGATGTTGAAGAGCCGCTGCTGAGCAGGCGGGCATCAGCTGGGGAGGGGTGGTGGGGATCGGGGCGCCGGCCGCGAGAACACAGCCACAGCTCTTGAGGACTGCTGACCTACACCCACACCCTAAATCCACCGATGCTGTTGACACCAATGAGCTGACTGAACGCCAGCTGCAGGCTCGACACCCTTCATTTCTTCCAAATTTCCTACCTTTTCATGTTCATGCTTTACTCTTGAATCCTTGAGCTAGCAATAAATTGCTCTGTCAACAATCCAACTTCAGCCTGTGATTTACTTCTCCTCTTTCTCATGGCGCTGTCTCACGTGGCAGCACCGTTTTGGCACCTGCAGCAGGGGCTGGGCAGTGATGGCCAGGACCCGGGGCAGGCCAGTGGCCGAATGGTGCAGGGGTGAGCAGGGAAGGTACCTGCAGGCTACCCTCAGTGCAAGCTGAGCGTCAGAAGGGCAGAATGGAAAATTTTGGGTATTACAAGTACTGAGAAGTTAACTAGGATTTTGCTGTTTATGCTAACAAAAGAATGATGGTGTTTCTCAGGATTTTCACAGCGACTCAGGAGCAGAGACTGCAGTGAGCAGAAGAGGATGCTTGTGCAGGCAAGTCTGATAGGAAGGGCCTATGGAAAAGAATTAACTACAGAATTACACGTTCAACCGGCAAATTAATTTGTTCTCAGTAACTGAGGAAAACCCTCCTTTAAATAAACATTCAAGCAGATGGTAAATAAACAAGTGATTGCAAGACATTTCCTGCAGGTTTCAGGACTTTATAGCAATGGGAACTGCATGGGATACAAATTCAGTGGAGGAGAAAAACCCAGTAAAGCTCTGCCTTTCATTTTGCTGTGGGATCCACCATTGACTCATGTTACTATTACGCTACTAAAGAACAGCAGTAAATTAGTAGTGTCTGTTTTTTCTACCCTACTGCAGAATTTAATCTATCTCAAGAGCTACGGCCACCATCATTCCTATTTCCCTTCATTCCAACATGCTGTCTCAACAGAAGATCCTTATGAAATAGTTTTTTAAAAATTTGAAGCCAAGAGATGTGAACACATTTAAGCATTGCAAAACGAAAGTGCACAGAGGGCTGCTTCACACAACACAATAAAGAAAAAGACTTCTTAGAAAGCAAACAGATTTACTTGCAGACTTTTATGAATTTAAACCCTGTCTTTGTTTAGCCAGAAGCATCATGATTTTGAGATGTTTCAGAACCACAGCTATTGTGTGAAGGTTTTTTAACATATGACCCAACCAACTTTAATAGCTTCAATGCTATTCCTACAGACACATTTCCTTAATGTTGTTTCAGTCATACATCACTAATTTTATTCATTCTTACGACAAAAAATCCTGGGGACAAATTAATAAAGTAAGCAATCCGCTAATCTCAAATTAACAGGTTGCTTTAGTACATTTCCCTGAAAATTAAATCTCAGTATTTAAATACGTATAAGTCAATCTAAATCTTATAAAGGCAAAACAAATTTAACTGCCCATGCAATCTATTACATATTCGCCACATGTTAATTAGCATTTCCAATTTTGACGTAAATGGTTGCATTATCTAGAAAGTGTAACGTGACAGAAATATTTCTAGTAAAAAACCCCAGACAAAGAAAATTAATTCTGTTCCTAGGGTCTGATTAATTAAAAACCAGCAACAAGCCCCAAGCCCCCCACCCAATTTCTGGAAAGGGATTGTTGGCATGGAAACCCACGCGTGCATTATCATTTGGGGGTGCTAACAGAATACCCCTGCCCAATCTGAGATCCCAGGCTGGGAAAAAGGGAGAGCAACATTTCCATAATGCAGTTACAAAGTTGCTCCTAGAAAAGAGAGAATCTGCATGAAAACAATAGAATAAACTCTTAAATGGATCTTTGTGTTATGCTCTTTCATACTCATATGGATCTTGTTTTGGCCAAGCAAAACTGCTCCTTGTGAATTTAATTACTGTCTAATGCAGCCTTAGATGCAGCTCTGTTCTCACCATTGGGCTCTCCAGGCACTGTGATACAAATACAGTAACACACAGTTTCAGGATTCAGTTTCAGGTGAATGTTTTTATTGGTAATATGTTCCTCTATTAAAAAAAATAATTCAGTTTCTGCCCTTTAACACTAGCAATTGCAAAAAAAAAAAAAAAAAATTCTGTACCAATTCTGCCTATGTTTTCAGAGAACAGTTCATTAAGATCCTTCTGTCCTTCTGTTTAAGTATGACAGTTTCTGGCCATTTCTTGTTACCATTTTAAATAAGCAATAGCTTATAATGCAAATAAAAACTGGTAAGCTTTAAGCTGTTAAGACTTTCAAACTGGATTTTTTTTGACAGGTGTTCATAGCCTCAAATAGCACCTTTGCAAATGCAAGTCTTTCCCTCCTGCCTTGTTAAATCTTGTTCACTACTTAATCAAAATACATGCATCTCACACCTGAACACCCTAAGAATCATTTAATATACAGAAACAACTCTAATGCAAGATTTATTCCAGACAGATTTCCCAGTGGAAGTCAGGAAAGCAATGCAGCAAGAAAACCCATGCGTGTGATGGTATGACCGTTCTCTAATAGCTCATTTTAAACCAAGAACCCAGCCATGTCTTATCTTGAACTCCTCCGGGTTACAGAGATGCGCAGCAGCCACTCCAGTTCAGAACTGCCAGCCAGCCAGGGTACATGCTGACCCCCTCTGCATCCTGAGCTTAAGAAACAAAACCTATATAGCTAGATTTTCTTTTAAGCATGTTAGGTGCATACTTTCCTCTCCTGTAACCCACATTCGTATTGAGGGCAAAGCAAAAAAAAAATGTGTTACTGCATGGCTTTTGTGTCCCAAAAGTTATCCTTCCCAATTATAATCCCTCTTAAAAACAAAAGAAACCCCCTCAACCTTGCCTGTATCAAACCCCTGATCTAACTTAACAAAAATAGAATACTTCGAAACATAGTAGGAAGGTACATGCTATGCTCTTCATTCCCACAAAAGCAAACAGAAATTCTACTCACTGTCCAGTGAAGTGACATCCAGATCCTCATCAGCCTTACTGGCCGCCTAGGGAATTCTAGATCCAGCCCTCACTCAGATTGTATGACGACATACAAACTCACACATTTAAGTGACAATGTTATTTCTCCTCCCACCTTAACACTTGCAATTATCTTACTACTGTATTAATAAGATTTACAGACAGACTTGCACATGGAGAGCAACCCATCTTCTGACAACCGTAACTGGGGATTACTTTGTGCACATTTACTTATAGGTCCACTTGTGTATGCAAGCAATAACGCTACTGACTTTTTCCCCACCTGAACCACAAAGTACCCCAACACAGACAAGTTCAAGTCCCCACTCATGCATATTCTCAAGATGTTCCAAACTCCTTTTGGGGCCCTTCCAGAAATGCATTATGGAAAAACAACCTAAGTAACCAACCTATCCTATGTAGTCCAGATATCACTATAGGGAGGATGATCAATAAAACCTAGTCTGAACTTTGGCTTACTTCTCAGTTTGATTTTAACATCAAACCTAAACCTTCCCTCATGCTAGCTGTTCCTTCAGCTCAGCTATATAAATGACCCCTCGTTTTCATTTAAAGTGTAAAATCAGAAAGCACAGAGACTTAACTTTTCAGGGTGGTATGTTTCTCTCCCAACCCATGACTTTTTCAGTGCAAATGCAACTTTCAGTTACGCAAGTGCAGCTCTACCAACAGTCTCTTTGGCAAATATTAACTAAGATTCCTTGGTATAAGTTTTAAAAAAGCAAAGCCTATTCTGCTTTATAATGTATCTTTACTATTTGTATTTCAGAATTAAAACACTATCGCAGTCTGATCCAACTTTATATAAAAAAATCATAACAAAGTGATGTAGTAATACAAATTTATTTAGTTTCTTCAAAGTAATTTTTCAGCATTGAAAATTTCACACATATAAAACAACTTCAACTTCTATGTATGGATTTTTTTTAAAAGGAATTGCTGTGCTTTTATTTTTTAAACATCTCTCATGAACCAAATTCTTCAGTTATAAAGCTGATAAAAATAAGTGATGCACCATCATTTTTCTTTAACACATAAAATTCATCTCTTTGGGAAACAAGATTTTTTTTTTTAAATTGTATCATGAAAGATACAAACCTGAAAAAGGATAAACAAATCATACACAAGGCATAAACATTACACAGAGTAATTCAGACATTTTATAAAGAGATCTGAAAAGTACCTAAAATAGTGATATTTAGTATAAAATTTCAATAATAAAATATTGCTCATAATAAATAAGAAAACATGAGTTTCATTAATACTGTTCTCCCCTTAAAGCTCTCTTGGATGTAACATGATCAGAATTCAAATTTTTATTTGTCCTCTGTATGAAGGAGGCAGATTTACAGGCTTTAGGTCATTTTTTGTTAGAAAGAATTTTACTATCAACAAAACACAGAATTCACTTCAAGGCTCATGCATAGTTATGGGCAAAAAAGAAAAAATAAAAGGAAAAAAAGAATCCCTAAGTGTGAATAAATGTTATTACAGTAGATTTTAATACCTAAAATATTTGCCTTTTTTGTTAAACCAAAGTGGAGTAAGACTTCTCATAGATTATGAATGCAAAGAGAAAGCTGCCCAAGTTTCCTCAAAAGCTTCTAAGTATCTGTGCAGCTGTACTTCACGGTTATCAAAGCTGTTAGGGAAAATTAGCTCTACAGGAGGAGAGAAGTTGTATCCCCTTTATATGGGGACATTTGATTTCATCCCTGCTCTTCCCATTTGTAGACATGGCAGTTTGGAGTAGTTTTTCAGCAGCTGCTCAATAGCAATATGACGGACGTTGAGCTCTGAGGCCAAAGAGTCCTTCTCCTGGACTTGCTGTGTCAGCTCTTCAAACACATCTGCAAGAACATTATTAGGTTAACACACTTGGTCCCTGTACTTTCATAGCATTAAGCAGCAGTGCTGAACATGACTACAAAAAGAGGCACAAGATATTCAAGTGGGTTCATGCACAAGAACACTTTCTCTGGTTGCAATGCAGCTTGGTGTATGCGCCATCAACCGTACAGGATCACCAGTTCATAGTTTCAGGTGACCTGAGCCAAGGTGGATCAGATCGTAACTCAAAATGAAATTGATTCTCATTGTGTCAGAAAAAGTGTGCTACACCTTGGATACTGTGTTCAGTTTTGGGCCCCTCACTACAAGACAGACACAGAGGTGCTGGAGCACCCGAGAAGGGCAATGAAGCTGGTGAAGGGTCTCTACCACAAGTCTTACCAGGAGCAGCTGGGGCAACCAGGGCTGTTTACTCTGGAGAAAAGGAGGCTCAGGGTGGACCTTATGGCTTGCTACAACTACCTGAAAAGAAGCTGATGGAGGTGGGTGTCAGTCTCTTCTGCCAAGTAACAAGTGATGGGACAAAAGGAAACGGCCTCAAGTTGCACCGAGGGAGATTTAGATTGGATACGAGGAAAAAATTCTTTGCTGAAAGGTTTGTCAAGCATTGCACCAGCCTGCCCAGGGAAGTGGCTGAGTCACCATCCCTGGAGGTATTTAAAAGACATGTAGATGTGGCACTTAGGGACATGGCTGGATAGTGGACTTGGCAGTGCCAGATTGACAGGTGGACTCAATGATCTTAAAGATCTTTTCCAACCTAAACAATTCTATGATTCCATTAAAAAAAAAAACGTAAAGAAAATATCATATTCTTCAAGTGCCAGTTTGTAACACCCAAGGAAGTTATATAATAAAGCACCTAACATTTTTTTGTTTACATGGAAATGTGACAGATTTCAGTTCAAAACTTAACTGACAGGAAAGCCATTGCAATTTCTTTTTTTTAGAACAAGAACTTCTTCATTGCAAAGCAACACAAACCCAAAACGAAGAGCAGTGAAAAATTCTCACCCTGGATTTGCTTGAGCAGTTTTTCATTAAGTTGCTTTAACTCTCCAGGAGCCATCATAGTCACTGTAACAATAAAATCTGTTATTACTACTACTGAAGTCACCCAAGCACCCCTAAGCAGACTCCTGTTTTCTCAAATTGTCATCATTTGCATCCTAATAATCAACAGATGTGTGGCAGTAAATCAGAGGCAACATTATTTATCAGTCATTTGTGGAAAGTTTGAAAATTCTCTCTTTTATGTTGACGGAGATTTACCCCATAGGAAAACCTCCTCTTCAGTGTCAAAAAGCTGGAAACTCAGGCCAGGCCCTCTAAACAGTAGTGCTCAGAATCAGAATCGCTTGTAAATTGCCCGACACCTTTAAACACTTTACCTTCCTCTGACTACAAAACATGGTTTCTACAGTTTAACCCCCCGGAAAGTGCATGTGTTCAACTGTCAGCAAGTGGGCACTTCCGAGGTAAGTCCTGCTACGCTTGGCAAGCCTACAGGCAACAGGTTCCAGACAGAATTTTCGGCATGCAGTTACTTGTTTTGGCTACCAAGTTTGGTGCTTTATGTGTATAACTTACTGTTTCCACCACACACCTCGGTGACAAATGATGAAGAAAAATCTTAGTTCGATACAAAGACCAGCATACAAAAATAAGTTTACTTCTCATTTTTCTTGTGCTTTGTTCCTAGTGAGAACTAGAAGATTCTCTGCGTCATTCAAAAGCCCTCCTGTATCTCAGGCTGTGCGCATTGATCATCCTCATAAAAAAATATGTATTAAGCCTCAGGAGGAAATTATGGAAGTATTCTATGCTGCTCTGGATCAACAGCAGGAAGTAGGGAAGCAACTTCTGCTTCCCAGAAATCCCTCAACCCAGCAGTAACAGGCACAGCTTGGTGCCATGCCTGCTGCTGAGATGCCCTTGGCAGCACAGCAAAAAGTGACAATTCTGATGACCACAGGAGGATACAGGGCACTGGAACAAGCTTTAATACCTTGTAATTTTTAATATTTTTTTTTTAAACAATGCTCTAGCTTAGCAAAGCTCTCATTGCATACTTGAGAAAAACCTATGCTGCAATCACACAGCTTTTGGTCAGAGATTTCTCAGTGCAAGGAGGTTTCTTTTGTAAATTTAAAGCTTAAGTTCTGAAAAGGATGGTTTTCCCTACCCACAGGACTATTCAATCATCCTAAGCCTTCTCTTTCAAACTTTCTCATATCCTGCAGTTGTGGGATACTAACTTTCTGTCAGTATAGCCAAACAAAAGCTGGCAATAGCTAAGACAGCCTGCTTGTTACTCAAGGCATAAGGCCACTTAAGAGTGAAACAGATTGACCCTTCTCCTCCAACAGCCAGGTACAGTGGCACTGCTTCCTACCTTTGGCTATCAATACAACCGATTATTCCTTTCTCACATCTTACCACCCTTTAAGCTCCATGAAAACCCTGACTGGATTTAATATAGTAACTGACAGCTTTACAAAAATGTCAAGATTCCCCCCCCCCCCCCTTTTATACCCAGTGGGAATATGTTACTTCCCATTTCTTCATTATTTTCATTAGCACTTCATCAATTGTAGCAGGTAGGCAGGTCCACACATTTTGTGTGCGTGTATCAGGACAGGACTGTTTCATGCCAAAATTCTGATACAAAAGTGAAGGGGAGAAGGAACAGGCCACCAAATTTAAATAAAACATTATACTATCCATAGCTGCAGTAAATTATAAAGAAATACTGACAGAGCTATTTACAGTTCCCTTACTTTTTTCTAGTAGACTGCTAGGTTGTTACAATAGAGGTACTGCAATAAGAAGGTAACTAATTCTGGCAGAGTAAGTCTAAGCTTTTCACTAAAGTACTAATGTTATATAATCATGGAGTCTCCAAATGTCTTTTAAAGCTAAATACTGCAAAAAGATTAAACAAATACTTATAATACAAGCAATAATGCCTCAAAAGTGCATTATGCAGTCTTAACAGAAAAAAAAACCCCTGTTATGCTCAAAACAGCTTTATGTTTCCCTGTCCCAAAAATCGAGATCAAGAGAGACATTCCAAGTCACTAACTTCAGTTAGATAACCCCATAAATCAGGTCAAGCTTTTATAATTCCTCTGTTAACTGCTGCCCTGATTTATGTAATCCCAATTTATGACTCCAGAGGACAGGTGGTCAAACAGCACAGCATATCTGTTTTGATTTATGGCTTTAAGACTACTAATTAACTACAAATACAATATGAAGCATCATACAGCAGTTAAATAAGATCCTTTTATAAAGAACAAGAAATGACTGAACTCTGCAAGGCCAGGTTTGTTACTCTGTTGAAGAAATGGGAGCCTAAGGAAACTGATTCCAACTTTTGACAGTACCTCTTTCTCATTCTGTCTTCCAATACTGAATTCCAGTATTACCTTGTTTTTCATCACCTAATTTTCACTGGATATTTTACCAGCTTTATCATCTTCTTTCTAAGGTCTTTGGAAATTCAGAAACCCTCTCCAATTATTTTCCTCATCTACAAAAGTAAGAATGCATATATTCCAGTTTAGGACCAGGCACTGTTCTAAAAGCAAGATGCAGCCATCTCTAGGAACTTAGTCCTAATGTATGTGATGTAGGCTGATTCCAGAGACACTACAATATCCTACGATTCTTCTGAAGTATTCTTCCAGTGATGACATTCTTAAATAATTGGAAAATGGTTTTTTTTTGCTGTTTTCAGTATCACCACAGTCATCAAAAGATTGTTCAGGTGTACTGATAAAGCCTTTAAGTGGACATGGTGGCAATAAGGGCCTTGCCATTTTCTTATGCTCTATGAATAGCAGAAAAAAATAATCTAGTAAAATGCACAAG
This sequence comes from Falco rusticolus, assembly GCF_015220075.1. Taxonomy (NCBI): domain Eukaryota; kingdom Metazoa; phylum Chordata; class Aves; order Falconiformes; family Falconidae; genus Falco; species Falco rusticolus. The sequence continues at coordinate 106,090,348 of NC_051188.1, read as the reverse complement.
GAAATCCAGCTACTATTAAAAAAGTTTATGCTGCTCCACAAGTTTGCTCTGCTACTGTGGGAAGATTACTAGGGTCGTGTGTGTGTGTGTGTGTGTGCGCGTGGGGAACTGGAGAAAGCTGGGACCTAACAGAAGCATAGTATTACAGAGAGCTTGTTCGGGTAAAACACAGCTATTGTTTTCAGGATGATTGGCATGCACAGAATCTACTTTACCACAGCTCCCTAAGCAACACATCCTGCCAGCTCAGCACATGCTGATTGGAGTGGAGACACCGCAGCCAGGCTCTGTGGTGCTCCGTGCAGGAATGGGAACTTGATGGTACCATGCAGCTGATAAATTGCACAGCAGTTGTCATATGAAGAATCGTCACACGGCTGCCGAGCCAACCACTGTGGTGAAATTACTACCCTCAGATGAAATAATCTCACTGTAGTACCAACCACACCTCTACCCAAAGTCACTCACTCACTTCTAAAGTATGTTATCTAAACTCCCCAATTACCACACTCTGATTTAGCATTTAACTACATACAAATCTGTGCATACAGTTAGGTCAAGCTGAGCCACTGCCTAAAGTTGTTATGAATGAAAGGACTTCTAATCAAGGGAGTCAGCCTTGGGAAGGATGAGAAACAAAGAACAGATACCGAAAAGAACACCATTACCTAAGTTATGCAGAAAGAAGCCTTCAAGTGAGGAAACTTCTGGCTATAAGAGGAGACAGGTTGATAAGGTGTTGCAATCCACTGACATTAACAGAAGATTAGTTGAAAACAGGACAAAGATAATCATGGTAGTGGGAGATCGTGGCTTCCAACTCAAATAGTCCCCCCGAGAGAGGGCAAACCCCCACTTGAACAGCATGTATAGTCAGTAGAGAACTTCAGCAGCGCTGTCTGAGGATGTGTACTAATTTGCATTTGAAGCGAGGAACTTGTAGCCAATCTTGTGTGACGAGTGAATATACTATGTACCATGAAGTATAAAAAGTGAACAAATGAGGGGAGAAGTTAGGGAATACTCCATCATAAATTCTGGGATTAGTCAACAGGCTGCCCCATAGGGACACCTATCGAGTAAGAACTTTTTTCTATGACTAACTCATGCTAGCTGTTAAGTGTATTGTTTTAAGCTTGCTTTGCAGTCAGTGTATTACCACTGTCAATCTCTAAACCTTGTTCTGTCACAAACTTGCATTCTATATAATAAAATCTTCAGCTGAAGTTCATTTTTTTATAGATCTTTTGAGATTTGAGTACTTGTTATAAGGGATTTGACTCAGTGACGCTGTCTGCGGAAGGTCCCCGAGTAGTTTAGTTAAATCATCCCCTGATACAGTGGGCTGTCGAAATGCCGGTAGTGGACAGGCTGGCCGGACCCAAGGGTCTCATCTTTTTTGGGAAACCAACAGACTGATCAAATATAAAGGGTTTGAGGACACACACACTCACACACACCCCCCTTCTTAACATGACAGCTACTTAACCTCTAATTTCCCTTACTGCTTAGAGCAGGTCTCTCTAAAATCTAACTCAAGGCACCACACAAGTTCAGTAAGACAGTTATTTTCAGAAGCTCAGTAATTTCCACAGGCAGTTGCACAGCCCTGTATGAAGTGACTGTGATCAACTATAACAGTAACTTTTTTGTGTAAATTAGGCATGTCCTGTATCACACTGGGGTATAACTAACAGGGAAATAAGAAACCCCACAACCAACAACCAAACAAATCTCCCGCACCAACCAAACTCTCCATGCTATTTTCTTGGCCATGTAGCATTTTTCTTCACAGATTTTACAGTAACTCCAAACAATTAAAAGCTGGATTTCAGAATGTGAATTAATGCCCTGGGGGGACATTAAGTGGTCAAGAGATAATTACAAAGAATGCTCTTGCTTGCTAGGTTGTATGTAAATAGCTATATACTTACATTCTTCCCTGCTGTATTGAGGATGCCTTCTGTGAACACTGGTAAGTGAAGCGCCTTCAGCTTTTTCAGCTTTCTGGACCTGGTTGTGATTAGGCCACAAAACACTGCTGCAACAGAAGGTAGCACCTGTTTCTTGTAACACACCAAGCCCAAAATCAGTGGATTCTCTTTGCTCCAAAAGAGTTTGTGAACAACTTGAGATGCCTCCAGAATTGCCATCTATCCATTTTGCAGAGTATCTAGGTACTGGGGAGTCAAATTGTGGGAGTAATTTTCTATCAGTCTGATGTCTGAAGTTAAAAAGCTGGTGTCTGGATGTTTTTGAGCTTTCAGGATCAGAGTCTAAATCCTTGTTTTGTGCATACTGTATGATCCAGTTAATTTTTTTGCTCAAGATATTTTTTACTTCTGCATATGGACTTTTAGAGAGCTTTGATCGTGGACAGTCCTGATTTGCTATTAAGTGGAATTTTTCAAAGCAGTCTCTGTGCCCCCTTAAAGATCTTGTATGTAGAAGATCTGACTTTGGTACTCCTGTAAAGACACAATAGAAAAAAATTCACTTATTGTATACTCAACTCAATTTTTAAATTTTTACTCACAACCAACCAAGAAAACAAAAACTTAACTGATGCTTTCCTATTAACGGTCTAATGACTGTAGGCGACAAGGATATGCGATTCTCTAAAATTTTTGAAATTCCACTCAGTCTTGAGTCCTTAACATAGAAAAGGTTTTCCACTCAGGAATCTCTAGTGCAGGATTTAACAGACTACCTTGCATGTGCCTCTTGGATGATAATACAGACAAAGCAAACTGCTAACTCTACATATTGCATCGCACCCACAAACAAGCATATAAGCTGCAGAAGTAAAATAATTGCAAGCATTATCAGAAAGTTCTACAGAACAATACTGAGGACCATTCTGAGAGCAGTCATTTGTGTTCCTATCTTCTGTGGATGATGCTATGCGCCACCTGCTCAAAAAACATACTGCAGTGCGTGAGCTTGTCACCCAAGTGGTCAAACATAATTCAGAATTCAGCCCTCATTCATTTTTTTTTTCATTGGTACAAGCCTGCAGCCTAGCTAGGTAAGTTCTAATACTTTCAACACCTGTCAACATTAAACTGTCCTGAAATTAATTTCATGTGTGCTGGTTTTGGCTGGGGTAGAGTTAATTTTCTTCAGGCACTAGTATGGCACTAGGTTTTGGATTTGTGCTGAAAACAGGGCTGACAGAGGGATGTTTTCACTACTGCTGAGCAGTGCTTACACAGAATCAAGGCCTTTTCTGCTTCCTGCACCACCCCTCCTACGAATAGGTTGAGGGTGTACTAGTAGTTGGGAGGGGGCACAGCCGGGGAAGCTGACCCCAACAGACCAGAGGGATATTCCACACCATGTGACATCATGCTCATATAACATTACATATAAGGCTGGGGGAAGAAGGAAGCAGAGTGGACATTTAGAGCAATGGTGTTTGTCGTCCCAAGTGACTGTTAGGCATGATGGAGCCCTGCTTTCCTGGAGACAGATGGCTGAACACCTGCCCGCCCATAAGTAGTGAATGAATTTCTTGTTTTGCTTTGCAGCCTTGATTTACCTAATAAACTGTCTTGATCTCAACCAACAAGTTCTCACTTGCGCTCTTCCAATTCCCTCCCCCATCCCATGGGGGTACATGGGAGTGAGCAGCTATGTGCGGTTTAGTTGCCAGTTGGAGTTAAACCATGACATTGTGTAAGATGAATGTTTATTCTCCTCTTTGTCCTCCTTCAAAGACTATCCAAATAGCTATAGCAGGTAACCTACTCAAACCTCAAATTGGTAGTGATTGACATGTTGTAATGGAACACCATCTGTGAAGATAGACAGTTGGTGAGTGAACACAGATGACAGGAGAAATGACTATTTCAGGTAGTTAATACTAGTCCAGAACAAAATTACTTTCTGCAACTTCAGTGGATATTTATTTTTCTTCAGATTCACCAACACAGTAGATTTAGTCATCAAGTCCAGGAACAGTTCAACATTTACCTCAACAGCCAGTATACTACTTGGGAGGTTTCCAACATCATGAAAAACAATTCTGTCAAGCTCCTCATTGCAAATAACAATGTACCTGTGAACCACTGGCTGTAAGTGCTCAATGCTTACTAAAGCCAGAATATTTAAATTAACATATGGTAACATAATTTGATCTCTGAAACTAGGCAACATGACCCAGCGGCAGCCATTTTACCTTTTAGCACAGAAGGAAGTATATAAAAGCAATTAAAATAAAACCTATGAAATGTAACACATAACAAAATCTGATAATAGAGACTTCAACGAGCAATTAGCAGAATGCTACAACAGTTCTCAGTTATATCTGACCCTCTTAAATTCTTGTGGTAAATTTTAAGCCCCCCACCACAAATGACTACAAAGTGATAAGCTTTTTTTTAAGTGATTAAATTCTGCAAAATCTCAAACTAATCTCAGAAACAAGCTACAAAAGTACAAAAGTAAAATTCTTAACACGAAACTAGCAAAAAACAAATCCAAGCACTTAATTTTGATTATCTCTGTTGCTGGTAACTGGTGTTTAAAGTTGGGGAGTTCAAACATTGGGAGCAGCCAGTAAAAATTTTTGATTTTCCACTCCTTGGGCAGCATTGAAACTCAAAAGCATTACTTTTCTGGTCAAGTTTGTAAGAGCATACGCCAAATTTATGGGGCAAAATGACAACTGTGTGGGAAATTAAAGGACAGCAGTGGAATTTATTTTGTTCTTAGCAGCAGGGGAGAAAGGTAAGGTCATGAAAACAGACACTTCTGTCCATGAACTAAGCATCAGGACAAACAAAAACCACATCCTAGCCCGAGACACCTTTTAAGAAGGAAGTTCTTGAGCAAAGTACAAAGACAGATGTTGTATTCATGGGTACAGAGTCAAGATTCTCCCTCTACAGCTCAAAATATCAACCTCTTTCAGCAAATAAGACATTCACTAACTTTTCTTAAGCTCTACATGATCTACTGCCTACTTGCAAGGCTATCTTCCCTCTCTATCCTTACAGAGACTTTTAAAAAAACCAAACACATTTCTAGTGAAAACAAGGAAAGACAAGTCATTTGTTTTCATGACTTACAAGCACAATTTAAATACAGCAAGTATGCTTAACTCAAGTAGCATAATGGAAACACTTAAATCTTTAAGCCATCAAGGAAAAGCAAACACTGTCAACTGAGGTTATATGGCATATATTCACAACCTGGCAAACCCTACAAAACCAGAACGATTTGTTCAATGTCATCTGCTTTACCCAAGTGATTCTTCAACATGCCACACTGTTGATTCTTACAGTGATTTCTTTTACTTACAGAAAACAACATCAGATTGGCTGAAAAACAAGTTTTAGACAATTTTCTATACAACAACAGTCAGGAACCCACCTAACAACTTGACCATAATGTGAGTGAATAAAGCCAACATCTTCTGATCACAGGACGGAGTAATCCTGTCTAAAGTAAATACTTGAAGATTGGGAGAAGAAGGAGGAAGAGAACTGCATAAAGCACAGTCAGAAAATCTGAGACACATACAGTTTTGCACAGACCGTTTCTGTGTTCATGGCTACCTAAAAAAACCCACTTAAATCCTTTGAGGCTTTCCATTTCATTATTTCCACAAGAATAAATGTGACGTGTCCAGTAAGATGGCAGTGTGTGGCCACACAAAATAAACACACCATTTCAGTTACAGAAAAAAAAAAAGAATGAGTGCATCACAACTTTATGAAGCCCCATCTGATTTTTATGTTCAAGCCATAAACCCAAGGTCACTCAAGTCTCTCCTCCTGACAAATCTTTTAAAAAAGAGCTCCGGACACTGTTATCTTCCCCACTTGAGGCATGCTGCTCAAAGAAATCTATTTTATCAGAACTCAGCAATACCAGATATGCCAGAATACCAGTAATATCAGAAATTAGCAACCATTACAGAAGAAAAAAAATGTTTCTTCTGAAGTCTAGGTTTTGCTATTTATATGCCACATATTAGCCATAATGTCACTGTTTCTGCACACAGAACACGTCACTCCAAAACACTTTCAGTATACAATAACAATCCCTTCCCGCCCGCACACCCCTCCTTGAATTTACGTACTTCCCCATCTCTTATTCCACTGAAAATCCAGCGAGGGTCTAGCTAAGTGCTCTTCAATACAGTAAGGAACAGAAAATGTAGAATTGCTAACAGACTTGCTTCAGATTTCACATAGCTGGTCTGGATTTCTACGGTAACAAATACATGCAAAAAAACCCCAAACAACCCTCAACCTTTCTTGTGTGCTAAGGTGATAATTAGTCCTTTCCTATACAGAGAACGTGAATAATATCAGCCACTAACCTAAAAGAGCTGAGCATTCATAGCAGCTGCTGTGCCAGCACAAACTAGTAATGACATACCAGTATTACAGCAAGTAAGAGTATGCTTCTTTGACACAAATACTTCTGTCATGGGCAATACCATCAGCTTTATGAGGCAGAAAAGATGCCTATTTCTCTTTGGTAAGACTTAATACTCTACTCAGATTACTTCATATTTTTTCCTTCATCATAACTGCAAAAAATCTGCCAGCTGGTAAACTGGCATGATTAAAACAAATGATATATAAAGATGACTCAGTATTAAAAGGCACATTATTCAACAATATACACAAAGAGACAAATAAATCAAGGCAAGACTTCTGTGCATTACAAGTAGTAATATCCTAATTTTGATAAACAGCTATTGTCAGTTCTGGTTTTTTTTTTTTTTTTTTTTTTACAGGGTTTCAGTTCTGTCTCAAAGTTCCTGTTTGCTAATATCCATCTCAATCTTTTTATTTTTTGGCTGGTTGTTCACATCAGCAATCATACAACCATCAACTTTTTTCTCCCCACATTCGTAGGTATATGTATATTTTCCCCTTGTCTTACTTTCAAGAACAGGACTGCAGACTATGTCCAAGTACATCCCACCCTTCATATTTATTTTTTCAGAGAAGGAAAAAGAACTCCAAAAAGCCTACAACCATCCACAGCAGGAAAGTTTTATCTGCAGGTGAAAAAAAAAAAAAAAAAAAAAAAAAATCACAAAAATTCAGGAATATCTTGAAGACCATATCTAACTAATTTAAGACAGCAGATGCTATCAGGAAACAAGCTCATGCCAGAGATCATTCCTCAAATGAACAATATTCACAGGGGATGCCAAACCTCAAGAGAAATAATAGAAGAATGTAAGTTAAATGTTTGCCATCCATTATTTGCTTCCGATTCCAGCAACCCATGTGTCCTAGATGAAATATGAATGGCACCACTTCACTCAGCAATATCTTTGAATGTTGAGCACTTGTAAGAACAGGGCTGCTTATTTAACAGCTTGGTATTTAGGCTTTTTTTTTTTTTTTAATATTTCAATTTGTAAGCCATGCAAGGCCGAAACTCTTCCTCTATACTGGTAGAGTTCTCAACATAAGAGTCCTAATCCACTTCTGCAAAACAATTTTGTAAATGAATGACCAGCAATCAGGCAATTTATAAAGTAGACATCACAACAGTGTGTACTAGTTATTTGTAAGTGCAAAGTATCAGGCAGCAAGGAGAGTATCTGCCTTATAACAAGGTGTGTAATCACACCACAATAAATTCCATGCCATTTTAAAGTATTTGTACTTGAAAGTAAATCAGTCTCCATCCTATTAAAGTTTTGGGTGGTTTTTTTTTTTAAGAAGTCTACAAAGACTTTGTTTCTATCTTTGCAACTGATTCACCAATAACTATGTATAACTTCTTCTTGATAAAGATACAGAACTCAATTGAAAAATTTGCTCAGATTTATCTATAAAAGCTGGCTAGGATTATTGTCTTATTTGGATATTATTATGAACAAGTTCAATTCAAAAGGAATGCTCTTGAAGACTACTAGACTATTACACATATCTTCATAAATGTTTCCATTAAAAGAAACAGTGATCATGAGCCTGGTGTTTGTCTTCCACTTTTTTTTTTTTGGCGCCCCCCCCCCCCCCCCCCCCCCCCCCCCCCATTTGCTTGTTATACATTTGTAAAAAACATTCTTATTTGGTCTTTCAGCTCCATCAATTAGAAATAATGTTGAAGAAAGCCTGTATTCCTTTCTTAGCAATTTATAATGCAATGATGGAAACTAATTGTTTTTGCAAGGTTGAATAACCTTAGCTTGAGCAGCTGAAGAGGAAAAAACCCCCAGAATTTAAGATGGAGTGAACTAAAATTAACAAGAATTACTTCTATACACATGAATAGTCACTAATAAGTTTGTACTATGGCACTAGTTAATTAAAGCTATATTAAAGTCCCTTTAAAGAATTTACAAATACTTATGGGTAAGATTTATACCTGACCATAGAGAAAGGAAAAGCTGTCTTCTCAGTACAGTGCTGGCATCCACAATACATACAGCTTCCGTAAAGGTGTAAAGTACATGTGATTATTAAGGACAGTCAAAGAAGAAAAAAAACACACTTCATAACACAAATCTGTACAGTATTGGCAGCATGGGTGAATTTACCTGTTTAAGTCAAAACACTTAGAAAAGGTATACTTCAGCTAGTTGTGGAGGCTGCCTTCACAGCAAGTAAAGAAACACTTCTCAGGCACAATTCACCTCATCTTAAACCGTTACTGTAGAAAGATTTGTGAGAAGCACCCATGCTTTTTCCTTTAATCCTGTAAGTAAGCAAGAATCCTTGCGAAGGGTGCCAGTCCACTGCAGTGTACTTTTAAGAACCCAGCCTTCACTAAACGTTCTGAAGTGTTCCAACTGCTGCTCCTCTCAGCTGTCCACCTCGCACATTATGCACATACCGTATCATCTGTGAACAGGGATGTTTAGCCAGCTCACGAAACGGTTCCTGAACATCTGCTAGCATCCACTAGGAACATGAAGATCCGATAAGCTCAAGTATGGTTTACCTAGGGCACAGGGCTCAGCACTGCAGCAGACAGGGAAGTGCTTCACAAGACGTTAAATGTTCACATCTGCCTATTTTAAGTCACTGCTGCATATCAGTCTGCTTATTAAGAGTGCTCAAAGAGGGGGGTTCTGAAAAGTAGATCCCAAGGCCTGTTCAAAATACATTGAATAAAACCAGCCTGTGATGACCTAAGACAGCAAGTCATCCAGATGTCTAAATGACAAAGGGATGGAGAAAACTGGTATTCTTCAGTCATACAATTCTGCCGACACTGAAAAATAGGATCATTAGAGACATGTATCTCCAATACATTTGCCTGACAAGACTTAAAGCCAAATGCTATTTTTAAGTGTATGCATGCAATTTCATTTGTGAGTTAAGTCTATTTATTAGACTGCCCAGAAGGAAAATGCCACTGCTATTCAATAACTTCTAAAAACAGACACCTGTAAAGACCAGATATTATTTTGTTCTTAAATTAAAGTTCTCTCCTCAATTTCAAATGATAAAGCCGATGCATTCCGTACATCAAGAGCACACACAAATCATCTCCCACGGCATTTCTATTAGCTCATTTATATTCTAGCACATAGCAAGGATGTACTATGTAAGACAGAACCAAGATCCAACTGATCCTTCAAAAATATTTTCAAAATTCATCTTCCCAATAAACTACTGAACTATCTAAGAAGAGAATTTACTACTCTATCAGACAAAGCAGTACATTCAGATGAAAACTTTACTACTGAAACTACTATGTTAAAGGTGTCTCGTACTTCGTAAGAAAAATCAGTTGAACTGACCTAGAAGAGAGTGAAAGGCATGAGACAGTATTTTTGTATTCTGGATGATGACAGGTAAGTAACAACTGCTCAGTTCACTTGTTTGCATGTACAAACCTTCCAAAATCACACACAGACAATTCAAAAATGTACTTTTAGCAGTAGCCATACAGGTCTACTATTACTTAGTGGTACTTAAACAGCACTTAAAGATTAAGAATACCATCTCCAACTATGTTTGGACTTGAATTCACAATTAAGAGGTTTACTGGAAACTGCAGCAAGTTCCTCAAGTCCATTCAAGTTTGCAGAAGTGAGTCATACTGCTGGAGTGCAAATGCTACCCTGAAACAAGTTTTCAACTGTCTAGCCTAAAGGGCAATGATGAAATGTTTTAGCTTTTGTTGACAGAGTAACGTATTTTATTGGTTATTATTTCATGAACATTGAAAAAATAAGGATATGCATGCATTCTGTAAGCAAGAACAGAATGAAATTAAAACAGCAGTTTCCAATCCTTTCAGTTATACCTTACAATCCGTTTTGTTTCAGTGAGATATTCTTTTGTAGGGTGCAAGAAGAAAAAAGGAAAAATTTGAGAATTTGAGTGCTTACAGCTTTTAACAACTAAATCCCCTCCCCTCTCCCTATTTCTTTTTAAATGTGAACACAGAATGAGGATATTACACAAGATTTTAAAGACCTTAACAGGAAAAAAGCCATGCACTAAGGCAGTTTTGTTTATAGCATCTTTGTCTCAACCTGGAGACTGGGATGCACCAACTTAATACTGAAATTGCTTCAAATGCTATGAGTCTATCAGCACTTTAGAGGACCACGGAAATGTAGCTATCTTAACATAAGTCAGGGAATAGATGCCCACTATCTGTTCTTTTGTATTACAAGACCTGGATATGGACTATCATTTGCTGTTCAGCCACTGTTCCAACTCTAAACAGAAATGGAAGCAAGCCAGTTTGCTTGTCAGCTAGCATTCTTCAAGATGTTATCGCAGTTAGCAGCACCAGATAAGCAAAAGATTGAATAAAAATCAGCTCAAAGAATCAGATTTTCCCCTTCTATTACAGTTTCGTTTCCTTTACAAACCCTTGTCTTTCAGGAAACTCACAGATTTTCAAATAATTCTGCATTAAGACATACCAGCATAAAACCAAGTTAAGATAGATACATTATCAATGACAAATAACGTAATGCTAAATTGTAATTATTACAGACTTTCAACTTTGAAACCTTCAGAGACAAGTCCCATGTTTGAACAAATACATTCAAGTACTAATTTCCTGAAGCTGGGATTTTCACAGGCATTGTCCAGAGGATCACAAAGCACGCATTAATGAAGGACACATCTGCACTGCACAATGCATTCCCATGTGAAGGTATACAAACAACTCCAAGCAGCGCCACCGGCAGCACAATAGCTTACTGCTCTAGCTGCCTCTGTCTGGGCTGCGAAAAACAGGCTAGGCTGTTAGATCCTGGTAACCAGAGCATTAGAGGGCACAGCTGGGTATCAGCGCCACATTCTTACCCAGAAACCCTACAACCAGAGTTTCAAAGCAGCTTGTAGGGACATCATACTCAGGCAGGTGGTTTTGTTTTGTTCATATATACAAATACATGAAGCATTTATACATACACACACATATATTCTTTTGTGTGTTCAGGTATTTTCCCCCTACCCTCCAGTTGTAACCGCAAATCTGTTGTTAGCATTATGTATTTCCTACCAGAATTCAGTTATCATTCTTCCATACTTTAATGAAATAAAAAAGGAGGAGGAATTTCTCACAACTGACCACAACACATGATTTCCTGGCTTATGCAGTCTAGTTATATGTGAATTTAAAATGTCTCCTGTTTCAATCCACAGATTGCTACTCTGACACCTACTTAGAAAAAGAAAACAGTACACAACAAACTCTGATGTTCATTTCGCCTGCACAAGGAAAAAAAAGCCAACATCAAACTCTGGCAGATCCAAACTGCCAGGATAGTCTAAACTTCATCTAGAACTTTAAAGCCACTGTACAGAATCAGCTTAATTTCTCAAAGTTTTAGTTTAGTATTTTGTATGTAAGTACTGTGCATACTTTAAACTTTAAGAATCACATTAGTATTCTGTTGTGCTAAATCACCTGATAATTATCCTTCAGACATGCAAGCTAGTTTTGCAATGAAAGTATTTATGCACAGCTTAGTCCACTCAGCGTGTGGACTCCTCAAACTAAGTGAGCTGAAAGAGCAAGTACTACAGGGAGAAAAATACTGTCCTTTCCATACACACTGCCTCCTCACACTCACCCCGTTTAGACTGAAGATTAGCACTACCAAACTCTCCCATGCATGTTCTTCTTTCCCTGTTCATGAAAGGCTAGTAACATGTAATAGGAGAAAGTTTAAACCTCCATCTTGGGATTCTGCATGACTGTTTTCCCTTTTCTAACCTTTTTTCAGTCAACTTCAGAGAAACAGACCCTATAATCCATATACATCACTCCTGAATAAATGCTGGGACAGACACTGCAGCTGAACTCCAGACAGCACTCAAACTAGTGGTTTCTGTCAATTAACTGAACTTTGTAAAAAACAACCACATTTTAGGCTAAGCTACCATTTTATTTCATTAAAGAGCTAAAAATTTGCTATTAAAAAATTATGATGGAAACCTGACTTTTGACAAAAACCATAAAGGTTTTATGACACAGTAAATAACTTCCTCATTCAGAAAATCAGCAGTTATTTAATTAAGACAGACCATAGATCAGATTTTCTGTAGTCTTCTCTATAAAGGACTATAAGAATAACTTGACGACTCTCTGCCCCCAATTACATATCACTATCAAGCTGTTGTCCACACATAATAAAGGTTACAAAACCTCACCCCGACGGCAGCAAAATAAAGGCTGAGACGTATCACAACTGTGATCCAGGAAGAGGTCTGTTGAGTCATCATAGATGGGGATGGTGTCAGCTTTGCTCACTTCTAATTACTCATCTTAATTAACCAAAACAATCAACAACATTACCATCTACATGCAAGCAAAACTGTACAGCTGTTGAACTCGGATGTCAGAAGACACAAAGATTCACCACTACTGAACTAAATGTAATTAAGTGCAGCAGGTAAATTGTATTTCTGTAGTGTTTCGTTTATATACATTTGAGACAGTCTCTTTCAGGGGGGTTCAGGTGATCAAGTCTTGGGCTAGATCAGTTTCAAGTGCACAGATTTACCACAGACAGCTTTAAGCTATCAGAAACTTGCCTGAAGGAAAACAGAATTGTCCTCATGAGTTTTGTTAAAGCATTAGAGTCTAGACACCCTTTTAAAAAAGGAAATTGGGAAAGCTGCTTCCAGAATTTCATACATAGATTCATGGAATCATAGAATCATTTAGGTTAGAAGAGACCTTTAAGATCACTGAATCCAACTGCTAACACTGCCAGGTCCACCAGCACTTGCACATGCATCCGCAATGCTCCCTTCTAACCTGACCCAACTCCCAGTGAGGTCGGGAAGGATGGAAGAGGTGCTATACACTCCCCTTAAATCAGACAGCACTTAGCACATGCAAGTTTGCAGAGTGCTGCAAACATCCTGTGAGATGCTGAGCTGTGACTAATAGGCTGCCTGTTATTGAACAGCATTTCCTACTTCACTGAGGGACAAGTCACGCACGCACATCAATGCTAAAAATGAGCAAGCCTTAAGCACTGTCCTAGCTGTTGCATTAATATCTTTTTAGAATAACCTATTTCACTCCCTCGAATTACTTAAAAATGTGTTTTATCGCTTGGATCTTTAAATATGATGGTAAATAAAAAGGCAAACTTTTAGTGAGAACAACACTTATTTGTAAGTGTGGGATAGCACATCTACAAAATTGATAGAACTTATACTTGATTCTGTTTAACAAGTAGCTATGATATAATGCAGCTGAACTTCATTAAAATAGAAGCAGAAGGTCAGTATGAAAACATCCACTACAACATTCAGAGTTAGTGAATTATTCATCTCACTCCCTACCCAGGGCTGCCAAATTATTTATTTTTTTAGATGTAAGTCACAGTCTTTGTCACAGGAAAATACAGGAATGTAGCAGACATGTCAAAAGTAGGAAGGGCAGAACCATGGACATGGTAAAGGGCTGGCTCATGCAGTGGTTCTGCTACAAAGTCTTACGATGATTCTTTATAAAATGTCACTCACACAGCCTCTGCTGGCCTTAAGCCTCCTCTCCCTATAAGCACGTTTTTTCAAAGTGGTACAGAGAACACAGAATATCAGAAATTGAGGCATTTTGATGCTACAGAAATCAATCATATTAATATTTTTCATTTACTATGCAAAATAAAAGGTTAAGAATGGTTCATGTAATTTCAGGTGAGCTTTCATCACTGTTCTGCTCTAGTAGCCTTCCTTTAAAATTAACTGAAAATTTAGAAGATTATGCAAAGTAGTCTGCTGCACAGATTAAGTCTCTACTATTATTAAGGCTACTTAGAGTTCCAGGAAGGAAAAAAAAAAAAAAAAAAGCTGTTCTAGCTAAAACACGAAATCATTTTGTAAAGTAATATCCGTAAGAAGTAACTTCAACAAATCCACAGCTTATCGCAAAACTGAGCACAGACAGAAACCATCCAGCGATTTTTTAATGTGTTCTGTTTTATCTGTTTCACCACTTCCAAAAATAAATTACATTCTGAAGGTAACTGAAGTACTTAATTCTCATTATGGCAATATTTTTTTCCTCATCTTAAAGCCTAGAGAGAGAAACATCTTAATCCCACTCCACACTGAGAACTGTAGACCTATAATTTTAAAGCAGTAAGAAAACTCAAGCAGACTGACAGGTTGTCTTATGTTAGATTGTTGCTCTGACTTTTATTGAAAAGTGCAAATACACAGGCATATACCTTCTAAACAAAAGCATTAAGCATTCAGACTACTAATGAAGTATGAAAGTATTGTTCAGATTAAAATATATTGCCTCTAGCAGCAAGAAAGACCTTAAAGGCATCACTTTTTAAAAATCAAAACACAGTACTGAGTCAGTATTTAAAAGTGATTACAATTTACTAATGCATTTTTCAGATTTCTGTAACATAAGAAGAAAATTTTATTACCTATACATGCATTGAAAGTCAGATGCAGAATTATAACTGTACAGAATACATAACCTTACAGCTCCCTACATTCCAGTCAAGTTTTATGCTTCTAGGGTTCAGAATAAGTGACTAGACCACTGGGTACAGTGCTCATATCTCACAGCACTTTCCACTTAGAAATACTTGATCTTAAGACTTTTAGTGTACTTTCCTATGTACCAAACACACAACAAATCTTACTATCCGTCATCAAGAAACAGTATTATCATGATAGTGTTAAAATCTTCCCATTCAATTGCCCCATACCAATACTGATTATCTTAGGCAGTCACATGCACATACAATTGGCAAATACTACTTTATATAACTGGAACAAATTACTTTGTTGCCCCCAGAATAAAGCGATAATGTTTATACTTTCAAAAAATGCTTATTTGAATTCAAGGGAAGTAACTAATCTACCGCTCATTCATGTCCAACACTTGATTCATACACGGAGAGCTGCAAAAAGATAGGTAAGTTCTTTAGCAAAACAAGGTTTGAAATTCTAAAACTATAATTCTGGAGGCCAAAATGGTATTAGAAGACCGGTCTTTTAAAGAATGGCCAAAATTGCCACTTTATAGTTTGCAGACTTTAAGAAGGTTTGACAATAAACTCAGCTTTATCACGGTACATGTATTACCACGTTATGAAAGCAGTAAGAAATAATCTCAATTATTTCTGGTGAAAGTGAAACATTGATTCTGCTTCAAAAAAAACCTACTATGCTTTAAAGTTTGCAGTAAGTTCTGTGCAGACACCTTTAACTATTGAACAAAAACCCTGAATAAAAGCAGAACATAAAACTCCTAACCTGAATTAACATCGGAGGTCTAATATCAGAAGATGAAATTATCACCAGGACATTTCAGCAGCTCTTGAAATGAGGGTACATCTTTACACCTAGAGGAGCAGGCGCTAGAGCAGCTACGACACCCACCTTTACTGGAAACGAGCTACTCTGCAACCTGACTACTTTGGCCAGCCAAAAAAGTTTCTAAGCACACACGTTTTCAAACCTAAGCCTTCTGGAAAGCTTTGAGATAAGCTCAGTCTGCGTTCAGCTCCAAGGTAAGCAATCTACGACTGAAGCTCGCACAAGATGACTCTTACTAAGACGTTACCTTCGATGTTCAGTTCAAAACAAACGTGGCAAAACGACAGCGTTTCCTTCTCGGTCCCCAGCTTGCAGACGCTGCAGACGTTGTCATCGTCCAAGTCGATGCTCACAAACTGCTCTTCGTTCATAGTGCCTCTGAGGGGGGAAGGGGGGGGGACAAGGGACGGGACCGTTACTCCAGCCGCCCCCCAGGCGAAGCCCCGGCCGCCCCCCGACAGGCAGCGCCCCAGGCCCGGCTCCGGCCCCCGCTGAAACCGCCAGCCGAGGGCGGGACGAGAGAGGCAGCGTCCCAGCAAAGTTTCTTCCTCGGGGCACGGCTAGGGCAGCGGCCAGACCGCCCCCCGGGCCCGCCCGGGCCCGAGCCCTCCCGCCGCCTACGCGCCCGCGTACCCCTTCCCTCCCCCCCCGAGGCTGCCCCGTCCCGCCCCGCTTCCCCTCCGCCCCGACCTCAGACCCCTCATCACCTCCACCCACCCCGCTCCGCACACCGGCGGCGCGAACGCTCCGCCACCACCAGAGCCGCACCGGCCCGTCCCCGTCCCGCTCACCGCCGCGCCGCTGCGGGCCGCCGCGCAGCCGCCCCGGTGCCGCGCTTCACTATTGTTCAGCCGCCAGCGCCTCCGCCGCCGGAGCTCGGCGCCAGGCACCGCCCGCCGCTTCCGGCCGAGACCACGGCTCCTGCGGGACGGGGAGGCCGGGCGTGCTGGCGCCGCGCTCCGCCGCATCCCGGCGGCTGGCGTCGCCTCAGAGCCGGGCAAGAAAGGGCGACAACGCGGGAGGGGCGAGCGACTACGGCCTCTCCGGGCCTTCGCGCGGCTGCAGCGACGGGAAGCTCCCCTGCCCCCCGGCTGCAGTTGGGCTCGCCCAGAGCGCGGCGGCTGTGGTGCCCCGCGCGGGGGGGCGGGGCGCAGCGCTGAGGGGAAGCCGCCCCGGCGCGGCGGGCAGGGGGAGGCGGCGCTGCCGTTCTGCTCTCTCGCCTTGGGCCGCGTTCCGCTATTATCGCAGCGTACATTTACGTTTAATTAGCTGGTGGTGTGTAACACAGCGTACGCTTGGGATTCGTGTTGGCTAGGTTTTGTTAGAAGTGAAAAAAATAACTTGCGTATAGGAGCTGAGACCAGGGCGGGCCGGGCGAGCGGCCGCGGGGCGTGAGGCCGACCCCCGGCAGCCAGCGTGCGGAGCGGGAGGGCCTGCGTGGAACTGTAACTGTGCGGGGCCATAGCTCAGGGTGGGGTGATTCCAACCTGAACTTTCTAGGGAATAAAAATAGCTCCTCAGGGACTGGTGGTTTTCACTTCATGTAGCTACGGAGGAAGGAAAGCAAAAAGTTAGTAGAACAGGGTTAACAGTCAAGTGTGTATGAAAGGAAAATTGAGGAGAAAGAATGTGTGAGAAACACATGAGAAACAGTCTTAAAAGTCCCAAGTATACATATTTGATGTGATGGAAAATACTAAGCACAGGTTATAAGTATGATCTGAATGGAAAGTAAACCCAAGCGAGGTCTGTGCCTGCACTTCGTAGATGAAGCCACAACTGGTAGAATGTACTGTCTGGAGAATTTCCACAACTGACAAATTACATACAACGCATTCCTACATGTCAGAGTAGGATTACTTATGAAAGAACTATATAATCTTCCAGAATCCCCTCTGTCAAAGCATGTCTCTACAGTTTTTATTGTTTCTGTCACTGTATTAACTTGGGTTTTTTTCTTCAATTTTATCAAAAAGAAAGAGAAAAAGGAAATCCCATGCTGTGCTAGTCCCATACTTCACAGCCATTAAGTAGCAAATTGACTTCAGATCTGCTTCTGTCAGAGGATGGCGGGACATGTTTCATCTCAGAGCTTCCTGAAATCTTCCTCAAATTGTTTTTCTCATGGGCTGAGACTGGACTTGGGAGAGGGGTTGCATTTTCTTGTCCCTTTGTCCACTTTTTTTTTATATACTTGGAGGGCAAAGAAGCAGCACCCTGACTTAATTGCAAAAGCAGTATTATGACAGAAAAAAAATTATATCAGCCTGGGGTAGAAGATTTAGAAACGGTAAGGACTGGACAGATGATGGTAGAGGATTAGAAAGTCCATAAATATCGGAGTGTTTTCCCTTTCAGAATCAGATATAAATCCAAAGGCTATTGAGTTTCAACAGCCCATCACCACAGTGCAGCAGCAGCAGCTGTGAAATCCAATGGCAAAAAAGCAATGAATCTTGTTAAGAAATGACATGTGGGAGACAGCATGGCTCTCAGTAATTGAGCTGCTTTTTTTGTAAAAAATTGCACTAAAATATAGAGATCATTGCAATAAAAATACTGAAAGAGAACCAATGTTTCAGGCGCAAAGTTATGAAAAAGCCTAGCAAATGCCAAGATGAAGATAGTCTGTGCATTCTTAGCACATGCATGCTGCCCACGATGTGGTTTATATCTGTACATACACATGTATATTTCCTCCCAGGTCTCTTGATTCATCAGTGCATGTTATTTGAGCTAACAGGTTACTTACATTGGGAAATTATTTTAGTAGCAAACAGATCAGTTGTCTTTTTATAGTTTTTTTTTTCCCTGCTGAGTTTGCATTTTCATTATGGAGAAGCTTTGGCAGTGATCATGTTTTAATAATTCCCACTGCTTCACCTTCTCCCAGCTGCTTGGTTGTGTTGCCACAGTATTTTATTGTAGATTTAAAAGAAAGAAAATTAATTCTACCTCAGATTCATTCATTACTTTGCTTCACAGTGCAGCCCTATAAGCACTGGTGGAAGGCAGCTGAAGGGGTAATCCATGGATGAGAATCAGTACTCTGGCATCTGTATCATGAAATCATAGCTTGAGCTTTATTAGGATCTTCACTCCAAATAATGAAAAATCAGAAATGAAAGCTTGTGTCAGTGTTTTATAGACATACTTAGTTCCAGTTTCCTGAGTGAAGGTTTAGAAGTTCAAAAGTGAAAAAAACATTTTTACTGAAAAATACAGTGTTAAACAGAAGTCCCAGGGAGAGATGGGGTTGCTTGGGCATTATCAAAAATATGCAGCAAATACCCAGTGAAGAGAACAAATAGTATTGGCATTCCTCAAATGGAAGTATCTGTGTGGGATTCCATTTGTAAATTAAAAGAGACTCAGGAAAGGAGAAAAGTTTATAAAGAATTTTGCTTTGAAACTCAGTGTCTACATGAGGTAGGTCTGCCCAGCTCCCCTGAAAGCATCTAAAAGGAAGCATTTCAAAATCAGCCTGGCTTTTTTCTTTTCCATTTCTGCTCTCTTCATTCTGCTCTCGCATAGGCTTGGGGATATTTTTTCTTCTCTGGTTGGTCAGGCGATGGGGGCTTTTCCAGGCACTCTGGCAGTTGTTCATATTCTTCAGGCAGTTCTCTGTCTGCAGCTAATAAACACACATATTTTGTCCAGCTCTTCTGTTTTTTTGTATTCTGCTGGGGTTTTCCTAGTTTGTTGTTGCTGTCTTTTTAAACAGATGTCTTTTTTATTGTGTTCTCTAACCTTTCCTAGTTTATTTTATCTTTCACCTGTGCAAGACTGGATGAATGTAGATAGGAATACTTTGCTGTACCCCAAATCTTTACTCCTCTATTTTGTGACCTGTTTTCTCTTCTTAGTCTCCCAGTCCTCTTTTAACTTCACTCAGTGTGCAACCTTTACTAGAATGATCATTTTAAACCTTTTTTGACTAATCTTAGTTCCCTTGTTATAAAACCTAATTGAAGAGAGGTAGTTCCACTTTTGTTCTCCCTGCCATTTCCTTTCTATTGGATCTGGTGATCTAATGGGTGCTGCAAGGTGAAATGAGTCACTGAGGTGATCAAATACAAAAACAACAACAAAAAAAACAACTACCCCCCTTCCCCCCAAGTTTTTCTTGATCAGCTTATTGAAATGACTATATCTTCTACTTTATGACTAGATTTGGTGTAAGGGGGTTTGGGGTGGGAATGCGACTGACCTTGTAGCAGTCTGAAATTGCATCAAACTCGATGTCGTATCACCAGTTTTATCTCTTACTTCTAGTCCTTCTGTTCATTTATCTGGTCTCTTTGCTGTATCTTCCCGCCAGGCTATGATCCTATGATCCTCTTTTTGGGAGCAATGCCAGCTTAAGTATTCCCGGCTTCTATCCATTTCCCCCGTTATTCTGATTTTTTGTTGGGTTAGGTACTGAAAAGTAACCAATATCAGTCAGATTCCTTGAGATCTCTGTGGAAATTTAGTTTTGTTTATTAATCAGTGACAGAAGAAGGTGTAGGGCTGTTCTCGGTAAACTTAGCACCAAATTTGAAGAGACACTGCTAAGGAAAATTTTTAAAGCTAACCCCAATACCACTGTTCTAATTCACAGATATCATCTCAGTAAAACCAGCTAGAAAAGGAGATGTTCATTGTTAAGTTTTTTGGCTTCATGATTGGCCCCTGAAATTAAATATCCAGGCAAACTGAAAAATTATTCCTTGGAAAGTCATGTCCTATCGTTTCTGAGGTTAGGAAAACAAATCTGCAACTGTGTACATCTAGTAGGCCACACAATGGAGGAAGCTGAGCCAACCTAAAATTGCTGCTGAGTCACAGCACCCAAGGGTGGAGCAACTGCAATTTGTGTCTTACAAACAAAGGCTTATAGCAGGTTGCTGGCTACAGTGGATCAGAGACATGATAAATCAGTATGTGAGTATTCAATTAAGTCCTGAATAGGAGACAGAGGGAGGGGGTGACTTCTCTGCCTTCACATTCTGGTAAAAGACTTCCTAGTGACTGGTTTATCCAGACTTTCTGTTCAGAACACACGTTTTCCTAATCCAAACAAGATCTTATTGATTAATTATAATCATGAAATAGCACTTAATTTCTAGGTGGTGTTTATGCATTCCTTTTTGATCCATAGATTTAAATATCCTTTATAGTACCTCTTGCCCCTTTAATAACCAACAGTGTTCTTTTTACACTTCTTTCAAGGTTTACTGAATGTGTTGTCTACTGCCACAGCCTTGTTTCTGGCACAGCCTTGTTTTCCTCCTTGATTGTCACAATCTACAAGTTGTGGATGTCAAGTCACTGAAAATGCTCTCCCAAGCTCAGCATGCCTTCCTTCTGCCCAAATCTCAGCCTTCTATTCCACCTTAATCTCCCTTGACCTCTCAGTATTGTCTGACAGTGTAAGTCATTCCATCATTTCTCAGTTCAAGACTTTATATTGGCTTTTGGGTTCTGTCCCATGTGCCTTCCAATTCTTGGCTATTTTTCGTAAAGCAGCTGATTCTTGTTAATCAGCTTTTAATCAGGATCTGTAATACACCCCCCAAAGTCCTCACAGCTGCGAGCCTTGTCTCTAGTTCTCTTACTCATGAACCTGGCATTGACTTGTATCTTATTCTGATGATTCACAGCTCTCCATCTCTATTCTGGCCTGTCTTTCCACACCTAGCGAAAATCAGTACCTTTTTGCCACCTCCTTGAGGGCAGCTACCACAGCTTACACTTAGCACAGTACATCGAGGTCCTGTTTTTTCTCTCATAAACGTCTCTTTCTCCCTCTTCTTACTCTGAATGCCGCACTGCCCTTCCACTCATTTAGGTCTTTAATTTGAATACCGCTTGCAGCGTAGCAGTTTCTCTGGATCTATATGTGAATACTGTGTCTGTAGCATCTTGTTTCTTGCTGCGTGCCAATTAGAAGATTCAGCCTTGTTGACTGTCTCAGCGCCCCTGTCACTTCACACCTCAGCTATTACCAACTTCTCTCTCTCATGCCTATGACTTCCACTGTGTTCTCTGAAAGCTCATTTGGAATTGCACTGTGAGGATTATCTTCCTTGCTGATGTAATGTCTATGCCTCTCTTCTGGCTTTCTGTTTCATTAGCATCAAAGGCAAACTCATTGTCCTCTTCAAAGTTTCTGATCAATTGCCTCTGTACTGAATCAGCTTTATTGTCGCATCAGCCCTCATGTACTCTGTCAGTAATACTAGTCTTCACTGTCTCATTAGTGTATTTCTCAATCACCTTTGGCCTTTTTACAAAATCCTTTCTTTGGTGGAAGTTCCTCACAAACTTTAAAGGAATTAGTTTATGCTGTTATCTCACCCAAGACTTATTTCTGCGTTGCTGCCTAGAGCTGTTGTTGGAGCTGAACATGTAAAATGCAGTCACTGTGCTTTGTACCTTTCATTCTCTTCAGTTGTTCCCTTTTACTAGAAATGCTTATGCAATTGTTATCAAAGGCTTATGGCTGCCAAACTGTGGTCTGCTGAATACCATCTTAAGTAATCTGCAGCCTCATGTTGCTTGAGTAGAAGTTTTGGCTAATTGGTATATAACATTATGTGAGAAATTTTGGGAAGTGCGAGAGTGCCGCTGGATCTCCCAATGTGAGGACCATAGAGTAACACAAAAATCCCTGATTTTTGGTAGGAGAATTTTTGTAGTAATATATTATTACAACATCAACACAGTGTTATGAAACCTACATGTATACCTACAGTGTTATGAAACTTCTGTGGGCTTTAATGGCTTTCCACATGTTGAAATACCAACCTAAAAAGTGTACAGCAAGATAGTTACCTATCTGAGAGAGCAGAAAGATGTATATCGGTGTCTACCATACATGTGGCTTCTGAGCTACGTGTTTCAGTATTTTAGCAATTTCAGTATCTGCTACCTAGAAAACTGATAGCATTAGTTGTACTATCTGAACACAGTATGCTGTCTTTGTACTACAGTCTTCTAGTGGCAGCAAATGCAGGAACACTGTCCTCCCAATTTTTTTTTAATCCTGAAACTGCTCTTTAACAGGATATCAGAAGTGACACACATTAAGTGGTTCCTTCCCCTGTTTATTTCCTAGAGCTAAAAAGTTCAGTAGACCAACGCCCCCCCAAAAAAAAACCAAAAACCAAACCAGAAAAGTCAAATACGTGTGTAAAATTGTACCACAAACTAAAAGCATTCAGTGAAACCTGTCAAGAATGACAATCTCTTTTGAATGCCCTTGTTTGAATTATTTCTTCTCTACACTCTGTGGTTTGATGGTAGTAATTCTGCAGGTGGTAGGATGCCTCTGTGATGGTTGTGCTTGCCTCAAGAAACATACACTTGATTGAAGTGTCAGCCTATAGTTCTCTTCATGCTCCTTCTGGCCCTTCCTGAAGGTAGAGGTGACATTTGCTTTCTTTCCAGTCCTCAGAAATGTCTCCTAATTGCTACAGCCTTTCGAAGAGGAGTGAGAGTGGCCTCACAGTGACATTGGCCAGCTCCCTCAACAGTCGTGGGTGGATCCCATCAGGTTACAGGGCCTTGGGTATGTTGAGGTTTTTTACATGCTCCCTAACCTGATTCTTTTCCATGAGTGTTAAGTCCTCCTTGCTCCAGACTTCCCACTAGTCTCATGGGCCTAGGTTCCTGGTCTTTACTGGTAGTCAAAGGCATTGCATACCGTGACATTTTCCATGTCCTTTGTCACCAGATCCCCTGCCCTGTTAAGTAGTGGGCCCACATTTTCCCTGGTCTTCTTTTTGCTGCTGCTGCACCTGTAGAAGCTCTTTCTGTTACCCTTTGCATCTCTTACCAGGTTCAGCTCCAGATGGTTCTTGGATTTCCTAATCCCATCCCTGAACATGCTAGGTTTCTATGATGTTAATTCAATTTATCAGCCTCTGAAAAATGCAGGTGGTGCCCCGTGCGTCTTCCCAATATACGTGTTGTCTCTATTAAACTTAATGAGAAGCCAAGGCTGTGTTTTTGTGTTTTTTTGCTTAATTAAAATTAAAATGACACATCACTGTGTGTATAGCCTGAGACTTAATCTCCAAAGAGTGTCACTTAGTATTAGTCTCATTGTTGACAGTGGCCTAGTTTCCATTGATGGATTCATTAAAAGTTTTAGTCTGCAAAGTCAGGAAAAAGTAGTGACTGATAGTCCTGAACTGAAATGAGGGGGAAAAAAAGCTCAAACCCAACCTGTTTTGTTAATCCGTCCATGTACATGAAAACAGCACAGCAGGATTGGGGAACTAATCCTATTTCAAATCAGATGCCTGCTGATTCTATTTAATGAGCATTATGTCTGTTTCTTTTTTAACCCTAAAATATCATAATACTAAATACAGCATTCTGATTCCTCTCCCCCCCCCCCCCCCCCCCCCCCCCCCCGCCTTGTACTTTTGTACTTTTAAATCTATTTGGGTAAGGTACTTCCTTCTGTAACAGCACAAAAGATGGGTCACTAACTACCATATTCACTGCTAAACCACATGCTGAATTTCATTCACATGGAAGTACCCAGAAAATGGAATTAGCACAGAGTTCTGTAAGCATTGGTACTAATGACATTTCCTACAGATTTGTACCTTGTGAGTAAACTCTGGTGAGTAGGAAGGAATAAAGTAATGGGAAAGATTGTTTTAGGATTGAGACACTCAAAACATCTTGCTTCTCACATATCTCTAGGACTTAATAAATGCTTTGTACTTTCACATGCACTGTTTTCCAGTATAGGGGTACTGTTAATATCTCTCCACCTTAAATTTGCAAAAAATTGTTGAGACTTTTGTCGCTCTGCCAAATATGGCTGAGATTGGAGAAAGATCTAAAAATTATTAACAGGGGTTAAGGAGGATGACTAGACAGATGCATTCTTTGAACAGACCACCATAGCTATTCACAAATGTGGTGAGACACTCCGGTTAGGTGGTCCCCAGAAGTTAACCAGGAAATCACATATATTCTGGGAACCTTCCCTGAAGAGCTCTGGCTCTCATGGTAACAGGTGATTTTTTTTTTTTTTCTTTTTCACTTAACATTTGTGCGATATAATGAAAATCAGCAGTTGTCTGTTACAAATACGACATGACAAATTCATGTGTTTCTGTACTATGAAATGTAAACAAATGATGACTGTGTGAAATCAAAATGAAAATAAAAACAAAAAGTGAAAGAAGAAAACCAGATCAAGAGTAACATAAAGGTTGTACTGTTTAATAAATACTAGTAAAACATTGATGAGAAAATTAGCCACTGGGATAGAAATCTGATCTAATTTATCCAAGTTAATTGACCACACATCAGGAAGAATTTGAGTATCTACAGTTGAGAACCTCTGCATGAGCTATAGGTTTAAGAATAGAGGAAAACTTGAGGTACTTGACTTGTCCTTATATTGTCTTAATAGTACAAAAAAATCTTTAATTTATATAAAATAATGAGATATGATTATACTATCTTAATATAAATAAGGTAAATTCACTCGTGCCAAACTGGCTGCAAGTTTATTTGCTACTTGGCCTTCAGACTGTTGCTTGTAATCTTATCTTGTGCCAGTGGGAAGCCTAAGCTTACATCTGTCTTGCACCTCAAATTTATTCTGATACTATAACTTTTGCTTATCTTAACTAATGCTCAATTGTCTTAGTCACTCTTATAATGTATAGCATATTCACATGCTGTCACTGCTGGTTACCATACCTATTTCTGATACTCTATTCAATACTATACTCAGGGCTACTAAAAACATTAGGACTGACAGACTTCCAGATGTCATAAGTCTCACTTTTTTTTTAGAACAGAAAATTTAAAAGCCCAAAGCTAATATATCGTGTCTAGTTAACCAGTTAACGAGCTTAATATTCCTGCATACCAAGTGATTTTGGAAGATAATGGGTTAAAGCACAAACTATCTAGAACATGTAGAACAATGCTCAGGTCACTGGAGAAGTATCAGCTATAGGTCATTCCCGTTGTTTGTGACAGATCAGCATCTTCAGTGCTAAGAAAGATGTTTGCAGTAGTCCAGCCTGACATCATGCATAGCTCAAGCTGGGGAAAGAAATCCAGAAGTTCTTTTCTCAAGCGTATGGATTGTTTAGTTGCTAGAGCTGTGGGCTTTAGAAAGACCATCAGTTTTTATGAAGATGGCCATTTTATTATAAAGAAGTATCACTTTGTAAACAGGCCAATGGTTAATCAACATCACTGTTAACAGCATGCAAATTATTTCTAGTCTAAAATGCCTGGGTTTAGCCTCTGGATGTTGTTGGGTGGATTCAGTGTATCAAAAATTATGATAATTTACATGGAACCCCAGCAAGGGACTTAAAGTACAAAACCCCCATGACTTTAACAGCATTCAGATGCTGCTTGTCTAGATGTCATAACATACTTGCTGCCTTATAAACATTAACAGAAAACAATAAATAGTAGGCAACCTACGAAAATGCATATTGACAATACTGGGGAGGCATTTTTCATTACCCTATGCCAAAGGCCATGTCAGCAGAATGAGTGAGTGCCTAATGTACTATTTTAATTTGGCAATATTTACATTCCTTGATAGCAATACTTGCACAGAGTCCAAGGTAGGGAAGAATTAGATTTACATGGTCCAATTTTATTGATTATTGATATTAGCTTATTATTAGTCTGATAGCTATATATTGATACTAGGGGAAATAGAAATATATTTATTTATATTATTTAATGTTGTTTATTGTGTAATGTGTAAAGCACATAAAATATATGTAAAAATGTTATGTACTGGCAGTCATGAAAAATCAGTTTTCTAGAACTGAACTGTATCACTATAGATGTATCAGCTGGAAAAAGATATTTCGGAGAATAGAAGCATTTGTTGTTAAACAAAGTTGTGAGCATCTTTATGCCGAGGAAGACTTTGATTTAAAGCTTCTTCTTAAACTGATCAAACCACTGCTATGACACAGCTTCTCCAAGCTCTCTCTTTAATGTTTGCCACCCAGCTCCACTTCAACCATCAGCAAAGCTCCCCAAGTAAAGCAAGCATGACTACATCTATGCTAGGGTGGGATTTTCTGTTTTATTCTTCCTGGCTGGGGAGCAGCCAGCTGAAAGCCATGTTTCTCTGAGGGCCATCTCACCAATTATTAGGTAAAAGGCAGCATAAGTGCCGACTTCCTTCATGGAACTACCACACCACAAAGCTCCCTGTCTCTGCATTTTAAAACAGTAGTTTGATTTTTTTGAAGGGAGTAAGGTAGTTCTGCTTATTCTCTCAGCATCTACTATATTGTAATTAATTTTCTGTCCATTTCAGAATTTCTGGGAAAAAATTTATCCTCCGTCTCCAAAATGTCTTCATCTTAGATGTCATCTAGAAATACATGAAAATAATATAGAACAAGTTAAAATGGGTAGAGAATTAATTAAAAAATTGTTACCTACATATACAGAAGTCTATGTAAAGGAATGCTTGCAATAATGATTAGTTCAACGTCCTCTTCAGCCTAGACATCCTTAGTATCCTCTGTTGGTTGACTTGTTTAATCTTCAAGTTAGGGCAGCCTTTTCATGTATACAAGAAGCCAAGAGTCTGCTCAACAGTAGAATATTTGCAGTAGCATATTTGCAAAATGCATTGTGTCGTAGTAACACTTGATGTTATTACCTGAATAGAAACTTGTGACTTCTCCATTAAAGATCAGTTAAATAAGGCTAGTGCATTCAGTCACTTCACCACATAATTGACCAATTTTTATAATTGTTATATATTTCAGACTTTGCATGTTGTGAGCAGTGACTCAATGATGTGGCTGATCCAATAAAGGTATTTGTCATCATCCCAAATCAAGGGTGATTTTCTGGATAGCTTGGATGATTCTTTCTTCTGTGCAGCAGCTTAAAAGGCAAAACATTTTGGACTGTTGAATCACAAGCAATTCTCCATGTTATATGACACACATTATAACATTCAGAAAAGAATAAAAATTTGCAAATGCTGGGTTGTCAAGACTTAAAGGTAAATGGAACAATGGGAGATTTCTAGTTCTAAATATATCTCATGTATAAAATTATGTTCTGTAAACAAAAGCTATACTCCATGGACTAGAGCAGCCAAAAGGATAGACACGGCACGGTAATAGCATAATAGAGCTGACCTACTTGAGCAAGCTGTACAGTAACTAGCTTGTAGCTCTGGCTCTTTTTCAGTAAAACAGTATGTAACCTTCCAAATCAGCATGCAATTTGAAACATAAAATGACCAGATATATCTTTTGGCAATGCAGTTATTAACTTCTTAACTTTATCTGCAACCCACAAGGCCACCTCTTACATCACAGTGATGCAACATCTCCTAATTGAAAGTCAGCTTTGTACCAGCCGAGGACACGGGCTGCAAAAAGCAGACACAAATGGGGAAGATATTATCATTATTTCTTCCTCTGTCTCCCATACTCTACCTGCTGTCTCTCTTTGATTCTCTCTCTCAATCCCCCCTCCACTTGCCCATACAGAGAAAAACCCCTTAAAACAGTTTTGGTTTTGGGTTGTTTGGGGGATTTTTTTGGGGGTGCGGGTGAAGGTGATGGGGTGGAAGTGGAATGATACATGCTGGCCATATGGAATGATCTCACAGTGAGAAACTGAAATTTATTTCTTAAGATGTTTCTTGGCAAAGTAAAATTGTGATCAGGTGTGTCAAATAGCATTGCTACTCTTTTTTTTTTTTTTAAGGGAAAGATAACAACTGGCTGATGAAATCTTGAGGACTGTGAACAAAATCTGAACGAAAGTTCTCTTACTTTTCGGTGCAGGTTTACTTAGATGCTGTTTATATTCATAAGACGTACAGGATTCAGACCTAACATTTCACAAGTCTGCCAGATGCTCTGACAGGGTTTAATATTTCTGGTTAGAGCTTTTTTAAAAATCTAGCTCACTCATTCACTATCCTTCCTGATATATTTATCTAGGGCACATTTTTGTACAAGCTATAAAAAACGTAGCAGAAAAAGATCGTTGACCTGGAGATTTTATGGATCTTTAACATTTTGAAATTATTTCATAACTATAATCAAATTGTTACTGAGTGTAGGAGAGGCTACGTTACAGTGATTTTCTTCTGAATTGCTACTGGTTTTGCACATGGTGGGATCCCGAATGCAGCTGTTTCTGACTGCTCACATTGGGAAAAATACCCAGGGAGACATTAATGCCAAAATCTAGAGGGGACCACCTGAATAAACAGAGGTAGAAGGAACCAAAATTTTTAGAACATATTTGTAAGGACTAGTAAGATATAGACAGAAAAAATGAAGGTCACAGCCCGCTATTGGAAAGTGAATTCTATCATGAGTATCCCAGATTTTGATGCCACCAGATACTCATACAGCCCACTCACATAAAACCTCATAAATTCAGTGGAAGGATTAAATTTCAGTGGGTTTTGGCCCAGAGGGTACTAGTCTATTCAGTTGTTATCTTTCTCATTTTTTGTATGTTCTCTCACTTGGATGTATGGAAAATTCCTGTTTCTTGCTGCAAATCACCTGGCTTCTCAATCAGTGTGTTAATACAGAAAATTTGATGAGCCACAAAATTAAAGTGTTTTATTGTACAAAATGGAAGAAATAGTGACATTTGAGACTGCTTTGTAATTGTAGCAGACACAACCCTGATTCATATGTCATCTAAGCTTTGGATGGCTCCAGGTCTTCCACATCTCAGTAGTGTGTCTTTGGCTTATCTTTACCTTTCAGAGTATGAGTAAGGCTTGTGAGTGTTTTATTTTTATGTATTTTCTCATCTAGCAGCTATGCTCAACCTCTTTGTTTTCTCTAAGCTTGTCACAGAACTTAACACCTGATCATGAAGTTCAGCAAGTACAGTGTTAACATCAAGGGGAGCCTGCCTGACTTGCATGCTGATGTTAATGAAGCTGTGAATTGTGTCATATTAACCTCATTTGCTTCCCATATGCTTGCTCTCATTTTCCCCTCAGAAGCTGCAACTCCACTTTTCATCTTCATTTGTATGCCCAAAATGCAGCCAGCTTAATTACCAATTATAACCTTACTCATTTAAAAGCTAAATCAACTGGAAACAACGCTAAAAAGTGTCTCCCTAGAGGAGAACTAAAGATTTTGTGTTAATTTTCTTCACGTATTTTGATTAGTATAAAGCACTATGTAACTTACAAGTCAATCTCCCCAAATGATGTTAATTTTAAATCGAGATGACACATGCATACTCGTGGGATGCCAGTCAGAGCAACCTGCCTTCTCTTCCTCCTTCAACCCTGACCTGCTGCACAAAATTATTTCTCCCTGGGAAACTGATAATGAAGCACCATAGCACCCAGCTCTGCCAGCAGCTTTTTATTTATGTCCACCTTTTCTTGCTTTATTTCTTTACTGCCTGACCTGTGCTATTTCCTCGAGTTTGGAAGTCACTTGTGGGTTTCTTCTAAATGCAGTTCCTTCCATCATCTTAGGAAAAAGAGAACTCCATAAGCTTCCAAGTAGGTTTCATGGGACCCTGTCAAGCCATGGAAGGCATAATAGCTGTTGGGCTTGATTTACTAGTGATCGCCACAAAACACCCCTCCAATCAATACTGTAAAACTCTCAGACACTTCTTAGGTCCTGAGTGAGTTTACGTCTCCTAGTAACAGCAGTAAAGGCCAGAATAACTATAAGAAAACTAAATGTGGAGAGCTGCCATTCTTATTTATGGAATATTTGCATGATATAATTTATCATTTTGGATCTATTTGGAACATACCACCCTGTCTTTATGGGAGATGCAAGATGTTTTCCAGCTGTTCTTTTCTTACAGATCTAAAAGTTTAAAGTATTGAAAATTGTTCTTTTTTAATAAAAATAACCCAATGCAACTAACAGAAACTACAATAAATCTTTGGAAATGAATGAAATACTTGCAAAGAGATGAACTCATTGCATTTACATTGCCAGTAGGTCAAGTGTGAGCAAAACCTAAGGCTGAATGTGACTGTTGTGTGCTCCACATGTGCAGCAGCCCATAGTCTCCATACAGAGCCACTGGCATCCATCCCTCATCTTCTTTTGGGAATGAAAGGCTCCAGACCTACTTCCATCCTGGGAAAAAGCTAACAGCATTCACAGCTCCCTTGTCTCATACGATTCATAAAGGTTTTAGCCTCTGACTTAGCAGAGAAGTCCTGGTTACGCTTCCCCTTTCATACACCTGGAAGTTACTCTAAACACAACCTCATAATAAGATTAATACATACCTCTGCATTTAACAGTATCTCTGGTTTGTGCCTTTGATTTATTTGACCTATGAGGAGTTTATCGACCACCTGTCTGGCTGTGATAGATAATATTCTGATCCTAGTAAAATAAACAATAGTTTTGCTGTTATTCTAGACAGAATTAGGATTTTCCCCTATGTGTCTCCCTTCTGATTAATTATACTGTTCTTTCTTAAAAAGTGTGAAGGTAAGCTTTTGTTCTGTTCAGCTTGCAATAGGAAGGCCTGAAGGGATATGATTGCTCCTTTTTCCTACAATGAACAGATGAATGCGATGGAAAAGGCTTGAACACCAAAGAACAGTGGTTATATGAAAACAAATGTATGTAAACTGGCACAGTACATTTCAGCTTGAAACCTAGCAGAATGTTTCTAATAGTCAGAAAAAGTGAGCTAATTAAAGCAGTGTGATGAAAAACCTAGACAGTTTTCAGATGGGAGTTTCACAAGTTTATGGAAGATGTAAGTATCTGTGAGAGCAGGGTGTTGGATTCATTGACTGAAGTTTTCTGTTCTTGTCTTATTTCTGAGGTCCTTTGTCCTTAACATTATCATGTCATACACAAACACACAAAAGGAGATGAAGCTACAGTGCAGGTAATATCTATTTCACCAATTTTTCTTTTTCCACATTTCAGCCTCCCTTTTCTCACACTGCCTGACATTTTTATTTATTTACCAGTTCCTGGGAAATATGTCGTTTTTAATTTCTCTTTAAGCTAAAGGGCAGGCTCTCAAATCTTAATGAAGAGCACGAGTGCACTGTACTCATTGAAAAACTGGCAGGCAAGAAAAGAAAATTTTGAACTTTTGAAGGTGCTTAGATGGGGATTTTTCTATGAAGATCTACATACTGGCTTTAAATATTGGTTTTGAGGGAATTTTCACTCTGCCAGTTACCCAGGAAGCTTGCTCTTGGGAAGAGCTGGTGCTTTTGGAAGCACTATGGAAGAAACTCACATTTATACACCTCTTACATTGCACTGGAGATGGTGGCATGGTTCACAAGCCACCTTCTTGTCTTCTATTTTTAGCATAGAGAAGTAAGCGCTGTGAGCCGTGCCGTGGAGGCCAGCACACAATGTTTCAGCATGCTTCAAAGGAACATGTTTCAGGGGTTTTGCAGCAGCATTAGCATTACTCTTACCTGTGCCTCTGCAGTATAGGCATGGTTCATCTCAATGCCTAGTGATTTCTGTGAGCTTTCTACTTCATGATACTTAGCACCTTGTTATGAGGATTGAGTGTTGTAAGCACAGCAGCAGGTGTGTCCCTGAGTTTAGCTGCTCTATTTATAGAGTTTTCCTGCAAGCGTAACCCTGCAGCTGTCATTCACATTGTCTTCCTCCAATTCTGCATGGCACTAGGCTGGGGATGTAATAAATGTCCTTTTATGAACACGGCCTTCTTGGAGAAATAAAGATTAATTGCCTAAATAACATAATATGTAATTAAAAAAAGTATGAAGGAACTTTACATTTAATACTTACAACATCAGGAAACTCTGAACTGAATTTTAATATAGCAATATATTTTATTTATTAGTTTTTACTTAAAGTAATAAATTTACATCGAATTGCCTGTGAAAACGATGTACATTTTTCGTACATTTTGTACAAAAAATTCAGCAAGACAGATTTTCTGCATAATATAGTGAATAAAAATAAAAGCACAGGAGAATTGATTATTGCATTTCAAAATTGGTCATAAATTTACAGTTAACTATTAGCCATTGGTAGGGTAAGTTATAAGAGTAGGTAGAATAACACAATAATTTTTTTTTTTTCTTCTGAAGCTGGTGATGTGTGGACTGTGGTAAATGAACTGGAGCAAGAGACAAGAAACCCCCAATCTTACTTCAGTTCATGTTTTGTGTACAGGAAACTTCAACAATGATGTGTCTCATGATATGTATTTGCAAAAGAAAGGGGTTGTGGACCTCTAGAAGCAGGCTTGGTCATTGTGCACCATACTTCAGTTCTGCATCAGACACAGTTGACTGAAGGAAAGCCAGGAGAAAACAGGTAGCTGAGCTCAGAACAGGACATCTGTGCATGGGCCATGTCCTTGCCCTCTGATGAACCTTTACAATAACTCAGCAGTGTGAAAAAAAATTAGTAAAACTGAAAATTGTGTCTGTTTTTAAAAATCATATCTGCTGCTTAAGGAGAATGTTATTCTATTGATTTAGACTAAGGTGCCATTTTGAAGACTTTCTTCACAGCAGAGGTGCTGAAACATAATCTGTTGTAGATAAAAGCTTTTAGATAAAAGCTTAGATTCTGGTGCACAACTTTATAAGAGGGAATAAAACTGCAGCTCATTTTACTGCAGCTAAATTAGAGAAAATGCAACAGAGGCTCACTCAATTTTTTCCCTGATACATTTCCACAAATAATGAACCAGATCTTGCCAGCACATCAGCCCCACAGGGGACTCATTCCCAAAGCTTAAGTATTATTTTTCTTTCCATCTGCTCCACATGGAGCTTGATGTAAGCTGTTCTTAATGTCTTGTGAGGATGACAATTTCTTGAAAGTAAATGCACTTTTCATTTTCTTCTTTAGACAAGAAAGATCTTATTACTACCTGTCATGGCTTCTTTGCTGCAGTTGCCATTACAGGTTTTAATTGGTGATTCACTAGTTTTGGAGATGAGGTTTTAGAGTCCATAAAACTGTAGGGAGTTAGCACTCAATCTAAATGGACCTTCTGAGGATATGGGGAAGCCTCAACAATGTTACATCTCACAAAAGGCCATGAAAAGCAGTGCCTATTAATTTTAAATCGTTTCACAGTCAACTGCTCCTTCCCAAAACTTTGTTTATTTCATATTAGACTTTTAAGTACATTCCAGGTTGGAAACTAAATAAATGCCAAGGAAATATGCAAGTTCTTCCTGCCAGGGATCTCTCCCAGGCCAATTCCTTTGCCCTCATCTACCTGAAGTGTTTATGTACCTGCCTTAGTCTCTGTGAAGGATTAGCATAAAATCCTTATTAAGGGCCAACAGATCTATTTTCCAATTATGGAAACGGGATCAGTAGGAAATTACTAGCATGCAGTTGCAACTCCCTCCTGATTCAAAGGTCTCTTCAAGAGCTGAGCCTCTGGGGAGCTTTTTGCCTATGGCTCATCCCCAGGAGGCCAGTGCTTGGTCATGCCTCCTTTTTTAATACCCACCTGGCAGTACCACGACCTGTGTCAAAGGGAAGATCTTGTTGCCTGACATGGAACAGCAGTCAGCCAGTGAGTGCCGTGGGTCAGCAGCAGGAAGGCTGGAAGCAGCTCAGGCAATGGCAGCTTGAGCTGGCAGCCAGTTATGCCTTAGGTGTGTGGGCATGAAAAATAGCCAGGCTCACTGGCTCAGCGTGGTGGGAAGGGAGTTTATGGGTACCAGTGCGCTGGAACGGGAAGGTCAGTTGTTTCTGCTGACTCCCTGCACCCAAGACATGTTTACAGCATGATCATCTGGTATGGAAACCCTCATGTACTGGAGTATTTCCCTGTGTTTCAAAACACCTCTAGGCACACCTGAGCCCCTGCAGCCTTTTCTGGGCTGCAGTAGCCTGCTCACAGGTCTAAAGCAAGCCAGGGACTGCTCACAGCTTTTCCTGCTGTCTCTTGCCTTGGATCCTGGTATCCTATGGGCCCTTCACCTGACCTGGACATGACCCATGTGGTCTGGGCTATACCTGAACATGTGAAAAAATCAGATCTAGGATATTAGTCTGAGTGGGGTGAGTAAAGGCAGTCCAGTAAGATCTGCAGTTCCCAGGGGAGGTCTCTGACGTTCTGTGGCAACACTGTGAAACCAGGGAGCAGCACCTGCAGGTGAAACCGGAGGAGCATTAGCTGACTAACAATCTGTAAACACTAAATGTAAGGAGAAGTGAGGAGAAGGGCTGCAGTGACTTTTCTTGCTGTTTGCCTCTCTCATTGCCATGCCTCTGAGACCTCTGTTAATGTTGCTTTCTGTTTTGTACTCAGACTAGCTTCCTACCTGTGCCAGCCTTTTAAATGTTTTTTTCCCTGCTGAAAGTCACTTAGAAATGACATACATAGAAGTATGGTAAAGAAAACAGGCAATTCACAAAGGAAATTAACTACTTCCCTTTCTCCATGTTACTTTGTTTTTTTAAAGAAAAAAGGTTTCAGTGACTGTACTGCAGCCTAGTAGCTTCATAAAAACACTGTTGCTAGTAACTTGCAATGGGATTTGTACTGATTTTGCAAGACCTCGGGACGAAGGCTTGTCAGATTTGTTTTGTTTAAACTTGTCTTGACTTTTCTGGAGCTTTGTCTTTGTGTGTTTTAGATGTGACAGCAATCTTTCTAATGACTAGGTGACTATGCGCGTTTTTTTATCTTTGGTTATCTTGTGTGGTATGACAGATAATAGTCACAAGCAGTTATTCTGAATGGAACAAAATATTTACGACTAACACAAAGACACGGTGTAAGGAAACACAGCCCTGGTATAACAGCAGAGGCCTTCAGAAGTGGAGCACAGGACACTGCTTAGAGGTGCACAGGCGTGGGCTGATCAGAGATAGGGCACAGCATGGCCCTGGAGGCCCCTTAGCTATACACAGCTCACCCACAGTCCTTTACAGAAATACAGACCTGGAGCTAAACACAACTTTTTTTAGGGTAACGAAAAGCACAAAGAAAAAATGTCTGATCTATGTAAAACACACCATATATAGTAAATTGAAATGTAACATGGACTGCAGACAAATGAAGAAAAGCAAGGTTTGAAAATGTTAGCAAATATATAAAAATAACTCTAAGCAGATCCTAAGGTGGGGAAGAAGATACCATCAACATCAAGCTCGTCCTAGTGAAGGAGCTGGGATGCTGATGGCTCACTATACCCTCCCCCCAGATTGAAGCCACTGGTCTTGAGAATCAGAGGGGCAGTGACACGGTAGCATGGCACCAGAAACCAAAAAAAGGTAGATATTAGAAGTGTGTGTAGAGTATTTTTAACTGTATCACATTATTGTTATTATTGTCATTATCATCAAGTAACTTCTGAACCTGCTGAGACCAAAATGAAGAGAAGTGTCAAAGTCTCAAATATACCATGCCCCTACTAGCTTGGTGAAAACCAATGCTCAAACAGGAGACCTTAATTCTCCCACTGAGGAAAACGCAAGAGAACAGTGTTACCCATTTTCTTTGGCAGCAATCAGTGCACTGCTGCATGTTATCCCCTGCCCAGGGGACTGGTAGAGGGAACTGGAGGGAACTGGGGCTGTAATAGTGAGAAGAGGTTATTTAAAGGAAAAGGACATATTTCTGTAGGAAACCTGGCTTAATAGTTCTGTTGTTCATGGAAGCACTATTCTCGTGACACTTTTGGACATTACATTCTATTACATTAAGCCATTTAACTTAAGGAAAAAATTCCTGTAATTTCAGTGAAATTTCAGTTTAGGCCCTGGGTTTGCAGGAAGCTCAAAAATATTTTCATTTACATCAACTAAATGGAAAACAACTTCTGGTTTTTTCTTAAGATCAAGAACCATTGAATATAACAGAGTCATTGACTTATATCCTTAGATTTCAGTGACTTCATAATCATGCAATAATCAATTTTAAGATTTTTTTTTAAAAAGATTAATAATGGGGAGGGGGGCATTTAATTAGGAAATCTGAAACTACACTTCAGCAAGGATGCTGAAGAAAATAATATCCTTTGAAGTGCAGCTGAATGCCCCAATTACTATAATTTTTGTAATTACTTTTTTCTTTTTTTGAAATTGAAGTAGATTAATTGCAATTTCCTCTCACTGAAACAGTGGGAAGTGAAGAAAATCATATTGAAGATAAACTCTCTTCACACAGCCACAGCACGATTCCATAGCCCAAAAGACTGAGGGCAGAATTTTGCTCTGGCATTGGAAACAACATTAGAAGAGTTTGTAATATTATGCCTCTGCAGAAATGAAAGTCACTTATCAGAGCATTTAGGTCTTGGTGCCAACGAGAAGTCTTCTGCTGGACCATAGAAGTAGTCTGTAATCTCCTACAAGGACAGGATAATGAGCCCTATCTATCCAATGAATTCAACAGCAGCAAGCCTAGGCTCAGAGTCCCTCAGCAGAGAGAGATACTAAATTGATTTCTATACTTATATCAAATAGCCTCATTTGATTCCAGTGGGGATAATTTTTCATTCAAGCAAAGATCTTGGCTTGAATGCAAATGTTCCTTCATAGGCATCCAGTGAATGAAAGCACAGTGATACTTACATGGAATTCGTTAGTTTGCTTATTGTTAATCATCTAGGAGAAGATAAGTGAATCTGTTTTCACTTGTTCTGATGCAAGGATGTCACCATCACAAAAATGATGCAAATGCAAGCAGAGCTTGATCCAAGCTGTCCATAGAATTATTTTGTACTGTATAGTACATTTGTAGCATTACTGCTTATGGGGTTGAACATTGCTTGCTTGCTGTTGACATAATTAAATTGCATCTCAGCCATCCAAGTACATTATTTCTGCACTGTGAGTTACCTTCTAGTATACAGCAACTAATGGTCATTAGTCTGGAGAAAAATGCAAGACCTCTGTAAAAAGGATTAACTATTGTATACCTAACAGCAAAAGCAAAGTGCTTTTTGTCCAATATCAGATCTTACAAGAGGTGATATATTACAGCATCCAGGAATGTCCAAGAGCTTTGACAAAGCTAGGTGCTAAGGGAGAGAACCTGCCTGTGCCTGATTTACTTAAAAAAGAATGATATATCTTTTTTTTATATCTGTTCCAAATCTCCTGGTGAGACTGCATTATTGCTAAGAATATAGCCAGCAAGGTTTGTAAGGAGAAGGAATAATTATACTGGGAGAGCTTATGGGTCTGGGGTGTTAGCCTTTTTTTGCCTAGTCATACAAATCCATCTAATAACATGTGGTTTCTTCTTTGCATTATTATTATTAGTATTACTACTACTACTACTACTACTTCAAGCAAGTTAAAAGCTGTAAACAGAACTGCATCTGACTGTACAACATGTAGTAGTGCAACATCTAACCTTGAGGGCACCTCGTTTCTCCCAGAAAAATCACAGTCTTCAGCTGGGAACCTGGGCTTCTTCTGTGATGCATGAGAAGAACTAGGTGCCTGAGATGATGTAAATGCATGCAGAGCAGGAGACAGCCACAGAAAACACTGAAAAACAAGTGGGTCTGCTCTTGTCTTGGCCTTAAACAATGTATTGTGTTTCACAAGTCCAATTCATCAAGCTCTCTCCAAGTCTCTGTGAAGAAGAGACTATTATATGAAGTGCATGTAACAAGACATACAGTAACTTTATTTATCTGATACCTCAGTATTTAAAATTCTTGCCGAGATAACAAAAAAAAATAGAATAACGTTCTGCCTCTGCCTGAGAGGTTGTAGATCTGTATCTCTCACCTCTTGCAAACGGTCTAAACATGAGACCAATTCAGAAGAGAGGACCCTTACTGCGTCTTCTTGAAAAGGCTTCAATTTGCAGGAAATTATAACAAATTTATTTGTCCCGATAGAAGGGGTTTGGTATCCCTGCACAGAAAAAAAATATGTGGATTTCTGTCCTTGAATATCCTATGTGATATCAGTTTAATATAAACTATATAATCTGTAATTGAAATTGTGCCTGAAACTGATGTCGTGGGTATGCTGTGAGGTTGTCACTTTACATTTGCCTGTGCAGCTGAGGGAAGGAGTGAAAAGTGAGGTCACTGGCTCACATTTAGTCTGGGATGCTTATTTGCACAGTACTTTCAAACCTTAGACAGCTGCAGGCACAGGTATGGTTTAGGCACCTTTGGAACTAGGTATCCCGGTGCTTCAAAAGCCTATTGAGTGGAGGATGTTCCAGTTTCTCCAGCATCTTCACCTGAAGTGTGAAATTCTGGCTGTGTTGAATTGCAAAATTCCCATGGTTTTAATAGGGCTGATTATTCAGCTCTGAAGCAGAAAGAACAAGGACTAGAGAGTAAGAAAGAATGACTGTCAATTTGAGGAACAAGAATAAGATCATCAGTGAGTACGGACTAGGCCATTCCTTTTCTTCTTTCAGATTGGCTGAACTATGAAATTTATCTCCTTCTGTAAGTTAGCACTATGTATGCATAGGCTTTGTAATTTCTGCTTAAGCCATCCCAAGTATTCTCTGACTTCTAGTCACATTGTAAAAGTTCAAACAGAAATAGCAAATAAAATATTAAAAAATAAGACAATATTGAGAAATGCAGCAAACTTGATCAAGACAATTGGTTAATGAATTTATACAGTGAGAGAATGAGTAGGTCAGAATGCTTTGCACTGTACAGCAAATGTAAGAAGGCTGAACAAAGGCATACTGTCTAGTAAAAGATGGTGTATGGGATGTACAAAGGCTACAGACATTTCCTCTCCCCTAAAATAAAGCGTGATAGTTTAACAATAGCAAGCTGATTACACACAAGACAGAGTTGTTATGTGGAACTCTGCCAAAAGATACAATAATGTTTAGGCACTTATACAACTTATTTAAAAACAAGTGGAGAAACAAAAATATTTCCATTATAACAGCATGAAGAGACTCACAAGTTGCACTAAACAAGTTGCAAGCAAACTTCAAACTCCTGTGTGTGGGACATATGGACTCATACACAAATAGTCACGCATGCACACGTAGTCGCTGAATGACTGGAGGTCAGAAGAAGCCCTTGTTGGAGAGGTTACTGATAACTATCCACTACAGAGACTCCTCTGAGGCTTCCAGTGCCAGGTGGTGCGAGGGACAAGCTGTTGGACCAGGCAGACCCTGTGTTTGATGTATTATGGCAGCTCCTGCGTACTTGGAGCTAAGCACTGATGCTGTGATATGAAAGGCCCATAGGGACTTTAGTTGGCTGTTCTGTCAAAAGTACTAGCTATTAGATATGTCAGAGCGTGCACTTGAGAACTGGACAGACAGTGTATGACATCTTTGAGGGCTCATTAAAAGGGCTCAGTCAAGTTAAGCTTTTTGTACTTTCCACTGACAATGCAGCTTCAAATGCTGCTGTCTAAACTGAGAAATATCAATCCAAGCATACCAAATATGTGCTTTCTTGTTGCTTGGCAGTGATTTGGGGATCCAGGCTAAATCATTACTAGTCAGAAAAAAACAGTTTAACGTGTCTATTGCTGCCTTTCATCTAGTGCACAGGCAAACTTAGAAGGTCATGTTACATATTTGCTTGGGTATAGGACATTAGAAAATAGAAATCTATTGCTACAAGGTGACTGAACCTAGAGGTGAATAAGATAGATGTTAGATATAAAATGTCCAACAATGACTGCCAGAGTGAAATTTCTGTGTCAACATCTACAAAATTAATTACGAGAAATGTTCATATTCCTAAGAAATAAATTGTGTCACTCCAGTGGCTGTATGTCAGTTTAGTATAAATAGCAAGGGAAACGGAGATGCTGCTGCTGCATACCACAGCTTTTTTTCTGACAGGTTCCCAAAGCCAAATCCTATCATTGGGTTACTTAACAAAATTCACCCTGAATGCTAGAAGGACAAGGAAATGTTTTGCCATCAAAGGAAGGTGTGCAAAGAGGCAGAGTGAGGGAATGGCATATTACTTCAATGAAAAAAAAGCATGCAGGCACCATGTTGTCCTGTAGGATGGCTTCAGGCATCACATGTTAAGCAATTTGCAGAGAAGCTAACTACTAAAAATGTCATTTTGTTTCAGACCCCTTCTACCAAGCCTGGGATATCAGCCCAGGATGAAGGCCATATCACAGTTTTCTACTGTGAACAGAGAAGCTCATGAATAGATGGAAATATTTTACATATATCGGAGTACAGGTGATGAGGAGGCAGTTCAAAGTATACCTGAAATATTAAGGGACTAGACTCATATGAACACACTTGGACACATAATATTTTGGAACACATGTTAAGGTCTCTGCTGGGCTGTACACTTTAGAATAGAGCTGGTGAGGGCTTTAAGACATGGTATATGAAAGGAAGACCTGTAAGAAACAAAAAAGTCCCTTCTGTTCAAGCAGATGAATCAATACAGTTTGTGACTTTTCTGAAGCCCAGCAACCAAACAGACGCTGAGAGTTTTACAGCAGTATAACAAATGCAGCTCACTTTCCATAGCTCGCTCTTTGTGCAGTGGTCTTATTTCCATTGCTATTCACATAACGCTTGTTTGGATAATATGGAACAATATATAAGCCATAGCCCTTTCTAACTTGTGTACTTGTTGATTAAATAAGTGCTTTGATAGCACTCTAATATTTATAAGGTAGATTTTGGTTCTGAAAAGTCATCAATGTTCCTTTAAGTGTCATTCATGTTACTTTGTACATTTACTGGCAAAAATGAGAGGCACCAATGGTGAGAAGCTGAGCTAGACTGAGCTATGGCTTGACTGAGCTGTAGCACGGTATATAATTTGTGACTCACCAGAATCAGTAAAGAAAATAT
Source organism: Falco rusticolus (assembly GCF_015220075.1). Taxonomy (NCBI): domain Eukaryota; kingdom Metazoa; phylum Chordata; class Aves; order Falconiformes; family Falconidae; genus Falco; species Falco rusticolus. The sequence continues at coordinate 106,048,817 of NC_051188.1, read as the reverse complement.
TCTTTCATTAAAAATGCCACATAGACCTGAAGTAATTAGATGCAAGTAAAAATTGTAGTCTAAGCCATTTGAACAATCTCCTGCCAGTCTAATTTTCCTTAAAAAGCATATAGGTATAAATGAGGATATTTTATAATCCCAAGTGGATTAAACCTTTTATCTCAGCATGCCATGATGTCTGAATGTCTTCCTTTGTGTTCGTATGACAGTATGAATAGGAATTAGTAATGCACATTTACTAAAATAAACCTAAACATTGGTGCTCACAGGATTTCACAGCTTTTGCAAAGTGCAGTTAACTGAATATTGGTGAAAATCGTCTTCTGTAATGGACATCTTTAGGAATTCCATATAGTTGTATTTTTCAATGGGCAGGACACTTTTCACTGATGGAGGCTTTCTTCAAAGAACATTTTGATTTTTCTTCCACTTCTAAATTGTCTCTCCAGAAAATATTTAATGCTGGATTGGAACAGACTAAGCCAAGGCATTTTGGATTCTTAGTTTCCAATGATCTGTTTTGTGTAATGATCCCTTTTGGGTGACCTGATGAAATGCCTTGTGTAAGGCAGGCCTGGGTTCCTGTGCTTCTGTTGGCCTTTATGATCTAGGTGTGGCATGGTCTTAACCACATTGTCTGCCATCTCTTTTCTTGTTAAAACAATATGGAAGAAAAACTCTATTTCATATCTATTTCATATGGAGGACTGTGACTCTAAGCACTCAAACTGTGATGTGCTCAGGAGGAGAAGCTGTCGGAGTAAGATGGAATGAAACATTTTGACATTTTAAAATTCCATTTTCTCAAAAAAATTAATTCCAGCAAAAAAAGAATGATGCTTTGACTCCTCATGCTGTTTTGGGAGAAAAAGAAGATTTTTGAATGGAATTTTCCTCTCGATATAATGTAGAAATTTGCATAGCTCCCTGCGGTATCACAATGTATCATATGGGATTTTAAATTTCCTGCTGCCCTCCTGTGGATGAAACAAAAAATTACTTACAGTAACAATGTGGGGGGAAAAAAACCAAAATAGGGAAATAACTGCCTTAGTAGAAAGTAAATTCCAGATAAATTAATAAGATTGTCTTGGGACATGAATGTGATTTCCAGTCCTCAAGGAAACTGTTGAAATCAGGCAAATCGGTTTTAATTTCTGTCACACTTTTCTGCATCATGTAGACAACAGTTGGCTGTGAAGTGTATTAAAATCCTTAGAAGAAAGCCAGACAGAAGTGCAAAACATTTTTATGGAGTACATCGATGCTAGACCAAGCTTGTGATCAACCAACAAGTTCCAGGATGACAGAAATCACGGGAGTCAATCTAAACGGCCCCTAAAACTGCTGCCATACAGAGCTGGGCTGCCATACGGGATGTTGAATAATTTTTGGTTCTCCTTTTCTGTCACTGTAGCACAGGATGGATGGATCAATTAGAAAGCTGTCTTGAACTTTAGATCCAGGGAATTCCTGGATTTAGAGTTCCTGTCAAACTGCTTTGTCATGAGAAGATGAAGAGAAATGACACAATAAGTTATATCTGAAATTAACAACAGAGAACAAACCAAGAAAGATGCAAAACCAAACCAGAAGGTGTTGACCACAGGCAACTAACCTGTCTGTGGAAAATGACACATGCTTTCTGTTAACCACTTAAGCCCCCTTTCCTAAGACAACCTCAGATCCAAATTTGTTCTTTCCAGCCTGAAAGATCTTGAGAGGCCAGCGTCACTTCTAACAGTTGGTATTGGGCAAAAAGACAGGAGTTTCACATGACAGCATGATCTGCCAGAATATGTCATGTCACAATTCAAAACAGCATCTATGAAACAGAGTAAATTGCTTCATGTAATTTTTTTTCCAAAATTGTACAATATTTTTTAGAGCAGATTTTGGAGTTTAGAACCCAAATCCTGAGTGCAGGCCTGTAGGTCTTGTGTTCCCAATCTCTTTGACAGTGCTCCAAATCTCACACAGACCAATCACCATTTGGTCGGGTTGTGCTAAAACACAAATGGAGCTACATCATTTTTCTGGGGCTGAAGACAGGGCTCGAGGCAGGAAGAGTCTTTTTATTAGTAACTGTGGGTGTGTTCATAAGATACTTGGCTTGGATCTGGGTATGAATCTATATCCAAAGTGCCACACTCTGACCTCTCATTCTTTTGGGGTGGATTTTATGTAATATTCAGGGAACGTCCGACCTGACACTCAGTTGTGTGGGTTCCTCATTTCCTTCTGTATTGGGCTTCATCAAAATTTGAGTTCCAAACTCTGGACAACCAGGACTGAAGTTTGTCACTTGGACCTACAACTCTGATACCTATTTTTTGGGTTGTGCCTCTGCATAAGCAAGGTGCTACATCCAGCTTTCGAACAAACAGGCTGATATGTTACAGGACAACAGATTCCTAAATGAGTGCAGATTTCTGTGCTGTTATAAAAAATTGCTGCTCCTGTAATATGCATATTTTTTTGTTAATCAGACACTCTTACTCCATATATGTATTATAGAAACATACAGAACTTGACAAAATGAAAGACAGTCAATATTTTGTACAGAAGCTTTAGAGCTGAGGTGCAGCACAATTTTGTTTAATTAGAGTTGTTTAGATAGTGGTTATTATCTACAAATAGATCTATGATACATTTTGCCCAAAAGAAGAGAAATGTCAAAATGAATGTTAAGAAAAAAAGGATTTAAAATTAAAAGAAAAGTAAACAAAAAACCCCAGAGACCAAAAAGAACAGACACTCAAAAATTTTGATGGCTCAGGATTATGGGTATGTTACAAACTCTTAAAAAGCATTTCAGAAAGTCACATCTTCATAGACAATATAAGAGAAAGATGAAACTGATCTGTTAAGAGTGTATTATTACTCTTTGTGGAAATATGTACTGCACTCAATACATCTCTGAAGAGCAATAGAAGTATTTATTATTTATATATTGTATTAATTAAAAGTGCATTTGGGAAAAAAACAATAAAGCACATTGTTCTAGAAGCTATATTTTTTTTTCTGCAACACAATACTAGAAAATACAATAAAAGAAATAAATAGAAAGGATAAAAAGATAGGTAGTGTGGGGGATTGATTCTGTCTGGATGACAGTGCACACCAAGCTGCTCCATCATTCCCCTCCTCAGCAGGACAAGGGGCAAGGAAAACAGGATGAACAAGAAGTGAGGGAAGGGGGCTGAACAGGAGCATGTGTGCAAGGCTCCAGGAAGGAGGAAAGCCCGGGCACTATTTCTTTTCTCAGAAGAGCAACAGAGACGGGTCAGGGTGCGATGTTTTTCAGAGAGCAAGCAGCCTGTGGAAGAAGCAGTTGGTGAAATGCTGCCAAGGAGCACAAGCAGCAAGCACAGGGCATGTCCTCAGATACATGCTTGTCTGGGTGCTTTGTGTATGTTCTGCTCTGGAAGACTCTTTCCTCTCTCCTCTCTCCAGCCCTCTGCTGACGCAAGGATCGCGTGCCCAGTTCCCCAGCGGTGCGTTGGGTGGGCAGTGGCACTGGGGGAGTCGTCAGGCGCTCGATGGTCTCCTGCAGACACCTGCATCTCTCTTGCAGCTGCTGGGTGAGGGCAGCCTGCTTAGCACTTGTCTGCTGGAGCTGCTCTGCCTCCTTGCAGCCTTCTGGAGAGCTTGCCTTTCTCAGGAGTTGGTTCTCTACCTCCAGAGCACCGTGTTGTCTCTCCAGGTCTTCCAGGGCATGCTACAGACAGGCCTTCTGCTCCAGCAGCCGGCTGGCCACAGCCGGTGCCCAGGGCCCGTTTCCATCAGGGGACAAGAGCTCTGCGTCTCCTGGTGGCCCTGGTGCACAGGAGGGCCTTCAGGCCATGCCCCACGGTGCAGCCCGTGGGAGGGGCTGCTGCGCACCACAGGACCCCGTTCCGCACCACGCTGCCTCATGGCTGAAGGCACGGGGAGCAGCCTGTCGGCCACCCAGCGCTGCTGCCAACAGTCACCACCGGTCGCCTTTGCTGGGTCCGCGAGGGGCGACAGCCCCCTGAGCCCATGTCAGCTGCCGCCTGCCTTCCCCAGGCAGGAGCAGAGGCAGCGTCTGCCAGGGGTGGGCGAGTGTGACCCTAGATATGGGGTCTCCTGGCTGCAAGGCCACGATGGAGGGGTGGGTCAGTGTGGCCATATGTGGGATGTTCTGGCCCCACCCACCACAGCAGATGAGAGGGGCACTGTTGCCTTCTGTGGGATGTCGTGGGCCCCAGCGCACAGGGCATGGGTGTGTTAGTATGACCGGGTATGGATTTCATGCCATCAATCATTGCCCCATGCTCCGGTCTGTCGGGACTCCTGTGCAAGGCATCTTGTCCTTCAGGAGAGCCAACAGCACTTCCCAGTCTGGTGTTGTCAGCAAACCCATGCATGGAGCTCCCGCATCAATAGTGTTGATAAATATTTGGAATAGAACTGGCTCTTGAATGGAACCCTGAGGAACACTGCTGGTGACTGGTCTCCTAGAGGCCCACACCGGGTCTCCCCATGCCTCCACATTAGCCACCAAGTACACTCAGGTCCTTGAGTGAAGTCAATCCCAGAGGCTGTTTTGCCTTTTCCCAAGGGAGGAGCGATCTGCACCACCCACCCCATCCGTTTGCCTATATGCTTTGTGGGCACCTTCTCTGTCTCCTCCCATGGCAGGCAGGGGTTTGGTTTGGGCGGGACCAGGGGAGTTAGCATACCCTCTGCTGTTAACCGGCAAAGGGGCTGGTTTAAGTCACTCTGTTGGCAGCACTGGGGTCTTCAACCAACCATGGCCCCTTGACAAGTAAAGAAGAGGAAGGCCAATGGTTGTGCGCTTGTGTATTGTTTAAAAGCAACGCTCAAGAAAGCGTTGACTAGCTCTGGTCCTTCAGCTTTTATCAATCGGATCACTCCCTATAAGGCATCTCAGCTGCAAAATGCAGGTGGGTTTTCTCAAAGAGATGTGGAGCTCTTGTAAGTGGTTCATCCATAGTTCTGCAGTGGTTTATTTTCATGAACATTAAAATCAGTGTAAGCTCATAACAAACTGTTTGCTTTTCAGACACTTTTGGGCTAGAAACAACTCAAGATTTTATGTTTCCAGCGAAGAGGTATGTGAGGTAGGGCAGGAAAAGCTTCACGTGATGTTTCAGATGTGGTATTTCTGCAGAATCAGGAAATACATACATAGAGGCAGACTGAAAGAAAACAAATATATACTTTTTTGAGTTTTCTCATATGTTGTTTTATTATTCTCACCATAGCTGAGGTAGTTCAGTTGTTTGATGTATAAAGCTATAGAGATTCCCAGGATTAAAATGAGATGATTGGTCTGTGATGGGATGTCTGCACTATGAGCAGTCTGTGGCATCTTTACAGGTCAAGTAATTGTGGAACTGCTGGGCACTTTTGTTCCCTTGAACAAATGTTCCAGGAAGGGGTGACATCAGGCTGGACCGATAGGCTGAGGCCAGCTGTGTGAGGTTCAACAAGGCTCAGTGCTGAGTCCTGCCCTTGGGTCACAACCACCCCACGCAGCACTGCAGACTCAGGGAAGAGCGGCTGGAAAGCTGCGTGGTGGAAGAGGACCAGGGGGTGCTGGTCGACAGTCAGCTGAACATGAGGCAGCAGCAGTGTGCCCAGGTGGCCAAGAAGGCCAAGAGCATCCTGGCTTGTATCCAAAATAGTGTGGCCAGCAGGACTGGGGAAGTGGTCGTCCCCCTGTACTCTGCACTGGTGAGGCCGCATCTCAAATGCTGTGTTCAGTTTGGGGCCCCTCACTACAAAAAAGACATGGAGGTGCTGGAGCATTTCCCAAGAAGGGCAATGAAGCTGCTGAAGGGTCTGGTGCACAAGCCCTAAGAGGAGTGGCTGAGGGATAAGAGTTAACTTATCTGAAAGGATAACTACCTGAAAGGATTTGTAGGCAAATGGGCACAGGTCTCTTTTCGTATGTTACAAGCAATATGAGATGATCAAATAGCCTCAAGTTATGCTTAAGGTTTAGATTGCATTTCAGAAAAAAAATTCTTCAGTGAATGTGCTATTGCTCTTCGGAACAGTCTGCCCAGGGAAGCGGTTGAGCGACCAATGTACGTGTGGTATGTCGATTTCCAGCTGCTCCCCTTGCCTCTCCTGTATTTCATGTAAATTGCTCTGCTGAACTTTATTTTACTTAGAAGAAGTTCATACTGATGGGGGTATGGCTCTTAGGGACATATATTAGTGGTGACCTTGGCAGCGGTAGGTTAACCTCTGGACTCAATGATCTTAAAGGTCTTTTCCAACCTAAATGATTGTAGGATTCTATGGTTCTGTCACTTAAACATGGTGTTCAGTTAATCAGAGCTGTGAAAGCAAAATGCAAAGCTTTGCTTTTGTTATCATTGACATCAAGTGATCTTGAATGTTTCCAGGATAGCAACACTATTCAAACACAGTTTTGGATTGTTGGGTTTTGGATGCTTTTAATAATGAACCCACTTTTTGGATAAATATTTTGCTGTTACGCATGGGACAGGCACAGCAGAGCAGAGAGCACTTCCCAAGATTACTCTCGCTCTGCTCGGAAGCCTTCCCTGCGGCGATGTGCCTTGGTATAAGTGTTTTTCGGGGCGCGGGGGCGCGGGGCCGCGGGGCCCGGCCCGGCGCAGTGTCTGGCGTGCCCACAGGGGGGCAGCAGCACCGCACCTTTAGCGCCGGCACCGGCAGCCGCCTGCCCGGGGCGGGGAAAAACGGCTCAGCTCTGCTTCCCGGTAGTCGGAAAACTGGAGCCCGGCCAATTTTTTTACATTCTGCCGGGTCTGTGTAACTTCTGTGCGCAGACTGGCAGTGCGTTGTGTGAGTATTACAGTGCTTGCTAGGGATGGACTCAAAGGATGTGGTCGATTTCGGTTGATTGACATTCATAAATTGGGGATTTTTGGACATGTGGTTTCTCACATGTAAAGCCAAAGCACTTCTGCAAAATGTGCTGTCCATGTGGTTTTAAAAGGACACCTTCAGGAGAAACTTCTCCTGTGTTTCTTTAATATTGTTACAATTACAAAGAATAAGAAATTTGAGAGCATGTTAAACTTAATGCTTCGGCAATTAAACTAATACTAAATCAGCAGAAAGCATGATGATATACATGGTGATGATATACAAACAGTGGTGATATGTATATAAGGTCACAAGAACCGACCTACTTTGGGGTTCTTGCTTTCCTCCAAAATGCCTGATACTGTCAGGAACTGGATCCTTCATCAGACAGATGTGAGATCTGATCCGCTGGGGCAAATTCAGTCTGGTCCCAGACCCATTTTATAAAGTGATTTTCAATGTTGCTGTAGCTTACAGAAGCAAAAAAGTCCATAGGAATCAGCCTGAGAAAGCATGGAGTTTCTGGACGGTGTTATGCCCATGCCAGCTGAAGGAAGGACTTCTCTAGGGTGTGGGTCATGTTCCAGGATGCTGAGACTGTTTCTGCCTGGACAGGAGTGACCAGACGGAGAGTGACTGGGCTTTTCCTTCCTCTGTTTGCATTCACTTTCTCCCCTTTGAACTACCAGGTCATCATTGCTAAGAACTTTAGTCATTACCAGCAGTAAAATGCTGGGCTTTGGGACAAAAGTCATGTTTGAAAAATGACCCACAATTCCTCCCTCCTCTTCCTCCGTTTTTTTTTTTTTTTTTTTTTTTTTTTTTTTTAAGTGCATATGCACTGGACAATATTTCATGTTATTGCTGTATTTAAGATGTTTACCTGGAAAAAAATCCTGAGCTTTTGTTTATCAGTGTTCCTGGCTCTTCCCCCCACTCAGTCTCTGATGCTGGAAATCAGCTACTGATCCTGACTGTAGCCCTTCAGGTGAACTTCTCAGTAGTATTTACATCTCTGACTAAAAAAAATTTAGATACTTAACTTGCACAACATTACCGAATAGGGATTAAGTAACTAAATGTCTTTGAGGATCTAACTCTTAAGGTGTACCTGCACAGAATTTAAGAGCTGTGCACAGGTCATCAAACTGGTAATGATCAAATTAATCTTGAAACAGGAAACAATCTAGCTGAGTTCATTAGACTTATTACTTGCCCTGATGGTTGTAGTTAAAATAGTTTGGAAGCCAGCCTGATACATCTGGCTAGCATAGTGTGGGGCACACCCTGTGGAAGTATCATTGAAGGTAGACACCATCTCAAAGACCTCGCCTCTGTTCCCCATTGCATTCTGGAGGTGAAACCTTGTTTCTAAGTTTGAGGATCCTGATTTTAGCCTTGCTGATTTTAGAGTTGAACTCCTCAGTCATTACAGAGTTGTTCTCTTTCCTTATAAAACAGCCTTTCTAGGTAGGTAATTGGAAGTCATCTAATGGAATCAATCAATCAGATGAGGCATGGCTGAAAGGAAGAAGACCTACTTCCTCATCCCGTGTCCCTGCCCTCTTCCAGGCTTTTTATTCCTTACTTTTATCAGACATCTTCCTTCAGTATGTCAAGGGCAAGTTATAGGGAAGATAGAGCCAGTGTTGACTTGTAAGTGCACACTGAAAGAGGAGGCAATGGTCACAAGCTGCAACAGCAGGAATTCTGAAGGACTTAAGGGGTGCAGCAGGCAGGAGGAGGGAACAAGTTGTCTACAACAGATATGGGAGGACAAATGATCTGGTTTGGTCTAACCTCACATGAAGCCTCATGGTATATTAAACTTCAACAAATATTCTGAATAAACTTGAGTCATGACAGTGAGTTTATAATGGAACAGAGTTTTGTATCATGTTGTTAAGATGTTTTTAATCCAGAATAAAGAATTTTTAAGCGGGAGATGCTGTATTGTTGAGCTACAGCCTGAACATAGACTTTCTCCAGGCAGCTGTTTTATTGACTGCACACCCACACGGGGTAGCTCACATGACCAAAGAACTGAGAAAAGCCTTTGTTAGAGAACTGATAGCACATTGTAACAGACATCATTGAGATCTATGTTTCTAATTAAAGTAGGAATAACTAGTTTTGTTCTTGTACCCAGAGCTTATATTTTACTATGCTTTTGCATACACATTGTATGTATTATTTGATTATTAAGTGACAGCCCCCCTGATTCTCAGCTCTGCAAGTGAGATTTATTTATGCTTATGCATATTAATAGTTCATCCTTAAAAAGGATCTTTTTAAATTAGCATTTTATGTGCTTTGTTGAGTAGACAACGTGAACAAGAATGAAAATGGGAGGAAACGTAACAGAAAGAGACATTTCATAGATGGTGCTGTGGCAAAGCTAACATTACAATGAACTGTGATTAGGAGTCTTGTTATGTGAAATAATATTTGAGAGAGACAACCACAGAAAATAAATGTTATTGAACTACCATATAGTCTTCAGTTTTTTTCAACGTTTCTCTGTTTTGTTTTGATTTGTTTTTTAATTCCAAAGCCTTAGTTTCTTTATTTGTTGCCAAAATCTTAATCCCTTATGATCAGAAAAGTAGTATCTTAAAAGCCAATTAATGTCCGAGTTAAATCAAGTTTAAGAAACTGCATATAGAGCTATATAAACCTATTTGTGTTTTATATAAATGGATAGCACTCCTAAAAGAAATAGTAGGTGTGTCCTTGAAAATCTGTGTCTTTTGATTAACAGTATAAGGGATTCAGGGGAAGGTAAGGACGGAAAATATTCTGCTAGGCCTGTGCTTGTCAAGTTCTGAGGTGTAACTCAGCAGCAAGACAAAAGGAACTGCAAATGAAGGATGAAGCACCTCCTTACCCATCCACCTGCCAGGGGCTGGGTGCTGTGCTGAGGTGCTAATTGACTGTGAGTCACCTTCCTGACATGTAGGCACTAGAAAGAGAGAGATGCACTATACAGATGTATTTTGGGTTTCATTCAGCCATCATATTATTTTCTGGGTTATGAGAGAGCACCATCATTTATAATCTAAGGAAAAAAATCTTCTCACATCTGTTAGGCATTTGTCATATGAATGAGAAAAGACAAATCTTTTCTTAGCAATAGCATGAAATCACTACTCCAAATTCCCTCTAGCTTTAAAAATAGCTTTGTGCTACAAACACCATCACATCAGACTTGGCATCAGCAAAATTCTTTAACAAAGGAAAGAAGATTTGGTCAAAAAAGGGTCACTTTTACCCCAAAGCACAGTTTTCTTTGGATCCTTTCTACTTTTAGTGAGTAGAAAATAAGGGAAGGATAATCTTTTCCTGTGAGATAAATAAAAGAGACCTCAGCCTATTCAGAACTGTAAAAAGAACAGTAGGATAATTTAAGAATGAAAATCCTTTTAATATTCAATTTTTATGAAGTGAATACTATGTGATACCTTTAAATATTTTCATATTGCTCATGCCAGATTATAAAAAACTTTTCCTTCAGAACAGTGCACAGATATTTCAAAAAATCAATGTCAGGCATTTAAATGATTCTCCAAAAACATACACCCCAGAAAAAATTTGCTACTGTAAGACATGATGAGTAACCTACTGTGTGTTATTTTGTACAATTTATACAATTTTACAGTTTTTACAATTCACATTTTCACCTCAAATTTACTATTTTTTTCTGTTGAATGTTGCTGAGTACTATGCTTTTATTGCAGCCTGATTGTTTTTATTATTGCTTTGTAGCATGATTTTCACAGTGTAATTCAGATACACGATTTATCAGAAAACATTCTGAGATTTTAGGTTAGACCTTGAAATTACAGAATCATGGACTCATAGAACAGCCCAGGTTGGGAGGGACCTTGAAAGATCCTCTGGTCCAGCCTTTCATGGGAAAGGGAGACTAAATAAGATTATCTAACACCTTGTCCAGTCGCATCTTGAAAACCTCAAGTGATGGGGACTCTACCACATCCCTGGGGAGGTTGTTTCAGCAACTGACTGTTCTCACTGTAGAAAAAAATTTCTTTCTTACATCAAGATGAAACCTCTACTGGTGCAATATGTACCTATCACCCTTTGTCCTCGCCACATGGCTCCTTGTGAAGATGGAGCCACTGTCCTCTTTGCAGCCACTCTTTAACTACTGGAATTCTGTGATGAGGTCCCCCAGACCCTTCTCTGGGGTGAAAAGACCTAATGCCTTCAGTCTTTCCTCACAGGCTAGCTCTTCGATAATCTTCATGGCCCTCCTTTGGACCCTCTCCAGTCTTTCCAAGTCTTTTTTGAGTTGTGGGGACAAGAACTGGACACAGTATTCCAAGTGTGACCTGGAGTGACAAGAGCTGAGTAGAGTGGGGTGATCACATCTCTATCTCTGCTAGTAATGCCCCTGTGGATGTAGCCCATGATCTCATTTGCCTTCATTGCTGCAGTGGTGCACTGCTGACTCATCTTCAGCTTCTTGTCCACCAGGACCCCTGGGTTCCTTCCAACAAGTCTGCTGCTCAGCCACACAGATCCTAGCGTGATATGGAGTCATCCACACCAGTGGAACTACACTAATTCTCAAAGACAGACTACCAGGCCCACAAAAATTCATTTTTCTGTCACTTTCATTTTTGTAGTAGAGCCACTTTGATAAATAGTAATCATTCAGCCAACCTTTGCCAACTAATGTTAATTAGTTGAACATTTAAGATTGAGTATCATGAACCATTCCTTTATTTTAATTATAACTTTAATGGAAAAAAGTGCTGGTAATTTTATTGCCCTTATTATTTACTTTAAGTCATTCATTTTGATATGTATTACAGCCATCTGTTTCATGTATTAATTTCCCCATTCTCCCTTCTATTATGCTTTTTTTTACAGTGTTTGGTTATCAATTTTAGTCATTCATTGTTAATATGATCAAAGAGAATAAGTATGACAAAAAGACTCTGGGGTTGTGATGCTTGCTGTTATGACATCTAACTTGTTCTGATGTCCTCAAAAAAATTCATGGTTTTTTTGAGACAATATTTGACTGATCTTCAAAAGACGTGGGAAGAGTAACCTGCCTTGGATGGAGATGCCCAGATAAGTGGGCCTTTCTCTTTTTCTCAGCCTAGCCATCTAACACAGGATGAAAAGGCTGGCATGTGTCCAGTTGCAATCCACAGTCCCGAACCCTTGGCTTAGGCAAGCCTCTTTTTCCATGTCCTCGAAATACAGCAAAGAGATCCTTTCTTTTAAAACCATCGTGGTAGCTGTCATGCTCTTTTATACAGTATCCTCCTGTGTACAGCGCTGACACAGGCTCGATTCAATTTTCAACATCATTCCACTTCCCTAGGTCCTATCAACCTGATGTCTAGTGGCCTGGCTCAGACACCAGCGTGCCTTGGAGATCACATAAATGCCATAGGTCTTGATGGCCTCATTACCTCCAAAGGGCTCAATGAGAATTCAGTTCAAGGGTGGATCATGACCAGCATATTGGGGAAAATGTCAGCAGACCAGTTAGAAAAGCTGAAAACTGCTGTGTATCACCAGCATGGCACACACAAATGAAAATATAAACTTGGGATTTGGCTTGATGCCTGCTTAGAAAACAAGTGTCTCTGAATTTCCTCAAAGACTACAAATATGGTTTTGCACAGAACTGGTTCCATAACTTCCTGCACTGCTACTGCTCATTTTTTTCTTCCTTTGGAATGTAGTCTTAAATTTTTAGTCATTAGATGTCAGCCTTCCTTTGGTAGAATCAGAAATTTGAAGATACATCATACTTTTTTAAAATTTTCACCTCTTGTTGAGATCTGGGTTTTTTTAAACTAAAGAGTAGAAAAGGCAGAATTAAGATAATTAATCCAAACCTTTGTTAATCTTTGCTAACTGTATAATATTAATTTTAAATTGCAAGTAAATTGGCTACAGCAGGTTTCCATGAGAAATGTTTTCAAATTATAAATTATACAAGTCTTGAGAAGTACAGTTCACAATGTTCCAAATATTCTACAAGAACAATGCAGATCTTTTATTTACAATTACAATATATTAGGCAAATTTTCAGCCCACTTTAATTTTAGTTTAACAATTTTATATATCTATATATAGAGAGATATCTATATATATATATCTGAAATTCTTTAGCTTAAAATATTTAATTCAGAGTAGCTATCAGAAAAGAAGGTTTTCTTCTTGTTAAGTAGTAAAGAATTATTTATTTCATTTCAGCACATGTGCCTGGAGAGATACACATTATTTTCATACTCTTTTCAATCATATTGAATAGGTAAAAATTATAACCAGGTGGGAATTACTGTCCTGCTCCCATCTGGAAAGCATGAGATGTGATTTAATTTAAGAAACTTACTGATACTTACTTTTATTCTTTACTTCCTTCCTGCCACTCTGGTTATGCTGACTTTTACAATACAGTATTTTATTGAGCCTGGATTTGAAATTATAGCTTACCAATTCCTTACAATAAAAATTAAGATCTGAGATAATGTCTAGGAACCTATTAAAAATGTGCCGTTTATATGACATAAAATGAGCAGCAACGTTCTTGGTTTCCAGGTTTTCCGTTAATAGTTTCATGTAAGCATAGTGACAGGTAATGTGATGTCTTCTGCTTTTCAGCTGAAGCATGTGCTGAATAAAGCTGTTTAGTTGCCTTTATAGCTTTACCAGACTGGTGAAAAAAAGGGTCCCTAAAAAGATATCTTAAAAAGATATTTCCATGTAATAGAAATGGGGAAGTGGGCTGGAACACCGATAACTGCTGAGCTGCAGCGAGAACCTCTCTAGGACCCTGTTTGAAAGGTGGTAGAGAGCCATAATTTTTCCTTTCATACACATGACATTAAAAAGGTCGGTGGCCGCTAGATCCTTTTCTCTAAGAATATTCCAGCATTGCTAGTGTAAATATTTAAGTGAGCACTGCAATCTTTTTTTTAATCTCATGATCTTTAATTAGGTTAATGAGAAAGTAAATAATAGTATAAATATTAAAGATGTGGATGTCAGCTTGGTATTTACATAAATTTAAGATGAAACTAAGGGGATTCAACTCAAAGGTGTCATGTTGAAGTCACTGTGTAACTTCTTAATGAATGGGCTTGAGAAGGTAAGAGTTATACTAATGCAGACCCCTCAACTACATCCAAAATAACACCCTAGAAACCACCGATATTAATACTTATGCAATATAGTGTTTATGCATCCCAAATATTGAAGTCTTGCTCACAGAAATGTGCTCTGAACTTGGAAAGTAGATGATCAAAGGTAAGGGTTGTAGCAATATGCTTCGTGACAGCTGGATCTTTGTTATGCAGCCACTTCGTGCTGCCTTCAACTACAGGGTCAGGGCTGGGGACTCTCAAGCCACACAGGGAAAAATCTCAGTTCTAAAGGAAATGTGCTCATGGACCAGCTGAGCAAGAAGCCAGCACTACTTGTAATTGAATGAAATACACAGTAAACTGCATTGACCTGTACATATTTTTGAACAAAACAGGCAAGAGACAATTCTCTGGCTCTTAAGCCAGTAGCATGGCCTGGCTGCATCCACACTTCAGTTCCATGCGGTTCTCCATGGCCCTAGGACAAAATAATAATATTTTTCAGTCTGAAGCATTTGGGAAAATGTGAGAGCTGTGTGGTCACATGATGCTAATAAAATTTATTATCTGTGCCGGCTTAAAACATAAGGGCAAGTAAAAGATGCAAAGCCTAATGGGATAATGTTGGAGGAACGCAGCAGATGGAGGGACCTAAATCAGGCAGACCACCTCTATACCTTATATTGGAAATAGCCCTTGGCATGTGTATTTCCTCAAACATACCCCTGGCTGCCTGGGACCATGTGAACAGGCAAAAGCTGTGCTGGGAGCACACAGACTGTAAGCAGTCTGGAAAATTGCAGACCAGAGCTTCAGCCTGAGCGTGTGCCTTTATTTACTAGCACAGACATATTGCCTAAGGGCCTGATAAGCTCAAAATAAGTCTCTCTGGTGTGTCCCATTTGCTAGGTGAAGGAGACCAGATGACTTTAGGAGATGCTGTGCTGTCGCAGAAGTGTAAGTGGTATCTTGACTGTCTTCAGATCTCCTCCTGTGCATTCAATTGTTTGTAATTTTTGCTGGTTTGTTCTATTATGTTTTTTTCAGCAGGGAGACTATAACATAGTCATCATCACAGAAACATGGTGGGGTGACTCACATGACTAGAGCGCTGCCATGGGTGGCTACAAACACATCAGAAGAGATAGTCAAGGAAGGAGAGATGGTGGGGTAGCTCTGTATGTCAGGAAGTGTTTTGACTGCCTAGAGCTTAATGATGGTGACAATAGGGTTGAGTGTTTATGGGTAAGAATCAGGGGGAGGGCCAACAAGGCTGATATCCTGGTGGGAGTCTGTTATAGGCCACCCAACCAGGGTGAAGAGCAGCTGGGAGAAGTCTCAAGATTGCTAGTCCTTGTTCTCATGGGGGACTTCAGCTTACCAGACGGTCTCTGGAAATACAAAACAGAGCCAAGGGGAAACAGTCTAGGAGGTTTCTGGAGCGTGTGGAAGATAACTTCCCAACACAGCTGGTCGGTAGCCAGCCGGGGAGGTGTCCCTCTGGACCTGCTGTTTATGAACAGGAAAAGACTGGTGGGTGATGTGGTGGTCAGAAGACGTCCTGGGCAGTGTCCACAATATGATAGTTTTCTTTTCTTGGAGAAGTAAGTAGGGGGGTCAGCAGAACCAATACCTTGGACTTCCGTAGGGCTGACTTTGGCCTGTTTAAGAGCCTTGTCAACAGAGTCCCTTTGGAGATAGTTCTGAAGGGCCAAGAAGTCCAGGAAGGCTGGACATTCTTCAAGAACATAGCCTTAAAGGTGCAGGAGCAGGCCATCCCCATGTGCCAAAAGATGAGCCAGCAGGGAATGAGACTGGCCTGGCTGAACAGAGAGATTTGGCTGGAACTCAGGGGGAAAAAAAAGAGTTTTACCACCTTTGGAGGAAGGGGCAGGCAATTCTGGAGGACTACAAAGATATTGAGAGGTTATGCAGGGCTAAAATTAGAGAGGCAAAAGGCCAGCTAGAGCTCAGGCTGGCCACTACTGTAAAAGATAACAAAAAAATGTTTTTACAAATACATTAAAAAAACCCAGCAAGGTGAAGGGTAATTTCCATCCTTTATTAGATGCAGGGGAATGGCGGGGGTGGGGTGGGGGTGGACATTGCCACAAAGGCTGAGGTACTTAATGCCTTCTTTGCCTCAATCTTTAGTGGCAAGACCAGCTTCCCTCTGGGTATTCAGCCCCCTGAGCTGGAAGACAGGGATAAGGAGCAGAATGAAGTCCCCACAGTCCAGGAGGAAACAGTCAGTGACCTGCTGTTCCACTTAGACATGCACAAGTCTATGGGCCAGATGGGATCCACCTGAGGGTACAGAGGGAGCTGGCAAAAGAGCTTGCCAAGCCACTCTCCATCATTTGTTAACACTGCTGGCAAAATGAGGAGATCCCAGAAGACTGGAGGTAGCCAGTGTGATGCCCGTCTACAAGAAGGGCAGGAAGGAGGATGCAGGGAGCTACAGGCCTGTCAACCTAACCTCAGTGCCAGGGAAGATTATGGAGCAGATCTTCCTGACTGCCATTGTGTGGCATGTGCAGGACAGCTGGGGGATCGGGCCCAGCCAGCGTGGGTTTATGAGAGGCAGGTCCTGCTTGATGAACTTGATCTCCTTCTATGACAAGGTGACCCACCTAGTGGATGAGGGAAAGGCTGTGGATGTTGACTACCTGTACGTTAGTCTTGAATGCTGTCTCCCACAGCATTCTCCTGGAGAAACTGGCTGCTTATGGCTTGAATGGGTGTACTCTACGCTGGGTAAAAAACTCACTGGACAGCTGAGCCCAAAGAATGGTGGTGAATGCAGTTACACCCAGCTGGCAGCCAGTCACAAGTGGTGTTCCTCAGGGCTCAGTACTGGGGTCAGTTTAATACCTTCATTGATGATTTGGGCCAGGGTATTCAGTGCACTCTTAGTAAGTTTGCAGATGGCACCAAGTTGGGTGGAGTGTTCATCTTGAAGGTAGAAAGGCTCTGCAGAGGGATCAAGATAATCTCAATTGATGGACCAATTGTATGAGGTTAAACAAGGAGAAGTCCCAGGTCTTGCACTTGGATCACAACAAGCCCACGTAATGCTACAGTCTTGGGAAAGAGTGGCTGGAAAGCTGCCTGGCACATCCAGCTGAACATGAGCCAGAAGTGTGCCAAGGTGGCCAAGAAGGCCAAGAGCATCCTGGCTTGTATCCAAAAGAGTGTGGCCAGCAGGACTAGGGAAGTGATCGTCCCCATGTACTCAGCACTGGTGAGGCCACATCTTGAATACTGTGTTCAGTTTTGAGCTCCTCACTACAAGAAATGCAGAGGTGCTGTAGCATGTCCCAAGAAGGGCTACAAAGCTACTGAAGGGTCTGGAGCACAAGTCCTGTGAGAAGTGGCTGAGGAAACTGGCGTTGCTGGGGGAACTGGATGACAGTGCACACCAAGCTGCTCCATCATTCCCCTCCTCAGCAGGACAAGGGGCAAGGAAAACAGGATGAACAAGAAGTGAGGGAAGGGGGCTGAACAGGAGCATGTGTGCAAGGCTCCAGGAAGGAGGAAAGCCCGGGCACTATTTCTTTTCTCAGAAGAGCAACAGAGACGGGTCAGGGTGCGATGTTTTTCAGAGAGCAAGCAGCCTGTGGAAGAAGCAGTTGGTGAAATGCTGCCAAGGAGCACAAGCAGCAAGCACAGGGCATGTCCTCAGATACATGCTTGTCTGGGTGCTTTGTGTGTGTGTTGTGGTTTGACCCCAGCTGGTAATTAAGTACCGCGCAGCCGCTCGGTCACTCCCCCCTCACCCAGAGGGATGGGGAGGAGAATGGGAAAGGAATGTAAAACTCTAGGGTTGAAATAAGAAGAGTTTCCTAATGGAAATAGAGTAAAAATGAAAGAATACTACTACTACTACCACCACCACTACTACTGCTGACAATAACAGTTTTATTTGATCCACGCTTTCTATGGTTTTTTAGCCCCTGACACCCCCTCTAGACCCTCTTCATCTTCCTCCAAAACAGGCGAGAGACAGAAGAGGTAATAAAGAGGATCATTGCAGTTCTGGTTTTCCAGGTCCTCATCTGAAACTTCTTTGAAACGAATCCTCTTGTGCCATCTGCCAGCTCTCCCAGATACCAGCTGTCTTCACTGACGTGTCCAAAGACATGAACATACTGTCCAGCAGTTAGCAGAAGCTCCAGTTCCGGCTGCAGACTGGGGCCAGCAAAAGGGTCGTAGCTGTATCGAGCTACGAATGTTTGAAGCTTTTGTGGTTGTGGTCCCAGAGCCTGCTGGATGGTGCACAAATTGTTGGCTAGTGGTCCCTGTGCCGCACTTGCGGGGTCCTCCTCTGACAGAAGGACCCTTTCTCTCATGGTTTTCAGTTTGCACTCTATCCTCCAGCCGGCTTTGAAGACGGCGGATGGCTTGGGCAGCAGATTTTTGCTTCTTTACCACTCGTGTTAGTTGCCCCTGCAGGTCAGCGCTTTCAGCTTGAAGCCTTTCTGCCCAGAGCAGCAGCCCCTGAAGGCGAGAGTTTTCTTCCAGCAGCCTGGCGTTTTCAGCTGCCATCTCCAGAAGCCACCCCTGTAACACCTCACACCTTTGCCTGAGGGTGCTCGCGGACTGTGAACCCCCTTTGTCTGCAGCCATTTGTGCCTGAAGCTCTGCAGCCGGCTTCCGTGAGGCTCCATTTGCCTTGTCCTGTGCCAGCCAAGCTCCGTCAGGCTCTCTCCTCTCTCCAGCCCTCTGCTGACGCAAGGATCGCGTGCCCAGTTCCCCAGCGGTGCGTTGGGTGGGCAGTGGCACTGGGGGAGTCGTCAGGCGCTCAATGGTCTCCTGCAGACGCCTGCATCTCTCTTGCAGCTGCTGGGTGAGGGCAGCCTGCTTAGCACTTGTCTGCTGGAGCTGCTCTGCCTCCTTGCAGCCTTCTGGAGAGCTTGCCTTTCTCAGTTTTTTGTAAGCTGGAAAAGAGGAGACTCACTGGGGACCTTATTTTTGTCTTCAACTACTTGAAAGAGGTTGTAGGCAGGTGTGGGTAGGTCTCTTCTCCTATGTTATAAGCGACACGACAAGAGGAAGTGGCCTCAAGTCGTGCCAGGGGAGGTTTAGAACTGATATTAGGAAAAATTTCTTCACTAAAAGGGGGGTCAAGTATTGGACCAGGCTTCTGAGGGAGGTGGTGGAATCATCACCCGTGAAGATGTTTAAAAAACACATAGATGTGGTGCACAGAGGCATGGTTTAGTTGTGTATTTGCAGTCCTGGTTTAATTGTCAGACTTTCTGATCTCAAAGGTCTTTTTCCAACCTAAATGGTTCTATGTTTCTATGGTTTATTCTATGAGATACATCCTCAAGGGTGCTGCAAAATATGATTTGGGGTATGCATGCACTAGCTGGTCTTGTCTGAATATCTGTTGTATTGTGATTGAAGTTTGATTTCATAATGGAAATGGCTCTTCTGCTATTAAATCTCTAAATCCTCCCATTTTCTGATTCAGAGCAGGTCCTTGAACCTTGTCCTAAGATACTTTTTGTTGTTATTTGGCCGTTGGGCACATCTGTAAGTACAGACAGGAACAGTCACTTTTATATTCAATCTGATGTGTGTCAATTTATTAGAAACCTGAAAAATCTGCTGCTGCTTCTTTTCTTGGGAGGCAGGGTGAGTGAACAATTTGAGAAAGCATTATGAAAGAGGTATGTTTGAAACAAAATAATTCTGCGTAAAAATGATGGGAGAGAACGATCTGAATGATTTTCAGGCTGATGATTACATGAAACTACCCTGGTCTGTCTTAGCCATCTCAGTTCAATTTTATAGGAATAGAAGTGACAATAAAAAGTGTGCAAATTGCAAGAACCAATTTTTGTGAATACTTTTAAGAGTGAACAGAAATATCTGCAGTAATTCTCACTGCAGAAAGGAAAGGAAAAGAAGCCTAAAAAGGGGTATTCATTAAATGTTGAAGAAATGGTCCACATTAGTGATGAATGTACCAAATTGTCGTCACAATCTAATTTTCACTTTTTTGAAAGTAATTAACCTGTTAGCTCATTGTGTTTATAGGGACAAAAGGAGGTAAGGCTTTTAAATGCATGCCATTTTTAATTCCTTTTATTCTATTTTTATCTTCACCTTTTGATTTTATCTGCAAAGCACTTAAAAGCTTATCTGCAAAGCCTTTAAGAGCTTCTATTCTGAAGGCTTAAGGAGCCTTTCACTGTCTCTGCATGGAGAATGAATTCATTTGCTCTTAGTACCAGGCCCAGATGTGTGCAAAACTTCATGACACAGAGGAAATTTACTCCTGTAGGACAAAATCAAAATGAAAAACCCTCCCTGGCCCAACATTTATAGTAAGAGAAGTTCTTACCTGCAAGAAACCAAAGTATCTTGCTATCTAAGCACCATTCATCATTTTTAGTAAGTCTGCCTCTGTGATGATTTGAGGCAATCCACCTACAGAGTTTATGAACTCCATGTGAACGTATGAAGTCTGTATATGATATGACCAAACTGCCACCTGCATTTTGGATACACCAACTTTCACCTTCTCTGTTCTCTTACCATCTCACACCGAGTGAAATCCCAAAGGGGCATTCGGTAGAGAAACTTGGTAATTCAGATGCAAACATCCTAAACAATAAGATAGGTGATCTGGAAAAGAACCAACCAGTGAGAAAAACCTGCCACTGACCTGTGACTCCCTGGGCAGGTGTGCAAGACTGCCTGACTGAGGGACTGAACGCTGTTACAGGCTGAGCCCTCAGCCACTTCTCAGCTTTACCTTGTGTAAAGAGTACGTCAAAGAGTCCAAAAAGAAGGATGGGTTAAGGGAGTCTGAATTTTATGAGCACGTTCCTTCATTTACATGTGCTTATAACAGAGCTCATGACATACAGAAATGTTTAGAAATTGCAGAAGCTGGACCTGGCATACAATGCTTGGTGTCCATGCCTCTGCAAGCAATGAGCAGGTGGAAGAAACATCTGATCATGAACAACACTGCGTGTTTATGCTCTGACAGTAATGCTGAAAAGAACAAATCCTATTTGCTTTGACTTATTGTCAGTGGCTTTGACTCTGCCCTTGTATCTCTGCTAATCTATTCATTTTAATGGCGAAGTAAAAATTGATTTAGTAGAACAGTCGTATTGATTATAGACAAGAAGGTCTTTTTCTTCATCATTTCATGAAAAAAATTTCTCCAAGTGGCCGTCACAACTCCTACCTCACTATAATTCAATTTTAGGTCCTAACAGTCTTTCTCAGTTATACTGAAGGTGTTTTACTTCTGTTAGCTGTCTTGCTGTAAGAGACTGAGGGCTGCAGTTTTCAAACAAGACCAATTAGGCAGGTTCTCTGAAAGTTCTGGCTTTGTAAGGATTTAGTCACTGAACCTAGCCACTAAATCGAAAGTAGTATGTGATGGAATTCAGGCAGAGTAGAAACACAATGGAGACATATTCTTGTACAATTCAAATAATGGAAATTTTCTACTTGGTTCAGTAAGAATTTTTCCATGAACCCCCCATAGTGGTCATAGTATTTGCATTTCTTTTGTATTACATATAAGTGAAAAAATGTCTGTATTTATGTTTGCATGTTATATAAATTAAATGTGAAGTCTTGAGTCTCCTGTTCAACTCTCAGGTTTCTTTATCAACAGATCCTTTCAATAACAGGCCTTTGTTTTTGCATGTCCCTCAAGTGTACACTTGCTCTGTGTTTTATTTTACCTCTGTCCATATTAATTTAAGACCAAGAAAAAAGGGGAATTACTGCTACACAGCTTGCTTCAAGTTTTATTGTCTATAAATTTTGTTCCTTTTCTTTTGTGTATAATGGAATTATATTTACCTTTTTTGTTGATGTCTGCTATTACTACACACATCTAATATATCTACCAAAAATTCTACATTTGTGTATAAGAAAATTCTTGGTCTGATGTTACAAGGCAGTGAAACTGACATCAAAACCATGAAATATGGCAAAAGAAAACAAACCAGTTCTAAGCTAATTTGACTATCATAACATATTTCAGTTACATTTATAGGATCACATGGCATACAGCATTCAGCTGAATGGGACTACAGTCAGAGGCAGCTGTGAGGCCCCGTCTCAGATCTCTTTCCGTATAAAGGTATGATATATACTTCTTATCATAGAATCATAGAATCATTTAAGTTCAAAAAGACCTTTGAGATCATCAAGTCCAACTGTTAACCCAGGACTGCCAAGCCCATCACTAAACCATGTCTCTGAGCACCACATCTATGTTTTTTTTAAATACCTCCAGGAATGGCAATTCCACCACCTCCCTCATCAGCCTGTTCCAATGCTTGACCACCCTTTTAGTGAGGAAATTCCCAATATCCAGTCTAAACCTCCCCTGGCACAACTTGAGGCTGTTTTCTCTTGTTGTGTCACTTGTTATCTGGGAGAAGAGACCTACCCCCACTGGCCTACAGCCTCCTTTCAGTTAGTTGTAGAGAGTAATAAGGTCCCCCCTGAGTCTCCTTGTCTGCTAACTAAAGAACCCCAGCTCCACCAGCTGCTCCTCATAGGACTTGTGCTCCAGATACTTCACCAGCTTTGTTACCCTTCTCTGGACACACTCCAGCACCTTTTTGTTCCTCTTGAAAGGGATCTTCTAGGCCACAGAATCCTCTTCCTTGTACTGTGTCCTGGTTTCAGCTGGCATAGAGTTAATTTTCTTCTCAGTAGCTGGTGCAGTGCTGTGCTTTGGATTTGCTGGGAGAACAGTGTTGATATCACAGTGATGGTTTTGGTTGTTGCTGGGTGATGTTTATACTAAGCCAAGGACTTTTCAGCTTCTCAGGCCCTGCCAGCGAGAGGGCTGGAGGGGCACGGGAAACTGGGAGGGGACACAGCTGGGACAGCTGACCTGAACTGGCCAAGGGGATATTCCATACCGTGGGATGTCATGCTCAGTGTATGAGATGGTGGGAGCTGGCTGGGGGGGATTGCTGCTCGTGGACTGGCTGGGCATCAGTGAGTGGCTGGTGAGCAGTTTCATTGTGCATCACTTGTGGTTTTTTCCTTGAGGTTTATATATTTATCTTTCTCATTTTGTTACCTCTCTTTTCATTACAATTATTAATATTATATTAGTATTATATTTTACTTTATTTCAATTATTAAAGTTTCTTATCTTAGCCCACAGGCTTTACCTTTTCCCAGTTTTCCTCCCCATCCCACTGGGCTGCCGGGAGTGAGCAAGCAGCTGTGTGGTACTTAAGTTGCCGGCTGGGGTTAAACCACAACGTACTGGTACCATTCGTATAAGTGGGTAAATATATAACAAACACATCATATGAAGTCACTAGGGAAATTGGCCAAACTAGGTCATACTGAATAAACTCTGTTTCTCCTCTAACTTGAAATACAGCAAAATAAACAGCAAAGACTATTTAGGACTTTCAGATGGGATTCATTGAACTTTAGCTTGTCTAAAAGTTAAACATCTGGTTAAAGATAGTTCTTCAGACTATTCAGGGCTAAAATGAATCATTGTTGAGGTAAATGCACCTCCAGCAAGTGATTCATCGCTTGCCAAGATAAGTATGTGGTACAGGTGTGACGAAGTGCTGCTGAGAGGTTCCTGACTTTCCACAGGTTCTCAAGGGAACCCAGACAATCAGTGTTCTCTGATTTTCAGTGCACCTTTAAATATCTAAAGTTAGCGAGATGAATCTCTGCCAAACTGACTGAAGAAAAGCACAGTAATGACATTAAATTGCAGAGATTACCTCTTTGCTTATGAAACCCAGAGGTAACAAGAAAATGTGAAGTTCACCGAGGTTTGTCTTTTGCAAGGACGCTGGGCTCCGCAGGAAGCTTTTAAGCACCTCCAATCTCAGGGTTTCTAGGATCAGACCCTGATGAACCAGAAATAAGCACAGCTTCAGAACCAAAATGATTCAGCTATGCAATGTTCATAATGCATAGTGAGGTCAACGGAGAAGCAAAATCTGTCTGTGTATTCCAGCCAGATGTGTATTCCATGTATTCACCACTCACAATCCTTTAAGGCACTTTTATTCTACTATTCCAGGTTCAACTGCCAAGCAGATACCAATACAGGTATATTCCTGGGCACAAAATGTGCTGAAATTAGGTTAAAGGTATGGTTGGCTACAGTTCACCAGAGTCAGGAAATGTGAAATTAAGCCTGGAACTACGTACTTGACACACCGTTTTCTGCTCAGGTATTGAAACTCTCCTGAGGACGGTTTGCTGATTGACCACAATGGCCCTGAAGAGAGGCATGATAAGAGACAAGGTAAGATGGAGAAATCATGAAAATGAACAACCGGTATACGTATGTAGTCTTCACTGACTTTCAGATACCTGCTTTCTGTCCCAAAACTTTGCAATTATTTTAGCATGGTGCATGTTTTGGTAAATTTCCTTTAAATAAAAATATAAATAAATCCCTCTACCTTTCCAAAGAATTCCCAAACCCAGACTACATGGAAGCTCAGATAACTTTTTAACATATATTATTTATGCAACAAAACAAGATTTACTATACCTGTGAAGTTAGAAAGAATGACTGCATTCTCCTGTGGTCTGTAGTGTCAAGCGTGATTTGGGAGAAGTTAGATTTGTACAGCATCCTGCTGTCAAACGTGGCCAGCAGTATGATGCAGAAGGTGGTGGCTTTTTCACTGGAACAGAATCAAAACTTGTTTCTTCTCCAGTAAAGAGAGGATTGTTACTGAATTTCTGTGAAAGACATTAGTTGTTGACTTTTGGCATTTAGGTGAAACAGCCAGTCGACATTTTCTGAAATAATATTTTCATTTTGGAAAAATGACATTTTATCAAGACTTCTTAATCATCCTTTGGAAAATGTGTCTTTTGAGGGGAAGCTCCCCTAGCTGTTTGATTCAGCATATTTTGTCTGAGTGTTTTCACTTAGTTTTGGATTTTTTTGCAAAACTTAAAAAATGGTTAGTTACTAATATGTATAGCAGTGCTATTGTACACGCTTGAATGGCTGCTGACACATATCTTTTCTTTCTTCTTCACTGTGTGATGTAGTCAATCTTTTCAGTCCAGCCTTAGGATTTCATGGCATCAGATCTTAACATGGACGGGTTCCTTCGCCTCTATACTGATTGGGAGAAAGTGACACATTCTTCTGGGGAGTGAATCTTCTGAGCAGCCGACACCAGTTTAAAGCCCACCTTGTGTTGCCAGCAAATATAATCTAAGCAAGTCTCTTTGAAATTGCAGTATTTCGTGACCTTAATAATTTAATCATACATTTGAAGCTCAAGTGTATCTGGAGTTGCTAAATTGGAAAGAGCATATGAATGTTTCTGGAACAACAACAAGGCATGAGTGTGATGCAAATCAGCTTGTAGATTCATCTGCACCTTGACAGATCCAGTCATAATCATACTATTTGCTAACTCCCGGGGAGGGACATTTGTGTGCCCTTGGCACCCCCTTCCTCAAGCCTTGTCCTCTGTGTGGTCTTCAGTGACCTGACTTTATTGTATCCCTGACTGCTGTGGCTGAAGTGGAGGAGAGAGAAGCATCCAGCTCGTTCCCTGCTGGGTGGTACTCAGCTTCATCTGCCTCCACATCAGTCCTCTGTGCCCCTGGTGTACTTTGCTAACACAGCTACTTACAATTCAAGGTGTAAAATAATAAAAAATACAGAAGTATACTGTCTGAATGCTTGCTTTTTAAGTGTAGAATCCTCTCATTCTTGTGTATGTTTTTAAACCAAAGATCGTGGGCAGAAATGTTCTTTACAACAACGTCTTTCCACCTTGCATTTCCCTGTGGAAATTTCTTACGATCTATTTACAGTCTCTTCATTCCAGTTCTGGTCAACTGACAGTTGCTTGAAGAGGATTTCTGTGCTTTTATTTGGAATAAAAGTGACACATTGAAGCATCCATGGTCTGACAAACTGACTGCTACAGAACGCAGATTCAGAGTCTTAGCTGTTTCCATTTCGTTTCGCCACAGCACTGAGCTGTATTCTACTAATCACAGCAGATGGTGGCAGAAAATCCTGTACCCAAGTGCTCTGGGAAAACTTCAGCCTACGGCTTCCCATCCTTCTTCACTCCCTGGATGTACACATGGCCTTGGACAGGTACACATGCACTGCAACTGCATGCTGTGCTTCTGTCTACAGTGGATTTTCTCTTAGACACCTGAAACTTAAAAAATAAAAAATGCTAATGTTGTCCATCTCTTGAAAATCATTACTATTTTAACTGTTGTCTCATTTTGCATTGAGTTGAAATGGTGTCTATTGGTGTATATTATTGCTCACATGCTATTGATGTCTATTGATTTTCTCATCTTTGTTGACCCACCTACAAGTCTTTTAGACAGCAGGAGTGGGAAATGTTAAGGAAAAAAGCACCCAGTCATGGACACTGTTTATACAAATAAAGAAGTAATGTGCCCAGTGCTTTCATAGCTAAATGAAACGTGCTTATATTTCACTGAAGAGCTTTAGTTCCAGAAGACTTATCTGTTTATTCAAACATTCACCATCTATGGGCACCCTTTAAAGTTTTTTTTTTTTTATTATTATTATTTTATTTCCAGTCTGATCTTAAAATTTGAGTCATAAAGATCATGTAAAAGGTAGAAATGACAAAGTTGATTAATGTCAAAGTACATTTATAAAATGATGTACTTCCATGAGAGGACCAAGACACCCATTATTTTGTGGATTTCTCCAGTTTATTTGATTTAGATATCTGATAGCACTAAATTCATTTTTGTTACTTTTTTTTTCCTTACAAGCAAACCAGAAATGCTACAATAACTTTTTCATGAAGTATATGAAAGCTTCTGTTTGCAAGCAATTCTGAAAGTAGGATTTCAGAAGCTAGAGAAATATAAGATGCATAACATGAGACTAATGTTGAAGGATTTTTCCTGAGTCTAATTGCAGTTATTCTGAAGTCATCTGACAAATGAGTTTTCCTTTTTCTTTTCCTTTTTTTTTTTTTTTTTAAATGTAAGCTTCTAACCTTAATGGTTATCGAAGACAGCCTGATGGAAGTAAACCTCAAAAATGTAAGTAGCAGTAGACAAATAAAGATGTTCCACAGTGAACCTGCTAAAAACCCATTTTTTTTTAAAGCCAATCTTATGTTTTTGTGACCTGATTTCTGATTTTTGATTGCTAAGATGAGAAAGAAGGGAAGCTAACTAAAGGCCAACTATAACATCATCTAATCACAACTAATCTCCTAGGCCTGGCACAGTCTGGATTTGGGCCAGGACACAAAACCAAAAATGCTTTACTGGCAGTGATAGATGACCTCAGCTGTCAGTGGACAGAGGGCAGACATTTCCTCTCATAATTCCTGATTTCTTGAAACATTTGTTTCTGATGGCCATCAGATAATGCCATTTCATCTGACAGGAGTGGCAGGGCCCTTGACTACAGCACAAAATGGATGAAAACCTATTGAGAATGTAACATTTAAAAAGTAGCGAAGGGAAACAAAGTCCATGCTACTGACCTTTTACTAGCTGAGTCTCAGAAAAAGATTTTTTTTTCATTGTTTGGTTAAGAACTGTCCATGGATGAACTGAAGTCCATGGATGATTGAGGTGATGCTGACTGGGTCAAGAGAAGGACTCAGAAGGGTTTTAAGCAACGTTCAAGTTTTCTTTTGATGAAATCCACTCCATATTCACAGTTGGTACTTAAGTCTCCATAGCACTATCAGTGAGTAAGATTTTCTTCAGTCTTTAAACGGCTTCAGAATTTCAATCTCATTTAAAACAGTTTATCTAGAGTAATTTTTTTTCTTTTCTTTGTGGTCTAGAGCTAGGAAAGATACACACACAAGAAGTGTTCAACTCTGCATGATACTGTGACCGATCTGGAATGGTTTAGTGTTTCTTTTCAGCACCTTGTGTCGCTTCCTGCAAATAC
This sequence comes from Falco rusticolus, assembly GCF_015220075.1. Classification (NCBI taxonomy): domain Eukaryota; kingdom Metazoa; phylum Chordata; class Aves; order Falconiformes; family Falconidae; genus Falco; species Falco rusticolus. The sequence continues at coordinate 106,020,896 of NC_051188.1, read as the reverse complement.
AACATGCAAAACCTCTCAGAACTGAAGGATCAGTCTGTGACTTGACAGGTTCCTGTCTCAAGAGCATGTCCTTCAAAAAGAGTAAGCACCCACCTTTGCAGGATGCAAAAGTCTTCTGGAGGGCCAGCTCTGGCCTGTGGACTGAACTTCTTCAGGACCACAAGCACAGTCATCATCTTCTGCAACGGGCAATTCCTTCACTTCTGCTTTGTGGAGCTTCCTTCCTTCGGAGAATAAGCAAGACTGACAGAGATGTGAGAAGGAACAATTCCATTATTGAATGTCACAATAAAAATGCATGCAGACATAAAGAAGAATGTTGTGTTTGTGACAGTTGAAGAATTTTTAACTTCCCAATGGATATTTAATTTCTGGATAATGGATAACTAACTTCTAGATAGACATTCTCTTCTATTACAGTGCGTCGTTCCTTCCTTTTAAAATAAGTGCTAGCAAGATGAGAAAGAGATACTATTTTCAACCAAGAGTTAAAATGACTGCAGAGTATTTGAAATTAAGTTGGCTGAAATGTTGGCTGAACTAAAAAAGCTATTAATTATTTGGCACATTAGCTAAATGAATCCTCGATGAAGCCCATGAACTGAAATCTGAGGTGAATTTGGCCTGTTTCTTTTTAGGAAAGCATTTTTTTTTTTTTTTTGTGCAAAATGGGTGCCTTCAAATCTGACAAGAAGTTAATAGGACATACTTAAGGTCTTGGCAGTGGATTGATATTGTTTTCATACTAAGAGGTTCTGTGAAATGCTTGAACTCATTCAGGATGCCATTTCCCAGCTTAGAGCAACAATTGCAATCCATGAATCTATGTAGAATAAAAACGATCATTACTATAGTAAGGATGTGTTAAAGTGCAGGGTCAATTAAAAATGCGTGAATAGGGGCAACTACATCTTGAAACAGTAGTATAGTATTTTGGAACTTAGAAGGTGAAGATTTATACATTTAAATTTGGGTGGGTTTAATCTTTAATTTTATAACTGTAGCCACAAAGCTTTGCCTTTGAGGTTAAAAATGTAAAGAAAAGACTGGTTTATTTTTTTGTGATATAAGCAATTATTTAAATAGAGCTCATTTAGAAGAGGCACATGATTCAGGAAGTCAAAAGGCCATATTCAGAAACTGCTGAATCATAGTTGGAGCCCCATAAAGAGAGGAAAAGAGCCTGAAATTGGTTGCAAATGTAAATGTTTTTATTAGGCCTCATTGCCAAGGTTTACTGTCCAAGGATATTTACCTCACATGTGCTTTCATTTCCAAGAAAAAGATAATTTCCACATATATTATGCTTCCTTTATAGTAATTTCTTATAACATACAAAGTATTTAGAAGTTTCAAGTTCCAGAAAGATTTGTAAGGAGTGACCGAATTCTCTGTCTAGCTTTATAACTCCACATCACAAACAGAACAGAAATGGTTGAACAATTGCTTTACTATTCATAGTTTCACATAATGCACTTGAGAAAGGGTTCTCTGTTCAAAAGAATTCTTGATCAGTCCTAGTACATATTTTTAGTTCATTCTACATGTATTGAAAGGAAATATTTCAGGGGAAAAAATACGATATAACAAATTTTTGAAAATTGAAATGACAAAAATTGCAATTTTATCAGAGCTATAAAAAAAGGTAGGGGTGTCCCATAGCCAGTGAGATGGATAAGGCAAGACGTACCATCAAGACTGAAGTGTATTTAATCTCTATTGCTGATCACTGCACAGCTTTAGCTTGTTTTCATCAAACTAATTGATGGCAAATGGAGCAGATGCATGATGAGATTATATCCCCAATTTATGGCACGCTTATAAGAAAATTTGTCCTTTTTTTTTCCATTACAAGTATTGGAAATTTAGAAAATGCACTGGACTGGAATTGAAGTAATCTCTTCTGCTTGTTTAATGCACTGCAGATTTTTCTTATTATTCTAAGCATATCACTTATCATAATCCATTTCAGAAAAAAAATTAAAATAGTTTTATGTTTGGTGTATTTTATAATTAAATCCTTGGCATTGACACTTCACATACTTGATTCTAGGCTATGATAATACATTTAGTATATAGAAGTTACTACAGCTACAATAGAAAACAACAGATCCAGAATATTATACATACAGGTAAAAGCAAGTTATGCAAAGAAGAACCAGAGTTGTTATAAAGTCCACTATATTTAATCTTTCATTAGGATACTCATTTTACATACCCTTGTTCTGACACCTGAAATAGTGACAATACTTTTTACGTTTTTGTATTTCTCATGAAAAATAGTTATTTTCAGGCAACATCCCATTAGCTTCTTTGAGCTAAGAAAAATAAAAGTGTTTGTAGTGTGTCCATGGTAACAAGCTCCAAACAAAACACTTCAAGAAAGCAAAATTTTACGTAGGGGATGGATTTGTGAACAACTATAGCCTGAAGTACAGCTTCTTCTCCATGGCGTCTCAGGGGAGATGGCAAAAGTCACAACAGGAGTGCCTGAGCTGAAAACTTCTGAAGGATCAGGACTGTCTGCCTGCAGATGCAAGTACCTGAGTGGGAATGGACAAAAATTCCAGCAAAAGAAGCTCCCTTCAAAAATGATTAACCCGGGGAAGAAGCATACGTGACCAAGGATAAGAAACTGGTCAGAGAGTGAGTTTTTGGGTAGGGATGAGGGAGAAAGGGGAATTGGGCCGGTTCTGCTGGGAGCTTGGAGGATCCAGGAGGGACACTGCCTGAGGAGCTAAAAGCCACTCAAGTGAGATAAGCAAGAATGTGTTGAGACATAGTTGGGAAAAGAATGTATGCTGAACTGGCTGAGCTGAACCCGCCTAAGATTAGGGTTCAGGCCATGAGCTGGGCAGGAAGGCTGAGGCTACAGTGAGGAAAATGAGAATCTAAGCCTCATTATCTGTATTTTAACTACAGGACTAGTTGATTTATTCCCCCCCCCCCAAGACTTTTGCCCCATTTTGTGTTGCTGAGACGGTTCCATCACTGAGAACAGCGTTGGATGATGCAGAAGTTCGTCATTAAAACAGATTTGGTTTTTCCACACCTCCTGAAGTACACAGAGACAAACAATAGCCAAATAAACTGAATCAGGTTGCAGTCTGTTACTTTTCAGGCATACAGAAAAACCCCTAGAAGGTAACTACTGAGGCAAAAATATCTGGCATATATATTTATCCAGTATCACTAAAATGGTTAGAACTATTCATCAAAATAATCCTCCATAGTTTATTGATTGAGGTGTATTAATAGGTACTTGCCTGAAAGACAGACATAGTCCGTATTGAAAATATAGGATATTACAGTTTTAATGAGATTACGTTCCCTAGTGATTTCACATTTTTCTCCTTCTTCATGGAACCTGTCAGCTTCTGCTCAGAGCCCTCATCCTTTCACACATTGTTATCTTTATAAAGGGGATAAGACAATATATAAAATCCACTTAAGTAAAGGTCTCCCTTCACCCAGCATTATTGCTGAGATCCTTACATTGGCAGCAGTTTACCAAAGCACAAGCAAAAATCAATTTTAATTAATATTTTTGGCTTTAATGAAAAGTGATTACAGAACTGGCATTTTAGTTAATACTGTTGAGATTTATGGTGGGGTGATGCTAATTAATTTTCTGTTGAATTGCTGTGGGCAATGAATAACTGCAATAAAATGGCAGATTTGCTGATACCAGGACTATATCAGCACTTCAGAGCTTCTTAACAAAAGGGAGCTTAATGGTTTGCAGGTATAATTTTCATTACTTCTCATAAACTACACATTATTACTTCTTTGTAAAAATGTTATGAACGGCCAACTTTGTGTATTTTATAATGAGGGCAATGTCTTTTCCCACAATTTGGTGTCAGCATATGCAAGCCTTCTGTAGAATGTGATAATATTTTAGGAACGCCTAGATAGGGAAGATTTTATTGGGTCAGAAAATTAATCTTCATTTAAATTAATTCCTGTATATATCATTGTTATTCTATCATTAATTTTACTGTTTTTCTTAGTCGAAAGTTATAATTGAATAAGACACTTGCATTTAGACTTCCAGCAGTGTGTGTCAAGAGGACTACGTTTTGTTGTGTGCTTGAACAGTGCCTGGATCTACAGGCATCTGATTCCAGTTTAAACCTCCAGGTGCTATCCTAGACCCTACTGGCTCTGGGGGTGTTGGGCTTCATCTAATTTTCTTTAAGCTGTGGAAGAACTGGCACAGCCTCAGTAGGTTCAGAGCAGTCACTATTTATGAAACAGACCAGCCCCACTTGAGTCAAAAGAAAGCACTTCATACAGCCTGCATCAAATCACAGCTGTCCGGTTTTGTAAGTTGTGGAGCTCATGTGAAAACACAGAAATCCTAGAGCTACAGCATGGGAGGCAGTGCCATAGGACTGGCGAATATTTACCCAGCATTTCTGTTACTGACCTCCAGAAGAGGTTGACCTACCGTAGGTGGGTTGATATCATGAGCAACGGACGATGTATCTCCTAAGTGCAGGACAACAGAATTGCTCACAAGGAATGATATCTACTCCAGACTTAATGGAGATATTATGACACCAACATCTGCTCCTGAATGAATGAAGTACTGCCAAAAATATTAAGAAAGTGATGAGTAATGGTTCCTCAAACAGTGAAATCAGCTGAAAAAAATCAAGGGACTTTTTTGCGTGCTTGTTTTTCCTAAGTAAATGGTCAAAAGCAGGGGTAAATTCCTCTTTTAGGTTTGTACTAGCTTTAAGCTTTTTTGGTAGGTATGAGGAATTGAAACTTCTGCTTTAAGCTTTTTGTCTCTAGTGACGGAGACCTTAAAAAAACTGAAAAAGAAAAGGTTCAGAGGGAAATCATGAGCATTGCTATCACTTAGACAGAATTAAGATCCCACCTCCAAAGGTAGGTCCAGCTGCAGGTGCCTATCCCAGTCACCGTTTAACTCTTCTAACATACATGAAAGAATATGATGAAATTGCATGACATACTGCCTACAACAAACTGTTTTGGACAGGAACACTGGACACTTGTCATGTTTGATATAACCAGTTTACAAAATGGGTGGTTTAGTTAAGTTTGTTTAAAGAATCACCATCAATCACCATGAGTTAGAATCAAGCTAGAATGATTTACACAGAGATCAAAGACACAAAAGGGTAAGGGAGACCCTCCTGTTGAGTCACAAGGTTCAGAATAGATCCCCTTGTTTTCTAAACTTTTAATAGAGCTTAGGTACATCTAGGTCCAATCTTAGTCCCAGACTGGGGAAACAGTGTATATCTAAAGGATGTCTGAGGTTTATTCACAGTTTAAAGCTGATCATAAGATGTTAGCAGCACTTAATCTATGACTGTGACATTTACAAAGAGAATCGATAGGATTTATTTAAATTACAAAAGTGGTTTAGTATGCATCCAAGATGGTAATACTTATACTATACTTATTATGAGATATCTAAATCAATTCACACACACACGCACACAAGCACAAAAGAGATACATGTATAGAGGTACATGCACAAATGTACAAAGGTATACCTGTTAAAAGTTCCCCTTGAGTTCGGTGAAATGCTCATGTTGAATGCCTTTCCATTTCTCAACGGGTGAAGGATTGAACCTCAAGAAGCAGGGGTATCAGCCCAAGCCCTGTCATCAGCTTTTGGTGATGGTCCCACTAGGATCACAAACCTGGTGTTTTGTAAGTGGTGCCCCACTTAGAGGGAGGTGCTTGTCACAGCCTGCTGTCGTCCAGGAAAGCTCAAACATTCTCACTCAGGACCACTGTTTATAAGGTTGTGAGATGATTGGCTTCAGTCATCAGTAAATTTCCATCCTGGCCATGACTTGAGTCAGTAATTTTTTCAAAGTTCCAATAACAATGGTACTGTTCCACTCAGGTTAGATCCAGGTCAGGAATGTACCGGGTCTGTCAGGGAATAACTGACTGTCCCCGCTCTTGTTCTCTGCCTTGGCCAGGCCACAGTGGTTGGTACAGACAGTGTCATTCCCCACCTTAGCCATGCAAGAGTGACTGGTACGGTTCAGGGGTGCTGAACCGCCCAACTCCTTGCACAAATGCCAAGGCCTAATGGGGATTCCTGAGGTTGCAGGTTGGCCCAGAGAAGGCAGCAAAATGCACCACCACACTAGCAAAAATGGTTGCACCTTGTCCAGGGTAGGCAGTTATTTGGTAGTGGTAATTAAAGTTTTGATTTAAACAAATGATATAATATATAATACAATTAACAATAGTCTGAATATAATTATAAGGACATCTTAAAGACATTTTTCATACTTTGTTTTAAGTCTCAGAAAACGTTCAATAATATAAAAAATATTCTTCTAAAGTTTAAGTGCTTCAGGTATTGCACTATATATATATCTGGCGGTAAATTCTTGGAGAGCATAGGACCCTAAATATTGATACCAAGTAGAGTTAAGAAGGTACACAAATATATTGGAAAATCTTTCTGCAAGTCCTAGGTTTGAAGCAGAAGCATATGAGATATATCTTACTTGCACAGTGTTTTACAGTGATGACTGGTTTTATTATGGTTTAATAAGGAAATGGCAGCTATGTGATTACTTTATGTATGCAGGCATATGTGTGTCTATTTCTACTCTGCTTTCAAATATCTTTTGAATCTCCTGTCCAATTTTGATCAAATCTAAAAGAGGAGAAGATATTAAGTTATTAAGTTCCTTCAAGTGGCTGAATAGAGGGAAGAGATGCTACTTGTCTACGATCAGTAAGCGTACTGAGGAAAAGGCACACGCATGAGCTCACCCTTCAACAGGCATGGGAAAATCACAGCAGAGAGACTTTGAGATAAAAACCCATCAGGCAACATTAGTTTTGATGTTCACAGACTGACTTGGTTCTCCCTGTACCCCACCCCCCCAGCTGATGAAAATTTACTGTAGGCTGTTTTCTGCTTTGTTTGAATAATACCCATTTGCAAGACAACTGACAAATTAGGCACTACATCAGTATCCACAACTGCCACTATAATCCTGAGGGCCAGATTATTGCTAGTCCTGGATGGATGCACAGAGAAGGGTTGTGTGTACCATTCTTCCAGTACATCCCTTGTTACAGAGAAGCAGCAAAACAGCTCTTATGCCATGTGGTCATGCAAAGTTGCTCACTGCTAGCATAGTCATGGGGAAAAAAAAAAAAAAAAAAGAATAAGAAGGAAGAGGCTGGATTTCAGCTTCCCAGCCATACTGGCTTGCATTCAGGACTGTAGATTATTAGAGCTGGTCTGAAATTAAATAATTTTATCTTTTATCTAAACAATACCATCAAAACATTTGTATTTAGTAGTAGATAATCCTGCAGTAGCACAAAATACAAACAATCTGAAGTTTGTGATGGTACTTGCAATATAGGGATGCTCAGTCATTTTCGCAGGAAAAAACTTTCACTAGCATATTAGTGGGTTTTAGCAAGAGGTATAGGCTCTAGGAAGAGTGTAAAAACTAAGAGCCTTTCTTAGTGACTGAGTAATAAGCAACTGAAAGTATTCAAATTGTCATAGAAACCTGAAAATGAAAACTAAGCCCACAGTAACATTGTCACCTAAAGCTGAATGTAAAATTTGATTACACTAACATCCACTACATCACTAACAAGCTTCCTAAGTACTTAAGCTACATTAAGAGCTAGGAGATAATACAAAGCTGGTGTGCTTAATGGTTTAGACTGACATCCATTATCTCATCTAGAGTTCCAGACATGCTGCACCCAAGAAACTAAAAAGTTTACGTCAAAATGTTTTTAGTCTCTGGTGGGTATCAGTCCTTTAGCAAACACACTGTGCTGGTTTGGGCAGGGATAGAGTTAGTTTTCTTCATAGTCACTAGTATCGTGCTAGGGTTTGGATTTGTGCTGAAAACAGGGTTGATAATAGAGGGGTATTTTTATTATTGCTGAGCAGTTCCTACACAGAGTCAAGGCCTTTCCTGCTTCTCACCCCACCCCACCAGTAAGCAGACTGAGGGTGCATGGAAAACTGGGAGGGGGCACAGCAGGGAAACTGAACCCCAATGGACCAAAGGGATATTCCATACCATATGACATCATGCTCCACATATAAAGCTGGGGAAAGAAGAAGGAAGGGGTGGACGGTCAGAGTGATGGGGTTTGTCTTCCCAAGTAACCATCATGTGTGACGGAGCCCTGCTTTCCTGGGGATGGCTGAACACCTGCCTGCGATGGGAAGTTGTGAATGAATTCCTTGTTTTGCTTTGCTTGTATGTGCAGCTTTTGCTTTACCTATTGAACTGCCTTTAGCTCAACCCATGAGTTTTCTCACTTTTACTCTTCCAGTTTTCTCCCCCATCCTACTGGGGTGCAACGGAGCGAGCAGCTATTGGGGCTTAGTTTCTAGCTAGGGTTAAACCACAATGTACAGAGACATTTTCAGGATGTATTGTGGTCATCAGGCTTGGCACAAGCATTTTGTCAAAAAATGACAAATGTTCAACTTCTTTTGGGCTGCTTCTCCACTTTGCCAGCAAACAGTTTAATGTGCCTATCTTATCCCCAAAAAACTCAAGACTCCATGAACAGCTCTCCATTCAACCCTCAGCAGCACAATCGCTGGGATGCAATTCACAGCAGACTCAAACCACCCCATCCACACTGCTGTGAAACAGGCTGGAGAAGAAAACAAATGCTGGGTGCTCACCTTACACAAAGGTTTCAATCAGACCTCAACTGAAGGGAGTTTAAACTTCACTCAAAATACATGTTGCTTTTAAGCACAGCTTTGTGTTTTGCCCCATACAAGGAGCCTGCAATTTAAAAATAGCAACCCTGACCACCCGTGCTTCACCATGCATTTTTAGTTGCCCTTTAGCCATTCTCCTCCTGCAGCAGCATTTTCCTGGATCTGAAACACAACATGAAGTTCTAATACATTTTCTGCATGAGAAAATGCCACCCTGCTTGGCAGTTTTACTCCACTCCAGCTGGCCGTGTTTGTCTATGCTTGCCACAGTCTACTGTTGCATGGGAACTGCCAGATTTGGAAAGGAGGGAAAGCCATTTGGCATTAGCTCCTGCCTCAGCCCCCCCTATTTCTGATGAGCTAGTCTGTGAGAGTGCCCTTTTGCTCCCCTCTAAAGCACAGCACATAAAGGACCACGAGACTCAGAAGACTGAGATGGAAAAGAACCTTAGCAATGGAACTTCATTAAGCATGTGCTTGAAGTGCAGCTGATGAGAACTGGAGGATTTAGGCACCTTGCTATGGGCTTTTGTAAGTTACAGTCTTGGCCTGGTGAGTTCTTTCTAGCTCAGTTATGGTGCCACAGCCCTTAATTTAATACCCTTCCTGAAGTCTATTAATGAGCAGTTTCCTAGAAATTAAATAATGGCTCTGGAGCTGAACACTGGAATTGTACAAGGAGGAAAACCCCTTCACTCTCTACTTTGCATTCAGCACAGTGGTTTCTCATGTGCACTCCTTTGTTTATAGCCCCTCAGCTAATTTTTGACCTATATGTTCTGTTCTTATCTAAACCAATTAAAATAATTCTGAGAATAGGATTTCATGACACACTGATTAAATGCTTCTGTTCAGCCTAAAAGGCCACAGTCTTTGCCTTTCATACTAATTTCATAACTGTGGTGAAGAAAGCAATCAAGATTTTCTGGCAAGATTGGTGCTTTACGGATTGTCATGAATGTTTCCAGCAGTCCTGTTACCCTAACATATAGGGCCAATCTGAAGCAATATAAATATTTTGAATGGGTAGCATGTAGCTGTGCAAAACACACTGGAGTGTCTTAGGAGAGGAACCAATCCTTAAGAAGACACAGTTAAACTTAACTGTCTTAGTGTCCTACCCGTAGGAGGGAAATGGTCTCTTTTACTGGTTGCGGGCAGTTGTTTTCACTATGTACCATCTGCACTATTTTGACGAGCACACTAGAGGATAAAGAAGTCAAAACTAGTCCCCCCCGCATACTTTCTCTCTTGCTCATCTGTCCTCAGAAAGAAGATCAGCAATGCCCATGACTCTTGCAGATGTCAGAAACCACCACTCAAAGACAGTGGCAATATCACCTTTGGCAAAGGGTGAAAGCCACCACCAGTTTAATAGGTACAGGGGAAAAAAGAATGCACTCTCTCGTCAGGAGCTAGAACCAGAGGTCATTCATGAAACACATAAAAGTAACACTTCAGTCCAGAAATCTCTTTTGCATCTCACCTTGGCCCACAGGAGATGGCCAGGTATCATCTGAACTGCATTCTTGAAGCAGTGGCCCAGCTAATGCTGGTCCCAAACTTGGACAGCCTTTTCCTCCCCAGGCTGGCACCATGAAACTTTGGTCTTGGGTGCAGCAACATGTAGAAACACATGGTTGGTCCAGTCTAACCCATTGGAGTATCTGGCCTCCATGCTGGTTTTATGCAACATGCATTGAGCTCTATGCTGCTGCTGAACTTAGATGCTGCTGATAAAGCTACATAAATACCCATTTCTGAGGCTAAATTTATGCAAATGTTTTATGTATTTCCTATAATCCTTCCCCATATACCTCAGTTCTGCCTCCCGAATTCCAGTTCATTGACCTCTGGTTGTACCAATTGAATCTTTTATTTATCTACTAAGCACATCAGGAAATGAATGTGATTTCTATTGAAAAAGAAAACACAATTAGCATGTTCCAACATGTTTGTTTCAAGCTAGGTAAAGTACGTAATACTGCAGACACCTTCTAAGTGTGTACGCTCACTGGTCTTCAGGTCTTTATCTGACTCTGTAGTGTGTGGAAGCAAAGGTTATTTACATTGATCACTTAATCTAGCTTTAAATATGTCACTAATTTATAGTAAGAGAACAGCAGACAATGAACAGGTGGAAATGAAAAAAAAAAAAAGAGAGTGAATCAAGCATGTAGATTATCTCAGGAAAAAAACGTTTTTAATTTTTGGTTTGTACCTTGACATTTCAGCAAGTCTGGGGCACATAGCACATGAATGTATCTGCAAAATATTTAATGAGGGACTTTACATGAGTTCTGATTTTACCTGTGGTATTTGCAGGCCTGCTGTCTGTAGGTTTTGGAAGACATGGGGACAGTTAAAATGTAATACATACATCTACATGGCCAGGCTTAGCGCAGTGTGATGGAACCTGGATTAACTCTGAATTAGTTATCTCAGGTGCAGAAGGAAGCTCAGCACTTCTCCTGGTCTAGCTACCTTGGCTGAGAGTATCACATTGCTTCACAATCCCCAGTACCTTCACATGGCATCATGGAATATTATATACTTATACCCAAAAAATAAGGTTTTATGAAGTGATACTCTATTATTTTTCTTTTGAAGGCCATGACTACTACCAAAACCCAGCACCTACTGTAGATTAGGTACCTTAGATTTTTATTTATAAACTCAAAATGGGTGAAAACCTAACTCTTCGCTCTGAAAATGCGCAAGTTTTGCGGTATTTTCAATGGAGATTTAAATTTTGCAGCAGGATACCAAACTAAAAGTGAAAGTAATCAGCTAGTGACCTGCTCTGTTTCATCTATTTAACTTTTTATCTACCTCAGAAAAAAGGTTTAACATATATATAGATGTATATGTATATAAAAATGGTGGTGAAGATAGCAGAGTCTCTTGTATTTCCATGACATATGAGAGTAACATTTAAAATTAATGTCATATTTTAAAGTGCATTTCTATTCTCAGCAAAGACTAGATAGTAATTTTCAATTTTTGGTAGTAAAACTAGCTTCAGAGAGGAAATGTTTTTAACTGCAAATGACCTTTTCTGCTCACAACAGTGCTACGAAACTGCCTAAATAAAATTACTCATGGATTTTTGGCAGCAGAAAATTTTCTGGACATAGGAGTGAGGGGAATTTATTAATCTCAAACCCAATATTTTAAACCAATAGAGGGTGCTTGATACCAGAAAGCACTGACTGTTAAGTAATATCAGGCAAATGTTAGATAGTGAATATCAAATCAGCTCACTGACACAGCACAGGTCCTAGTGGAGCAGCATCACATCGCAAAACAATGCAGCACTGACTTCTCAGCAATAATACTAAAATCTAATGGGCCTGTCCATCACCTCTGGACACCTGTGGACTGTCTCTCTGCTGCCTGCTTTGCTCCAGCTCAACACAGAAACACAGCTCTCAGGTGCTGCCTGCCTCCAGGCTGCTGCTTTTCCCAAGCAGGTCCATGAAGCTGGCCATCTTCCCTGCATAATTGCTGCTTTATGCACACTTTAATCTTGGAGATCTGTAGCTTCCCTCCAAGGGTTTTTTCTGGTCCTTCCCAAGAAAATCTTCTTTCAGTTGTCTCTGTTGGTCCCATCTGGTCTGTATTCCTGCTTTATTGTTTACTGACTTTCTGGAGCTGAGATAAACAGATATGACAGATACTTTTCCTTAGTGCTTTTCTTACCTCCTTCCCTCCCTCTTGCCCCTCCTGTTTTCCATGTAAAAGGTGAGAGACTGAATCTGCCGAGGTTCATTTTACTTTGAAGTTCATGGAATTTAGAAGATTATACTCATGGAAATCAAAATGGCCAAGGGGTCTTACTGGGGTAAGCTGTCCATGATGCGCCTACTGTTATTAGCCATTTCTGACGCATATGCCTTTTAATTATTATTACAAGATCCATACACAATGGGAACACAGTCTACATAAAATGGACAAACTTAAAATACAAATTTACCTTCAAAGATACCAGCACTATTGTATCAACACCATCACTGAAGCCTGTAACTTAAATGTAATCTATTGGTAAAACTAAATTTTAGTTATAATCTGTCACGATTTCAAATTTCTTCTGCATGCACCAAGCCTGTTTGAGACTTCTAAACCTCTCACTAAAATGTTAGGGAAAAGTCTCGAGTAGTAGCTAAATGGTACATATTTAAATGGTAAATTAACATGCTTGACAAATGGAAAGGGCCATCTGTGATAAGGACAAGATGAGTTTCAGTCAGAAGATGACTGAGTGGGAGGAAATCTTCCTCCAACATCTGTTTGGCTTGTTTGGATTAATCCTCTCCAATTATTCTGTACTAGGGAGGATGGATGGGTGGAGAAGCGTGTTCCAAAATCGAAGTGATTGATCTCATGCATGCAGGAGTTTGAAAGGTCAGCTCAGTAAAAGGGAGACTCACGAGAATTTGACTAACTGAGCTAGATATTGTGTATACTGAGTGTGGAGGGAAAAAATACATGCCAGGTCCTTCATCCTTCCTTGGCCACAGCAGGTGACACAGTCACAGTAGGTGATAAAGTGAGGGACTATTCCCTCCCATATTCTCCTTGCTCTGTCCAGGGCAGTTGCCTTGAATGGGCACGTAGCAGCCAAACATATCTCACAGCAGCTGGCTGCCCACTTGTATGTTTTGAACAGGTGACTTTCTACACATTCACTACCCTATGTTATTGTTATCACTTCGCATCTTTATTACACTAGCTCTCAAAGGGTCTGGGTGGATACATCTCACTGTGTGGACAGGAGACTTTACAAATACAAAGCACAGCCCCTGCTCTTGTGTTTACTGATGGTCTTCTCTTTCTCCCAGTAAACCCACCCATCTGTGCCCTCTGGAAGTCTCACAGAGTAGCCAGCTTAATGAATTTCTAATCTAAATTAACTGATAAATTAATAAAAATTATGTTATTTGAGTATGACGCTTCTTAGACTACCCTGACGCTTACACGCAGTTTCTTAAGGAATTCAGAAGAATTTCAAGTAGCCCATCTTCTATAGTACAAACATTTTAATATAAAGTCCTCGTCCAATAATCTGTGATTTGATCAGATGTATACGAGGCCTCTTCCACTTGTGTCATAAGCTTCTCTCAATAGAGTCCTTCAGCAGTAAATCAAGTGCCTTGTGGGATCCCCAGACCAACAATTTTTCTAGCACACTCTCCTTCACTTAAAGCTCCAGGGTCACGTATTTGGAAATACAGACAAACCATCAAGGCAAAAAAACTACTTATGAACTTTTCCTACCTTGAGTATGCTGTGGAAAGTCCCATCACTACCTATGGCAAATGCCTACCACAGATGTTAATGTGAATCATTGTGTCTGAAATGCCAGACCTCTCTGCATACAAGAACTTGGACCCACAGACAACTGTTCAGTATAATCCAGGGTAACAGTGCAATAATTAATGAGCCAAAATTTCTTTTAGTCTCCAATTTCTTCGCTTTGAACTCTCAGCAAAATGTTTAGGGTCTGATTTTATATGTGTAAATCTGACAAGATTTGTAACAAGTTCTCAATGACTGTATTTAGAGATTCAGCCACTTGATTTAAATGAGAACTGTCTAAATCCTTGGAGTGGTATTGAATTATGATGAGAAATAATTTCTTTAAAATACAGGAAATAACTATGTTTAAATGTATGAACGACTGCAGTATGAATTTTTTGCTTGGATTCTGAGTTATAGAGATTTTCTCCCTGGAAAAAGTCACGGTCAGTACAGCACACTAGAATTTTTATAGGCATAACAAAATATTTAGTTCTGGCAGCAATTCCATTGATTGAGCAAAACCTAAAGATGTATTCAATTGTCTATTGCCATAGTTTTCAGAGAACTGGGAAATAGAAGTAATACATAATTATTCTTCTGTGCTGCAGTTTAAAGTAGCCTATGCAATTTAATTTTTATTTTGCTTGGGGTTTTTTTTCTTCTTTTTTTCATGCTTTTTCTTTTCTTTTTTCTTTTTTTTTTTTCCTCCAAAGTGTAAACTGGTGCATTACCTAAATAAATGTAAAGTTTGTGTACAAGTGGGTTTTAACAGCTGATGGAGTTATTGATATTTCATTATTGCAGGGCTTACAATCTACAAAATTTTTTATCATTCTTTTCCAGTAAATCAAGCCAAGGTTACTTCCAGAAACACTAGTTTGTGGAGCAGAGGAGGAAAGTACCTCTCTGTTTTCACTGTTGTATTTTCCATCCTGGTCTTCCGGCAGGTGAGGTTTGCTCTCTGAGGAACCCATCAGTGCTAACTCAGGTGGACAGGTGGCTGCAGAGCTATGTGAAATGTTCCGTTCCCCTCCCCCACCCCCGCCCAGCATTTCCAGTCCTTGTTGGCTGAAAAGGTGAGAAAGTATTGCCAATTAAGATGACCACAGCAAGTGATTTGGAACTTATGCATGTACAGCTAAGTCTGATTGCCAACAAACCCATATAAAATAAGTCATGTTAGAGAATAAACAGCTCTGTTCTATGGTTCTGTGACAGCTATGCAGAGAGTTATGCGTGAAGAGAAAGGGCTTACTGATTGTTAAATGGCACAACGGATGAGAGGAACAGTATTCACCTAATTGTATCCCATGCCCTTTTGGAGATAAATCCCATAGATTGCAGCTGAAAGCTGCTTTTCAGAACTTAGCATTTCCATGTTGGGAACAGGATTAAATCAATGTATAATTGCATTAGAGTTACTCTTTACTTATTTTACAGTTTTGCAACAACTTTATTGGGGGATGGATAAAATCCGAGTCAATATCTACTACGATAAAGCAAAGAGATCACTCAGAAGAAGACAAACATTTAAGAATATTATCTGAGCCAAGAGCATGTGGAATGTATTAGTATATACTACTGATATTCTATCCTAGCTCCGTTGTCTGGCCTCTTAATCGATAGCCCCATAGTTTTATTGATTTTATGGGAGAGATAGTTGGTTCTGTAATGAAGGGTAACAGTAACAGCTCCTGCTGCTAAGCATTGCCAGCAGGCAGCTGAGCAGAAACCTAGTTGGACCTCTGAGCAGTACACTGGCCAAAGCTGCCTGGGAAAGGTGAGAAGAACACTACATACCACCCCAGGTCACACAGAAGCTGGCATTAAGAACAGCACAGGATTGTGACTTGGGTGTGAAAAGCTACTGTAGGTAGAGGAGGCTGTGAATTGGTGAGAAACCTACAGTCTAGAGCAAAACCAGAAAGGAGAATATGCAGAGGAGTTTGCTCTGCAGAGCAGAATGAGGATTTGGTGCTTGGAGTGTGTGCACACACGTGTGTGTGTGTGCGTAACTACGTATTAGGACAGAGGAAGGGAACAAAAGCCAATACTGGCTATGAATAAAGGAAGGATCATGTTTTAGAGGTGCTGAGCACATAAAATCTATATTTTCAGCTGTAGCAGTTGTAATCATTTGGTGCTTCTTTCTGCCTGTACAAGGCCCTGTCTGTACCAGAAATGCTGATCTGAGAGGGTGAGAGAAGGTAGAAATAACACAACTGGGGTGAAGAGGGCGGGGGAGCTCAGGCATTTAGTGCTCCTCAACTTCTATCTCTATTCAGCTGAATACATCAGTAGGATGCAACAGTGGTCAAATGCAAGTCAATGAAGCTGACTATGGCAAAGCTAAATAGATGATACAAGCAAATACCAGTGTATTTATGAGAACTTATACATAAATCATGTAGTGACTTAATTATTGCTCCAGCTTTACAGACCAGTCACTGAAAAGGGAACGTTGCTGTTGCAGAATGCAGTAGTTTCTGTAACAGGCTATCATTTGTCCTTTTAATGCTGTCTGAGAAACTCATCTTTAGTCCACATCTGAATAGGAAAACAGCTGTGGCAACTGTGTGGTTTATATTGGCAAGCAGTCACTTCTTAATGCTGATGAGAGTAGAGGTTAAAATTGAAACATCTCTTCAAATCCCAGCCATCTATGACAAGGCAGAATTTATTGCTCCTATATACTGTGAAATTTGGGTTGGCAGAAATCACAGAAAAATCAAGCACTACTGTAAAGACGTGCCAACTCTCCTACAAGGAGAGAAGTATTATTTGTGGAAAATACACCTACAGGAAGGCATAAAAAACTGGTGGAAAAGTTACTTAAGCTGCCAGTTATAAACCAGCCACCTTCTGTCTGGAACTGCCTATGCCAGAAATGACATACCAGGAAAGAAATGCCTAGAACAGAATACTTTTTTTAGAAAGAAACAACAACAACAAAAATTGCAGAGGAAGTGCTCATGAGGAAAGAGCTGCTTTCAGTTGTGCTTATATGCCTCTGCTATGAAAAACCCAAACCATTTTGTTTTCATAAATGCACGTGCAGAGCAGAGAGAGGTGCACCTTTAGGAAGAAAAGAGAAGCACCCACCAGTGGGGTTATGTATTGACGGCACCTGCAGAGGGGGAACAGTCCAGATTCTGCTCCGTGGTTCTCCTCCCCAGAAGCGGATTTGCACCTGAAAAAGCCTTAAAAGAACAAAAAGCCTCAAGTCAGGAACAGTTTAACAGAGCCATTTCAACACCCACTCACAGCTTCTTATCTGCTAACACTATTGTCTTCTTTAATTCATTATTACACCTTGTTTTCCACAGGATCCCTGCATCAGTCTTCTCTCTGGTCAATGCATCAAGCAGAAACACTGAAAATAAAATGGTCTTTCTCATCACTAATTTTATCTTCAGTTCTAGTTGTCATAATTTTTTTTTTATTTTATTTTTAGGTCTGGTCAGTAGTAGAGTGTTTCACTCTAATAATAAACATTAATTCTACTCATGTGAGATAAGGGGCTCCCATTAGTCTCATTTTTTCAGATAAGGCAATCGAGGCTGAGAAGAAAATTGATGATCTATTAATTTTAGTGCTCAGTATGAGACACATAATCTGACTTTTCAAGGAACTTAGCGCTATAAAGTTCTTTGTTTATATGTCCATACGGCATCATGAGGTAAGACTTCTCAGAAAGTTAATTGGTCCAGGATTAGAAATGCAGATACACACTGCTTTCAGCACAGCATTGTACATTAATATTTAAGGTATGTATCCTACTGACTTCACTGTACATTGATATTTAAAGTATGTATCCCACCAACTTCGGTTCCAACAGTAAGTGCACAGCATTTCTGCAAAGATAATACCCGAATTGCAAGGCAATGGACTGGAAAATGAGGACTCAACTGGTGAACGTTTGTAAAAATACTCCTTTGAGTAATGTACCCAACATCATACCCAAACACCTATGATGGATATCATCTTTCCCTTCCTGCAGTCTGCTCTATTTATTATATACCTTTCAACAGATGCAGCAAGAAAGTCCAGCATTTTGTAGATGTAACCGCAAATCTCTTCTTTATGCAGAGGAGATTCATCCTGCACAATTTAAAGGGAAAACTCCCTATGGAAAGTGTTCTGACTGAGTAATCTAAGGCTGCAATGAAACATACAATGAGTTAATTTGCACGAGCAAACTTAATTGTAGCATTCTCTCACTTGCATCCTTGATTCTCCAGCTGTTTTCAAACCTTGGCAGAGGTAATTTCTTTTTCCTTCTTCCTTCAAGCCCCCCACCCCTTATTCCCCTGAGGTATTATTCAATAAGGGGATATTATGCTGACACCCAACCATGTCCGCCTCTAAGCTTACATAGCAGCAGCAACAAGCCACTCCTAGTCACGCCCTTACCTCCTAGTGCCACACAGTGAAACGCTTTGCTGGTGTGGACTCTGCTAGGTGTTGGATCATGGATGACAGCAGCTTGACCGTCACAGTGTTCATTGCTATCTCCTTTTGATACCCGTTCACTCTACATGTCAACTAATTGAGAAAAGGTTGGTGCCAAGAGCTCAATTTCTTTACATCCTATGCGGAATATATAATGATGCTGGAAGTCCTGCCCTTTGGAGGACAGCAAACAGCCGCTGCCTTTTACAGTGCAAAAGACTTCCTTGTGGAATTGCTTCCCCAGTATCCAAACAGAGCAAGGCACCAGCTAGTTCATTGTTGGAAGAAGCTTTTTGCTCCTAGCATCTCCAGACATGAGTATCTACCACTCTGACCAGTAATTTCAGAGTAAAATAATGAGAACAAAACCTGGGACATGCTGCAGAAATGCACACACGGAACTGTGATTTTGTGAAGGATAATAAGGTAGGCCCCATACAATGGATTGCTAGAGATCTCAGCTTCAGATTTCATATTATGAAAAGAGATGTGCCTCTGTTAAAATAAATACAGCTTGTTAAAGGAGAGAGATAGATACTAGAACTTCAGCAGAGCTAAAAGACATGTATCACAGTTACTCACCTAATATAGAAGAGAATTAAGCAATATTTGTAGACAAATTTAATGAGGTGCAGGATGTAATAACACTTAAGAGTTCTTTGGCCTGAAAATTGAGTTCGGCATTGGTAAGTTGTTTGAAAGGAATCTAATTTTTAGCTGGAGTGCAGCAATAAAATTTTTTAAAAAATGCAAGTAAGTAGCTTATAAAGACATGCTGTTACTTCATATTTGTCAGATTCTGTGGCTTCAGTTAATCTGAGGGAGATGTATTAAAGAAAACTGCTGTAAATTTCATTCCAGGAAGCAAGCAACATTAATGTGTGAAGAAACTAGTAAAGCCCTAAGAAGGCTATATTGACCATTAAAAAAAATACCTTTAAATGAAGACTTTGGGTTTTGATTTTTAGTTTTTTGGGCTTTTGTTGTCAAAGAAAGCTAGGACAACAAGCTGTGATAGGTAAAACAAAACCAAGGTTAATTAGAAGTATTCAGAAGCTTTCATGATAGCATAAAAATTCTCTCAAAACCTGATCAGGATTCCCCCCCCCCCCCCCCCCCCAAATCACAACTCTGTGAAAATGTTACAAATATTGCACATGGAGAAGTATGGCCAGAGAATTTCCAGATGTTTTTCTGGACTTCCTAATTTATTTCCAAAATACAGAGATTACTTGTTTACTAGGTTGCAAAACTCTTTTTATCTGTACTGTATACATCTCTAGCATTGATCAACACAATACCAGCAGACATTAGAAAAAATTGTACTCAATGAATTGCAATAGGACCAAGAGATCACATCTTTCTGGGGAATTTCAGCATTTCTTTTCTGAAGCAGGTGACTTCCAGGTGATTTCTGGCCCCTGCTCTATCTACATCAAACAAAGAAGCATGGACACTGTTGATGGTTCACAGATTTGATCTCTGTAGAGCTCACACAGCTCTATGGGTTTAATATACTACCTCTTGCAAATCAGTGGAGGGATTCCCATTGAATTTGCTGGCCACTACGTTGAGCTCCAGGGACCAATAACGAATGCCAGGAAGATTTCTCTTGGGCTTGCTTTTCTCTGGCAGTGACTGTAATTGCGGTTGATTTCTGGAGGAGCTGCCATCTGTAAAGATCTGTGAGGGTCATTTAATGCAATGCTGCAAAAGCCAGCAGAGGGGTGCAGGACAGCAGCTGTGTCAGGCCAGAGAGCACCACTGAAATGTGGCTGAGGTGTGTGTTAGAACTAGAAGGATTTTTAGGAAAAAGAACTGTATTACAGTATTTTCCTAATACAGTACACTGTATTAGGAAAAGGGAATGGGATTACAAACAGGAAGCAAATGCTAGACAAATCTATTCTGATGCAACAAGATCTTTAATGAACAGGGTAATCAGTACTTTAAGCTGATATTCAGTCAAAAGGTACATTTTCAGCTCAGTGGTCCCTAGAAAGAAGAACTGGAGCTCACTCAGAAGAATTGGTGCTTTCCACTAAATGAATATTTCTTGTGGCACTTCGAGATGTCATAGTTGAGCCTAAATTTTCCACGCCCTGTATCTGAGAACTGGTAGTACATTTTGGTAGGGTTGCAGGCTAGTAACAGCTCAAGCTATTTCTGCTGTAATGTTCTTTCTAAATATGCACAGAAGAAACTTGGATTAAAAAAATCCAGCTAAGAGGAAATGGTGAATTATACACAAAAGATAAGGAAAAATGTCATTGTTGCATTGACTTTAAAAAGTGAGGAAGGTGGAGATTTGCTTGCACTAGGAATCAGATTACCAAGACAGTAAAATGAGGAATTAGCAACAGAATAGATAACAGTTGAAGAGGTTATTAAAAGATTACAGAGTCTAGAAACTGATATAATAGAACAATATCTACTCAACCTATATTTCAGAATTCTAAAGCAAACTAGGAAAATGTGCAATAAACCTTTCACGGAGGCACACAGTATTGAGTTATTTGACAAAATAAAATTCTGAAAAATCATTATAAATCTGACTGAAATAGCTTTGCATTCCAGGGATAAATTTCTAAATATAGTCTTTAGGCTATGAAGAGAGAATTTTGGGTACTTCAAGAAAACAAACATGCTCACAATCCCCAATGGACATAGGCAAGCATTAGTCATTCGTATATGTATGTACACATGTGCATATATGCATATAAATGTGTGCTAGTTTTTGTAGCCTTCAAAAAAAATTCCTTTCTACAAAGCCTTAATTAAAAAAAAAGAAGTCATTCTCTTAATTTTATTATGAGCCCTGTGATACATAAGATTTTTCTTAAAGCTTAGGTCCTGGAGTCAAAACATTACATAAAATAACAGCAAAAGGGAAAAAAAAAAAGATTTTAGCCTTCTTGGCTATAAGCAAAAAGTTGAAAGCATGAAAGAAATGCAGAGTAAAAGCTCAGAATGTCAAAATGATCCTCCTTAAATAGAAATATCTCATCACTTCAGTTCTAATATGATTACTTTTGCAGGGCTTGCCCTACCTTTTTTATTTTTAACTTTTAGGATTAGTTATAGTGCAATCTATTCAGCCCTACAGGCATTTTGATGACACAAAATGCAAACAAAAGTGCTTTTGTGTGTGCCTCTCTGTAACTCACCGAGGGCTCAACAAAATGGTAATGGTTTTGTTCCTGCTTTAGACACTATCTGGGTTACAGATACCTGTTTCTCCTGAAAAGGACAGAATGCAAAACCATGATGCTCCAGCCAGAGCAGGTTGAGTTGTCTCTCAGACTGGAGAGCTTTAGAAAACATCGGTGTCTCCAGGTAGACTATCTGTTGTTACACTGGCAGTAACCACAGTCAATCTACACCTACATTCAGCACAGTTTGTTTGTTTGTTTTGTGGGAAATCACAATCAAATTACTGAACTGGGGTAAAATAACGTAAAAATGTATCTTCATAAAGCCATAGCCCTAGACCTTGTGTAGCTGATCACTATGTCCTTTTTCAGTGTCTCCATATTCCTTCTGTGATGGTTCAGTAGTAGCACTTTCCATACCAATTATGCTTGACTAAGAGCCACTCAAATGAAAACTTTCTGGCCCATACTAACAATGAGATATGTTAGAAGTATCTTAAAATGGCATTGCCTAAGAACATTCCTGCGTGATGGAGTTGAGTAAAAATGAATTCTTTGGGTTTCTGATGAATCTAAATAACTTGGAACAAAATATCTGATTTAAGTGTAATACAAAAAATTTGGGTTTATTGAATATTTTTCTATTTCTAAAATAAAAAGTGTAAGAAAAAAAAAACATGAAATTTTTTTTTACTATAATAAGGCTAAATACTTCTTTAGAAAACACTGAAATAAATAGCTTTTCAGAGTTCCCTTTTCCCCTCCTATGAACAGTTTGACAAATGGTCCCAAACTTCAGAAAAATAGTCACCAGATTTTTTTCATTCAGAAATATTCCTCCATATTTTTCATCCAACTGTAGTGCCTATTGCAAAAAAATCTATTCCTGATCATGAGAATGTGTGTGGTGTTTCCCTAACATGAAATGCATATAAGAAGTTCACCTTTATTTACAGGACAGATAAAGTTCATGAATTATGACAGAGCATGCCTTGCAGAAATGGTACAGAGTTCATGCTTTTCTGTGCAATGCAAAAAAGCCCACCAGGATTGGAAAATTTCTGAACAGTAATAACAATAGTAATAAAGCCTGGACGGTAAAATGTAGAGGAAAGCCAGGAATAATTAAAGATTTCAAGAAAGAAGAGAAGGAAACTTGAAAATCAATTGCAATGTAAAGGAATCCCGCAAATATGAAACTCAATTAACTCCATGGAGCTGGGAATTGGGTTTATTTCGTGTGATATACTATTAAGGTGAAATGCATGCCACTTACAGAAAGCCCTGTTACTTTTCTTGGTACTGCACTGAGGAGGGGGCAGGGAGTGGGTTTGGAGAGGTCTTAAGTACAGCATCTTAATGGGTCAGGGTCTAATTGCTAAGCCCCTGGGCTAAAACATCATTTTTGAAGCTGACACCTCCAGATGCTGAATGAGCAAAGCTTTCTAGCAGGCCTGCAGACCCCACTGCAGCACACAGCCTAGAAAAGGATATTTAAAATCTTTGCAGTTTCTATGAGACATTCTTCTGAGAATATATAGATCACGGATCTAGAATCCTTTCCCCAAGGGGTCTCCTTATTATGGGCTGTATCAGTAACATAGGTCTCAGGTGACGGAAGTTGTCAGACTACCCTCCCCGTCTCTGTGGTAAATCACTGCTTAAGTTATAGGCAGGTACTTTCTGTCCAAGGTGTACTTCATTCTTAACCTCCTTTCCTTAATTCAGGAAGTGATTTTATGCTTGTTATTCAACAAAACATCTTAGTGCTTCCTTAATATGTATTTTTATATTATGTGTATATATATATTTGTGTATATATATATGTGTTGAAATGCACTTCTGTATATCATATATATATATGATAAAAATGTATCATTTTTAATAAGAGGATGCATATAAATTGCACGTTGAAAAGAAAGCTGGGCTTCAAAATGTGCTTCAGGTTAGTCACGTTTGTAGCCCTGTCTGGAGCTCATGGAAGAGGAAGGATATGCCCTGGTTTGTTCGAGTAGGTGTAGAGCTGCGGTGCCATATCACTTCTGGAGCTGACTTCGTAAACCTCCATGGCAAAGCTGTGTGGGCTCATGGGCTTACATCCCAGCTTGTGAGAAATTTACCCATTTTACAGGACAAAGGCACTGAAGCTGTGCTAGACACAACTCACTTGCATTTGGTAAAATCAGCTTGAGTTTGGTAAAATCCTACTCACAGCCCATTCCCCAAACACAGCTGACGTTATTTTCCATAGCTTCTTGCTACTGCTTTCCCTGCTCTTGCCTCCCTGCTTGAGCTCAGCATTGGCCTCGCAAAGGTAATGCCAAGCTGAGAGAGGGGAACTCATCTGAATTATACAGGAGCAGATGCATACATATGTGCATACATATATTTATGCATATGCTTTTCAGATTGGGCTTGAAAATCCCCAGTCCTGAAGGGTGGAAGGCCTGGCTGACAGCTGTGTTCCCACATCTAATACACTAAAATTATCACTGTATCTAATTGAACCAAACGAGGACTTTAGGGGACAGGACCTCACCATATATAGGTTAGAGAGTAAAAGGGAAGTGTGGAAAAAACAAGGACAATGACAAAGCCAAGACAAGGATGTATATGAGATGTTTCTCATCAAGAAAGTGAGGCAAGCCCTGAGTGGCAGCAGGGGAGAAAAAGGGCTAAGGGATTTTGAAATGGCTTGATCCCTTTCTGGGAGAAGCTGTATGGCTTAGCAGCCACAGTGGAGTGGGTGTCCTCTAATCTTTTTTGAAGGAAAAAGCACCACCACCTTTCCATAGCTGTCAACAGTTACATTTTAATACAATAAATACACTGGAAAGCAGACCTAGACAAGGCAGTTATAGTATAGCATATATAGTTCCACCTCTCAGAACACATTACGATGCTTGCTTTTTATTACTGATTAATTTTGTTAGACTTTACAGCCTTATCAGAATGGAAATCATAAAGAATGAAGCCAGATGTTACTGTTCCTCCAGTGAATTCTTACTGTAATTAATTTCTTCATCAATAATTAATTTTCAGCAACAGTTCTTTGGCATCATGACACTACTAATAAAACAATGCAAATATTAATACTGCTAAGTTATTCTGTACTGTCTCAATATTTAGATAGATTTTTTTTTTCCTATCAAAATACCACAGCACTAAACACTGTATGGATGCTGTAATGGTAAACATGAAAAGAGATGGACTTGTTTTCTCCATATTTATGTTAAAACCTCACAGTAAATCTCACAAAGTGAAACAAAGCTCCTGTGATTGTAATACACATACTTCACAAGGGATTTAATTTGGGACGAATCCTGCACCGCTGTAGAGCACTACTGAATCCTAGTTCCCAAGAAAAGGGTCAGTAAGGGCAAAGGAAGGTACTGGAACAGTTCCTCTGAAACATCTGTTAGGCAAGAATGAGGAGCAAGGGCTTCAAGCCACTGGCAGGGCTATCAAAAGCAGTAACTTCTTATGTTTACCTTAGAAAAAAACAATGACACTTCAACATCCTGTTAACCACCTAGGACATTTTTTAAGCACTTTGCATTTACCCAGAATGTCTTAACTGTTCTTCTCATGCTCCTTTCTTTTCTCTTTTGCTACATAAAATAAAAAAAAAAATAATTTAGTACTCTGCTGTAGAGGAATGAAGCTGGGTTAATTAGCATTGATAATATACAGCTGTGTGCTGGCTTCAGCGGCGGCGGGTTGGCCGATGTAGGTAAGGTGCAGCTGTGGCTGGTTCTGTTAAGGGGTTGAGAGCCAGTGAAGAGAGAGCAGCCGAGGAAGAAGAGGGGAGAAAGAAGTAAGAGAAGAGAGAGAGTAGGCCCTGGATGAGGTGAGATGAGGAGAAGGCAGCAGAGGGATTGGCATGAAGAGTATGCTGGTATGAGATGGTAAAAGACCTTGTTGCAGCTGGGTAGTTTGGAGAGTGCTGCAACAATCTTCCAGGAAGAAGGCAAGTCTCCTGCCAGCACTGACACTTACCTATTTTAAATCTGGACAAAGTGGGCCCTATATGTTACAAAGTTACCTGACATCATTCCTTCAAAGGCCTATGAAGGTGGTCTAGTTCAAACTAATTAACGTATTTTAGGAATATGCTGAATCTAAGAGGCTTAAATATGGCATTAAGTCCCATTCCCAGTAAAAGGAATCCAGAAGTTCTTTTCTTCTTTCAGTCTTAATGTGAGGGTATTAAGTAATTATGTGTTTTTCCTGTTGATGATTGTCATTAGGTCCTTTGCAAAAATCCCATTTCCTTAAGGAAAACTGTCCCTCAAACCAGTTTCTTTAATAACAGAAACTCATGTTATAGAAAAGGCTGACAGCTACTGTACTAGATTTGGGTTCAGAAGACTGGGAATTGAGACATTCAAACAAGGAATATCCACCTGTAACAAATAACTGTGTTCTTTGTGAATACCAGATACCATGGACTAAAAATCACTGCAGATTCATTGATGTAATAACTCATTTGGGTACCTGAGTGGCAAGGTCCTATTTCTTGCCATCACACTGATGTGCCTGATGAGCTTAAAGAACTAACTTTGACCTTAAAGAAGTTGCGTATGTCACTGATATACCTTTATTTTTACGGCAGTCATAGGGTAACGATGACTGCTGTCTTTGTAAAGCATTTTGACACCTCGTGATACAGGAAGAAGTGACTTAGCTAGGTTCACCAGTTTTTATTCTTGTTTTTTATCTTCAAGATGCTATGGACTGAAGACTCAAGTGTGGAGCAAAGGAATAACAGAGGAGATTTCTGGTCGTTTTGAGTAAGAATGGAAGAACGCAGTCCACAGCAGTTGCTTTCTATAACAGAATTAAAGACTAAAGCACAGTGTGTTTATCTTGTTCCTATTACTATCAATATGGCAGCCTGTGGAAAGAATACTTGCATTCTTATCTACAGATAAAGCCTTGGCCATTTGCTCTGGCCTTTCATTGGAGGCAGTATACATCAGGGACTTCATATGCAGCGCTGTTTTTTCTTAAGAAGCATTAAGGGGAAGGTGATGAGGAGCAGAGAGGTTTCTGATGGGCCACTAGGGAAAGGAGTTACTGAGTGAAAATGTCAAGGTAGAAATTCTTGGCACAGTATTCAAGACAGGCTCTCAGGACTTTTTAAAATATGCCTTTAAATCTACTTACAGTCTGGCTGAAACCAGATTTACAGTCTATTTTTGCAGCTGCCAGTCTCCACTTAGAAAAGCTTTAGCATTGGATATGGATAGTGTACTTCAAAAGCTATACGGAGACCTTTGAAGTGCATGCAGGCTGATGTAGAGGCTTATTTGAAAGTATAGGTTTCCTCTGACAACAGGTATTTAGAAATGTTAGGAACCCAGAGGTGTTTGGGATTTCATCTCTCTAGGTGGATGAAGCCTTAGAGTTTACAACCAAATGTGTTTATGTAATTTTTCTATAGTTGCCTTATTAGTGTATGTGCATTGGTGAGGGACAGAAGCCACCTGGTTTTATTGTGATATTTTCCCACTTAAGAATTAACTAAGAATATCTTTGAACCTGTGGGAATAAACTCGGAAAATACCTATAAAGGGTCATCTCTTGAAGAAGCATAAATCAGTATCACTAGTATTTAATAAATCACATCTTTTAACTTTCAAATTAAAAAACTGTGCAAAATCTGGCATTGTTACCTTCTTTTGAACAACTTTTCGGTATGTTTATAGCATGTATCAAAGTCTGCATATTGAACAAAATAGTACCTAAAAATTTAAGTAACTACTTTAGAAAATATTTATGTAAAATAATTTGTCTGAAAAGATGGAAAATATCCTATTCTGTAAATAACTCCATTATTTATAGAGGGGTGGTTTTTTTTCAGTTATTGCAAATAACTATCTCAAAAATAGATAGGATACAAGCAAATCACTTTGCCTGTAACAAATTTTATTTTATTAACTGTATTATAACAATATTAACTGTAAATTTTATTCCAGGGGAGCTTACCTAGAGATATGTGGATGGTTAGAAGGTAGCTAACTGAATAGAGCACTGTTGATATTGTATAACAGTTCTGTACTGTTGACTATTATATTTCTATGAAAAATGAGAATTTGAAATAAAAAGTGGGTAGTTACAGTATAGATAGAACTACAAATCAAGTTTAAAAACTACATATTCACTTGCATTTTTTGTCTTTTTGCCATAGCTCTAGCAGAATGTGTAAGATACAAGTCTGTTTAAAAAAAAGGCAAAAAAAGTATTTGTTAAAAGAAAACAAAACAAATCCAGAATAAAGCCTAACAGATGTTTTTTTCTGAGTATGGTGGCAATTGATTCTGTTAACATACACAAAATAAATGCAAGAAAAAAACAACTCTAGGGAATGAATTATGCACATATACCACCAATGTTGCTTTTATTTGGAGTGCCGCTGGTGGACTGCCTGGCTGCAGAAGCAATGAGTTTAGGGTTATTAATTAGGTTCAGAAGTATTATGTGCAGACTGCTTAACTCTCCCACATCTCAGATTAATGCCTTAAATATTGGGCTGTGGCATATTCTGGAGTCTCTCCATTTCTCCTAGACCCGTGGAAGGTTTATTGCAAAAAGATGAAATTCGGAAAAAAAAAAAGTTTTGAAAAGTTTTCATCTTCCTTTAGCTATAATAATGTATTTTATCAGGTGATTTATTACTTATTAAAAATCTACTTATTTAAACACAACTGCCAGTTTAAATTTCGGTTTAGTGTAAGACTGCTGTTTATTGTCATACTGACCTGTATCTACTTTGTAACACCTTTTCATTTGAAAATGCCACTTTTACTAATAACTGGTGGCTCATAGTGAAAAATAATTTAGTATATGTGTCTATAGTACTAGAAAAGAGACATTTTATTTTTACTCCAAAGTGTGGCTTTCAAAAGGGAAAATATTTTGACCTTTAAAATAATCTCATATATTGTTAAAGAAGCGCTACTAGTACCTTTCTAATGCCTTTATTCCTTGGCATAAGAAAAGACAGATCTGCAGGTAAGCATACATGTAGAAAATTATACCTGTGGATTCTACATTGTTTACTAGATCTATGATAAACATAGTATAGCATTGGCCTGTGTCGAGCTGGTACTATGGTTTCAGAGACACCACGCTGCCTGTCTGAGCCAGCAAGCCTTCAGGATGCTATCCTGTACCGTACTGGTTTCCTGGCTTGGGTAACTGGGAGCTGGAAAGGTTTCTGTAACTGGGCTCTGCTGTGCTTTGGTAAGTGCCACAGCTAGCTAGGTCTGTGCTTTTCCAGATTCTCTAATCTCTAATCCATCCTTCTCTAAACTCTCTACAGTTTATCTGAGATGTTAAAATCTGTATGAATCTTGCTTCAAGTAAGGATCTAGAAGAACTTTTTCTGCTTTTAGTCTCATATATTGACCATCTACAGTTCCGTGATACACAGATTTTAAATTGACTAATGTAGATTGTTTGATTTTAGAAAATAAGCAAACATACAATTTTTTTTTTGTACAGCCAACCACTTTTTGTTTGTAATATAACAAGATAAGTGGAAAAAAGTATAAGAAAGCATACACTCATGGAGCTAGATCCACCAAACCAGGAGGAGAGTTTTGCACCAGTTTGTGGGGTCAAAGATGACCTGAAAACTAGAGTAGCTGGCAGCTGCTGGGCTTCTGTTCTATTTCAGGAATCTTCAAGCAATTGCTGCAGTAGTTTCTATGCCTTCTTCCCCTGCCATCAGCACAGGGGATGGTGGCCAGGGCCACTTTACTCCTGGCTGGTGTCCAGCTGCTAGAGCAGCTGGCCCCTTGAGGCGGCTGGCAATCAGTGAAAATCAAATCAGCCCTGTGCTGTGAACTGGTGCTGGAGTGAACTGATGCTGGGAAGCTTGCAGGATTAGGAAGGCATGGAGTTGGTATACTCCTCCTTCTTGGCCAGAAACATGGATCAGCATTTTCAGATGGCTACTTTCTGTCTCAAGAGGCCTTTCAGTTTTCTCTAATGCTTTAGAAACCTCACATTTAGAAACACACTTTTAGTCTTATTATAATGAAACTAGAGAGGTTAAAAACTAGTAAGAGAAATCAGGTCAAAGTCTTGGGTAGCTCAACTCCAGGGAAATTATTATATATCAAAACTTAATCTAAGGAGATATGAAGACAGCAGTTTTTACATGGCAAGATGAAACACCTTCTGGAACAAGTTTTGTAGGGGAAGGCAAATGAGAATGAGTCTCCTTGTTCTAGTGCTGTTCGAGTTTGTCTTCTCTTTTACGTGGACAATAATAATGTAGATATGCTGTCCTAGCTACAGACCGTGTATATAGGACCTTGTCTCATAAAGCCAATTCTGATTCGTCTTTCACTTACTTGGAAAGTCTGTCAGAGAGCCAGTGGCAGAGCTGACCAGGGCCGGCACCTGACAAATGACAGAGTACTTGATTCCCTTTTACTCTTGTGTGGCTTTGTTTCCCTGCCATTCTTAAAGGATAGGGAAAGAGAAAAATAGTATTTTGTGTCAGTCTTCTAACTTGATCCATTCTCCATCCAGACAGCCCCTCTGCTCATTCTACTCTGGTGCATCTTTTGTTGGTCCCTTGCCCTATCTACATAAATCTAAGACAGCACTTCTAGAGAAAACACCGCTTAATAATTTCAAAGAGCTATTGCTTCTGGCTTCATCAGTGCATGGTACAGCAGAGTAAAGAATAAAGAACAGACACAGAATGACCTGATACCAGTATTTGTTTGAAGACTGTACAGCAATACTTGTCCAAGAAAATGTGGTTTCCTTGGCAAGCATGCTGATGCCAGGAACGTGTGTCAATATTAACATCCCCAGAAAGACAGGCACTTTCTAAGGAGCAGCTTTCCATACCAGGTTTCAGGTGGTGAGAATCTGGTGCTTTGCCTCATTAACAAGCTGGAAGTACAAAGTCACTCTGAACTGATTTGGTGGTCAGTCAGCAAATGTAACTAGAGCAGCGTGAGTTTCACCTCAATTTAATCTCCACAATTTAACTCCTTTCCATCTTTTGAGCTTCCTGTGTATTGCTTTCTGGCCCTTGCTGCTATGAGATTTATCTTTAGCATCCCCAGTTCTTCCTCTCCAGCTGAAGGTTTCTCAGGTGAGGTAAGCAGTTATTTCGCACACACTGCTATATTTTTGAGGAGTGATTGGTGTCACAAAATATTGTAATTAGGAACAGTAATTTCTTTTTAACTGGTGAAGTTCAAAGGGATTGCAGGCACTTCTCACCTCCTTGCATTCCTCTAGAAACAAGGTGTTTTTGTGAAATTGGCTAGATTTCTATGGAAAGGAAAAAAATAAAGGCCCCAGAACCAAGATACAATGCACAGAAATAATAGCACATGCCGCTGAATCCAAATGGGGAATTCTTGTTAAGATAGTAACAAAGCTGTCCTCTGCAGCTTGCTTAGGCAGATCAAATGCCTGGAGATGCTGACATCTGCTGAGTACCTCAGCCATCATCACAGTGCTTACTGTGGCATCTGTGGTTTGTGCACAGGCTCTACTTTCTCAATTGTATGCTGAGTTTGAAAAAAAGGGCTTAATTATGTCTTCGAAAAGGTCCCATTACATATTTGATAGCTCAGTGACCTTCCACAAGGTTTTCCTAGTTTCTTCTCCATCAACCAAAAACTAAATTCCCGAACCTTTTGTATTCATCTGCCATCCTTCAATACTGTCCATGCTGTCCTAGCAGCCAGTGCCACCTTTTCTGGTCTGAGCCACAAGGCTCTCATTCTAAACATTTTCCACTATTTTCTTTGCAAGCACTGATGATAGCCTTACCACTTGTGTCATGCTTTATATCCTCTATAACTGTAATGATTTACCTCGTTACAACGAAGCAAATACCATTGTCACAGAATTCAAGTTTTTTTGTTTTTTTTTCTATGAGAGACTGCCGCTCCTGTTAACATGCATGTAAGTAATGGAACTAAACCAATCAGGGCCAAAATTGGGCCTTGGTGGTTTGGCAGAAATGGGGAGGTGCTCCCCATCTCAGCACCTAGACATGGCAAAAAGAAATACGATATTCAGATGGGAATCCTAATCAGTTGTTTCACAATAGAATAATAGCTTTAATACCTTTCTGCTTCTAAGCATCACATCTACCTTAGTCACAGATGCATCACATTGAGTCTTCCAACAGTTAAATTAGAGACAAGAGAAAGGGAGAGAGAGAATGTTCGACCTCATCTTACCTCTGCCTCCCACAGAAAATTCAATACAAACATTACATTTGGACTGGCTTGCATTGACAGCTGACTGATTGCTAAATTCACTACTGGCATCTCTGCCTAAATAAATGCAGTGAAGACCCTGGCCCTCTATTTCGAAGGCTCGCCTAACTGTGCACACACAAAATTGGAATAGCAGCAGTAATTTAGCTTCCTCTGGTTCTTTCAGGTTTTTTGTAGACCCCAACTGCCTCTTAGAAAGATTTGCCACTGCTGAATTTTTTTAACAGACCATCTGTCTCTTTTTGTATTCTAGAGCATTCTTCCCCATTTCTTGTCACGTTTCCAGCAGAGTAAGAAGTTAGTTGGACTGCTCGTGCTCTAAATAGTTAGCATATTGCTGTTCTGTTGCTGGTGCAGCAGAAAGAAGAAAGGGCAACCCTTTTTGCGTTCCCTTTCTCTGGGCAAGATGAATTTCAGTCCACTCAGCAGGGAAGGGTCTTGGAACCTTCACAGCTCCCCCAACAAGTTCACTTCCACCGAAGTCCTTACAAACTCAGGAGTAGATCCCTCCTGCAAAACCTTAGGACCAGACTGGCAATAGTACAGGAAGGCAAAAGGGACTGCAGAGAAGGTATAGCTTTCGCTGTTGTCATGCCCAGTTAGTTGAACCACATCAAGAACAATGTATTTGCTGCAGATCTCTTAGGCACCTGTTGATCACTAACACCAGGCATAGTAGGGATAGAACAAAAGTACTCTCTGGAGTGTGAAGCACAGCTGGAGAGAATTTAAACAGTGCTCCATGTTGGACTTTCAAGCTACAGGTGCCATCAAAACTGAAGGTGTAGGCAGAAAATAATTTTATTTCTGGGCATATCTGGTCCTGACAGTCATGTTTAACTGTTTCCAGTTAAAACAGGTAGAGAAGCTACTTATCATACAAAACCTGTGGATTCTCCATTCTCTAACAAAAAATTGAAACACAGCACTTGAGAGAAGTGAAAACATAGAACTCATTACCAATATAACGCTAAACAGTAGATTTTACTGAGTCCTTTACGGAAACCTGGGAAGATTTAAAGGCTAGTAATAATCCTCACTTGGCTTCAGATGCCTAGGGTGATGGTGTTTCTCTGAATGATTTGTACAGAATTGTCTATAGCCATTGGAGAGAAGTATGATCTTTTGGAACATGATTAATCTATTTTAGAAATCCACTTTAGGGTATGTTGAAGTGCTCGCTAGAAATACCTATTTTCTGTAGTTGATTACAGTCTAAGTAACTAACACTGTTGTAGTTACCTTTACTGCAGAGTGTTCTCATTTGACTAGGTAAGTCCCCCCCAAAGAAACTATTTTAAGATTCAGAAATAATCACTTAGGAAGACATTGAAATTGGCAAGAAAAGGAAGGCAGACTGAAGCTAATGGGAGTGATTAGTGCTCTAATTCAGCAGCCATCAGGATTATCACATCTGCGATACATTCTTGCAAGACAGCTTCATTGCCAGGTCACCACCCCCTGGCACTGGCCCTGTTTTCTGAACTCCAACCTTATGTCCTTGCTGAGGAAATTCTGAGCCCACATGACTTGCCCAGAGCCTCATGAGGCTTTGGAAGACCACAGTAAACAGGACATGAGATGACTACAAACTACAAATAAAACAGGTGTGTGGCAACAAGGCTGAAAACAACCTCCACAGAGGACTGTAGAAAACCATATACACAGCACATGCCAAGCCTGCTTGAAAAAAGATGCCAAAACAAGAACTATACTCCATTGCCATGCAAGTGTGTACAAACACAGTTGTAGGGGACACAGAACACGACTGAGGGATTCTTCACAGAAGCAATGGAAAGTGTTTCTGCAGGGCTTTTATACTCTTTTATACTAATAGGAATATTAGTATAAAAGCAAGTGAAACATTCACTGACTTATGCTGCGCATAAATATAAAGGCTGTCCATGGTGCCAAAACTGGCACTGTGAGTAGAAGATAAAATTTGCAGATAATTTATTGTTATTGCAGGATGATAAGATAAAACAAACATTGTACTGCAGTTTCTCTGTAATATAGGCAATGAGGCAAAAGACGTAGAAAGGCATTAAATTTGTAGCATTATCAGAGAAAATGAACATTACCAGGTTCAAAGCATGTCTGCTTGCTCCCTCTGTTAAGAAGGTGCACTTCTGGAAGGGCAGTTAATGTTTTTTAGGATGTAGGTGAATTTTCAAAGGACTAAATACCAGAACTATAGTCCTACCACAGATTTACAATTTATGTCTTTATAAAATTTCTCCTCCTCCTTTTTCTTTTCTTCTAAGGAATATAACATAAACAAGTGAACACTTCCTCATGTTGGGATTGGGCTATATAACCTCCAAAACCAACTAGCCTTACAACCTATTTTATCCTATATTTCCACAATACTTACAGGGGAAAAATTACTGGGGAGTTAGCTGATGCCATTTATGCTGCCTAATGATTGCCAGGGCTCTGGTTGGTTATGAAACCAGAGCACAAGCTAAGTTATGTTTTTTTTTAAACTTTCAGGAGAGCACCATTGTATGGGACTATCATTTGGTTCATTTATCTCACTAAAAAATTCAGCAGCTTGATAGTATGGATTGAGAATGATGAATACAGAAACAACCTGCTTACTCTTTTGGGAAAAGTAGTGAAAACATAGCAACAGGCATTTTTGAAAAGGTGAGAGATACTGAGATGCCAGTTCTAAAACTGTCAGACCCACAACTGAATAAAGATGGCTATATACTGTGTATTGGAAATTAAATGTCACAGGAGAGAAATGAAGCCAGCACGTTATTTGTCTGTGATGTTGCTAGACATAGTATCTTAAAAGCATTGATGTGCAAAACTGTTCAGTGTTCATGGATTCTAAATCTTGATAGAGAGCTTGGGATTCTAGCACTGCTGAGGTACTGTAACAGAAAGCACAGAATTAAACTGGCTGTACACAGCTCAGTGGGCAGTTTGGACTCAATTTCTTGACAAAATAGTCAGCCTGGCAGATTGGTGGCTTGTATGTTTATGGGTGTGAGCAAAAACAAAATGCCACTTGCCCAAAGAAAGGAGGTGGGTTTGGCCTCCATCCATTTATATAAAAACTGTATAATTCTGTCTATGAGAGGCCAGCCTCAGCTGAAACTTCCCATAAACTGATTAGCGCTGTGGTCAAAAGGCACCTGGCAGACTAATCATGTACTGAAAATAGAGATGATTTTTTTTCTATATCTACAAATGGATGCAAATTGAATGTTAAACTGGAATAGTCACTGGGGACTTGCAGAATGAAAAAAAACAGATAAGAGAAACTGAAATAAAAGTGCCTGACAGGATTTTTTCATTTTTGAGAGCCAACAGTACTTCATGATGGGTAACAAAGATTGCAAAGGAACAATTGTGTTAGAATAGGTTGCTTCATGGTTGCAAGACATGAATCTTTTAGCTGGACACACTCGAGATGAGTGACAACATCAAAGCAAAGTCAGGAAAGACAAGTCAAAAGCAGCATTGAGTCAATGTGGCCACAAGAGCTGGGACAGCCAGAGGCAATGAACTGGTCACCATAGCTAATGGCCTCCTCCAGGGACCGGCAGATCCAACCAACACACCCCCCATAGACTGTCTGAACACCACAGGGGAGCTTGTTGATAGTATTATGTGGAAAGCTGTTTCATTGAAGCATGACTAGCTATGGGCTTGGGAAAACAGGGAAAGTCTCTAGCCTACAAGGACTAAGCTTCTCCAACAGAAAATGTGGGCCATGGACAGTAAGGCTAGGCCTTTTTTGCTGAGCTCTGGACTTGGGGCAGAGAGCTGAGCTCAGGCATATCCACATCTTCATCATCTGGGACAGCTTGGGATAGCATAAACCCAGCCACCTTGGCTTGCAGCAGCAGCTGCTGACTGACCGCCTATGAAACTGCTCATGCATCTTCATAGGTCTTTTTTCAACATGACTAAAATATAAGTAAAGTAACAACACTAAAACACATTTAGGAAACAGTAAAAGGTAGAGGCAAACACCTCTCATAACGGTAAATTATGAAGTATTTATTTTCATATGTATATTATTTTCTTTCAAGTTAAATGTGGCCATGGGGATATAATTACTGATACACTGATACTTATTTTATTAAAGTGTTATTAGTTTAAATTTGCCAGCTTTTTATCAAATTTATAACCACACAGTTATAGTTCACATTTTATTTACAGAAACGTATTGATTTTGCTGGTTCCTAAAAGGCACTTGGAAGACATGGTAATGGAATGGGGACCTGCTTTTCCTTGCAGATCAATTAGTGTGAATTTCATGGACTATATAAAATGGACACATTTACAAAGCTCAGCATATTCTTTAGCTCCTCATGCAGCAGCTCCCAAGCCATTTAGCACTAGCGACATGCTTACTGGAAACTCTAGCAAAGTGAACCATCAAGCACAGTTTTTTGGCAGCCTCTTACACAGTCTAACTGAATTAATTCTGCTGATTATACCACCTGCAGTATTTACTTGATGAAACACAAGCGACGAAATCTGCTGCATGTATCGCTCTCCTGAATGCAGCACTCATCAGAACGGATGCCCAGGTTTAGTGATTGGCATAGGTCAGCCAGCACCGCAGAGGTGGGGATTCATTTGCTTAATTGATCTTCCTCATTTTCTCTAGCCTTACATATATTTTGCGCATAAACAGGCTAAATTATTCTTGTGAAATACTAGCTGAGATGTTTATATTTTTTTTGTTGTTGTTTACCAGACTGATTGACCAGATTGGTTCACACAAATCAATTATGTCTTTGG